>NC_135673.1:6550050-7161287 GCF_964188315.1 Podarcis muralis | reverse complement strand
AAAAGACCTAAAAGATACCTTGTCATCATGTCCTTGCAGGTATTCCCAAGGTGGAGTGGTGGCTCTGTGGATTTTTACAGGGACTGGGATCTTGCAAGAGAGGTTTTGGAAGCCAGCTGATGGAATTCTGGCTGGGAAATGACCACCTTCACCTGCTGACCTCCTTGGGTAAATGGCACTCCTTCACTCAGGTCCTTCTGCTCTGACCTCCACTTTCTATTTCACCGCCATCTCCGGGGTCCTCTCCTTGTGAAGGTGGGAGAGCCAGTGTGCTGTGCTGGACTGGACCCAGAGAAACCCTGGTTCAAATCTCATGGCAAGAGAGTGGTGCAAGAGTCACCAGATGCACACGTGAGAAGCTTCCTGCTGGACTGTGACTGTGTCTAGGTCTCCTTCCATAGCCATCCTCTGCCCACCTCTAGGGAGGAAGGGTGGCTGTGGTGTGGAATCACAGGGCTGGGGAGAAGTAGCAGGCAGCGTGACTCCCCCCAGACTTGGAGAAATGTTTGGGCCAGCTGAAGTAGGCAAGGAGGGTGAGGCCCTTCTGGGGGTGGGGAGGATGGTTTTATGTGTGACACCCTTTAAAGACCATTCTAACCTTATGTGTCACACTTGGGGTGGGGTGTGTGGCAGCTGCTGCTTTGGGATCTGCACCCCAAGCCATTTTTTTACTGCAAAGGATAATAGACCTTGGGTGATTCTATTGTGCTCCCTGGTGATGTCATTGGGAGTGCAACATGGTCCAGCTTCTCCCTCCCTCCCTTACAGTTCACAGTGACTAAAGTGGCCTCTCTGGCCATTATATAGGCGACGCTGTAGCAGAGGGAAAATGAGGTCCACGGTTTCCTTTGCCTTGATGGTGTGTAGCCAGAATCTCTGGCTTTTCCCTCTGTTGCCTTACAAACTGGCAACAGAGGGATTATCACATATGTGCAAACTTGGTCTGACTTTGACTGGAGTTTGTTCTCTTTCTTACAGGCAATTCGCTTTCATGCCATGCCTTTCTCAACCAAGGACAAACAGCAGGAGCCCAAGAACCGGAAATATGCAGAGGTGCATAAAAGAGTTGGTGGTACAATGACTGCCACCTCTACAACATGGACCTTTTCAACTGGAAGAATCAAATGCCCTGTTTTTTCAGCTGACCCAGATCAAATGACCAGTCTAATGAAATCAATCATGTCCACCCAAAGCCCACTTGTGTAGAGTGTAAGCCATTGGTGGACCCTCTTTTGACTTGTGAAGAGCGGTGGCTGCAGCTAAGGAAGCCCCCACCCCACCCCCAAACAAGGGGACCCTCAGGCATACACAGTAACTGCTGTCCCCTCTCAGGACCTGGCTTGGAAAATAGATGATGGGTGTTGGGAGTCAGACTGCCTTACAGAAGCCAGATACAGTCACAAACAAATTTACTTTTTTGAGAATACAGTCGTACCTTGGTTGACGAACGGAATCTGTTCAGGAAGTCCGTTCGACTTCCAAAAGGTTCGCAAACCAAGGCACGGCTTCCGATTGGCTGATTGGCCCCGGAAACAATGCTGACAGCCGAAACGGATGTTCGGGTTCCAAAAAGCGTTTGCAAACCAGAACACTCACTTCCCTTCTGGGTTTGTGGTGTTCGGAAGCCAAAACATCTGAGTCGCAAGGCAAGGAACGACTGTGTGTTATATACCTCTTGTATGTTATATACCACCTTGCAATTTTTATGGAAGTGTGCTTTTTAAATACTTCAATAAGTAAATAAATGCCCTCCCATGTTCTCACACCTCAGCAACTGGAATTCAGAGGCACTGTACACTACATGTGACGGTGGAGGTTCACATGTAGCAGACCTATCCTTCCATGATTGACAAGCCACAATATACACATCAGAAGCCCCACATTAACTGGATGATCCTTGACAAGGTATAAGTCAGGACTCTGCTCCCCATTTGTAAAATGAGCAGCAGTACAGAATGACTTCTTATAATGGCTCTGGGAAGGAGGAGGAGGAGGAGGAGGAGGAGGAGGAGGAGGAGGAGAAAAGTGTGTGTTGGTTTGCATGCAGAAGGTTCCAGCTCCAACCCCCAGCATCTTCACATAAGGCTGGGAAAGATTTCTTGTCTGAAACTCTTGAGAGCCACTACCAGCCAGTGCAGACAATACTGAGCTAGATAGACCAATGGTCTGACTCAGTGTAACACAGTTTCCTGTGCTCCTAATTCTTCTTGTATTCAAGGCATGCACAGGAAAATGCTGGAGGAAATCTTTGCCAATAGCTTTGTGGAAAGTACATCCAAGAGTCTTTGGCAGTTGTGCTTTATGGAAATTTACAAAACAAAAGCGTGAAAAATGCCTGTTTAGAAGCTCAAAAACCACATAGATGAGCAGAGGACTATTCAGAGCTTAGGACATTTGGGGAAGGGGAAGGTTGTGACATCCAAAAACAAAAGAAGTAGGTTATATCCAACTAAGTTCTACTCAAACTAGACCTACTAAAATAAATAAACCTAAATCGTTCCTATTAACTTCAGAGGAACTACTTTGAGGAGGACAAGCATTAGATATAACCCAGTGCCATAATAGTTGGTTAGTAAGCTGCTCATATTGGCAGCCAAGCCACCTAGGACTCGCTTAGGAGGAAGAGTGAGATGTAAATTAAATATTTGGAAATGCACCCATCCATTCAGAGCTTATTTTGTAGGGAGTAAGAGATGCTGATGATATTGCTATGTTTAGGGGAGTTATTTCCCATTTAAAAAAATATACTCATCAACACCGAGAGCTCAGCTCATCCTACCGTAGGAGGCAAGAGGCATTTAAGAGTCATCTGCTCCCCTCCAACCAGATCACAAATGCAGGATCCCACTGGAACTGGATGCAGCTTCCCAGCCCTGCAATTGAGTCTCAAAGAACACACCTCTTCTTTCCATTATGCATCAGGCCTCCAATGAAGAGAATCGTCCTAAACAAGGAAAACCATTTCTCTGCAGCTTCACATCCAGGTACTTCAGACTTGATCTTCTAAAGGGCCAAGTGCATATGGAAGGGGAAAGGCATGCTAAGTGTTCTTGCCCTTCATCCATACATACCGGGGTCAGGGAAGAGAAGATTAATCCCTTCAACCTTCTCATTAAGGAAAGTGAGGGAAACCACTTTGGCAAATAATAATTGATTTCTAAATTTATCCTATGATTAACTGAGATTCGCTTCCACAAATCTGCATGCAGGCTGGAAGGTAATGATTTAAAGCCCAGCCTCCTACGGGAATGTGGAAACATGCCTTCACAGGTTTCAGAGGCAGGATTCAGCCCTCTTCAATTTAAGCCTCTGTGTGAGATCTACAGCCTTCCTGCCAAAAAGCCAAATGAAACAGGCACACAATGAACACACTCTGTTTTTAATATTCACACTAAAGTAGCAACAGTTAGAAGTCAATGGGATGCATTGAATGTGGACTTAAAATTAAGAACTGGGGAAGCTGTGACTCTCATGTGGCTGGATCCCAAATTCCCATCTGCCCCAGTCAGTGGGGTCAATGGCAGAGTTGACACGGTTGCAGTCCAGCAACTATAGAGAACCACCAATTCTCTATACCTGACTTAGCTGAAACTCTTTAAGCATTCTATAAAGTGGGCTTAGACCCATTAAAGCTTGATTAGTGACAATGAATTTATAAGGTCTTTTAAAGGCAGCACATGGTTCTTTAATACTAGATCTGAAACAAACAACATTATTTTATCTGTATTCAAGTTTGAATCATAGTAATGAAGAATAACTTTGATTTTTCTGAGTCTGGCAGCTGTGAAAATGGAACTGAACATGAAGGTTGAGCTCCTGTGATGGATTCCAGAATCTGAGGTTAGTTTAGGTATAGTCTTTCAAGATAAGGCCTTGGGTGAAGTGAGTGAAATATCCAGCTGAAGGAAAATGGAGGCCCGCTTATTTGCCTGTATGACAAAATGGCAGCTTCTTGGTTATTCAGACTGGCTACTTTACCAGGTCAGCAAATGGTTTGACCACCTTAGCAGGTTCCCTCTACTGCAAACCTCCATGTCACAGATGCAGGTTTGGTTGGGACCCATTGGCAGGGGTGGATTTTGGTAATATGGTGCCCTGAGCCAGAACAAAATTGGGTGCCACCGCAAAAGCACTTCTTATTTTCACAATTCTTCCTTTTGGTACAGTTGCTTTTTAATGGATTGTCTCAGTAGGCACTTGTATAAATATAGGTTTTCTTGTTGTTTCGCACCCTATTGGCTCAGCACCCCATGCAGGGAAACCACCTGCAATGACCTAAATTTGGTGATGCCATTGGTATCATCTGAACCAAACAGAATTCAACTACGTTCTATTCAGACTAGACCCACTTAAATAAAAGGACCTGTTAGTCATGGTTTTCAAACTTTTCCCCCTGGGTCACACTTTCAGAATAAAAATTTGCTCGTGCCACACACAAAAAAATTATTGATCAGAAATACATAAAAAAGCAAAAAACAAACAAACTCCTTGTTGTTGTTTGGTCATTTAGTCGTGTCCGACTCTTTGTGACCCCATGAACCAGAGAACACCAGGCACTCCTGTCTTCCACTGCCTCCCACGGTTTGGTCAAAGTCATGTTAGTAAACAAACTCCTAGCAGCGCTTGATTTCTAACACAAGAACACAACTACTTTATAATATGTTCATGGCACATCCAGAAAGTATAAAAACAATGCAGATACATAAGAACATGAATTATTCCCAAAATATAATTATAAACAAGTCTCCTACGTATAAACCTTCAGTATGTAAACAAGCTCAATGTGAAGTGTGAGCTTGGACAGGAGTTAGAATGAGCTGGCTTGCTGCAGATTCAATATCATACCCAAATGCCACTTACGAACCTTTCTTAAACGTTTCTGGGACAAGGAAAACTGTGATTAGAGATCCCTCTATCTGCTGGTGAAAATTTACAATCTGAAAATGTGTAGGTACCACTTTCTGTCATTAAGAACAACAAAAAGAAAAACTGGTAGTTACAGTGTCTAAGGCAGAGCGAAAAGCCTGATTTATGGTTGATAATAAAGATTAAACAGACAAGGGAATTCTCTGTAAAAAAAAATCTTTACCCCTTTTCCTGTTTTTGCAGCTAAGGATGCTGAAAGTTAATTAGCCATTACTCCTGTGGGGGGGAAATCCAGGTGAGATAAGATTCATTGAGATAGTGATTTTAAGGTAGAACCTTAAATTCAAAATATTAAGGTAGACTAAGTTGCTAATAATATCCAAAACAACAGAAAGATCCAATATGACAACGATACCTTTGGATCTCCCAGTCGGTGTTAGTATTGTTCAACAGTTGATGGCTGAACAATTAAAAATGATAAGATCATTGTTTTATGAAAAAATAAAATGAATCAGAGATATATGAAATGGAAAATGGAAATGGAAAATGGAAATGGAGAATACCTAGAGGCTTTAGACCAGGGGTCAGCAAAATTTTTCTGCAGGGGGCCAGTCCACTGTCCCTCAGACCTTGTGGGAGACCGGACTATATTTTTTTGGGGGGGAGGGAATGAACAAATTCCTATGCCCCACAAATATCCCAGAGATGCATTTTAAATAAAATGACACATTCTACTCATGTAAAAACACGCTGGGCCGGATTTAGAAGGCGCTTGGGCTGGGCCTTAGTTTGCCTACCCATGCTTTAGTTTAGAACAAATTGATGAAAAAATTGAATATTATCCCAATATGTGATCGCAGTGGAGAGATTTTAACATGAACATGACCCCTCTTGGACTTTTCATGGGGAAAATGAATGAATCTGAGACACTTAGATTTAAAAGATATAATGGTTAATAGAAAGTGAATATTGAGATTAGCATGGACTGAATGTCATATATATATATATATATATATATATATATATATATATATATATGTCTTTTATATGTAACCAGCAGATGGGAAATCGGACTTTTTTGTATCTTTCTCTAATGTTTCTTGTCTTTTGTCTTTATTTTATTTCTCTCTCTCTCTCTCTCTCTCTCTCTCTCTCCCTTTCTTTCTTTCTTTCTCTTCTTTGTTTGGAATCATATGCCTTGTTAAGGTCCAGGGATTGTGTAATCATGAGGGTTGTAAATGGTTGGTGGAGGACCCTGGGTGAGAGACAGGGGAATGTTGGTCTCCCAGGGTGAGGCTGGGACGAGAAAAGATAGATCCCAGGTGAGAGCTGGGAGAGCTACTATCTTCTGTGGGTGGTATAAAAGCGATGAATTAGAGAGGGCTCGGTATTCTACTTATTTTATTTGTATTTTTGATAGCCATTATTTTATTTGTATTATGAAAAACTTAAATAAAAATCTCATTATGTATGTCAGAGAATCACTGTGTAGGCCTGCAGACCCTCCAATTGCCCCTATTTCCCAGGGACACCCTGATTTAGAGAAGCCATCCTGGTTTCTGATTTGATCCCAAAATGTCCCACTTTGCCTTAGGATATCCCTGTTTTCACTGGAGAAATGTTGGGGAGAATGGAGTTATCTGACCCCCCCCCCAGCCATCTGAAGGCAATCCTATCTAGGGAAGATTTTTTAAAAAATAATAATGTTTTATTATTATTTTTATTTTAAAAATACATCTTTATTGGTTTAAAATACAATCTTACAATAAAGGTAAGTACAGTGGTACTTCAGGTTACAAACGCTTCAGGTTACATATGCTTCAGGTTACAGACTCCGCTAACCCAGAAATAGTGCTTCAGGTTAAGAACTTTGCTTCAGGATGAGAACAGAAATCGTGCTCCGGCGGCGTGGCAGCGGTGGGAGGCCCCATTAGCTAAAGTGGTGCTTCAGGTTAAGAACAGTTTCAGGTTAAATACGGACCTCCAGAATGAATTAAGTACTTAACCCGAGGTACCACTGTACAACAAAGTTGCTTTATTATGTTTTTATATATGTTGGAAGCTGCCCAGAGTGGCTGGGGCAAAATTAGTAAAATTATCATTATGGAATGGGACATCCCTATTTTCATCAGAGAAATGTTGGAAGGTATGCATTGTATTTTCCCCTCCCCCACTAAGTTTCTTTTTAGTGGCTCTCATTGCTCCTCTTCCTCTCCAATAGTGTGTATGTATGTGTGTGTGTGTGTATATATATATATATATATATATATATATATATATATATATCCTAGTCACTGCCTCAAAACACCTCATTTTGCAGCTTGGCAATATGAAACTATACCTCACAGAAGAATCTATGACTCTCCCATGATAGCTTGCAACTTCAGGCCTAAAGGAGATGCTGGGATTAGAAGCCAAGCTGCAAACTCTTTCTGAAGATTTAGTCTATTTATTACTGCTGTTACTGGGGAAACCTCTTTTATTTTGTTGATATCCAAAGTGTTCTCTGGACACACACCTCCGGAGGGGTTCTGAGAGACTGTGGCTACAAGAGCAGTAGCTCTGTGATGTTTTCAGCCTCTATTCAATTAACTCCCTCAATCTGGCACTTCTCCACCAGCAGAATCTGCTCGGAGGCACAGGATGCAATTTCAGAGCCAGACGGCAAAAAAAAAATAAAAAAATAGAAGCAGGAGGGTGTTGCTGAGGGGAGAGAGAAAAGTGAGAGACTTGGAATGCTGACCACTTTGAATAGGGCGCTGAAGCAAACAGCCACATTTGGAAATCTTCCCATACTGAGGGTCAGGGTTTGGGGGTAAAGTTTGACACCTGCCATCGTTAGTTAATTTTATTTTCTAAGAAAATCAGTTTTCAGTGTGCTCTGAAGGAAAAAGGGGAGCGATGAGTTGGGCTTAAAAGGGGAAGCGAAGGAATTTGTCTAGGATCAAATTATACAGCACAGCCAAGAAACAAGCTTATTTTGTTTCCTTGATCAAAATGTTATTGAGTGCCTGAGATCATTAGACCATAGGATCAGCCTTCTAATTTAACCTGAAAGAACCTGTAAGGTCACTTAGATCACCCTACAGAATATTATAGAGCAATATTCCACTATTGCCCTTATAACATTGGAATGTGCTTCCTTCTGCCCTTCTTTGTGTGCCTCCTTCATGAGAGGTCTGGAGGGTGGCAACATGAAAATGGGGCCTTTTCTGTGGTGGCACCCTGCTTCTGGAATGCTCTCCCCTGGGAGGTTCGTCTGGTGCCTTCATTATATGCCTTTAGGCATCAGGCAAAATCACTACTCTTTAACCAGAGCTTTGGTTGTTTGTCATCCAATACCCCTTTTTTGGGGGGGGGGGTATTCGGATGTTTCTGTCTTTATTTTGAAAATGTATTCGGTGTATTTATATTGTGATTTTATCTTGTGAACCGCCCTGAGACCTGCGGGTATAGGGTATTATATAAATTTAAATATACTACTACTACTACTACTACTACTACTACTACTACTAATAATAATAATAATAATAATAATAATAATAAATAAGCCATCATTTGTTTCAGAAGTCTTGTAAAGGCGTTGGATGGGGTTCGAATCCTGTCAACAGAAGCCCCGTACAAAGACTTCTGTTTGTGCAACGGGGGTTTCCCCTCTCTCCTTCCTCTGCATGCATCCTGAAACTGGCTTGGCCAGGTGGATGGATTCCGGAGAACACATAGGCAAGTTTCTTAAGTTTCTTCTAGAAGTTCAGAGCACAGTCCATCACATTCCTTGGACAAGCCTCTCTGCTGGCATCTTCATTCTTTACCTTTTGAGCAGTGGTACCCTCACAATATTTAGGGGAACTCTTTGATGCTCTATTTCCTCTGTCACATACAGTCCTCAGGTGCACGTTCCAGGGAGCCAAGGCTCACCACCACTCTTTGCCACAAATAACAGCATGCAGCCCTCTTCAGGGATTATGGTTGCATGTAAAAGCAACACAGAAGCCGCAAGAACATTTTGCAATCCCAGTCCCCTTCCAACAATTTGGAGGGTGAACATCTTAAGTGGGCAGTCTCCTGTACATGTGGATGCTCCCTAGGAAATTTAGAATCCTAATCCTTCAGGCTTCTAAACAGGATGGGATGCCTCTACGAAAATAGAAGGTTCCCCCACATCAGTTCAGGGCCATATCCAACAGAGTGTTCAATTTGGTTGTGTAGCTTTTTATGTGTCTTATTGTTTATGACCACTTTTGTTATGTTTGTAATTATGTCAGTCTTTTCGTGTTGTAAGCTGCCTTGAGCATGGTTTTAACTATGGAAAGGTGGCACCCAAATAGAATGACGATGATGTAGCACAAAGGAAAACAAGCACATTACCAAATATTGTTGTGCAACACACTGCACAAGAATCAACAAATCCCGTACAACAAACTTTCACTAGCACAACTGCTGCATTGGATTCCTTTTTTGCGCGACCTTTAAACTCTGCCCGAAGGCTCTTGCACTAGGGGGCACAGAACACTGAATATGCCCCATTGTTTTTAGACACAAGTAGAATACTAGAAGATGGCTCATATTACAGTGTTGAAAAGACACTGCATTGAATGGGAGCTATATACAAAGTATATTCCATGAGTTTGCTAGACAAGCCCACCTCACATGCAGAGAACAGTGCCTTTGGGCAAATTGCAGGCGATCCTTTGAAGGACTCTTATCATTTTAACCAGCAGGAACTGCTTTGAAAGCAGAGTTTTATCCTCTTCAATGCATTCCATTAGATTATTATTTAATTAGGAACTGGCCTGTTTGCATCTTTCTTTCTTTTTTTTTTTTGTGCAAATAGAAGTTTGGTTTAATTAAGTCTATTTGGAGTACTCATTTCAGGAGGAAAAGAAAGGAAAGGCAGCAATGGAGTGGGTGGAGGGGCGGGAGACAAAAATGACTACCTCAAAGGCTATGCAGAATCACTTCTCCAACCATCATCACCAGCAGCCTGGGAGGAAGGACATTTTTCCCTTTATGGTGGCTAGCTTCATGCGGCTATGAATTATTGAACGGGGAACTGTCTCTTTCATTTAGCAGTAGGATGATGGAATGGAAACGCAGCCCTCGGAAGGTTACTGTCCCTTGAGCAGCAGGGACTGTGTGTGTGCAGAATGGCATCTGGCATGCCCTTCCCTAGCCAATTCCCCACAGAAAAGGCAATGGAGGGAAGGAGGGAGGGAACGAGACAAGCTACTTACCAACAACTGCTTAGCTCTTGTTAACTGTCAATCAGCACAGGACATCTGAGACCAGGGCAAGAACAGACCAAAAAAATCTGATCGTGATGCAACGCAAAGTTTTCTGGAGTTCATCTCTATAGTTTGTTTACTGGGTGGTGGGTGGGGAGACACCTGGTGGGGATTTCTGACCCTTTATTTGTTAGGCCCTCATAAAAGCGTTCCTGCTAATCTGTGCAACAGCCTGAAATTAATTCACAATACCCTCCACTCTCAGATGTGCAGGGAACAGTGGCTGAGGAGAGGGTTCTCCCTGTGGCAGTTCCTCCCCACAGGTATATTATTATTAATATTTGTTGATTTACAAAGTGTATAACTCTAAATCAAAGTGGGTTTCAAGTATAAAATTACCAAAAAAAACCCCACACATACAGTAATTAAAATGCACAACAAACAGATCCTCCAAGTGTTCCTATTTTCCAGGGATAGTCCTGGTTTTACAGAAGCCATCTCAGTTTCTGATTTCATCCTGGAATGTCCTGCTTTTCCTTAGAACGTCCCAATTTTCAGCAGAGAAATGTTGGAAGGTATGGTAGGACATCAGAGGGTATAGAGTTATGTGACCCCCGAGCCAAGGAGATAAGTAACTATGCAACCTTTAGAATACATCTGAAGGCAGCCCTGTATAGGGTTTTTTAATGTTTAATGGGTGGCAAATAGATAATAAAGTGAAGATTATGATTAAATAGGGTGTCCCCATTTTCATTGGATAAATGTTGGAGGGTATGAACAAAACTATTTTCATCCAGCCATTAAAATAAACATCCACAATTAAAACATGTACAATAAAAACAAGCATATTAAAACAGCATAACAATTAAAAGAGTTAAAATGGTAATTAGAAGAATTAAAAGAGGAGACTCCAGGCAGGAGAGGTTATGTTTTTTTTTTTGCTTCTAGTGTATGCTGAAAAAGTACCTCTTTCCACCCTGGTCTTTGACAATTAAGGTATTTTTGTAAAACTCTCCTCTTTTGATCTATATAATCTAAACTGTACTGATTTTGCTGGAAGTGTTTTACTTCTTTTTTTAAAAACAACAACTGTATATAAACTATTCTACTTCTTTCACTTGTATGACTATACTGTTGTAATCTGCCCCAGAAATTTATAATGAAGGCTGCATAATACATCTTATAAATTCATAAATAAAATGCAAAGGATCAAAAACAGCTTAGTGTCTTTAACCTTTAAGAATGTGTGATTCTGTATATATATATTTTACATATCTGCCTTGATAAAGAGACTATCTAGAAACATAGTGAGAACCAATTTGCTTATGCAGCTGTCTTCTGTCATTGGGATGGGCAGTACAGTGGTACCTCTGGTTACGTACTTAATTCGTTCCGGAGGTCCGTTCTTAACCTGAAACTGTTCTAAACCTGAAGCACCACTTTAGCTAATGGGGCCTCCTGCTGCCACTGCGCCACCGCCTCATGATTTCTGTTCTCATCCTGAAGCAAAGTTCTTAACCCGAGGTACTATTTCTGGGGTAGTGGAGTCTTTAACCTGAAGCGTATGTAACCTGAAGCGTATGTAACCCCGCAGTACCACTGTAGTTCATCAACACTCTACAATATGTGCCTTCCTATCTCAGCAAAGAAAGGGGCGCAGGTGGCGCTGTGGGTTAAACCACAGAGCCTAGGGCTTGCCGATCAGAAGGTCAGCGGTTTGAATCCCCGCGACGGGGTGAGCACCCGTTGCTCGGTCCCTGCTCCTGCCAACCTAGCAGTTTGAAAGCACGTCAAAAGTGCAAGTAGATAAATAGGTACCACTCCGGCAGGAAGGTAAATGGCGTTTCCGTGCACTGCTCTAGTTCACCAGACGCGGCTTAGTCATGCTGGCCACATGACCCAGAAGTTGTACGCCGGCTCCCTCGGCCAGTAAAGCGAGATAAGCGTGGGGGGGGGGACTATTTTTTTTGGGGGGGGGGAGAATGAATGAATTCCTATGCCCCACAAATAACCCAGAGATGTATTTTAAATAAAAGGATACATTCTACTCATGTAAAAACACAATGATTTCCGGACTGTCCGCAGGCCAGATTTAGAAGGTGATTGGGCCGGATCCAGCCCCCGGGCCTTAGTAGATTGAACCTGAGACCCTCTGCATGGAAAGCAGGTGCTCTACTACAGAGCAACAGCCTTACAATCTGTGCACCTGACCTGCTTACCCTCTTTTCTTAATTTCATTTTTGTTGTTGCCCTCCACAGAGCAGATTACAGCATACGTTACAAGAATAGTAAATGAGCGAGCCAATCAATCAATATTTATTTTTATTCACTATCAGAATCTTTAAATAAATAAATATTCACTATCTAAATCTATGACGTACCAGCAGCAGCAGCAGATAAAACCTCAGTACTCTGAAATTAACCAAATGCCGACGGGAGTAAACCAGACCTCAAAAATCCTCCTAAAAACTAACTAAGGAGGGAAATGCTAAGTGGTTTCCAGAGGCAGTTATATGAGAGGCGTTTATCTACTCCTATTTCTCTGTGAGAATACCAAAGTGAAAGGACATAGCAGCCTAAGGAAGAGAGATGCAGCAGTCTCTACACATGCCTCTCGCAAAGGTGTTATTGCAGATTTAAAGCCAGACTTGTTAATATGAGCTCACGGGGCCTTTAATAATTATATATATATATCTATCCCCAAGCCAGGTTGGATAGAAAAATCAGGATTTTATTAAGGAGGTCAGATTTCCTCTATTTTATATTTGACTTTTTTAATAATAAAAAAACAGGAATGGGGGGAGCTATCAGCAAAGAAGGCCAAATCGTCCATGAAGAGTAAGAATTCTCATTTTCTCCACAATGCAGCATTTTGGGTCCCCACAGGCAATACAGAAGACATCAGAAAGTACAAAACGAGGGAGGGGAAATCCTCTCTACACCAATCCTGAAATGACCTACATACATGAGCAGCAGCCAATGATTAATAATAATAATAATAATAATAATAATAATAATAATGGTCCTACAAAATATCCTCCTCCCCACCACCAAAAAATAAGAAGCAGGATGGACCTGGGAACAAGTGCAGGACAACTGTTTGTCTAAGTTCCAAATTTGACATACTCCAGGAGCTATTTATAATGAGAATAGTAAAGGGACCCCTGACCAGTTGTGGCCGACTCTGGAGTTGCGGAGCTCATCTCGCTTTACTGGCCGAGGGAGCTGGCGTACAGCTTCTGGGTCATGTGGCCAGCATGACCAAGCCGCTTCTGGTGAACCAGAGCAGCGCATGGAAACGCCGTTTACCTTCCCACTGGAGCAATACCTATTTATTTATTTATTTGCACTTTGATGTGCTTTCGAACTGCTAGGTTGGCAGGAACAGGGACCGAGCAACAGGAGCTCACCCCATTGCGGGGATTCGAACCATCAACCTTCTGATCGGCAAGTGCTAGGCTCTGTGGTTTAACCCACAGCGCCACCCGTGTCCCTAATGAGGATGGTAATGTGTTGCGAATAACTAGTCCTTCATGAACATCTGGGACCACTCATTCTTACACCCATGTCATTATTCCAGGTCCAGATCAGCCCCATTGCAATCCACAACTAATCTGAGTTAAGGGGCTGCATACCTCCCAACATTTCTCTGATTAAAATAGGGCCATCCTAAGGAAAAGTGGGACATTTTGGGATCAAATCAGAAAACAGGACAGCTCAGAGTGATGGGTGGGGTATGTATGTATATATGTATGTATGTATGTATGTATGTATGTATGTATGTATGTATAAATAAATAAATAAATAAATAAATAAATATTCCATAGTTTGGCTGATTTGGACACAACAGTAAGCTTTAGCTTTCCTGGACAAGGAAGCAAGGGAGGGAATCTGAGTGTATGGAGAAAGGGTAATGCATAAAAAGTATGCACCTGTGGCACAGTCCCAAAATAGGAAAACAATGGTTTGAACATTATGCATGGACCAAGCCAACTTGGTTTGGCTGCACAGATCCCAGCTTGCTAAACCATTGATTAGCAGCCAGGAATGAGTGACAAAACCACACACTCCTTCCTTCCTTCCTGGAGGTTTATCTCTTGCTTTAAACAAGCCACAGTTAGACATCAAATTCAAAACAGGGTAATGTTCATTTGCTAACCAGTGTGCTTTAGATCCTCTTTATTAAGCTAACATTAAAGCACAGTTTCCAAATTTGGACATGCATTATTTGAGATTTAATCAAACCAAGATAGAAGCACCAGGAAAGGAAGGAGGGATCGGACAAAGGGGTGTGTGTGTGATCTCAACACCCATTCTCAGTTGCTAAACTGTGGTTTAACAAGACTTGTGTGACCAAATTGGGCCAATGTCTCTCCAGGCCTCCGTTTTAAGTCCAAAGTCTCATGAAGTTTTGGATAGCAATTTGGTTTTTCCCCCAATCAGTTTTACTGTTTTTCATTTGCCAGCATCCATCTATCTAGTGCTCTTTTTTTATAGAAAAAATGTGTCAGTACTCACTATGAAGTTGTTACAGTAAATGCTACACATTTCAAAAAAAGGTGCCAGTAGTGTGTTTTCTTGAGCACCCCTGCCCCCAAAAGCACTGCATCCATCCACCCACCCACCCACCCACCCTCTACTCGTTTATATTAAAGAAGAAGAAGAAGAAGAAGAAGAAGAAGAAGAAGAAGAAGAAGAAGAAGAAGAAGAAGAAGAAGAAGAAGTTGTTGTGATTTATATGCCTCCTATCTGACTGGGTTGCCCCAGCCACTCTGGGCGACTTCCAACAAATTAAAATGCAGTAAGACATCAAACATTAAAAACTTCCCTATACAGGGCTGCCTTCAGATGTCTTCTAAAATTCAGATATCACAATGCACTCCAATTAATAGGGGGAAAACTAGTAAAATCCTGCTCTTGGCAAGACAAGCCCGTTCAGCCACTACTTCCCCTTGCACCATACTGCTGTACTGAGCTTGCTTCCTTTTCATTAAATTATTCCATGTTCTTGAGCAGTTGAAAATAAGGAAGCATGCTTATCTTCACAGTGGCACTCCCCACACCATTACTTATATTGCTTTTTTGTGGTATGACACCCTTTAAAGAGTGGGTAGAGGTACAAAAGACAAAGAATGTCAGGTAATTAGCTTTCAACATTCTCCATAGAGAAGCTGGAATGTGTCCATATTTAAGCTATGTGGTGGCAGGGCCTTGTCTGTCTCTGTGCAGATGATGTGGAAAGAATCATAGAATCGTAAAATCAAAGAATCTTAGAGTTGGGTCATCTAGTCCAACCCGCCCCCCCCAAAAAAAAACCCCCACACACAATGCAGACCCTTTCCAGACTCTTGATCATCTTGGTTGCTCTCCTCTGCACAGGTTCCAGCTTGTCAACATCCTTCTTAAATTGTGGTGCCCAGAATTGGACACAAGCGTGGTCTAAGGCAGAATAGAGTGGTACTGTTATTTTCCTTGATCTGGACACTGAGTCTCTTGGGCTTGCTGATTGTAAGGTCACCAGTTTGAATTGGCACAACTGGGTAAGCTCCCGTTGCCTTGTCCCAGCTCCTGCCAACCTAGCAGTTCTAAAACACACCAGCACAAGCAGATAAATAGGTACCGCTGCAGCAGGAAGGTAAATGGTGTTTCCGTGCGCTCTGTTTTCCATCACTGTGTCCGATTGTGCCAGAAACGGTTTAGTCATGCTGGCCACATGACCCATCTGTGGACCAATGCCAGCTCCCTTGGCCTGAAAGCAGAAATGAGTGCCACACTCCCAGTTGAATTTGACTGGACTTAACCATCCAGGGGTCCTTTACCTACTTTACCTAAGCCCCACTGAATTCACTGGAGCTAACTCCCAGGTAACTGTGTCAAGACTGTGCAGTCTTATACTGCAATTGTAAGCATTTTTACCCAGAAGTAAGTCCAACTGAATTCAATACATCTTACTCTCTGGTATGTGCCTGATCATTCTCACAGTTTCCATTATGATTGTGATGGTGATGATATATATTTATATCTTTGTGCTGAGGAGACCCAAGTGCCAACAGTTTTGAGAATCTTTCTTACAATGCCAGTATCAGTTGCCTCAAATGAAAGGAGTTTTAGCAAACTAAAACTGATAAAAACACATCTCCGAAGCTCAGTAAGTCAACAGTGACTAACCAACTTAAGCATCATCAGTACAGAACATATGTTAGCTTCTAATCTCTGTCATGGTGATATTTGCAGCTAAAAAAAAGCTTATAAAGATTTAGTTCTCCTGTATGTTAAATGATTATTGTTTCTATAAAACTCTGTATTCAGAGCAAGACACAGCCTTTGGATTTTTGTGCAGTGGATTTTATACCCTATGCCAGTGATAATAATTGAAGAGACAGTGCCTGAGGTGAACAGGAAATATTATTATTATTATTATTATTATTATTATTATTATTATTATCATCATCATTATCATCATCATCATCATTATATGTATACCGGACCCATCTGGCTGGGTTTCCCCAGCCACTCTGGGCAGCTTACAACATAAATTATTATTATCTTTTTTTGAAGGAGAGGGTAAAAATATAAAATCAAGATATGTTGAATTGCCTTCTTATTGCTGCACATCTATCGATTGCCTAAAGATGGAAAACAATGACTGAAATTCACCTCATTTTGGTGGAGTGACATATTGAAAACTGCATTACATGAAAAACTTACCTGGTACGTCTGTTTTATGAAAGGAAAAACAAATATAATCTATTTTATCTCAGTTTTATAGGATTTCGCTGAATATATATGAAAAGGAAAAAAAATATTTTTCTCTTAAGCAAGTTGGGATGAGGAACATCTAACTGGCTGACCATTTTTCTTAATATGATATAGACCCTTTTATTCTTTGTCCTCCTTGTGTGGTTTCAGTCATAAGTTTATGTTTCTGCACATCTTGCAAGTCATGTGTGCCACACCTCTTGTTCTCTCATTTCTTATGATGGTAAAGGTAAAGGTAAAGGGACCCCTGACCATTAAGTCCAGTCGTGAACGACTGTGGGGTTGTGGCGCTCATGTCGCTTTACTGGCCAAGGGAGCCGGCATTTGTCCGCATACAGTTTTTCTGCGTCATGTGGCCAGCATGACTAAGCCGCTTCTGGCAAAACCAGAGCAGCGCACGGAAATGCTGTTTACCTTCTCACTGGAGTGGTACCTATTTATCTACTTGCACTTTGATGTGCTTTCAAACTGCTAGGTTGGCAGGAGCAGGGACTGAGCAATGGGAGCTCACCCCGTTGTGGGGATTCGAACCGCCAACCTTCTGATTGGCAAGCCCTAGGCTCTGTGGCTTAGATCAGAGTAGGCCCACTGCTATTAATGGCTCTAAATAACGTTCATTATTTTTAATAGGTCTACTGTTAGTAGGACTAACATTGGATACAACCTGCCCTCTTTTTATACCCATGCCTTTGCTCATGTGGGCGTTTGGCCTTCTGCTTCAGAATATGGGTTTTCTATATGGGTCATGAGTCAGAAAAATTCTACGACGTTATACTTCTATATATGTTGTATAAGGGCAATGAATTGCCCACTCCTTCCAAAAAACTTTTCCACATGAGTACAAGAACTAAAACCTGATGGGTGTTTCTAAGCCCTATATCAAGGGTTAAGAATCCTTTCACAATTCAGCTGTCACATCGGCTGACAACTGCTAGCAGAATGATCTGTACGGAAGTGCTCCCACAGTTATATGGCAACTGCTATGACTGTGGGTTCACCAACATTTCCTACAGAAATTACATGGAAGTGTGAATGGGAGGTGCCCATAATCTGTGTATAAACATGCGTCTGAAAGACCTGATGCAGTCACAACTCCTTGACATAAGTACATGAGTGTTTAAGGTTGCATATGTCTTTCACACTTTAGGTGTGAGAAGCACTAGTTTAATATCCATGTACTTGTCAACACAGCTGCCACAAAATGTAAACCATCCAGCTACTTCAAATAAGTCAGAGCTAGTTATCTTCCAGCTCACTTTGGACAATCTGAATATGGTCCCAAGCTATCTACTTCTCTCCATTCCTGGCAGTAACCTATTCTGACCCACCAAGCACCAAAGGCTTTGCCTCAGTGTTAAAACAATGAAGTCATTGAATGCACCGACTAAAAAAATAAACCGCTTGCTAGGCAGAACATTAGGAGATCTCATTGACAGTGACCTTGTGTGTATCAAAGCAGAGCCTCAAAATGGCCATGGTCAAAGATAGCAAAGAAGTGTAACTGAGCTCTCCACTCTTTCACAACTGAAGTCTTCACTGATGTGATAAAGGGGCAACATACCCGTTTCACTCAAAATCCTACCAGGAGAGGAAAATCTCTTTCCCTACACAGTTCATCATTATTAATCTCCTGCATGACCTGGCCACTATCTGCCTAACATTGACTCTTGCCCCACCTAATGTTGGTCCTCTGCTACCTGCCCTACCAGTTCCAATGGGCACCAGCCACCAATAGTGCAAGAAGCTTGTATGGGTTCTATCCTTTTTCATATCACTATGTTTTATTGCATCTGTATATTGTTGTATACTGTGGTACCTCAGGTTAAGTACTTAATTCGTTCCGGAGGTCCGTTCCTAACCTGAAACTGTTCTTAACCTGAAGCACCACTTTAGCTAATGAGGCCTCCTGCTGCCGCTGCGCCACCACCACATGATTTCCGTTCTCATCCTGAAGCAAGGTTCTTAAGCCGAGGTACTATTTCTGGGTTAGCAGAGTCTGTAACCTGAAGCATATGTAACCTGAAGCGTATGTAACCCGAGGTACCACTGTACTGCCTTGATATTTTTTTGTAAATAAAATAAATTACAGTGGTGCCTCGCAAGACGAAATTAATTCGTTCCGCGAGTTTTGTCGTCTTGCAATTTTTTTCGTCTTGCGAAGCACGGTGTCGGAAAAGTTTTGGAAAAGCTTCAAAAATCACCAAAGTCTTCAAAAACCTCAAAAAAGGCTACCACACCGCGTGCTATGAGTTGCTCCTCGAAGTCAAGTCGCAACTGTATTAACGGTGTTAAGAAAAAGGAAACAAACTTGCAAGACGTTTCCGTCTTGCGAAGCAAGTCCATAGGGAAAATCGTCTTGCGAAGCAGCTCAAAAAACAAAAAACCCTTTCGTCTTGCGAGTTTTCCGTCTTGCGAGGCATTCGTCTTGCGAGGTACCACTGTATCCTTCTTCTGAAAAGTCTGTGTGCACCAGAGGACTCAGGGGAGCGAAAGTGGTATTGCTTCACTTTGCAATGAGCTTTGTAGCAGGTAGAACTGCTGTCCAGCTTTCATTCTAATTATCTGCACACGCCAAAGGGAAGGGGTGAAAGGGAGGGATTAGTCTCTGTTGCCTAGCACGAAGACATCACTACAGCCACCAAGTCCCCCACCCCACAAATCTGAAGACAATCTGGGCTGCAGGAAGGCAGATATATTTCTGCTCAGACTAGGAGCAGGGACACCGGCCAGTGGTGAAAAGGTGGTTATCACTGGCAACCAGATCTGCAGAACCCTGCCTATGGTTCTCTTCTGGAGAACAAAAATGAACAGTAGGCAGACGATAGATGCATATAACGAATCCTACTGATGGTTTCCTGGTAATTTTTATCATTGCATCCCCTAACCCCACCCACCCACCCCACTCCCACAACTGCAGAACCTTGAAATGAAAACTTCAGTGAGCTTTAAACAACAACTCCAATACTGTTTTTCTTGGAGAAGACAATCAATGGATTGATTGATTGATTTTATTTATATGCTATTTTTCATTGAAATGAATCCCAAAGTGAATTACAAACAATAAATAACAACAAGATAGAACACGATAGAACATAACAAATCGAGCATAAATCATATAGAATAATTAACAAATCATCAGAGAAACAATTACAAAACACAGCTAGCAAAACAACAGCTAAAAAGTAAATATCACAATTAAAGCAAAAGTCATATTTTATGATTAACAAATCAGTAACAACAAGAATAGCAAAATTCAGATAGCATTAGTGATATAAATGGAAATAGGGATAAAAATAAAATAAAGTGAAATAGGTCCCCAAATTGCATTTTAATCATGCAAAGAACACTGTGAGTCAGGAAAAGACTCACACCTAATGGAAGAGAAAAGGAGCTGAGAGTTAGCGCAATCCTTCCCATAGTAGTTTGCCATTTTTATGTATTATTTATACTGTGCCATCAACGTGCATTGTATTTTCCGAAAAACAAGAAGCCAGCTCCCTACCTCAAAAAGGTCTACACTGTTATCTTAGAGGGAATACATCAGAGGAAGGAGAAATGGAAGCAGGGAGTTAAGGAAAGGGAAGAGAGCCACCATGTAGACCGATCCAGACACTAAAGGATAGCATGGAAGAAGAGTTGCTTAAGGAAGGGGACCTCCAAAATGGTACAGATTACGGAGAAGCAAAGATCACAAACAGGGATGCAAAGGAATATAAGAGTAGATAAATTGGAGTGGGTGTGTATTCAGGTCATGGATATATCTGAATGGGGGCATAGCTCACTGGTAGAGCATTTGTTTTTGCATTCAGAAGGGTCCCAGGTTCAATCCCTGGCATATTCAGGTAGGATTAGGAGAGACATCCTGTCTAAACCCCTGCAGAGCTGCTACTGGCCGATGTAGATAATGCTAAGCTAGCTGGACCAAAGACCCAAATTATCTTTTTTTAAAAAAAAAAGATATTTATTAAAAGTTTAACAATTACAACAAAAAAGGGGGGAAAAGACAATAAAAAGTTACAATACATCAAAAAATAAAAAGCAAAATATAAAACAATACAGCACAACAACAATAATAAAAAGAACAAAAACAAAAACAATTAAGAACAAAAACATTTAAAAACACATCTAGTATTTTCATATCTTTGTCTTTCATTTACTTGTTTCATCGACCTCCTCACACCTCCCTTTTTTGTATTCTAATTCAATTTAGCTATTTCAGCAAATCCTTTCCATCTTTCTCAATTTTTGCTCTATAATTTACCTTAACCCAATCTGACCTTAAATTTTACACTTTGGCCCATTAACAATCCATTTTTACTTAATTCTTTATAACATTTCTGCTAAAACCATGTAACTTCATTCCAACATCCTTCTAACATTCATTAATTTTGCTGTATTTTTGTAAATATACTTTAGATTTTTTCCAATCTTCTTCCACCAACTCTTCTCCCTGGTCTCGGATTCTGCCAGTCATTTCCACCAGTTCCATAAAGACCCAAATTATCAGGCAGCTTCCTCTGTTCCCCAATGAGCTTGGAGTGAGCAGAGGGATTTCAGGAGGGGCTTCATGAAGTGGCAAGACACATACTGTTTTGGCAACACAGCTCCAGATAGAGGCAAAGGGACCAGTGGGGGGGGGGATGGGACAGAGAACAGCATTATGCAGAAGTCAAAGCAAGATACAGTGGTACCTTGGGTTACAGACACTTCAGGTTACAGACTCCGTTAACCCAGAAACACTACCTCAGGTTAAGAACTTTGCTTCAGGATGAGAACAGAAATTGTGGGGCGGTTATGGCAGCAGCAAGAGGCCCCATTAGCTGAAGTGGTACCTCGGGTTAAGAACAGTTTCAGGTTTAGAACGGACCTCCAGAACGAATTAAGTTCTTAACCCGAGGTACCACTGTACAGTGGAACCTCGACTTACGTACAGCTCTACTTACGTACGATTCCAGTTACGGCCTTCAGTAGGTGCTTCGACTTATGAACTTTCCTCTAGATATGAACAGAGGCCTTGCCAGCAGCCCAGAGCTCGCCTGGCTGGCTTCAGGGCAGCGCTGGGGCCTCCCCCCCTGGGGAGAGGGCTCCCATCCCACCCACCCCCGAAGCTGTGGAGGAGGTGCCACCTGCAAGAGGCACAGCCGGGCGCACTGCAGCCCCAAACCCCGCCAAGGAACTAACCTGAGGAAGTCCAGAGAAGAAACTAGCTTGGCAAGGGGAAAAAAGGGGGACCCTGGCTGCAGTGAATCAGCTCTTTACTGACCCTTGCCCCACCCCCAGCTTGTAGCCAGGTAAGCCCACCCACCCTCAGTGCACATAAGAAAAAAAATGTTAATTTTTTTCATCTACAATACTGTCTTATTTATTTTATAGTACAGTATTTTGATTATTGCCTTTATTTTATGGATCTATAGTCTCGTTAGACAGTAAAATCCGTGTTAAATTGCTGTTTTAGGGGGTGTTTTTCATCGTCTAGAATGGATCAATTCCCTTTTCCATTACTTTCTATGGAAAAGTGCACCTCTACATATGTATGTTTCTAGTTATGACCGGACCCCCCAGAACGGTTTATGGTTGTAAGTAGAGGTTCCACTGTATGGTTAGGGCAGTGTTTCCCAACCTTTTTTGGGCAAAGGCACACTTCTTTCATGAAAAAAATCTCGAGGCACACCACCATTAGAAAATGTTAAAAAATTTAACTCTGTGCCTATATTGACTATATAAAAAGTACAGTGGTGCCTCGCAAGACGAAATTAATTCGTTCCGCAAGTCTCTTCGTCTTGCGAGTTTTTCGTCTTGCGATGCACGGTTTCCCATAGGAATGCATTGAAAATCAATTAATGCGTTCCTAGGGAAACCGCCTTCAGACCAGGCCCGGGGACAGTCTGTCCCCCGACCTCTTCTGAAGGCTGGGGGGGGGGGGGGACAAGGGCTTTTCTTCCCACTGCCAGCCTTCAGAAGGCTGTTCTGAAGGCTGGCGGTGGGAAGAAAAGCCCTTCTTCCCACCTCCCGCCCCGCAAGCTCCGGGGACAGGAGGGCTTTGCTGCCGACCGCCAGCATTTTAAAAGCCCCTGCTGTCCCGGGGCGATTTTAAAATGCTGGCGGGCGGGAGCGAAGTCTCCGCTGCCCCGAGGAGATTTTAAAATGCTGGGGGTCGGCAGCGAACGCTTCGCTCCCGCCCGTCAGCATTTTAAGATCGCCCGGGGCAGCGGAGAAGTCTCCGCTGTCCCGGGAAGGCAGGCGGGGGGAGCAAAGACTTTTGCCCCCGCCTGCCTTCAGAAGAGGTCCAGGACCTCGTTCTGATGCCCGGCGGCGGGGTGCGAGGTTCCCGCCCCACCGCCCGGCATCGGGGCATCGTTCCGATGCCCGGCGGCGGGGGGAGAGGTTCCCGCCCCACCGCCCGGCATCGGGGCATCGTTCCGATGCCCGGCGGCGGGGTGCGAGGTTCCCGCCCCCCCGCCCCGCTTCGGAGCAGCGTTCCGAAGCGGGGCGGCTGGGGCAGGTGTTCCCGCCCCCCGCCCCGCTTCGGAGCACCGGGAGAAGCGATCTCCCCGCAGCCCCTTGCTTCAAAAGAGGTCCGGGGGCAGCGGGGAAGAAGCGCTGCACTTCCCGCTGCCCCCGGACCTCTTTTGAAGCAAGGGGCTGCGGGGAGATTGCTTCTCCCCGCAAAGCCTTGCTTCAAAAGAGGTCCGGGGGCAGCGCGAAGCGCTTCCCGCTGTCCCCGGACCTCTTTTGAAGCAAGGGGCGGTGGGGAGAAGCGATCTCGGGCGCCGCGGCGCGCAGGCGCACTGCTCGCTCCTCTTTCTGCGCAGGCGCCTTCTCTCGCTCTTTCGCCTCCTTTTCTTTCTCTCTCGATGGTCCGCCTACAAAGGAGCGAGGGAGGCGCCCGCCATGTTTGGATTTGCATCCAGCAGGAGATGCCGCCGCCGCCCCGCCTCTCCCGCCTCCCTCCCACGGCACACCAGGCAAGGTCTCACGGCACACCAGTGTGCCGCGGAACACCGGTTGGGAAACACTGGGTTAGGGCATGGGCAAGAGTTTCTGCCAGTAAATAGGGTGGGTGAAGAAGAAGGGGCATATTTCTGCAACACTGTAAAGGGAGAAGCAGCATGACTGACTTACAGAAGGATCACATGAAGCAAAATCATGTATTGCCACCACCACCTTATTCCTATTCTTGGGAGCACAATTTCCCCACCTAAAATAATAATAATAATAATAATGAAGAGGGTGGAGCTTTCCTCCAGTTTGAGTACAGTGGTACCTTGGGTTACAGACGCTTCAGGTTACAGACGCTTCAGGTTACAGACTCCGCTAACCCAGAAATAGTACCTTGGGTTAAGAACTTTGCATCAGGATGAGAACAGAAATCACATGGCAGCGGCAGCAGGGAGGCCCCATTAGCTAAAGTGGTGCTTCAGGTTAAGAACAGTTTCAGGTCAGGAAAGGACCTCCGGAACGAATTAAGTTCTCAACCCAAAGTACCACTGTACTGTCTTCAATTCACAGTAGGTGAAAAGGAAATTTTGCAGACTAAAAATTCTATTGCCTCTGCCAAGAATGGACATGGATAACTGCTCATTTCCAAACACTTGCTGGTAAGTCTCTTCTGCCTCAATCATTCCAAGAACAAATTCAAAACCAGCCATTAATAAAATCAACGCTGGGAAATGAAAGCAGAATGGGGGTGGGGGTGAGATGAACAGGGGAAGGATAACTGTAAACAGCATATAACATTTACCTAGCAAGAGGCAAAACACACACACACACACACACACACACACACACACACACACACTGTTTTGTTTTGTTTTTTAAATTGGGCAGATTGTGGTTAGTATTAGTAATTCAAGAACCTTTAACTGGGCTGTGGAAAGAAAGAAGCCATTGATCTCAGCACAGCAGGCATGAAATTAACCAACACAGGCTAGCCTTCACCAAGACGGCGCCTTTCAAAACAAACAATAGGGCTGCTGAACTGTGCATGAAATACAAGCAAGGCTCAGGGTGCTCTCTCCCTCCTGTCACATTGTTCCGATCATGACAACCTGCAAGGAAATGCCGTCTACGAATGTATAACGTCTCACCACAGGTTAATGGTTTGAACTCAGACTCTTGAGCTCTACAATGAGCAAATAACTATTGACAGTGTAAGAATTTGCAACAGGAAGGCAGTTTTATGGAATTGGGCCACTGAGCCATCTAGTACAGTACTGCCAACACTAATTGGTAATAGTTCTCCAGGTCATCAAAAGGGAGACTATACCAACCCTACTTGGAGAGGCTGGGGATTGAATCTGAGACATTTTGCAATAAAAGCATGTGCTCTGCCTTAGAGCCAGTACAATGCCCACCCCATGCTATTCAA
The DNA here is from genome assembly GCF_964188315.1 of Podarcis muralis. Classification (NCBI taxonomy): domain Eukaryota; kingdom Metazoa; phylum Chordata; class Lepidosauria; order Squamata; family Lacertidae; genus Podarcis; species Podarcis muralis. Next base: position 7,136,069 of record NC_135673.1, on the reverse strand, counting down.
CATCTGTATGATTGGGTGTAGTCATAATGAGTTTTGAGCAAGGTGTCATCTGTATGCTGATGATACTCTGCTCTATATCTCCACTACGTCTGAGTCATGAAAGGCTGTGCAAGCCCTGGACTGGTGCCTGGATACAGAGGTGGACTGAATGAGGGTCAATAAACTAAGCTTGAATCCTTGAGATACAAAGGCTTTGGGTAAGGAATCCCAAGTCTGGGAGAAATCTCACCTGCCTGTTCTGGACCAGGTAGCACTCTCTCTAAAGGAGCAGGTAGGTAGTTTGGGGTTATTCCTTGATCCATCTTTGTCACTAGAGGTCCAAGTGACCTCTAAACAATATTAATTTTTACCAGCTCCAGTTGGTGCACCAGCTGCAATGGTTCCTGGACCACAACACCCTGACCACAGTAGTTCATGTATTGGTAACTTCAAGGCTGGATTACTGTAAAATGCTTTATGTGGGGCTGCCCTTGTATCTGGTCCAGAAGCTTCAACTAGTGCAATATTCAGCAGGCAGGCTGCTCACAGGAGTAGATTCCTAACAACATGATACTTCACTGCCGAGAGAACTCCACTGGCTGCTGATTTGCAACTGGACCAGGTTCAAGACACTTGTGGTAATTCATAAAAGCCCTAAACAACTTGAGTCCAAAGTACCTTAGGGACCATCTGATTCCCTGTGCTCAACCTCAATGATGCAAATTTTCTGATGGGGCACTTCTGCGGGACCCCATGACTCCGTGGTTTAGCTGAAATATCTTGAGATAATGACCACCTACTTCTACACAATCCTTTTTTGCTACAGCCAACTCAAGACAGGTGCTTATCATGTCTCCCACTCTACCTTAATGAGCCTTGAGTTCCAGAGTTGGCCTGGGACATTTTTCTGCCTGAGGCAGACAAGATGGCACCTCACACACTTAAATTATACAGAAGTCAACCCAGTGACAGCTGAATCATATTTCAACACTGGTGACAGGAAAGTGTCCCCCACCGCAGTTGAGGGTAGCAGATAGCCTAGGGGATACAGAATAGGCTGTGTGACACACAAATTTATCCTCCAACATCCTCTCTGTCTTTTAAAACGCCCCCAGCATATGCTGCTTGAGGCAGCCATCTCATTCTACCTAACGGTAGGGCCAGCCATATTAACTTATTTATCCTAATGATTTGTGCTTGCTCATTCACCCAACTTTAGGACTATGGAATTTGTCAGGAAATGCGGGGGGGGGGGGGGGATTCAAGAAAGCGAGATATAATCAAGCATGCTCATTTTTTTTTTTTAAATGCAACTAGAGCAAGCATGTGGAACCTTTGGTCCTCCAGATGTTGCTTAACAACACCTGCCATCCCCAGCAAGCATGGCCAATGGCAAGGGATGATGGTATTTATAGTTCTGCAACACCTGAGAGCCAAATGTTCCTCACACCCTGAACTAAAGCATGATTCTAGGTTAGTAGGAGTTAACTCATTTCAGGTGTGGTGTAGTGGTTAAGACCGGTAGATTCGTAATCTGGGGAACCGGGTTTGCGTCCCCGCTCCTCCACATGCAGCTGCTGGGTGACCTTGGGCCAGTCACACTTCTTTGAAGTCTCTCAGCCCCACTCACCTCACAGAGTGTTTGTTGTGGGGGAGGAAGGGAAAGGAGAATGTTAGCCGCTTTGAGACTCCTCCGGGTAGTGATAAAGCGGGATCTCAAATCCAAACTCTTCTTCCCTTCATTCAGCCAGAAAACAATCATAAGATGGTAGAAAGAGCCTTGCTTGATCAAACCAAAGGCCCATTTATTCAAGCATCCTGTTCTTACAATGGCTGGTCAGATGGTTCAGTGGTAAGTGAAGAAGCAGGACATGAGAACAACATTCCCTAGCAACTGGCATTCAGAGGTATATTGTCACTTACTGGAAACAGCACATAATTATGACAAGCAGCCACAGACAGTTTTATCCATAAGGTCTTTCAGCCATCCAGGTTGGTGTCCGTCATTATATCTTACGGCAACTAATCCCAAAAAGGCTGTTTGTGCACCAGCAGAGACATTTAGGACTTAAGGATTAGAAAGGCATGGGTGGAGAACCTCAGGGCCTGCCTAACCGTCCCTCTTTCCAGGTCATGCCCCCTTCTAACAAGAATGCACAAACACACACAAGCCCTGCATCCTTCTTGAGTGCTTGTGCCTGACGGACAAACATCATTGAACTGTGACAATGCATCTTTGCTTATCTGGATGGAAAACTGAGAGATACATAAGGCTGTGGCATATATAAACCTCTGGTTTTTGTCATTGAAGGAATACAGTTGTACAAAGTTAAGACTTGCATCCACAGCTCCATCCACTTTTATCTCCCATCCCACCCACCACTGGCATGCGGCTGCCCTCAGGAGGTTTCCCACAAGGGAATGGGACTCTCTCAGGCTGAAAAAAAAATCCCCCCACCACTGACATAGAGACTGGCTTCTTTGTCCTCTGTAAAAGGCAAAAAATTGCTGGAAGATAATAAAATATATCATGTAAGAAAATGAATCCCTGATGTTGTGGATTACATTAGGTCCTGCAATAGTGCTTGCAGAATAAACTTGGGGCAACTTGGTCTGTCAAAGGATATGCAACTCAGGATTACACTTCATGCAATTGGTGAAATAAAGTTAGGAGTAGGTCCTGACAATAAAACACTCGGTGTCCATGAAGTTAACTCTTTATTCAAAGAAACCAAAACAACTCAAGCCTAGTGATCATGGCAACTCTTCCCAGTAGGTCTTGCCCCAATGTGACAGTTGTGAGGATTGAAGGTCCCGACCTTCGTCCACTCTCTAAGACTCCTTCCCCGGTTCCTTCCCTAGAAGCCTAAAGCTCCTTTGTTTTATCTCTCATGGCTCTGTCCTCATTCCTCTCCATGTTCTAGGAGACTAGGGGGAAGGAGAGCTGGTCGCAGCACTAGGGAAACTCCCTGGATTCTTCAGCAGCCTGTCTTCACTCTGCCTCTTGACATACATACATACACACCGCTTCTGCCCCTGATTCTGGACTGCTCTCTGACGCAGCCTCTTCCTGCTCACTAAACCCTGTTGCCTCTTCAACCTTTGACACCTCTTCCTCCCAGTACGTTCCCTCTTCTCCCTCTGACATCTCATTGTCTTCCCACTACCAATCCCATGGCTCTGAGCCTTCTTCCCTTGGAGGTTCCCCTTGGGGGTTCCCCTCTGCATCCAGCTACAAAGGGAAAAATGGCTGCAGGAGGTTTTCTGACCTAGCAGAAGGTGACAATGTGAATTGAACAAGCAACATGTCAACAAAAAACAAGGTACCACAGCCTCTAAACCTGAAGCAAATGGTCCAGGCACAACAAAAGTTTGGTTTGGTTAATGCAGTACTGTATAACTTCAAGCAAGATATTTCTGTACATTTCCTATTGCACACCTTAGATGTTGAATGCAAAGCAGCAGCTTGTGGATGTGATGAATAATTTAATATTCCACATTTGTCACGTGCATCACATGACCTGGGCAGGACAAGCAGAAGCCCCATACAAAATGACCTTCTAAATCATTGCAGCTGCACTGTCCAGAATACAATGATTAAAAAATGAAACTCCCTCAATAAGAGGTCCTCTTCTCTCCCACTAAACTCACACAATTTAATCCCAGACCAAATTATACTCAGCGTAACATTAAAAGAAAGCGGAGCCAATTTTGCATAACCCTTAAAATAAATACCCATGCTGTAAAGATACCTTCAGTAGCTACAGATCTGCAATAGCAGTTCCATATCTTCAAAAGTGAAAAACAGTCTGTGTTATAATGACAGCTTTAGGTCACTACAGTGGACCTTCCGGATATGAACTTAATTCCTTCCGGGGGTCTGTTTGTACCCCAAAAATAACGTAAATAGAGGGTATATTAAAAGGCAATATTAAATTTAGGAAATGCGTAACTAAATATTAAGTATGGATGATTGGCAGAGAAGCTGAAGGAAGTCCAAAAGAGAAAATTTGTGATAAATTGTGATGTGGTATTATATGTATATTTGTTTTGAAAATTAATAAAAATTATTTAAAATAGAAGAAAATAACGTAAATAGGGGTGTGCTTCTGCATATGCACACAGCGCGATTGAGCGCTTCTGCGCATGTGATGAAACCCGGAAATATACACTTCCAGCTTGGCCGTGGCCATAACCCAAAGATTCTGTATCCAGAGGGATACGTAAGTAGAGGTACGACTGTACACTAGATCACTTTTTTCTGTCTGAATTGTTACGACACAAGAATGCACACACACACACACACACAGAGAGAGAGAGAGAGTGTGTAATGAATTGTGGGAAACAGGTTTTACTGGCAGCAAGTTTGAGTGCACCATCAAAGGCAAATCTGTGGAACCAGTATTCTCTAGGGACCCATTGGGACTATCTGGGTGGAAAGCAGGGAGACCAGCAGTAGGTGGAGCAAGAGTCAATGTCTGGCAGAGCCATCCCCTGGACTGGTTTAAGTAAGAAGAGTGGTAGGTGTGGTCTGGCTGAGGGCAGATGGAGGTTGATGGGGCAGAGCATCATTCACCCTAATGGAACAACCCACACTGGTGCCTCCCTCTGGTTTTTCAGCACAACCTAAAGGGCCTCTTGGCACTCAGGCTATTTCTGAATCTGACCCATGTTTGTGTTAAGAAACAGAAGCAATCCAGTTGCTGGCTACCACAAAAATGAGATTTCAAATTATTTCCCTTCCCTGCTTCCCTTTTACTCATTTATTGAAATACTTTATATCCCACTTCTCTGCATTAGTGATAATAATAATAATACTCAATGCAACTTACAGCACAATATGAAAAACAAAGCAACCATAAAAAAGCCCATTAAAAAAACAAATGCTTGTCAAAATATCATGCCAAAGATTATCAGCGAAGGGGAAAGACAACCTCTCCACACACACGCCAGCACAACAGTTCCACAGCCTCATTTCCCAGCCTAACATACCTCAGGTTATGGAGGTAGGGCTGTAGGAGATGAGAATATGAATCAATATATTTATTTAGCAAACTGCATGTCACACAGCAATAAACACAACATTTGGCACTCCACAGACACAGTGGGAAGCCCCCAGGAAATGCAGGCTCAGTGGAGCACATACTCAATAAAAAGTTTGCTTATGGTTATTATTTAAATGCATTCATAGTTTTATTCACACTTTTGTACACCACCCTAGAATCTTCTGGTGCAGAGTGGTTAACATTTTGAGTGAGGGACGGGGAAGCTGGGAAACTTCAGGGATTGTTTGATAACAATTCCTAACTGTTCCTAACTGGGCCGGGGCTGGTGGGAACTCAATAGCAACTGGAGGTTACTGGTTCCCTGTCCTCATAGTACCACAGAATTTCAGAGTTGGAAGGGACCCTGAGGATCAACTAGGCCAACCCCTTGCAATGCAGAAATGGGCAGCTGTCTCATACAGGGATCGAACCTGCAACCTTGGCATTATCAGCACCACACTCTAACCAACTGAGCTACCCACACCACAGATAAAGATCGCGAGAACAACCTTGGATTTCCATCTGACATCCATATTCCTTGGGTAACTAGGTGCAGAATGAAATAACATGAATTCATGCCCAAGGTGACATCAAACGTTGCTGAGTTTGGCCCTCCCGACACCGTTGTCATCCAGCTCAGTGAAAAGGCATCAAGCTCACTTGGAATATAATAGAGAACTTTGAGAGACTCCTGGATTTATAGCCACATATGATCATTGTTTTGTCACATTTGCTGAAAGGCAGCACTGGCACAACAGTCCAGACGCAGCAGGCATCAACCAGGACAGGAAGAAGGCAACTACGAAGTAGCATGAAAGTGGAGTGCCTGGGAGAATGGGTGATACAGCACCCTAGCATCACATTCGACCAGGAGGCCTTGTATTGGTTTGTAGGAGTACACATGTCGGAAGCGGGCAACAAAATCTGACTAAGTGACATAGTGGAGGGGCATCAAGTGTTGGTTGCAAGCATGAAGGGCTTTGTGGCAAGCCGTTTCGGCGCAGTTGGTGGTTAGGCATTGGGTAAGCGTAGGTCTTGGCCCGAGGGAAGGTTGTAGCCTCTGCCTGCCCCTCCTGGGTAAAGGGTATCCTGTTAATAGGATCTTGAGTGGCTTCTGTCCGACACCCAGGTGGGTGCTAGGGCCATAGCACTTCTCCAATGGGGACTCTATACGGGGGGGGGGTACCCCTATTTGATGTAGGTCATATAGCGTGCACCCCCCCCCCAAAAAAAGATGTGATTTACTCTCAGATGCACTTCCAGCAGACGGGCTTTACCCAATGCCTATGTCAAACTATTCTCTTCTGTAACCAATAAAGTTATGACCTAGTTGAATTCATAAATCAATATCCTCTTGTCCTTTCTGGTCATTCACTTCCCAGGGAACTGCAGGGTCATGGGGTCTTGGCACGCAAATCCACTCACCTTCTATGGTGGGCTGTGCTGCAGCCAGACTACGGGTCACGCCAGCGATCCAGCCAATGGCAGGCCAGATTGCCCAGCTGCTGGCAATTGGCCAGTGCCGGTAGGCTTGGGACAGGCATTCCCCTGGAAGCAGATCTAACTGACCAATGAGCAGCGCTTGGGCTCGCTCCGGGGGGAGGGGGTGGTGGATATATTGTGGCCTGTCTGGTGCTCTTCCTCTGACTTTTCGTTGGATAAATAAATAAAGTAATTTCGTTGTCCCCCGAGAGGGGGCAATGACAATAAAGATGATGATATTATTATTATTATTATTATTATTATTATTATTATTATTATTATTATTGAAGTCTTCAAAATATGCAGTCAATTGCAAACACATGTTTGTGCCACAGATACATTATGTATAACAGAGGAATGTCTGAAATAACCCATAGTGTGCAGCACCTCAGAAATTCCAGTATTTAGTTTTAATGTTGAGACTTCAATTTCTGACCAATTTCTGACCAACCCCACCCCCGGGGGAGGGCGGCGATGGCACACCACTGCTGCAGAATAAAGACTCACAAAAGGGGTGGGTGGGTAAGGAAAATGTGAGAATTGTTAAAGAAAGGTTCACAACTGTCTCAGAGCAGCTGTCAATCTACAATGAAATGCAAAAATCCTGGGGGAACCTTCTGAAGGACACATGAGGCAAAACCTGGTGAGTACATGGAAGAATGCCTGTGAATGTCGAACAGATACCACAAGAACACATGGGTTTCACACTCGTTTACAGTGAGGAGCCACATTTGCACAACATGTGACAGCTTATTACACTGGATCATTGTGGCTTTTCAGAATTCTTGGTCTGATTTGCAGGGTGGAAAGGGGGACAAAGCTGCAAAGACCTGGAAGTGAACAATCCACAGGGAAAAGGCAGACCTATAAAGCATATGAACGTTACAGAGAAAATAAAGTGAGTGAGATACTGCAGAAATTACAGCCACCCAGTGAGCAAGTGAAAGAAACAGACTGTTCCCAGCTTAGCCAAGCCACTATTATTATTACCAACACAGCTGTTCCAAAGGCTGTCTGTTTCCATAACTCAAGCAAACAGACCCAGAAATCTTCATAACAAACAACAGAAAAATACGAACACCAAGTGTGTGGCATAAGCAGCAATAAGTCTTTCTGCCAGCAACAAAGAAGAGGAATACCCGGAGCTCAGGACCATTTCATTCCCATCGCTGGCTGTGTTTATTACTTTTAGGAGACAACCTTGCTAAACCTGCCTGTTCTCACTGCTAATGACCTCCTTGAAATGGTAGAATGCCCCCAGTAGGGCTGGGTGATATCTGGTTTTCAAGATAACAATATATCACCAGCTAAACATTGTGATATATCGATATATCACGATGTCTGAAATAAGGATGGAACTATGCAGAGGTGAACAGCAGGGCTGGGCAATATCTGTTTTTCAGCATCATGATATATCACCAGCTAAACGTCATGATATACTGATATATCACTATGTCTCAAATAAGGATGGAGCTATATAAAGGTATTGGCTGGCTTCGTGGTTTTTCCTGCATCTGTTTTTCCTGTGATTTTTGCTGACACCTACTCTTGTGATTCACTGCCCCCTGCATGAGACAGGGGAGAGCAGAGACGGCAGAATTAAAAGGGGCCACAGGAATCAAGAGAAGCACAATTTCCCCCACATTGTGATTTTTGCACAGCACACACACACACACACACACACACACACACACAATGATTCACATTATTGCCAGGTCTAAAATTATGAAACCAATAATATCTGTGAACTGCCCTGAAACCTCCGGGTATATGGCAGTATATAAATTCTAAGAATTATTATTGTTGATGTTGTTGTTGTTGTTGTGGACTTCAAGCTGGTTTTGGGTGATATGTCAACATATTGCCCAGCCCTAGCCCCCAGCTCAATTTTGCAGCACTCAAAAAGTCCCAGGCTTGATTCCTGGCTGTTTAAAGGACCAATTAATTCCAGCTTTGTCCCTATCCTCCTCCCTGCTGAGTTCAACAGGGGGTAACATTGAGACTGAGAAGGAGGAAGCTGGCAGGCAGGAAAGCTTCCTGGACTGTCTGTAAGTAAGAAGGCAGGCTAATATGGGGCTGTCTGAGGGCAAACGAAGCCCCATTCACTCTACTGCATAAGCCTCCACTGACTTGCAGGTAAAGGAGCCATAATTAAAACACTAGAAACATGTTGCGGTCAGAGTAGACAACACTGGGCGCAGTAGGCATATAGTATGATGCAGTATAGGGTTGTTTTTTATGTTCCTAAAATACATTCATTCACTCAAGAAAACTTGGGGTGGGAGGTGCCTGGATCAAAAATGTCTGAAGGTGGGCAGCATTAAAACGTGAGCTGCAATTACACCTGAGAAGCAATTCTTGACTGTTTCCAGTTGTCTCTTTTGTTAAAACCATTTCCTTTTGCAAGCTGAAGCTACAGGATCAAACTATAAATCTATGCACAGTCATATGCAGGAGCTGGCTCTTAGCTGTACTCACTTAACAGAGAGAAATACACTGCTCATAGAAACGTTTACCTTCAGCCCACACAAGCCTATCATCATTCTGGTTACTCTTGAAAATCACTGACATTTCAACTGTGCACACGCACACACATGCCTCTATCTCAAAAGGAGATTAGAAAGACTTCAGGGAAGCAGCACGAACTGTAAAACTATTTCTGTTCTTCTGAAGCAATGAGGGTGTCAGACTACACAAAGAGATATACTTGGTTTACAGATCTGTGTCATTATAACATATAAAGTCCTTGGTATAATGTTTCTCTATCCACCCCCAAAGAAATCCATTTGTGATATACCGTATTTTTTGCTCTATAAGACTCACTTTTCCCCTCCTAAAAAGGGGAAATGTGTGTGCATCTTATGGAGCGAATGCAGGCTGTGCAGCTATCCCAGAAGCCAGAACAGCAAGAGGGATTGCTGCTTTCACTGCGCAGCCATCCCTCTTGCTGTTCTGGCTTCTGAGATTCAGAATATTTTTTTTCTTGTTTTCCTCCTCCAAAAACTAGGTGCGTCTTGTGGTCTGGTGCGTCTTATAGAGCGAAAAATATGGTGCCTTCCATGTTGCTATGCATAGAAAGCACGGCAAAAAAGTCCAAAGTCAGGGCCAAATGGTCTGAGAATGGCTCTGCTAAAGCTAAGAAAGTGCAGACATCATCAGCAATCTGGACAGAAGACCACTGGGAATTCTGTGTAAGATCAGAATATATAATAAGTATTACTCCCCTGATGTCATCAACTAAGAGGAGAGAGACACCAAAATGTCCATGACACCTAAGTTCAAATAAATCTAGGTGATTAAGAAAATAATTCAACCCACAATCTGTAAAGGAGGTCAAAAAGAGACAGGGGTAGTTTAGCATTATGTGACTCAAGAGAAAATCCCTTCCTCAAACCACGGATATACAGGCACAGCCAGAGCACAAGGAAAAGTCATTCTCTCAGTAGTGGGCAGAGTCTGTAGTTCAATAGTAGAGCACATGCTTTGCATGAAAAAGAGCTGATATTTCATCCTTGGCATTTCTAGGGACCATTGGATTGTTGTCAGTGCACTAGGGGGACTAGGCTAGTCCCTTAAATGTTCCTAGTAAATTAGAAGCCTGGGAAGCTTCTGTCCAGCTTAGGGAGGAAGGTGTGATACTCACCTGTGTGATGTCACAATGTCCCCACCAATCGCCCACACAAACTGGTGCTTCTGGCCCTAACTGTTCCCCTACAAAAAAACCCCATCACACACCACTGTAGGGACACCTTAAAAAGACTCTTGTCTGAAACAATGGAGAGCAACTGCCAGTCAGTGTTGACCAGGAGCCAAAACAAACAAGATGAACTTTAACAGGGAGAAATGTAAAGTATTGCACTTGGGCAAAAAAAATGAGAGGCACAAATACAAGATGGGTGACACCTGGCTTGAGAGCAGTACATGTGAAAAGGATCTAGGAGTCTTGGTTGACCACAAACTTGACATGAGCCAACAGTGTGACGCGGCAGCTAAAATAGCCAATGAAATTCTGGGCTGTATCAATAGGAGTATAGCATCTAGATCAAGGGAAGTAATAGTGCCACTGTATTCTGCTCTGGTCAGACCTCACCTGGAGTACTGTGTCCAGTTCTGGGCACCACAGTTCAAGAAGGACACTGACAAACTGCAACGTGTCCAGAGGAGGGCAACCAAAATGGTCAAAGGCCTGGAAACGATGCCTTATGAGAAACGGCTAAGGGAGCTGGGCATGTTTAGCCTGGAGAAGAGGAGGTTAAGGGGTGATATGATAGCCATGTTCAAATATATAAAAGGATGTCATATAGAGGAGGGAGAAAGGTTGTTTTCTGCTGCTCCAGAGAAGCGGACACGGAGCAATGGATCCAAACTACAAGAAAGAAGATTCCACCTAAACATTAGGAAGAACTTCCTGACAGTAAGAGCTGTTCGACAGTGGAATTTGCTGCCAAGGAGTGTGGTGGAGTCTCCTTCTTTGGAGGTCTTTAAGCAGAGGCTTGACAACCATATGTCAGGAGTGCTCTGATGGTGTTTCCTGCTTGGCAGGGGGTTGGACTCAATGGCCCTTGTGGTCTATTCCAACTCTATGATTCTATAATTCTAGGAGGGCTCAATGTGGTGCCCTCCAGATGTTGCTGGATTACATTCCCCATCTTTTTTGAACTTTGACCATGCTGGCTAGGGCTGATGCGAGCTGGGGTCCAACAACATCTGGAGAGCTACAGGCTAGCTGTTCCTGGTGTAGGCAAGGCACATCCACATGGATGTGGACTCAGTGGTCCTCCAGATGCAGTTGAACTCCAGCTCCCATCAGCTTGGCCAATAGTCAAGGACAATGGAAAGTGTAATCCAACAACATCTAGAGAGGAGAGCTACAGCTTCCCCTTGCCTGGATTAGGGGAACTAAACATCTGATTTGGGATAAGGGAGCTTCCTATTTTCACACCATACCTGTTTACCATCTCCTTAATCATAACTGTGATACAGTGGTACCTCAGGTTAAGTACTTAATTCGTTCCGGAGGTCCATTCTTAACCTGAAACTGTTATTAACCTGAAGCACCACTTTAGCTAATGGGGTGGGGCCTCCTGCTGCTGCCGCGCCGCCGGAGCACGATTTCTGCTCTCATCCCGAAGCAAACTTCTTAACCTGAGGTACTATTTCTGGGTTAGCCTAGTCTGTAACCTGAAGCATATGTAACCTGAAGCGTATGTAACCTGAGGTACCACTGTACCTCACACAAAGAAGGCACAAAAAGGCAACAAGAAACTACAGTTACTGAATTGACCCCACAGTTCCTGTGACTGAACTACAGTGCCATTTCATGGCCTATATGATATATGGTGTGAAAAGAACCTGTTCATGGACAGTCCGATCACCCCAGAAAAAACAGAGACTGTCCTTAAAAACCTAAAACCACATAAAGCCCTAGGCCCAGATGGTTTCACAACAGAATTCTACAAGAAATTCAAATAAGTCCTGATCCCCACATGACCCATCTGTTTAATGACATCATAAAATGGGCTCCCATTCCCCAAACCTGGTCCTTCTCCAAGGTAATATCTATTCAAAAGCCATTCAGTAACAGCCGTATGGTAGAAGCTTACTACCAATCTCATAGATAAATCAAAATTACAAAATATTCACATCGATCCTGGCCAACAGCCTGAAATGCTTCCTACACAAATTAATAACCCCAGACCAAGCTGGCTTTGTCCCTGGCCATAATATAACAGACCCCATTAGGAAGCTACTAAATTGGAAAGAACACAGCAAAACAACAAAATTCCCACTAACGATCATGTCTCTAGATACCCTTTAAAGCCTTTGATTGTCTAGAATGCAAATCCTTAATAGAAGTACTAATCAGAAGGAAATTGGGCCCTAACTTCCTAAAAATCCTGAAAGACATTTACTCTAAGGCCTCAGCGAAAATCAGAATCAACACCCTAGGCTCCAACAATATAGAAATTCAAAGAGGCACCAAATAAGGATGTCCACTCTCCCCCTTTCTATTCATCTTGGCCCTCGAACCCTTGGCAATGCAACTCCAAATAACCCCTGAAATCATAGAGGTGGAAATATAAAGCAAACTTGGGCTCTATGCAGACAAACCGATGAACACAACACCAGACCCCATAAACACAACATTAACCAAAGAACTAAACACCTTTGCAATGTTATCAGGCCTATAAGTAAACTTCGCAAAATCCAAGGCTATGTACCTCAATGCATCACCCCATACCCAGGAAGAATATACTAACATCACAAAAATGACACTCTGCTGCACCAACTTTGGATATCTAGGGGTACAAATAACTAGAATCCTCAACAAACTACCGTATTTTTCGCTCTATAGGACGCACCGGACCATAGGACGCACCTCGTTTTAGAAGGGGAGAACAAGAGAAAAAAATCCCCCCTCTCTGCTCAGCACCCCTTCAGCGAAGCGGCAGGAGAAACGGAGCCCCTTCCATTTCTCCTCCCGCTTGGCTAAAGGGGCGCCGCGCAGCTCTCCCTCTCTGCTGAAGCCAGGAGAGTCTTGCTCTCCCAGTTTCAGTGAAGGGAACCCGAAGCCTGCGCACCAACCCCTCTCGCTCTCCAGGCTTCAGCGAAAGCAACGCGAAGCCTCCGGAGCGCGGAGGGAGTGCTCCCTCTGCGCTTCGAAGGCTTTGCGTTGCTTTCGCTGAAGGCAAGGAGCCTGCATTGGCTCCATAGGATGCACACACATTTCCCCTTAATTTTTGGAGGGGGAAAAGTGTGTCCTATAGAGCAAAAAATACGGTACTTCGAAACTACTACCCCCTCTGGCAGAAAATCAACAAAGACCTGAAGAGATGGGAGTAAAACCAATATCATCCTCTCAGATAAAATAAAGGTTAAAAGGGTAAAGGTAAAGGACCCCTGGAAGGTTAAGTCCAGTCAAAGGTGAGTATGGGGGGCAGAGCTCATCTCGCTTTTGTTTGTCCATAGACAGCGTTCCAGGTCATGTGACCAGTATGACTAAACCGCTTCTGGCACAACGGAACACCGTGATGGAAGCCAGGGCGCACAGAAACACTGTTTACCTTCCCACCGCAGTGGTACCTATTTATCTACTTGCAGTGGTATGCTTTAGAACTGCTAGGTTGACTGAAGCTAGGACAGAGCAGCAGGAGCTCACCCCGTCATGCGGAGTCAAACTGCTGACCTTCCAATTCACAAGCCCAAGAGACTCAATAATTAAAATGATAATACTAGAGTGAGGTACAAATTAATAATAATAATAATAATAATAATAATAATAATAATACTCCCAAAGCTAACCTACCTGTTCCAAACCTTTCCAATCTGGATTCCCCCCCCCCCCCCCCCCGGTAAAAAGCAGAAAAAACTACACTCATTCATCTTCTCACAGAAAAAGCCACTAGTAAGCTCCAAATTCCTACACCTCACCCCGCTCCCCAAGGATGGGGACTTCCCAACATAGAACTACTGTATACTCCATCACCAACTAAGTGTGCCACATAATCCCATACATCCTAGAAGAGAAAACAAAACAATGGGTGCACCTGGAGATAGATAAAACTGGAAACACCCCCACCACAGCATACCCATTCTTCCAAAACAAATTAAGAAAAATTCCCACAACAATAAACAGGTTCACACATTCCATGTTTAAAGTATGGAAGGAAAAGGTAGGAAAACTAAGTCGGTGGAAGAAGATTGGAAAAAATTTAAAGTATATTTACAGAAATATTGCAAAATTAATGAATGTTAGAAGGATGCTGGAATGAAGTTATGTGGCTTTAGCAGAAATGTTATAAAGAATTAAGTAAAAATAGATTGTTAATGGGCCAAAGTGGAAAAGTTAAGGTTAGACTGTGCTAAGATAAATTATAGAACAAAAATTGAGAAAGATGGAAAGGATTTGCTGAAATAGCTAATTTGAACTAGAATACAAAAAAGGGAGGTGTGAGGAGGTCGATGAAACAAGTAAATGAAAGGTAAAGATACGGAATATTGGATGTGTTTTTAAATGCTTTTGTTTTTCTTGTTTTGTTGTATTGCTTTTCGTTTTTATTTTTATTTTTAATGTATTGTAAGGTATTGTTTTGTTTTGTTTAACTTTTTATTGTCTCCTTTTTCTTTTTTCTGTAACTATTAAACCTCTAATAAATATCATTAAAAAAAAAAAGAAAAGAAAACTAGTCCCACTAACTCCCCTGGCCCATCACCCACTATTTTACCATGCACCCCAAAGCATCCAAATAAAGACCTGGCAAGCTAAAGGCTTATACAGTCATATATCGGGTTACAGACGCTTCAGGTTGGGTTTTTTCAGGTTACGGACCTGCTGAAACCCAGAAGTACCAGAACAGGTTACTTCCGGGTTTTGGCGGTCGCGCATGCGCATAAATGCTAAATCGCACTTTGCGCATGCGCAGAAGCGCCGAATCACAACCCGCGTGCGCGCGTGCATAGCGCTGCAGGTTGCAAATGCTGCGGGTTGCGAATGTGCTTCGTGCATGGACTATGTTCGCAACCCTAGTGTCCACTGTACTGCCTCACTGACTTCTACAAAAATGACAACCCCATATCCACATAAGATACACAAGTTAAATTAAGGGAAACTGTAGTACCCTGGCTGACCCACCACCAACTACAAGACTTGCTAAATAAGCTAGCAACAAAAGCAGCAGCCAGCAGGCCACTGACCAGCTTGGAAAAACTCCTTCCTAACAACAGAGGGACACAGCAAAGGGGTGGTATCTACAATATGTATGGTCCTTTACAATATTGTGAATCTGATACTGGACTTCAAAATTGGGACACATACCAAAAGTGATCACCAACCACTGTTTATGTCTATAAATTTAAACTTCAATTTAGAAACAACTAATTGGAATAACACAAAATTTTGCCAACACGGGCAAATGACCCAACTAAAATGGTCTCAAGAAATAAGTTTAGTAGTGGGGCAAAAACTTACAGTTGATTTTAGAAATGAGTTGCTGTCTAAGCTGAAGAATATCAATTCTCAAAGGGACATTCTGAAAGTATATAGTGAAATTTTCAAACATTTGAAGAGCTCAACACTCCACCAAATATCAGGGCATTTAAATACAGAACTAGTCCCTGGTTCAACAATGAATGTTAAAATGTGCCAAATTTTCAAAGATAACCATACTAAACTAGAACCTACCTACCTTGATGGGGGGGGGGGGAGTATTTTGGCCAAAAAAATATGCCTCTCAAAAATGGTCGCAATTACTCGACTCCATCCAAAACAAAAACAACAAAGCATTTTGGTTGTTAGTGTATGGAGGCCTGAAAGCTGATGACCATTTATTTGTTCCACCAACTGCAGAATCAAAATGGACCAAGTATTTCATATCCATATTTAATGACCTGCACGGTGAATTGAATGGAAAGGAGACCAATGATAACAAACTGGACAGACTAGAGGAGTGGCCAAGGGTGAAAGAGCCTCCTCTTAGAGAGATAGTTAATAGTTTTAAACTGGGCAATTCGCCAGGGCCGGATGGTCTACCAATAAAATTATTGAAGACTTTCATAGATTGGTGGGCAGAACACCTAGCTCAATTATTTACTCTTATTGGTAAATATGGAATCATCCTTGAAATATGGCTCAGATCAATAATTACTCCAATCTTTTAAAAAGCTGATCTGGGTGAACCAAAGAACTACAGACGGATAAGTCTGCTGTCAGTGATAGGGAAAATCTATGCTAAGCACCTTTTACTTAAATTGCTTACCTGAATGAAAAATCTAAACTTACAAGGAAAAGAACAAATAGGTTTTTCCAAAGGCTGCCCCATTTTAGACCACTGTCTCATACTTACACATTTGGTTGAAAAATACAGATTTCAAAAACAATCCAAGATTTATGCAGCATTCATAGATTTCCATGGTGCCTTTGATTGTGTGATATTGTGGAAGAAGCTTGCAGAGTTAGGAATTGATCAACTTTTCTTGATCTTAATACAGAATTTATATTCTTTTAACATTTCCCAAATCAAACTCATTATCAAAGGTCACCTCTCCTCTGATTTCCCTAACACGAAAGGTGTAAGACAAGGGTGTATTCTTGCCCCTTTTCTCATTAATTTATTTTTACCAGATCTTCCAGAGCACATCCAAAAAACAGAATCACATGCCCCCCAAAGTCAACCAAAAACCAGTCCCACTTTTACCGTATGCAGATGATGCAACCTTATTATCACTGATGAGGATAGGTTTGAATTGTCTTTTACTCTCTTTGGTTTCTTACTGCGAAATTAACAAACGCTCTATAAATAAGAGAAGACAAAAATCTGGTCTTCTCTAATTCCTGAAAACTAGAGAAATGGAAAATAAGAGGACAAGAAATCCAGCAAGTAAGGATGCAGAGATATCTCAGAATTTTATTCCAGAGCAACTCAGCAAGGTTAAACCATCGCCCAGGTACAATAAACAGGCAAAGCCTACCTCTTCAGCAGTAGCTCGCTTTTATTTTCAGAAAGGTAACCAATTTAAACCAGCTGCCATTCAGATTTTTCAAGCTAAAGTGTCATCCCAGCTACTTTTTGGGATCCCAGTATGGATACAAGCACATAATAGTGATTTAGATACACTCATGTTTCTTGAGACATATCCTCGGGCTCCCAAATTCAATCAGTTATGAGACGATATGTGCAGAATTAGGTATATACATGATGGAATATTGGGCATGGACTAGCACTATAAAATACTGACTGCGTTGCCATTTTTGTTCCCAACCTTCAAGTCTGCTTTCCGATTTACTTAAGGACTCCAATAAATCCAGATGGCTCCAACTCATACACAGCAAAATTAGATCTATTGGTAACGACTTGGAATTATGCTACAATTCTAGTGAGCAATATATTTATTGCAATATCCAAATTAGTTTAAGGGATATTGAAAAACAAAACATTGAGTCAGCTATAAATAAAATCTGCTCCCCCAAGTTCTATTGTTGAAATACAACCGGATCACTTCTATCTCAAAGTTAATAATTCCAGTCCGATGCAGGGCACTTACGGTATGTCAGCCCGACTGAACGTTTTCCCCTCAGCTTTTGTTAGGGGGAAATATCCCTAGAAATTATAGACATTGTGGATGTTATTTAAGTGTGCTGGACACTGTAGAACATATTCTTTTCTACTGCCCGCTGTACAAACAGTTGCATAAACACGTGTTATCCCCCTTTTGGGGTAGTTTAACATCATGGCACAATGAAAATATCAGATTCTATCTTTTAGAGTGGTGAATGGCATGGTTTAGCAGAAAGACACTCCAATGAAAATTTATGTTACTATATATTTTAAATGACTCTTTGTATATATTTTAATTTTTTTGTATATGGATGTTTTAAGATATCCCTCAAGCAATTAAGGAACAAAAGAAGAAAAGGCACACTAGCCTGGGAACTTCCTCTCTGCCCAGAACATTGGAGGCTATACAACACACCTCCTCAACAGTATTTATAGGAACTCAAACACTGAGATCCTGCTCTGTTCCAGTAACAAGAAGCCGAAAGCACCAGCCTGAAGATGACGAGTGAGACCTCGTCGAAACGTCGCCTAGACACCCCAACTTTTACACGGGAAGACACCCGAGGACACCAAAACCTGCATTCCTGTACCCGTGAAAATCTACGAAAGCAAATATCTCACCTCTACGGGGAGGAAACCTTCCAGCTGACAAGAACCTACGAGAAACTAGAAATCCGAAGAGCCTCCATCTTATGTGATCTCTTGTTCCTACGCAACTGCCGAGACAACAACTTAATTCCCACATGCTTCCAACTTAAATTCCACTCTAAAACCCCAGCTACCGAAAGGATCCTGAAACGAACTGAACTATCCCTAATCAGAAACGAACTACACAAGAAAAGATACCTACTAAACCAAACCAACTAAGATCTGCTCACTCTTCACCTCAAACTCTGTAA
The DNA here is from genome assembly GCF_964188315.1 of Podarcis muralis. NCBI lineage: Eukaryota > Metazoa > Chordata > Lepidosauria > Squamata > Lacertidae > Podarcis > Podarcis muralis. The sequence continues at coordinate 7,117,610 of NC_135673.1, read as the reverse complement.
CAAAATCCACCCCGCACTCTGGGACAAATGCAAACAACTAGCCGTCTGGAGAGCTGAAACGGAGACCTCACATAAGACAGACACACACACCAACAAACTCCACAAACTAGAGAAACGCCAGAAGCCCAGCCACCCTCCACAACAACCCATGAAACAAACAGTACATAACATATCAGACAGGATCCTCACCTCAACTGAAACCAAAGTACTCTCCAAAGGTTTCAACTTTGCAGTCGCCCCGAGACGCATCCCCACGGAAAACATCATATGCGGAGTCGAAGCTAGCCTAACCAAAATCAACCCAGATGAAGCCAATAAAATCAGACTTGAAGTCACCAACATCCTCTGCTCCAGCAAACCACCCAGAAGCAATTTACACAAAGAAGAACAGAAAGCACTCACCAACCTGAGGAAAGACAACAACATAATCATTCTCCCAGCAGACAAAGGTAATGCCACTGTTGTGATGAACACATCGGACTACCAAGCAAAACTATCAAATCTACTCCAAGACCCTACCTACCAACCTATAAAAACAGATCCCACCACCTATCTGGAAAAAACCACCAAATCCAAAATAAAAGCCTCTCCTATCAGTGAAGAAATCCAGCTAAGAATCATCCCCAGAGAAAAATCATCCAGATGCCCCAAACTCTACGGCCTCCCCAAGATACACAAAGAAGGAACACCACTCAGACCAATAGTCAGCTCCATAGGCTCACCTCTACAAAATCTCGCTAAATTTCTCGCCAAGCAACTTCAGCCCTATGCAGAATCCATCTCTTCACACGTTCCAAACTCCTTCCAGTTCATAGAAACAATAAAGAAGCAAAACCTACATCCCAATGACCTACTTGTGAGCTTCGATGTTGTATCTCTCTTCACACAAGTGCCCATTAATGAAGCCTTGACAGCCATTCAAAACAAATACAATCCCCCCGAATACATCTTGGACCTGACCAACCACTGCCTAACCAACACGTACTTCATCCACAATGGACAAAGATACAAACAGATAGAAGGAGCACCTATGGGATCACCCCTCTCACCGGTCATCGCAAACCTGTACATGGAACACTTTGAAACCAATGCTTTAGACAAGTCAGAACACAAACCTAAACTTTGGCTCAGATATGTTGACGACACCTTTGTAATTTGGCCACACGGGAAGGAAAAACTGGACAGCTTCCTCACACATCTCAACAGCCTACACCCCAAAATACAATTCACTATGGAAATAGAAGCCAACAACCAACTTCCCTTCCTTGACGTCCTAATCTACAAAAAACCTGATGGCTCCCTAGGACACACTATCTACCGGAAAAAAACACACACCAACCGCTACTTACATGCACAATCACACCACCACCCTGCACAAATAAACTCCGTAGCCAAGACTCTCATCTCCAGAACCAAACGCCTGGCTGACAAAGACCACTTGACAACTGAGTTACAGAATCTCTCAAATGTGTTAATTGCCAATGGATACCAGCAAAACAGGGTTACGAAGCTAATCCAAAAAGAAACACCCCCCAAAAACCAAGACACAGAAGAAAACAATGGCATGGCCCTCCTTCCTTATATCAAGGGCACTACAGATAAAATTAGCAAAATCCTCCATAAACACAATATCAAAACAGCCTTTTGCGCCAACCAAAAAATAGCCAATATCCTCAGAAACCCCAAGGATAAAATCCAGTTGGAAAACCAAGGGGTCTATGAAATACCCTGCAAAGTCTGCCCAGCCACGTACATTGGACAAACAAACAGACGAATAAATGCACGTATCGCAGAACACAAGAATGCCGTCAAAAAAGAAGAAAAAACTTCCTCTCTTTTCCAACACATGAAAGAAACAGGACACGAAATTAATTTTGCAGATTCCAAATTGCTCTCTAACATGGAACATCACCACAAGAGAATAATCATGGAAGCCATCGAGATAGAGAAACACCCTCACAACATGAACAAGCGTGACGACACATCCCGCTTGCCAGACATCTGGAAATTAGCCCTCCCCACAAAAACTGACACCAGATCCAGAGGCACACAGAACGCCATCACCAATCAACCACACCAGACCCAAACCCAGACCCTCTCCACAGATAAATTACAGACACCATCCAGTAGCCAAACCATGGTGGCACCTCCGGATGCTGCACCCCCCTGCAATCCCTACACAGATCTGGCTGGCACAGGCCACAAAACCACAGCTCGCCCCTATACACGAAGCCAAGCCAGAGCACAACTAAATGCAGTACAGCCATCTTCTCAGAAAAACTCTTCACAAAGTTCAAGAGGTCAAGACACAAAGGCTTTAGCAACTAATCCACACCTAATGACCCACCTAAGTGGTACTCAGGATATCACTCAAGAAATCACTCAAGATATCCCTCAAGCAATTAAGGAACAAAAGAAGAAAAGGCACACTAGCCTGGGAACTTCCTCTCTGCCCAGAACATTGGAGGCTATACAACACACCTCCTCAACAGTATTTATAGGAACTCAAACACTGAGATCCTGCTCTGTTCCAGTAACAAGAAGCCGAAAGCACCAGCCTGAAGATGACGAGTGAGACCTCGTCGAAACGTCGCCTAGACACCCCAACTTTTACACGGGAAGACACCCGAGGACACCAAAACCTGCATGTTTTAAGATGGTCTATATATGTTAATATATAGGGACGCGGGTGGCGCTGTGGGTAAAAGCCTCAGCGCCTAGGGCTTGCCGATCAAAAGGTCGGCGGTTTGAATCCCCGCGGCGGGGTGCGCTCCCGCTGCTCGGTCCCAGCGCCTGCCAACCTAGCAGTTCAAAAGCACTCCCGGGTGCAAGTAGATAAATAGGGACCGCTTACCAGCGGGAAGGTAAACGGCGTTCCGTGTGCTGCGCTGGCTCGCCAGATGCAGCTTTGTCACGCTGGCCACGTGACCCGGAAGTGTCTGCGGACAGCGCTGGCCCCCGGCCTCTTGAGTGAGATGGGCGCACAACCCTAGAGTCTGGCAAGACTGGCCCATACGGGCAGGGGTACCTTTAGCTTATATATGTTAATGCCTAATAAAGGGGGTTTTTTGGGGAGGGAACAATATATATAATATTACCCCCAAGACACTACAAACCCCCTCACCAGAATTAAAAACAAATGGGAACACAACATAGGATACAAAATAAACTCTATACAATGGTCAAAAAGCACCACTTAAGTCCATTTCAACAACAAAAAAAGAGAGAATTCACTCTGAAACTTAACTAAGATGGTATCTAACACCAAGTAAGTTGTCACTAATACGCACAGGAACATAGAGGAATGCTGGAGAGGCTGAACCTCTATAGGCACATACCTCCATATGAGGTGGGAATGCCCCAAAGTTCAATCCTTTTGGATATCAGTGCTGCAGGAAATCTCCAAAATAACAAAACAGGTAATATAAGTAACTCCATAACTAGCTTTATTAAATATCTTCCAGGAAAAATGCACATGCCAGGGCCTTAACTAGCGGGGGCTAGCTGGATTTTTGGCGCCGAGTGAAACCTCTAGAGGGGCTCCATAGGGGCTCCCAGCCCGCCTGGACTTCCTCCAAACAGCTCCTCCTTGTGACTCCAGAGTCTAAAAGCATCCTTCAGCAGCGAGCTTCCAGCCTAGCCAACTCTAATCTCAGTAAACATATATGTTTACACCATGTGAATACATAAAGAGGGCACTGCAATCAACTACAAAAACTGAGCCCTGTTTATATTGAAAATAAAATACCTGCACTGAAAAAAATGTGATGTTGACATACAAAGCACTTTGTATCCATCCCTTCCTGTAATTTGGAAGGGAAATGCAGCCAATCCACTTTAAATTCTTTAATTGCAATGGTTTAGCAGCCAGCAATTTTTAAGGAAACTTGTGGAGTATCTATTCTTTTATTTTATTCTTTAGAGCCTTAAATTGCAAACCTTTACTACTCAGAAGTAAGACCCACTGAATTCAATGGAGCTTACTCACAGGGAAATGTATAAAGATTATGCAGTCTTAAACTGCAAGCCTAAGCATTTTTACTCAGAAGTAAGTCCCACTGAGTTCAATACGGCTTTCTGGTATGTGCCCGGTCATTATGCGTTTCCATTGCCATCATCATCATTATGTTTAATAATATAGTATGTTTGCCAGGGCGGGGGGTGCCAAATTGAGTCTTAGACCTCGGTGAAAGAAAGCCTAGTTTCACCTCTGGCACATGCACATGACAAGAAACTCATAAGTCACTTACTCTCAGCAGCAAGAAATATCGTAACTAGACACTGGAACGACCTATCAGGAGTGAACACAACCAATGCACTGGACCCTCGGGTTACGTTACCTTTGGGTAACGTAACTTTCAGGTTGTGAACGCAGCAAGCCTATATGAATTAAAAGTGGAGACATGTCCTTTCCCGTTTATTTGTTTGTTTTGTAACACCAGAAAATGTTTAATAAAAAGCTAATTGAAAAAAAGATATCTGCAGAGAGGCCCATCACCTCTTGATCCACAGAACAGATGAGACAGCTAAGAACCACTTGAGAGGAATGAAGCAACCCTTCAAATTTCTGTTTTGAAGGAACACACATGGAAATTCCCGACCTTTGAGTGTAAATTTAGGGTGGCTTCAATAGAAACTTTGCAAGCTCTTTCACTGCAGCTTTTTCAAATCTTTTTAGACCAAACAAATCAAAAGCCAGTGGGTATTGCAAAAGGAAAAGGTTCATTGGATGTGGAAGTATCCCATCCAACTCTTTAAAACATTTGCTTAGAGGGACAGGATTGTGAGGCTAATGAATGCATTTAAATGCACTCATGTATGGTTTTCTCAATTTTATGCTCATGCAACAGATTTTCTTTGCAGAGCCCTTGTTTAAAAAAATATGGGAAAACAGAATGCCATTTTAAATGGGAGATAAAATGACAGTATTTCACATGGGCATAGCCAGGAGTTTGCTAGGGGGGCAGAACCACAGATAACCGAGTACTTTCAGTGCTTTTCAATAACATTTGTTTTAACATCCATGGGTGTTAAAACAATGTCTCCATGAATATACTTTGGCTGCCAGGGCAAGTCCACTTTTCAGTTGTCACAGCCTATTTTTCTGTAGAATTGAATGTAAATTCTCCTTCTTGCATGTAGGCCAAATTTTTGGGGGGTGGGGAATCCCCAACAGTTTCACAGGGGTGATGTTTACCATTGGCTGGGCCATCAGAACTGCTTATCTTTTAGCATAATGGAGTTTTATTTGTGAGGGGGAGGGCACATCAAAAATTTGTTGGTAGCTTGACTACCATTTTGCATCCTTATAATATCCCAGACCTAGATTTGTTTCAGGAGGGAAAATGGTGGCCACCACTAACCCCTTCCTCACAAAGGTGGGGAGTATTCAGAGAAAAGCAGTCTTTTTAGGGAGGAGGGGGAACAAACATCTCAGAAAATTTCACAAAGAAAAGGTCTTCACACAAATTTTGAGTTTTCTCAAGTTTTCTGCAGGTGCCACATTAAATACAAGCCTTGAAGATCTTCAATCAAGGTTAGATACTGGCTACAGTAGTTAGGGGCCTTATGACATCAAGTTTGGAGAGAGAAACTTGATTGAAGGATGAGGACACAATGCTTCATCACAGAGATGGGGAACCTCCAGCTGATCCTGGCCCAGCAGGCCTATTTATTTGCCCTGCAAGGCCATTGCGGAGAAACCTACAACTGAGATCTTACATGACATCTGATATGGGGCAGGGCTCCAAAGGAACAACCAGCATCTGAAAATGGGTTCCTCAATGTTTCTTTGCTGAAGCAAGGTGCGCTCCCACTCAACCATCAGCTGATGAGTAGCAGAAGTGCACCTTGCTGGAAGTGGGGAAAGCGGTTTCTATCAAATAGAAACCACTGCTCCCTCCCAATGCTACCCTTTGAAGCAATCCACACAGTTCCTTTCAACTTCCAATTTGCCAATGGCTTGCAAAGGGCTCAGTTTGGCTGTGTGGGAACAGGCACACAAGGAGACAGAAAGCAGCCCCTTTTAGAAGCAGCTGCCTTTTAGAAGGATTGGATATGCATGTGACTTCTCCTGCAGAATAAATCCTTTCAGGAGGCACATCCCGCCCCCCATCAGGTGATTTGGAAACAGCTGCCTTTGTAAAGGGCTTTCAGATGCATGCAAACACACCCCTTCTGCTCCTACTTGTTTGAGTCTTCAGGGGCTCAACAGGAGCATGGGCATATCAAATGCTCTTTGCAAACAGCAAAAGGCTTTCAAATGGCACTGGAAGTCCCGTCAATGGGGTCTTCAAAGCACAACATTGCCTGATGTCACAGTTACATCAGGGGATTGACAGAACCAATGGTCTGATTCCATATAAGGCAAATTTCTTTTCCGCTCTTCAAGGGTGTTGCTTGTCACATCAGTCTTTTCACTGACTCGCTGAGCTAGAAGGAAGCGACTCTATCTCACTGTCATAAAGGTTTGTGCAGAGTGTACCACAAGCAGAGAGCAGAAACAAAGAACATTTCCCCGGATCATTTCATTCCAGATATAACTCAAGCAAGTTACACAAGCATGAACTACAAGGACAAAGCAGAATGTAACTTTGATGGGATCCAACTTTAGAAGATACCTTGTTTGACCATCGTCTGCAATGCTAGGGTTGCCATACTTTGAAGAGCAAAAAAAGGGCCCCCTCACCTTCCATTGCTCATGGGCACTAGGGATGTGCACATCATACCCTCCAACATTTCACCAATGAAAATAGGGACATCATCAACAACAACAATTGTACCCATCCCATCTGACTTGGTTGCCCCCGTCACTCTGGGCAGCTTCCAACATATATAAAAACATAATAAAACATTAAACATTTTAAAACTTCCCTATACAGGGCTGCCTTCAAAAGATGTCTTCTAAAGGCATAATGGCAATAAGAAATACAATATGAAGATCCAAGCAGTATGGTGATCAAAGGAAAGGAGCAAAGCTTTTAGGGGGGAAATGGGGTGCCTAGTACGTACTTCAGCCATTTCCTCCACTCTTTCCCCCCAGCACTTTCTTTGCTAGGTTCTTCAGTCTGCTAAGATTTCGGGACACCCTCCCACACACAAATAGGGGGGGGGGGGCTTTCCCTGACCTTACATGGCAGCCTTGTATTTTAACTTACATTCAAGAATTGTGTTTAGAGTCACCCAAGGTGATTTGGTTAATTTCTACAATAGCTATCCAAATGTCCATTGGCCTTAGATGAATAACTTTTAATTAGAACTGAGAGAGCTTGGGAGGATCCTCTTTACTAGCAAGCTCTCTCTTCCTTTTCTTAGATCTTTCTAATACTGTATTGTAAAATAGAGTCAGCTTAATTGCAATCAATGGATAATGCATTAGGGTGGGGTGGGGTTCTTGGCATTGAGGCACACAGAGTACATGGGAGGCCCCAAACCGGGGAAGGGAAAAGGGAAGGGGAAGGGGAAAGGGGGAGACAGACAGACAGACAGACAGACAGACAGACAGACAGAGACCCACTAAGGGAGGTGTCAGCAGAGACCCCCTCAGGGAATCTTTCCCACCTACTCATGGGCAGTTTACTGGGCATGGCCAACAGCTTGGAAAGGTCTAGGCAGCAGCCGGTCAATCTGCCCAATCCCAACACCCACCATGCGGGCGCACTATAGAGATAGGAAAAGGTTAAGAGTGATCCTTGCATGCACACTTCCTGGCTCTGCTTGTAAAGCAAATGTTTGTACAGAGAAAAGGTGTGTCCATGGAGATACTCACATGCAAACTTCTTAGTTCTGTTTGCAAAAACCCAGACATTTTGGCAAATTCAAAAAATCTGCCCGGGCTGAAATTTTACCCCCAAGAAAGAGGACCTATCTGGAAAAAAGAGGATGTATGGCAACCCTATGCAATGCAGAATCCTGTCTTTAATCATCTTTACTCTTCATGTAGCCTAGTGGTAGAGCATGTGCCTTCCATGCAGAAGCCCCCAGGTTCAAGCTCTAGCACCTCCGGGTATGCTCCTTGCTTGAAACCCCACACAGCCACTGCCAGTGTAGACGAGACTAACCTAGGTGAAACAATGTGTATGAGTATAAGGCAGTTTCCTACATTCTGTAGTGTAATAATATTTAGGTTCCTGCAACTATTGCCCCTGCAAAAACATGCAATTTTTAAAAGACAAGGAAGAGCAGGGATCTTCCCTAGACCTATGCAAAGCACCCCTTATATCAGCAAAGAGGAAATTTGCCTAATTTTCTGCACAGCTCTGGACTTATTTCATCCTTGAGGTAGAAAACCCATCCAGCCAAGGGCACTTGTGCCACCATCCTCAAACATACCAATCAGGAGGGATATGCAAGGCCCAACCTATGGATTTTCTCCCCTGCAGAGCAACACAGCCTGACATAATGGGATGGGATTTTATTCACAGCCAAATGAAGCAGCTGCCAAAACACTTGTGTGAGAAAGCGCAAAGACTCAAGACAGCAACTTTTCATTCCATTTACCAACAGAATTCAGCTTCTCTGAACAATCCCTTACAATCAGGAGAAAGACAATGCTACCCTCAAATGAGGCTTTTTGTATTCCAAACAGTAGTGACAACTCTTTAAGACACTGAGTGAACGAGCCTTTCGGTTTTGGCTTCTGCTGCCAGATTGATTAGCAACCAAAAACGAAGGAAAACACACATGTGGGTGGGTAGAAGAATGCATTTTATCCCTAGCCCCTTGAATGTGGTTCACTTTGCTCTCCTGTGACAAACTGAAAATGCCTCTGAGGAGTTCATTTCACGTCTCATCCATTCTCTGAATAATGGAGAAATCCCTCTTTGTTTCTCCAAGATATCAGCACACACTACACACCACACAGACTCAATTCCATTAGACATAATGGAACGAGATTGTTCTAGAAGTTGTTTTCAATTGCTTGAGTGCATCCTTCATTTAGGGAAACAAGAATAGATTAGCTTTTCTACCCAAGCAGACGTGCGGACACAAATTTTAAGCTAGAGCGAGGGCCATTTGTTTACAGGCTAGGCTTTGAGGTGGGGAGAAGGTCGACCATTACTGCCCCGTACTCAGGAACTACGTGAGGTGCTTGAGAAGTTCAAGGTATGGATCCCCTCATCTATCACTTGCATCTCAAAAAGGCCAGCCATCTATCCAAGCAGGGAGTCATGAATCAAACTTGAGTTTCAGCAGTCTTTTGGCAAAGGGCCTGACTTTGCACTTCTCCTATTATGCATCTAAGCCTTAAGCAATCTTTACCTCTGCACTGTGGCACTCCAGGTTATTCAAAAGCTAATAAGATCAGGCAGTTGAAGAGCAGCAAAGCAGATACCAGTGACACCATGAGCAAAGGAACAGAACTGCCTGGTGAGAGTAAGACAGAAATCAGTGGCATAGGGCCTAAAAATACTGGAAAAGCACATGTAGGTGTGGCTGGGGGGAGATGGGAGAAGAAATGCAAGCATCATATTGAGGGCGCTGAAGAGAGACAGTAATATAAAGAGTAGGCAGTAGAGACATCTCCATTACAAAATGCTGGCACTGATTGGAGCTGTCTAGCAATAGAGTCTCCTGAACAAGAGCTCTTTAAGCAATTATTGATCACACCAACAAGAAGAGAAGCTACAGCACACTGGCTGCACATTTCCAGCAAAGACATTAGTAGCACTACCTTTTCACACAGAATGTTGTCCCTTGTGAAATCATACACACTTGCACCCAGACCCTTCAGCAGGTCCTGTACATGCGCGCGCGCACACACGATCTGGCTTTTAATGGCTGCAAGTTTTATTATTTCCTTTCTATATATTTTTCTTTTGCTAATTTATCTGTTGATGTTTGGCTTGGCTGTTCAAGCATACTAACTTGGTCACAGGCAGTGGGGAGATTATCTTAAGTATTTAAAACTGCTTGGGGAAGCATTTTTTTGTCCAGGAACCCTTCCATTATCCATGGGCTTGCAGTTCTTAAGAGTTCCTCAAATGTAATAGATAAGCCCAAATAGGAAAGGCTCCACCATATAAGTCTCTATCTCAACTGACAGCAGCTGAAGAAGCAGGGATCAAGGGTGAAACTGCACCACTAATTCTAAGCATTACAAAATTAAATTAAAAAGGAGGGCATCCCAACAAATCAAACAAATATAGGAGTTACAAGCAAAGCATCAAATTTTATGCAGCATGCATACGCGCACGCACACACACACCTCCTCACACTTCACAAAAATTTGCATCTTTGTATTCCAGTAGCCATACTCCATTGCTTTTAGGCAGACAGGCTGATGGACAGGGTAAAAGCAGATGAACAAACCTACTCCTCATTCCAAAAATCAATTGGGTTCTTTGAGCATTCCCTTTGAGCAGTCAAAAACCCTTGAAGGGTTTTATCAATCATTTGTCATAGCCAATGCCTTCTGCCATATGCTATTCCATCCCCTTTCCCCAACAGAAGAAGAAAAAAACATTTACACTGCGCTAGAGCACGCATGGCATAAAACTTGCCCTCAAGCCAACGAAGAACTTCCAAGGGCACATAATCATACTGATCAAATAACAGCCAGGGCAGCTAAGAAGAGGTTCTATGCTGTCTCTATGTTGCCCAGTTGAGATTTTCTGTGTGGTCCCGAGGCTTGTCAATCCAAATACGAGGGACTTGCCCAAAACTTTGAGGATAAACTAACTTGACTCTGTAGCAACTTGAATGCCACAGCTATGGCATTTTGGTTGAAGTACCCAGTGCACCATCCCCCTCTGCCTTGTGGGATCATTTTCAATTTATGCATCAATTTATGATGTGGACAGGATACTTGTGGCTTCACTTCTGACCACATGTCATCTTGATTCCTGCCCATCCTGGTTGGTGAAAGACTGCCAGATTGGTATGACTTCTTGGGTTCAGAGTTTTCAAGTTCCCTTTATGTTGGAAGAGACGAGATGGCAGGGGCACCTGACAAAGATTGTTTAACTTCAGGCAATTATTATATTGCAGGGGTTGTGGAAACTTTAATCAATCTGTTGGACTAAAAAAGCAAGTAATCCAACATTAAAAGAACAACTACTGTTTTTAGTATAAGTACTTATATAAAAAGTGCAGTTGGCAAGCACTGTTTTAGAAGAAGCATTCCCTCTTCACTCTTACACAAGAAGGAACATGTCTTCTGAGATGATGCCTGCTGGGATACATGTGTGTGCTATTTACTGGATTTACTGCTATCAGCTGTCTTGGTCACCCTTTAGGGAGTAAGGGAAGAACACACACATAAAAAATGGAAAACATCGTTTTTCTTCTTAAAAATTTCAGTCATATGCTTATTTTGGCTGATTTAATCAATTGCCACTCATATACTTATCATTTATTTGTGTGACAATCCTATAGATGGCTCACTTTTGTAGGGCTTATAAATGCAATCAATCAATAATTCAATCAATCAATCTGCACCTCCTAAGGCAAGTGTTCCTCCTCAGGGTTTCAGACAGCCTACAATGTGAGCCTTGTTCAGGCTTTTATTTAGTGGGGGAGGGGGGGTAAGTAGTGGGGAAGACATAAAGGGACACTTTTCCCATTCAACCTCACTTCTCTCAAGGCCTTCCCCTGCTGGACTGGAGACTAGTCCATTATGGCAAATGGGTCACTGCCCCACCAACCTTAGTCATTTACTCCTGCATATCACATCCTATGCAACTCATAGTAGGATGGGAAGCTGCAGTCTGGCTTTAGAACCTGCAGCTTTCTTCAAGGAGGACCCTAATTCTCACCTTGTTTACAGAACAATGAACACACAAATGACCGTTTTGGCATGGGCTATACATGTAGCAGAATGAGGTGCTGGGATGGGCTGTTGTCAACTGTAGGTAGGGTGCTCACATTTCTAATAAAGTTTCCCATGCAAAATAGTCCAACACCCTCAGTACCGGATTACCAAACAGACAGAGTAGGCACCAGCCTATGGGTGCCTTTTCGGGGGCCCACAACAACAGATCAAAATAATCTTGATTTGATCTTGAAAGAAAATTACAACCAATCTTTCTTAGTTCAATGTTTAGAGGCCTCCATGGGTTTAATCCAACACTGAACATCCTGTTCTCACAGTGGCCGATCAGATGCCTGTGGGGCGCTTGCAAGCTGGACACATGTGGAACAGCACTCTGCCCTCCTGCGAGTCCCAGCAACTGGTACTCAGAGGCAATCCAAATGAACAAATTGGGATTAAGAGGCAGCCCCTTTGGGTTTTCTTTGGTAATGGGGGCTACCATGTTGCATATGGAAGCAAATATTTGAGGATCAAGCAACCCCCCTGAAGCCATTCCATGGCCTTTAAAAACAGCTTAATCTGTCCCTGGGACTTCTGCGTAGGCTAGGTTGAAAATCCAAGTGCTTGACATCAGTGACAAAGAAGAATGAAACAAAATAACTTGGCAGGAAGTTGAGCCATTTGGCTGATGGAAAAGTGGGGGGAGAAGGATTTGCAAAAGAGATAAAAGCTCCTGGAACTGGTTGCCATCTGCATAGAATACTTGTTTGTATGTTTGAGTGCAACTGTTATGCGCAGTTGTGTACACTGTGGAATTCTGAAGACTCTGAACACAACTGATGCCAATTCCCTCTTTCAAATAAATGTGACAACTCCACGACTGTTTATTTGTATATATTTTATAATTTTATATATGGATGTTTTATGATAGCCTATATTTGTAATGCCTAATAAAGATTTGGCGAAGAAGAAGACAACTCCATAGCTCAGCCTAACCCATTAGTACAAAAACAAAGTATCATGCAAATTCATCTTTCCACATCAGTGTGTGTTTTCTCCAAATGAGACTATAAACTAGCAATACTGGTAATCACCATTATTTGGAAAAATATACTCTGACATTTTCTGCAGAATAATGTGCAAGCATTATTTGGCTAGCTTCTCCCTCACCATCAATTTCTGCCCTCCAAAGTGGCTGCATTTTATATCTTTTGCAAAGGACCATGGGAGAGTCTTCTACTATGACCACGCATCATATGAACAATAAAGTATTTTTATTCTATGTATAAATACAGACAAGTGAGACAGCAGCAGTAAGGACAAAGGTAGTTCTCCCATGGCAAAGCTTCTCTGGAGTGAGAAGATAAAGAGCAGTTTTAACAAGGTAATTTAGAGGGCATTGATAACTCAGGAGAAAAATTATTATAGACAAGAACAGTGTGTCAGCTTCAGCAAGCGTTCTTTGGTTGTCAGCAGACCATTGGCTTAATGCAGATATACTCCTTGCACTGGGCATCCATTCAGAAAGCAGCTTTGTTGAAGTGCAGTCTTAGCCTAACCAACTGCAAAACCTTGTTGCAAGGATAAAATGGGGAGGGAAACCATGAGCTGCTGTGATCATTAGGACTGGTCAGGGCTATTTTTTTTTAGCAGGAACTCACAGGAATTTAGTTCCAGCGCCTCTTAGACAGGCACCATTGCCATTCTAACAGAACGAGGGAGGTGTTCATGGTGAGTTCTGGCACCTGTTTTTCTAAAAAAATATCACAGGGCCTGGCACTCCTGTTTCTTCTAATACACTCAACTTTACTTTGTGTTATTTATTGCTGGTTTACTCCTGATACCTTGGTGCACGTTATCTTTCAGTCCAATCTACCTCACAGGGTTGTCGTGGGGAAAAGATAAAAATACAGTGGCCTAGTTTGTGCCACACATTATGAGGCAAGACAAAGACACAGAAGAAATGTGTGATTTGACCATCACCAGCATACACGAACCTAAGTCTATGGTGTAACTTCAGTTGGTACTTAAAACTGCCCATTGGGTGCCAAGTTGGGATGTTTCAGGAGGGAGGAGTTGGATATAAATTTAATCAATAAGTAAAGGAACTTCTACAGGAACTACATTAGATTGCACTGATTGATCTGATGTGCAGTAGTGCCTTGAAGTGGGTGGACAAAGATTGTATTGGGATGAAAGAGGGTTTTAAGACACAGCAAATGCAGTACAAAAGAAGAGCCAACAAAGTGGCACCATACCCTTCATCTGAGGAAGCAGGCTATAGTCTAGCACAGTATGTACCAAAGTGGTCGATATTGCCCCCTGGGAAGCACTGGAACCATCCAGGGATGGGGCAGTAGCCTCGGGTACAATATACAAATAAGGGGCTGGTGGAAGCATAAAGAAAGAGAAGAATTTTTTGAAAAACCATTCGTACATGTTTCATTTGTTGTGTAATGATGCTTACCGCCAGGTCAGGCGCCAATGTGGGACAGTGACAACCTCTCCCATGGATCCAGTGGTTGTGTTGGAGGCGAGGGGTTTTCCCGGGCTTGGGTGAACCCTTTTTGGCTGCACCCAGGCCTGGGAAGTAGATCGCAGCTTGCTTGCCTATTTGACCAATTCCTTCATCTTATTTAGGGGAAATGTGGGTTCAGTGTGGTCACAAATCTGTTAACTAAAAAAAACAACTGGCTGCAAATAGCTAATCAAGGTGATTTAAGAATGCTATTGATAAAATTTGATAGCAGGGCACAAGATTCATTCTTCTCATAAGGATTGTTTTTAATGTTATCCGTAATTTTTCTTTTTAATATTATCCTTTGTTATCTTACTTTTCTGTGTGTAATGTGAATGTTACTATGTTTGATTTTGATTTTTCTTAAAAACAACAACTATAATTTCAAGCTTCAAGGTTTCTTATTTACAACAACATCTTCTTTTACCATATTGTAGGATGCCTGTAGAAATATAGATACTTAAAAGAAAGCAAATTTGTCACTGCATCTTTCTGTTTGTTCACTTAAAGAAGGTAGAGTTCTGGGGGGTGGGCTGAATAACTGTTTTCCTGAATAGGGGGTGGTAGGTCAAATAAGTTTGGGAACCTCTGGTACAGCAGATGCCCATGTCACAATACGACACACCAGGGATGGGAAGTATGGCCCTTGAACACTCCCTATCTGGTCCTCAGAACTCTCCCCAGGCCATGCCTCTCACTGGCCTTGCTTTGCACCCTCTTTGAGTCTTCTTTCCAGGCTGAGATTTGTCCTTGAACTCTGATAATGCCTCTTGCTTGTGGAGAATAAAGGAGTATGTGAATAAGTTCAGAAACTAGCCTACTGCACAAAAGATAAAATTCACCTTTGTTGCTTCATGCGTATTTGCCTCTGGCCTTGCGCAACAGTGCCCCCCTCCAAATGAGGAATAAAGCCCTCTGTCTGAAAAGGTTCCCCACTCCTGCTATACAAGAAGCTGAAGATGGTACTGAAACAGTGTGGTGATGTAGTGGTTATGAGTGTTGGACTAGGATCTGGGAGACCTGGATTCTAATCCCTATTCATTGGGTGAACATAGTGCAGTCTTAGCCAAACCAACCACACAGCCTTGTTGCCAGCATAAAACAAGAAGGGAAACCATGGGGGGGGGGGATGGGAAAAAACTATTTATGCCACCTTGGAGGAAAGGTGGGATTTGAATCAAATAAATAAAAAACATGAGGATGGTTCAGTTCACACTGAAGGCTATTTCTGTGGTGAAGGGGATGGGTTTGCACCATTCCCCTATATTTAAAAGAACACCTCCCCACATCAGCCTGCTCTTACACCAATATTTTCTTTGGAGGACCTCCTGTATTTGAGGTGAAATGGATGACAACCAGTGAGAAAGCCTTATCTGACATTGTACCCTTCTTGAGAAATCCCCTCCCCATCCCACAGCACTGGTTCCCTCTAGGTGCCAGGCTAATACATTCTTTTTCCCCTCACACCTTTAATGCCAGTGAAATGCTAGGGTTTCCGCTTTTAACTCTGTCTTGTATTTAACCAGTTACCTGGTGATCCATAAGTGACATAGATTGCTTCTAAGCAAGTGATGGTCTGTACAAAGAGTTGGTAGCTCAGTGGTGAACACTGGTCTGCCTTTTATATACAGTGGTACCTCTGGATACGAATGGGATCCGTTCCGGATCCCCGTTCGCATCCTGAATAGAACGTAAGATGCGTCTGCGCGTGCGTGGGTCATGTTTTGCCGCTTCTGCGCATGCGCGTGACGTCATTTTGAGTGTATGCGTATGCACGAGCGGCGAAACCTGGAAGTAATGCACTCCGTTAATTCTGTGTTGCGGTGGAGTACAACCCGATAATATTCATCCGGAAGCTACTTCAGCCCGAGGTATGACTGTATATGAGTGGCTTGCAAAGGAGAGATTGAGCAGGCCAATACAGAATTTGCAGCCTAGTATTTATACTATTATTAGTCGTATTTTTGTGGGGTTATTTATAATCATGTTTTAACCATGATTCAGTGTCAATTTGATTGTTACTGTTTTATTGATATGCTTTAAATTATCCTGGAAACATTTTTTTAACTTGAAGGAGGCACAAAAAATGCTTAAGACTTCAGCATTTTCCTTCCCCATCCCAGTTGTGGATATGAACTAAGGTACTGCCTGGCAAAGCACTCTTTGAAAGCATAGGACCAAAGGAAGCTGCCTTATACAGAGTCAGACCATCGGATCAATCTAGCCAT
Source organism: Podarcis muralis (assembly GCF_964188315.1). Lineage (NCBI taxonomy): Eukaryota > Metazoa > Chordata > Lepidosauria > Squamata > Lacertidae > Podarcis > Podarcis muralis. The sequence continues at coordinate 7,101,112 of NC_135673.1, read as the reverse complement.
GTCCCGTCTACAGTGAATGGCAGCGGCTCTTCATGATTTCAAATGGGAGCATCTCCCAGGCTCCTACCTGGCGATATCAGAGATTGGGCTTCTGGTTCCTGTCCGTGACTACGATAGCCACTCTTCATGGGATAGAATGCGGAAAGCCACTTTTTGAAAAAATTGTATTACATTTATTTTAATTTCTGGTTGATTTGTTAAAATTTGGAAAATTGATAAAAAGGATTTGGCAAAAGAGAGAGAGACAGATATTGGAGATTGAACCTGTGACCTTCTGCATGCAAAATAGATGCTCTACCACTAAGCTACAGCCTTTCCCCAAGTTTTTCTGCAAAAGAAGCTTCACAATATGCAGGTTATGGACAAGGATCTCTACCGTGCTACCTACTAAAATAATGTCTCTTGATCTAATGCTGCAATGGTGCAGTGAATTCAGAGATATTCCAACAATTTTTTGGAGTAGGTCTTCTGTGGACCCAAAAATATATCTTCTCCAGCAAAGGATGCCAAAGAATCACAGAAGCACCGAACTGTAGAGTTGGAAGTGGTCCTGAGGGTCATCTAGTCCAATCCCCTGTGATGCAGAAATTTCAACTAGATCATACATGACATATGGCCGTCCAACCTCTGCTTAAAAAACCTCCAAGGAAGGACAGTCCACCACAAGGAGATGGACTGATGCCAGATCTTTTCAGTTGTTGCCTCAGCACTGCGGATTCTTTTAATTAGTAAAACCATTCCTGTTCGACAGAGCTCCATTTCACTCTCAAGTTTGCATCCTCTTAGTACTAACAGAGTCTGGTCCAATATGAAGTGTGAATTTGCTTTAGTTTCCTTCACTTAGAAGACAGACGGAGAAGAGACGCCACATTTTCAGTTTAAATCCACAAGCCCATAAAGCACCATCTGTGTCTGAGCAGGACCGGCTCTCGGCTTAGCAGAATGCTCATTGCTTAAAGCAATGTGAAATTTTGCACTTTGGGGACAGAGAAAGAAAGTCATCAGAATCTCCCTGAGGATATAAACAGCTGAAATGGCTTATAGTCCTGGGTAGCAGCAGCAACACAACAACAATAGCAACAGATTTTGTCTGAGATCAGCAGCAGGAGCTTGTGGCTGGCCAGCTCTGCCATCTTCAGCTGGCATCAGTGCAGTCAATTAAAAACACAGGGGATGTCAGAGAATGTGCAGTCCCTGCTCCAAGAAAACTCCGCTTAAAAGAATCCTGCAAAAATCAACAAGGTTTCAAATAGCCCAGTTCCCTACTGATTTTGTTGTACTCCAACTCCCATCAGGCCAAGCTAAAATGACCAATGATTGGGGATGATGAAGGCTGTAATCCATCAGCATCTGGAGGATACACCTGGCCTAAATCTGATGTAGCAAGGTGCCCCCACACTACAGCTAACTCACTCTCTGAAATCCAGGAATTGCATTTTTGAATGCAGCGATAACTCAATTCTACTTAGAAATTTAAAACTTGTAACTAAGGTTCCCCAAGAGCAGGCTGGCTGATGAATCAATTTTCAGAAGAGTCAGTCCCCAGCAGTCTTGCTGAAATTCGCTCTTCCAACACTGCATACTCATAAACCTCTGGACAAATGTCTCCTAAAACTGGAAGTTTAAGGAACATGTCTGTCTTAACAGGCAGCTCTTGGTCCTTTCCTGCCCTGTATTTTCCTGCCCTTTCCTGCCCTGTCAGCATCCCTGACACCATTCTCTGACATATTTTCTTCAAGGTAAGTTCTCTGCTAGTTCACTTCTAAATCTACAAGTGAACATGAGAGGTTGTTTTACACAGTCTGCCCATTGGCCCAGCCTCCTTAATACTGTTAACACTGACATACTGAAATACTCTGAATTTTCAGAGAGCGAAACCTACTGCCAGTTACACCCCCTCAGCTTCTCCCTTCCCTCATTTCAGCAGTATAAATTTTTGGGAAGAAGTGGGAAGGGAGGGTCATTTTTTTGTTGGAATTTTAAACTGAGAATACAAAATCTAGCTTAAATTACTAATAATCTTTGACCTACTTTCTGCCTACCATTGAATAAAAGCCACACTGCAAAATGGAAGCTAAAAGACTGGTTTCCAGTGACTACATCAAACCATTGCATGCCTACATGAGAATTTAAAAATTATTTGGCTGAACATTGAATGACACAGATAAGAAACCTTTGGCCATCCATATGTTGTGGTAGTGCAATTCCCATCACCATCCCTGGTCACTGGGCAATGTTGGCTGGAACTGAGGGGAGCCAGAGTCCAACAACCAGGTTCCTGATTCTGCTGCACGGCAGACAAGTCCTCATACCCTTTGATAAAAATGTGGTTAAAATCAGGGTCTCAATTTATGAAATATGTCTTCTCCCAACTAGTATTTGGGTCCATATGAATGTCTGTGCTGCTTCTGAATTAATAATTAGTGCATACATAATACCACCAATGTATTCCTGATGTATTTCCTGATACTGTAAGTGAGCTGGAACTGGTCTGTGACAGTAATAATAAAATTCAATTCAATTATACCACCCCCAGCCAAATATTTGCCACTTCGATCAAATTTGTTCTTCCTCCTTCACACTAGAAAATGGCATGCCTTACTCCTTTGGAATTCCCTCCCATTACATATCAGACAGGCACCGTCTCTATTGTCTTTTCATTGCTTATTGAACACCCTCTTTTTTCAACAAACCTTTAAGTGGCAATTTTTAATCTTGGTCTGTTTCTCCATTGGATCTGAAATTGTTTTTGCATGTGAAGTTATTTTTAATTGTTTTTATGTTGATGCTTTTACTGCAAAATTGCTTTGAGGTAGATTTATGAGAAGTGGCTCATAAGCAGAATCAAATTAAAATAAAATACATATTCCCTTGCAGTATGACAAATAGCAACTTGAATTGTGTCACTCTGAAGCTGCTCCTTCCCTTTAATGGTACTTCCCACAAGATGCTTGAAAACATCAGAACTACTCTTTGGAAAAGACAAATCCTTTGCTGGTAGTTCTTACAGTAAAGTTACATACACTCATTCTGATAACACAAGGACAAGACAAGAGAGACTAATAGTAGCTACTCGCCCAAAACAAGAACAATTTCTTTTTAAAAAATGCATATAACTAAGCTTCTTTGCTGCGAAACTGGTGCAATCTTAAATTAAGGGTCAAGAAAGCAACTCATTTCATTAAATACAATCCGATTAACCCTAACCTGATTAGGTTAAGTGGATATAGCAGTCCATAAAGGGGAACAAAACTCATTCAGGCCAGTAACCTGTTAGTTATTTGAAAGAAAGAGTAAATGAAAGTTTCACAGAAAGGCTACCTAGCAGCTATAACGCAAATAGATTTTCAGAGAGCTTATGATAAAGTGCTGTCTAAAAGATTAAATAAAGTAAATGTCTAATGAGTAAGAGGCACATAGTCTTTGCATGCACACACATCCAACAACTGTTATCCACTAGCATATCCACCTCTGACTGCTATCACAGCTAATCAATGCAAATGATTAGTGGAAATGTAGGGCATGTTGAATTTTTCAATTATCGCATTCCTAAAATGAGGGGTGCTATGAAGCTGTCATATGACTTGGGAATTCAGAAGATATTCTGGTTAAATTAACATTTAGTTTTGCTTGGTAGATAACTGCATAAAAATATTGAATTTTTACGTTTCTGTGAAATTTCCAATAATTTTAAACTTGTTTCATTTAAAAAATGTGTGTAATATTGCATAAAATCATTAAATATGATTGCCAAGTACTTTCAGTTATATTATATATGCCTGAGCTTAACAAACAAGTCAAGAAGCAGAAGCAGCAAGAATATGAGAGAAGGTTTGCTGAATAAAAGCAAAGAACTAAGCAGGATGCTTCCATACCATCAATTGAAATTTTCTCTGCTGGTGAAAATGAAAAAACCAAGTGTGCCTTCCACTTCTAATAAAACGTCAGAGCACAACACATTAGAAATACATTGTGTTTTTATGCAGAGTATCATATGTATGGTGTAGGCCTGCGTGCTACAGCTGCCATCATCACTGTCACCTGTATGGTCACTGGCTTGATCACTGAGGAAGAAAAGAGACTTGTATTGATCACAATAAAGTCAAGAGCATCCAATAAAAAGTTATGAAATCCCTGGATCAGGAATTTGATTATCTTCATCAAAAAAAAAATAGACTGCATCTTCTTTGACGGCTGTGAAGAGGAAGAAGAAGAAGAAGAAGAGGAGGAGGAGGAGGAGGAGTTTGGATTTGATATCCCGCTTTATCACTACCCGAAGGAGTCTCAAAGGGGCCAACATTCTCCTTTCCCTTCCTCCCCCACAACAAACACTCTGTGAGGTGAGTGGGGCTGAGAGACTTCAGAGACGTGTGACTGGCCCAAGGTCACCCAGCAGCTGCATGTGGAGAAGCGGAGACGCGAACCTGGTTCCCCAGATTACGAGACTACCGCTCTTAACCACTACACCACACTGGCAGTTGAAGATACAACTGCTGCTGTTGTTGTATAAATTTGTATACCGCCCTATACCCACAGGTCTCAGTTATGCTGAAAGCAGACAATTCAGATCAGCAGTTCCCCAGCATCATCACAGAGCAGCATTATTCTGTGTCCCCAACACCACCATCACTTGAGAATTGTTGAGGGTCTTGGTGGACCACCTTATGATTTTTCTGTCTGTTGTAGCAATTATAATGCATTGTACTACATGCTGTAAGATTTTAAACTGTATTTGCACTGACATGCCATGGACCACCTAAATGAAGCGGGCGGACCAGTTTGGAAACACTTGAAACATGGGACAGGTTATCTTACAGAAGCCTGCTGTATTTAATCATTTGCTCCATTTCCCATTTTTTTAAAAAACCAAAAAACTAAATTCAGTCTCTTCAGAACACTTGCTAAGCATTGTTATCTGAAGCAATTAAAATGTTTGCATTTAAAAGTCAAGATTTGTACCCTAACCTCTTGCAATACTTTTGTAGAACAAGAAAATCTCTAATAAAAATACATTAAAAAAACAACAACTTTGTGAAGTAGGGGAGGGAGAGGGAACAATGTATCCTTGACTAGATTTGGTGTGAAACGTTAGCTACAGGGTGGGGTGGAGGCAGGGAGGGCTAAGGAATAATTTGCACATGTTGTCTGTGTTTATACTACATTTTTTTAGATTTGCCTTGAGACAGTCTTTAAACCTCTTTTGTTGACCACCAGCATTACGCTTTCCATCGTTAAGTTTGGAGTAGAGTAGTTGCTTTGGAAGACGATTATCGGGCATCCGCACAACATGACCGCACAACATGACCAACAAAGCTGATGTTGAAGAATCATTGCTTCAACACTGGTGATCTTTGCTTCTGCCAGTACACTGATATTAGTTCGCCTGTCTTCCCAAGTGATGTGTAAAATTATTCGGAGACACCGTTGATTCGCCACCGAAGAAGAAGAAGAAGAATTTGCACATGGTACAGCCCGTGAGCTCATTTCTTATTTAACATGTGGTAACAAAAGTAAAGGGACGCGGGTGGCGCTGTGGGTTAAAGCCTCAGTGCCTAGGACTTGCCGATCGAAAGGTCGGCGGGTTCGAATCCCCGCGGCGGGGTGCGCTCCTGTCGCTCAGTCCCAGCGCCTGCCAACCTAGCAGTTCGAAAGCACCCCTGGGTGCAAGTAGATAAATAGGGACCGCTTATTGGCGGGAAGGTAAACGGCGTTCCGTGTGCTGCGCTGGCTCGTCAGATGCAGCTTGTCACGCTGGCCACGTGATCCAGAAGTGTCTGCGGACAGCGCTGGCCCCCGGCCTATAGAGTGAGATGGGCGCACAACCCTAGAGTCTGTCAAGACTGGCCCGTATGGGCAGGGGTACCTTTACCTTTTAACAAAAGTAAAGGGACGCGGGTGGCGCTGTGGTGTAAACCACCGAGCCTAGGACTTGCCGATCAGAAGGTCGGCGGTTCAAATCCCCGCGACGGGGTGAGCTCCCGTTGCTCGGTCCCTGTTCCTGCCAACCTAGCAGTTTGAAAGCACGTCAAAGTGCAAGTAGATAAATAGGTACTGCTCCAGCGGGAAGGTAAACGGCGTTTCCGTGTGCTGCTCTGGTTCGCCAGAAGCGGCTTAGTCATGCTGGCCACATGACCCGGAAGCTGTATGCTGGCTCCCTCGGCCAATAAAGCGAGATGAGCACTGCAACCCCAGAGTCGGTCATGACTGGACCTAATGGTCAGGGGTCCCTTTACCTTTTAACAAACGTAAAGCACCGAGAAACAGGATGATTTAAGAAAAGGAGCCTGAATTCATGTTCCATTTCATAATCATAGTTCTCTAAGCATTTTTTTTTGCCCAAAGCTGACTAATTACTCATGCATCTATAGAATTGCTACTCCTGAGCTGTTCTTCTGCTCTCCAGCTAAGTTGCCCTGGTATGGCTGAGCTGAGCTGAAGGGCAATACACACACTGGTCCCTGCCATCACCTAGGAAACCAAGCACTACTGGGAGGGCTGCCTCCCAGGCTTAACTCACTTCTTTTATTTGAAAGCATTTATAAACTGCTCCATATTTCAGTTTGGTTTTTTAAAAAAAATCCTCTAAGCAGTGTATGTTGCGTGCCCAGGGCCACCCCAATAACTCACACATCACACAGAATTTTTTGTTTAAGATTTTTGGCATAATTTTGGCCACAACTTTATTGAAATACAAATTTGTGAGTGGTTGCTTAGGCATTGGTTGTGACTATCTGCCCCCACCATGGGGGACAGACTGACATTCCGCACGATGCGAAATTCAGAATAGGGGAATACACTTGGGGGTTACACGGAGCAGGGAACCTGCCCTCACCCCAAATGCAACCAGGAGTTCACTGCTATGGCCCGAGCCCCCTTGACAGAGTGGACAAGCAATAGTTAGCCCCCAATTCCTTTAACGGAATCCCTTGCAGCAGCAGCATTAGAGTGGCAGGCACTCAACCTACCAAGGGCAGGCACTCAACCACTTCCCCTCAACCAACCAAACGATAAATCAATGCCTGACCGCCACCGAGCACTCAAGCTCGCCGCCAACCACTCACAACTGCAGCCCCACCTTCAAACCCACACAACAGAATTTAACCATGTGTCATTTCCCAACGGGGAAAGGTGCACACCATCGTCCCTGAAAAGGACGGCCGCCTTGAAGGTGATATCGGGGTGCGCAATCACAGAACCACCATGAGCAATGACTGCTTTCATTGCCACCTTATAAACACGCTTTCTGGCTCCATCAGTGGCGGCTGGACAGCGACTGCCACGCCAGGTGCGTCTCTGCAGCAACTGGGACCAAAAACTTTCACACCCGGCAAAAACTCTGCCAATTCAGCCAGGTCCTTTTGAACTGTAAAATGTAAATAAGAACAGTCCATGGCAAGCAGATCATTTCCCCCTAACTGCAGCACGATAGCTGTAGGGGGGCCCTCCAACCTCACATGCTTCCGAACAAGGGGAAGCAATTCGGCAGACAGCATTCCACGCCTGGACAGCCACGCCTGGACAGCGTGTGTTGAGGAAAGCCAAGACTGAGTCCAAGTCCAGACTCCCTTGCTCTGATACCGGCCCAGTAGACAATGCTGTGGCCCAAAATGCGAACAGCAGCCACACCTAAGAGAAGACAAGCAAATATAAGTAGGGGTGATCAACGATGTCTATGCACATATCCACAAAACGCATTGGACTTCCAACGGCCCATGTTCTTAATTCTTTCTACAGTCCCCAATGAGCTGCTGTAGTGGCAGCACCATTGCGGAAAGAATGAGAGGCATAACCTGCTGCTTTCAAACCACAAGCTGCAATCGCTTTCCGTATCACCTTAGCAAATTGATGCCTAGCCAACGGGGCACCATCCTCATGAATAAGGAATGGACCCTCCCCCCATGGCCTGAGATCCAAATACCTGGAGGTATCCTTAACCGGGCAAGGACCCTTATTCCCAGTGGCAGGCAGCCTAAGAGTGGCACCCCTGCCTAACTCGTCTGTCTTCGAATTCCGGATAAACAGGACCACCTCCGAAGGGGATAGAGTTACGTCCTGCAAAAGCAGTCCCCTTGACTCTCTGCCGCGGGTGAACTCCAATACCACCTCACCTACCCTCAGAGCGCCAAAAAAGGATAAAGAAAAGGCTGCTGAAAAAAGCCGTGCTTCATATTTGAACCAGCAAATGCTCCTCAACTTTGAGCGCATGCTGGTCAGCAAATCAAAAGTTATAGGCTTCCTTACCACAGGGGATAGAGTGCCCAGCCTACCCCAGCCTTGTGCACCACAAATTTGGCGCAAGGGTCTTTATTAAAAAAGGCTTTGCGGGAAAAGGAAATGGCCGCCGGTTGGATCCTGAGCATCCTGGCCACTCGGCCCAATTGGAAGAGGTGCACCATCCTATGAAGTTGGAGCCTATTCCAACCGTCCAAGGCCCTGTGCACGACAAACTTTTTTCAAGGGTCTCTGAAAAATTAAGCTTCACTATAACAGACATTGTAGCGGACTGAATTCTGATAGTTTTTACAGCACATCCAATCTGCAGCAGGTGGGCCTAATCCTGCAGGATCTGCTCTGCGTATGGGGGCAAGTTCCTCTGAAAGGCCAGGGCTGTCAACTAAACCCTAAGAAATCAGTCCAGGCCTTCTCATAAGAGCTAAAAGCAGAAGGGGAATGGAAGCTGCTACTCCCTGTAATTACTAATTGTTGTCAAAGTGCAACAGGTGGTCCGGAAATGTCCGGCAATAGCTGAGTGTCTGGAGCCCAGGATCTGAAGCACTCCATCTGAAAACGGGATAGTGTGTCAGCAATATCATTAGAGGATCCCGTAATCAGGTGAGCAGCAAGCACAATATTAAACCTTAAGCAGTGCAGCTCAAAAGCATGAGCGGAGGGGCGGAGACTCTGCTGGAGCATGTGGACTGTTCTGCCAAGATGCTCACCACTGCCTGGTTATCAGACCAAAAACAGATCCGACGGTCACTGAACTCTTGGTCCAGATGTGAACTGCTACTACAATGGGAAATACTCAAGCAAAGTTAGGTCACATTATAGCCTCACCATACTAGGCTTGAGGCCATGGCTTTGCACACCAGCAGCCCCTGAAATAAAAACCAAAGGCCAAAGATCCAGCAGCATCAGCATGAACCTGAAAATCGCTGTGTAGGTTCAAGGTATCCTGCCATGTAAGCGTACACGAAGGTAAGGGGACCTCGGGCCGCAGGCAGCCTGGCCAAGTGGGAACGGAAGGGGCGGCCTGGGACAACCAATCTGCATGCAATATTTAATTAAATGACCCAGGAAGATCGGATCTGATGAAGCATCACTTGCTTCAGAAGAAGTATTACAAAATAACTTCCTTCCAGGCAGACAGCTTCTCCATAGGCAAGCGGTATGTTTGAGCAACAATATCCATCTGGATCCCTAAATAATGATTGGCTTGCCCTGCCAGGCTCAAGGCCAGTGTACATGATGAAGAAGGGACCTCAGGCCATGAGACAACCTGGCCAAGCAGGAACGGAAGGGGCAGCCTGGAGCAACCACCCTGCATGCAAAATTTAACTGACCTAGCAAATGATAGGATTTGACAAAGCAACGCTTGCTTCAGAAGAAGTATAACAAGAATAACTTCCTTGAAGGCAAACAGCTTCACCACAGGCAAGCAGATGTTCGAGCAACGGTATCCAGCTTACCCCCAAATATGTTACTGCCTATGAAACACCCAGCTCCTCAGAGGAATAATGGGTGTCTAGCAAGCCTACACAGAGGCTGGTGTCACATGAACCAGCCAGTAAAATAATCCAAAAAATGGTACCCCCAGTTAAATGAGTATAGACTCGCACTGTTCAATCCAGAAAGGTGCTAAAGGACTGGAGTGCTGCACAGTCTATTGCGCAACCCATCGGCATTGCCTTATCAATATAAGGAGCCCCATCCACATTAAAGCCCAACCACTTAAAATCTCGCTGGTGAACCAGCAGCAACTTAACAGCCGATTCAATATAGAATATTGCCAACAAGGCACCTCTTCCAATTTTGTGGTAAGCTCAACCACCTGCTCCAAAGACGTGAACTTCGCGGAACAATTCCTTAAGGATAGCGTCATTCACTGAGGTGCCTTTGGGATGCACCCCCTCAAGAAACCCAAATTTATTTTGATTTGTTTTGTTATAACAATGACTAAGTGAGGGATATGAACCTTGTCTCCCAGGACCTAGTCCTGCACTCTAGCCACTAAGCCACAATGGTTCGCCTCTAAAATATTTTCTTTACAATTAAAGTACACAGGCTGCAATGTCAGCCTAAAATAATGCAATAAAAACAAGCGCTGCAGTACCTCAGAACGGCCGCTAGAGGGCCTACGAGAGCAAACTAGGCCTCAAAAATGGCGCTCCCGCCAACAAGCAGGGAAGGTGGTGATCACAACGGGGCCTGCTCCCAGGCCCCAAGTAGGCCGCGCCTGCCTCCCTGCAGCCCTGGCAGACACCAGGCTAACAAGGCCGAAACCGGCCCTTTAAGGAATAGGGCGGGGGGGAGGGGGGAGCTCACGGGCCTGGCAAGGCCCTCCGGCACTCCCCGCCGCAGCGCAGCACCAGGCGCCTCCGAAAAAGGCCTAAAAACGGCCGCCCAAGGCCAGGCCGAGGCTGCTGGGCCCCTGTGCAGGCTGAGGCCGCTGCACCCTCAGCCAGGCCCACCCTTCACCCAGGACTGGCAGAAAAGGGGCAGCCGGGGCAATGAATTAAAGAAAACCGGCTTTGGAGAGGACAGCCACCAAATTAGAAGACCCAAAGAGTTTTAGCATTTCTGGCTGTCAATCAACATATGGCAACATTAACTTCCTCCCAACAACAAGGGAAGCCCCAATCGCATCAGTGGCCAACGAACAATTAGCCCGCCCCCCAACTTTGGAGTGTCCTGGCGGCCCCCACCGCGACACGTGGTCATCATGTAGGAGAACACGTTTTATAAAAAAGAAATGAAATATGCCCCATTAAAACAGAAACGCAACCTAAAACCAAAACAATTGCAACACAAACACACATAAAACAAAATAAGACGGAGATCAAAAAGATTAAGAGCTGGGTATACTTTTTCTGGATCAGGCAAAACCAGAGCCAAGAGAGGTCTCCCCCCCCCCCAAACTATATTTTATTAAATTTTCAAAAAGTCCACATGTACACTCCAATACATAATAGATTTTTTTTTGGTCAACTTCACACCCTGTTTTCCATGGTGTTTTTTATCTGTCTCCGTTTGACTCTCCATAATAACAAAACAATAGTCTCTAATTACTTCTGTTGCTCAACAATCATCATTAGGTTCTCTTATTTTCAGGGGTCAGCAAACTTTTTCAGCAGGGGGCGGGTCCACCGTCCCTCAGACCTTGTGGGGGGCCAGACTATTTTGAAGGAAAAAATATGAACAAATTCCTATGCCCCACAAATACCGTAACCCAGAAATGCATTTTAAATAAAAGGACACATTCTACTCATGTAAAAACACGCTGATTCCCAGACCGTCCGCGGGCCGGGTTTAGAAGGCGATTAGGCCACATCTGGCCCCTGGGCCTTAGTTTGCCTACCCATGTTTTAGCTGTTAACTTTGCCAGTTAGACATAAGCCATCACTCTACCTATCCATTCTTCTTTGATGGGAACTACTTCTTCCTCCCTCCCCCCATCTCTCTCTTGTTTTTGCATACAGAATCCTAGCTGCTCCATAAAGAGCCTAATCATCTTTTTTTTTTTTTTAACTTCTCCCTAGAAGAAAAGCTTCAGGTTTTTTGGTATTATCATTTTAAGCATCTTTTTTGCCTCATCATATATCATTTCCCAAAATACCCTCACTTTCTTACAAGTCTACCACATATGAAAAAAAGATCCATCTACTGTACTTGTTTACACTTCCAACAATTTGGGAACTTCTTATACATTTTAGACAACTTGTTAGTTGTTAAGTACCATCTATACATAATTTTCATGTAGTTTTCTTTTAAGGTACAGCAAGCAGTAAATGTCATATCAGTTTTCCATAACTTTTCCCATTTCCATATTATATCCTACATCTTTAGCCCAATGCATCATTAGTGATTTAACCTTTTCATCTTTCGTCTAATTCTTTCATTCATTCTAATAACTATACATTTTTGAAATCAATTTTTCTCTTCCTTCAAGCAGAATCTTTTCAAAGTCAGGTCTAAGGTCTATGAAACCTTTTAATAAATCCTTTTTAAAATACTCATTAACTTGATAATATTGAAACCAGTCCAACACCCATTCTTGGATTTCTTCGAACTTTTTCAATTTACACATATATCGGGGGCGGGGAGCAGTATACAGTGGTACCTCGGGTTACAGACGCTTCAGGTTACAGACTCCGCTAACCCAGAAATAGTTCCTCAGGTTAAGAACTTTGCTTCAGGATGAGAACAGAAATCGCGTGGCAGGAGGCCCCATTAGCTAAAGTGGTACCTCAGGTTAAGAACAGTTTCAGGTTAAGAACGGACCTTCAGAATGAATTAAGTTCTTAACCCGAGGTACCACTGTATCTCTATAGGTACCCCAATTCTCTGTCATATTTAGTTTCTTTTGAGTACTAGCTTCTATTGGGGATAACCATAGCAGTGTTTTCCTTGAACTTGATATCTGGTTCACACACAATATAGACATCTTCTTATATAATGATTTAAAAATTATCTATGTACCTCTACCTTATCATACCACAAATAGGTAGGGCTGTGTGATAAATTACTGTATCATTGAATACAGTATTGAAATAACATCGTGTTAAGTGTTTCAACAAGGCAATATACCAGGGAACAAAAGATGGAGTCTTGATAGCTTCCCAGGGGGTAGCTCAACTGAAAGGATACTTTGCAAATACTTTGCAGGCAAGGTGTCTCCCACTTCTTTTGCTCTCCCCTCCCTCCCTATAAGAAATGATGATAAGGCCTCACACAAACCAGCAAACTCTCTAAGCTTCACTGGTATCTTTCCACTTAAAAGGTAAAGGTAAAGGACCCCTGACAGTTAAGTCCAGTTGCGGCTGACTCTGGGGTTGTGGCGCTCATCTCACTTTACTGGCCGAAGGAGCCAATGTTTGTCCGCAGACAGTTTTTCTGGGTCATGTGACCAGCATGACTAAGCCACTTCTGGCGAAACCAGAGCAGTGCACGGAAACACCGTTTACCTTCCCGCTGGAGCGGTACCTATTTATCTACTTGCACTTTGACATGCTTTCAAACAGCTAGGTTAGCAGGAGCAGGGACTGAACAACGGGAGCTCACCCTGTCTCAGGGATTCAAACTGCCGACCTTCGGATAGGCAAGCCCAAGGCTCAATGGTTTACACCACAGCACCACCATTATCTTTCCACTTAGAGCTCAGCTAATTATGCAGAGCCTGCTAACAATCCAGGAGGAACCTCCCATGGCTAAACAATCAAAGATCCAGTGGCAAAGTAAACAAATAATGTAAACAAAGAACTGGAAAGCACTTCTTTCTTCCCTCACAATCACCCCCAAGAGTGGAAAAAAGAGGGGGAACAGTACTTATTTTTATTTTCTGGTGGTGTTTATGTTGTTGGTTCCCCCTAAATAGCTTTCCTCCGTATCAAAAAGGTCTTTTTATTTAAAGGAGACTATCTTTTTGCTTGCTTGCCCTCCCTTCCTTTGATAAAAAGGGAGAGGATGGTAAAATGAGGGCTGGGGGGGGGGCTTCTGGGGGGGGATGGAGAGAAGAGGATTTAGCTGGTTGCCTTATGCTGCAATGGAAGCTTGGGTAGTATGTGAGAATGATGGGGAGGATGTTTTTTGGTAAGGAGTGCAAGCAAATGTGTGTCTACTCACAAGCAAGCCCTACCGAATTCAATGCGGCTGACTCTCAGAAAAGTATAAGTTTAGTTTAACTCAGTGGGGCTTATCCACACACAGATTCCACTTAGACTGCTGAGTGGGGAAGCAGATGCAACTTGAGTAGTAAATCACTTAAAATACCCTTAAATTAGTTAGAAATATATTAAATATACTATATGGAAGTTTATTTAATATTTTTATTAAATCTACTACTTCCATATGTTTTAAGGCCCTCTACCACTGCAGGGCCAGTAGTGATGTATGGAAGTGAGAGCTGGACCATAAAGAAGGCTGATCGCCGAAGAATAGATGCTTTTGAATTATGGTGCTGGAGGAGACTCTTGAGAGTCCCATGGACTGCAACCTCTCCATTCCGAAGGAAATCAGCCCTGAGTGCTCACTGGAAGGACAGATCCTGAAGCTGAGGCACCAATACTTTGGCCACCTCATGAGAAGAGAAGACTCCCTGGAAAAGACCCTGATGTTGGGAAAGATGGAGGGCACAAGGAGAAGGGGACGACAGAGGACGAGATGGTTGGATAGTGTTCTCGAAGCTACCAGCATGAGTTTGACCAAACTGCGGGAGGCAGTGGAAGACAGAAGTGCCTGGCATGCTCTGGTCCATGGGGTCACGAAGAGTCGGACACGACTAAACAACAACAACCACCGCAGGGAGGCACGGCAAGGCCCTCTGCTGCTTCGCGGAAGCATGGCATACCCTCAGCCACTACAGGGGGTAGAGCATTAACCTCTGGGGGCACAGAAAATCCCTCTGCTGCTGTGGGGAGGTACAGCAGGAAAGTTTCATCCTACTCCATCTCTTCTTATTTTGTTTAATCTTGCTCCACGCAAGCACATAATTGTTCTGGAACAGATTAGCACTGTTATTTGTTATCCAAACACCTAAATATTTCACCTTCTTCTCCACCTTAATACCTGACAAGATGTCTTTAAAAGACATCTGATGCAACTGATGGCAGAAGGAAGAGCATTCTTCTATACAGGAGCAACTTCCTCTTTCTTTGCACATGCACAGAAAATAGTACAACAGGTATCCACAGGAACATAGGAAGCTGTCTTACACCAAGCCAGAACTTGGGTCCATCTAGCTAAGCATTGTTTACACTGACTGGCATCAGGGATTGAATGTGCAACCTTCTGCATGCAAAGCAGCTGCCCTGCCAATAAGCTGCAGCCCTTCATGAAAACATATGAAGGCATTTTAGCTTCAAAATACATATGTCCTGAGACTGAAGTTGAAGGAGACTAAGAAGTTCAATTTATTTTTTAGAAGAACGATTTCCCTCCTACTGAAGCACAGGAAGCAAGGGCTAAATTAGGAACACTCTGTCAGCTCCTTGGCCCATCTGCCTCAGTACTTCCAACTGTTGCTGTTTGTTAGGGAGCTAGGGACGAGTGGACCTTTTTATCAGCACAGCTGGATGGGGACAGGGAACCACAAGATACACACAGGAACCAGAATAATGGAGAGTGATGACTCTTTGTGGTTTCAGACACAGACGCAGGCACAATGGAAAGGGGATGCAGTGGGAGCGGTCCGCCCTGGGTGTTACCACTGTGGGGGGGGGTGACAAAGTGCTGGGTAGCACTCACCGTGGGGCCTGCAGTGTGCCCGAGCCATGCATCTCTCCTCGGAGTGACATGGTGGCTTGGGCGCCCGCAGGCTCCGCGCTGCCCCAAAGGGTCCGCCTGCCGCCTCCCCCTCAGCTGTAGGGCGGCTGAGTGGGAGGAGGCAGGCAGACTCCTTGGAGGCCCCATGGAGCATCCTGCCCCAGCTCGCCCTGCCCTGTGGGCAGCTGGCCCCGCCCCTGGGCGCAGGGCATGCGCACCACCCCAGGCTCCCGATCGGCTTGCTCCGCTACTGCACAGACGAGGCCACTCATATGTCATGCCTGCTCACAGTGGCTGAACATTGACTCCTGGCTGTTGCAGTATGCCGTCTCACCAATATGTGTTAGTGGAAGGAATGTACCCAATATGCAGCTGAGTAAGGCTGCTCCCGCTGCATCAGTGTTCATGCTTCTTCACTGTAACTTGCAGCTTCTCCTTTATCTTAAAGCAGGGAAGCCCCTTTAAATGTAATTTCCTCCCCCCACTCCTCTTGCTACAATACAAATCTATTTAGAGAGAGGGAGAGAACAGTAAAAGATAAAGCATTTCCCAGCTATGCATGGTTTTAAACTGGAGAGTGTTGTAGCTCAGAAATAATTGTCGCTGGCTGTAATTGGTGAGATGTAGGAAGGGAGCCGGATACACGGAGCCTGGTGCAATTTTGGAAGATTTGTTACGCTTAGCTCACTTCTATCAATTTTGGTGGCTCAGGCGCTTATGACCTGTTGCTCGGCTTATTGTGAAAATGGCTTTTATTTACTGCACTTCCATTAAAAGATGAAATCCACGCATAGGGCTCACAGGGCAGAAAATCACAGTTTATGCCTAAGCTTATCTCCCTTCAAGCGGCCTCAACTCATTTTCACCCTGGCTCACTCTCAGTTGCTATTAAAAATGGAGAGAAACTGGGCAGGCTGTCTACGGAGTGACAGAGCCCCACAGTGGACAGGAACTAACAAGGCCAGGCAGGGGTGTGTGATAAAGCTACAACACCATACTAAACAGAATGCTACCTGTGTCCATGCAGGTAGCATTCTGTCCTAGCACAGCAATCAGAAGAAACACAAGCAGAGAAGAACAGAGCCAGTGACTACCTTTATACATATATGTTCCACAATGCCTTTTCTAAAGTAGAAATGGAGAGCAATCATCCCTGACCACTGGCCACACTAGCTGGGGTGGATGGTCTTTGGATTCTAACCACATCTGGAGGACCACAGGTTCCCCACCTTTGTCCTAATCCAACCACTACATAGCACGCCAAGCTTACATATCATGATGATGATGATGATGCAATGTGAGTGTTCTGTCCATTTAAGAATCACTGTGCCATATGTGCAGACAGAATCTAGCTTAATACAACTGCATGACCTTGTATCTAACTCTTTAGATTCCTCAATCTGTAGTATATCAAGTTCAGATGAGTGTCTTGCTTAGCAGTTAAGCTGTTGCTTTCTTGAATTTAAGGAACGACAGGTCAGTTTTTTTGGCTTAGGGGGAGAGTGTGCTGGAGACATACAGAGCCTTCATAACAACTCAGTTTATTTCCGGTTGTAGAGATTGAGGAGTGATAAAAAAAACAGCACCCTCTTATTCTCAGGGCAGAATGGGTTACTCCTCCACACAATTTAACAAACCTCTCTTGAATGTTCTGCTTCTTCTCTTTTGCAGCATCTTATCAAGTCAGTTAAAAAGATGTGCTGTAACTTCTTGCCTACCTGCACTCTTGTTAGCCTTTCAAGAAAACCCTTTGTGTTTATTATGAGTCTGGACTGGAAAAGTACTGTATATTGTAAAATGCACCTTTAAGCAACACGCTAGATAGCTAGAGCTTAGTGTTATGAGTGACACATCTAGCCATGCCCATGGGAGAATAGTTAGGCCCTGATATGTGTATACTCTGTGCTGAGATTGGCACTTTATGGAGTGTGTGCTTAAGGACTGGCCCCTTTCTGTGTGCATGCAGTGATGAGGCTGGAGTAGTTATGGCTGACTTAAAAAATTTAAACTGTGCAAACATTGTCCTCTACTAAGGGCAACACCAGCAATAGCAAGGAGCAGCATCCCACAGAACAGGATGTTCTGTGACATCTTAAACCCTTATGGTTGATCATCAGGAACCTGTGCCCCTCCTGGCATTGTTGGACTACAACGCACATCACTCCCAGTCAACACAGCCCATGTTGAGGGATGAAGGGAATGGTAGACTAGGTGTCCGGAGGACTACAGGTAACCCCTTGCCTGCTCTGTTCTTTCATGGATTGTGTTAGGAAAACAAGTCCCCAGCTGCTATATGTTCATGAGATAAGTTTAAGCCAATGCAGCCCATAGAATAGACACTATTCTTCCTCATTTCCTACAGCACTTAGTTATTTTCTTGTGTGGGATGAAAGCACTGGGAACCTTTCAGATCACTTGGCAGAGAACAGAAGATTCTTAAAAAAAACAGTGGTTGGGGTTTCCACACAGATTGCTTGCTGCTGCTGGATCACTACTTGTTAGGGCTGATTCTGTTAGGATTATCAGTATCTTCATAATGACCAGGGTTTATACGGTGGGGTTTGGCAGTTTGCTTCATGCCAATAAGCCCTGACAAAGGCTTTTGAGATTGTTATAATTTAATGTTTAATTGTTGTAAGCCTCCTTGAGTAATGCAAATGTATTAGCCTGGCAGGATATTGATTCTCAAATAAAGCAAATGTTCTCATTTTGGGGAGAAGGCTTTCTCTCTTAATTTTATGAGCTATTTTCTACAGTTCTAAAATGAAAGTGCTATAGAAATGATAAATTATTATTTGTTTTACCATACCATCCTGGGGTTGGGGGGGGCAGGGAGGGAAGTAGAACTACATTCTCATCTACTGTATTTTAACCAATTTTCTCATATGAAAGGGGTTAAGCTGAGAGAATGATTTCTTAGCTGTAGCCACCCAGAGTGTTTTGCTGAACCCAGCATGAATACAATCAGAGGAGCTGAATCATTATAAAAAGTACTTGCTGTGAACTTTTAAGCCAAAAATAAGCACCTTCTTGGAATACAGGGTTAGCTACAATGCTGCTTTTCCTCCTACACATCCTCATTTCCACGCATCTCCTAGAGTCTTGAGATGCTTCTTCACTCCTGTCAATCTAGAACTTGGAAGGCTGGCGGGGGGGGGGGGGGAGAAGGGAGCACAGAGTAAGCAACCCTATATTGTAAATTGAAGGCTCTCATATTCAAGCAAGGAGTTGCCACAGACTGTATTAGTCCTGCGACAGGGAGAGAAGCCCTTGGAGCAAGCAGCAGCAGAATCTCCGCCAGCACTCCCAAGTGAGGCCACTTCATGCTCAACGCGCTGCCTGCAAGGGCAGCAGGAGATGAGTCCTTGTCGCCTGCAAGGAGTTGCTAAGGTTACCTTGCATTTGCCTAATTAGAGAGGCTGTCAATCCCCTGGCAAAGATCACAATGAGAAAAGTCACACACACACAGACACACCTTTTAAGAAATACAAGCATTTTGCACTGATGCAAGGCAAGGGGTGGGGAGAGAGAACACACACTACTAATCTGTCCAACATGGAGCCCCATTATAACCGTTGCAAGGATATCTTGTCCTGGCAAAATACAACAGCAGTATTCAGCTGTGTGAAAGTAGAGAAGGATGAAAGAGCACGTGTGCAGCCCAACAGTTAAGGTGCTCAGTGAATTATATTGCATGTCAATATTATTATTTTTTTAAATTGCAGGCTACCTTGAAATCATTGATAAAAGGCAATAGTACAGTGGTACCTCGGTTTTCAAATGTAATCTGTTCCAGAAGACCGTTCAACTTCTGAAACATCTGAAAACCAAGGTGCAAAGGATGGTCTGCAGAAAATGGAAAAAATTAACATGTACACGCAGCGGAAGCCGTTCAACTTCCGAGGCCTGTTCGAAAACAGAAGCATTTACTTCCGGGTTTTCGGCGTTTGAAAACCCAAATGGTTGGCTTCCGAGACGCTCGAAAACCAATGTACCACTGTACAATGGTACCTCTGGACGCAAATGGGATCCATTCTGGAGCCCCGTTCTCATCCTGAAGCGAACGCAACCCGCATCTGCGTGTGTGCAGGTCACAATTCGCCGCGTCTGTGCATCCGTTTGACGTCATTTTGAGCATCTGCGCATGCGCGAGCGATGAAACCCAAAAGTAACATGTTCCGTTACTTCTGGGTCACCGCAGAGCACAACCCGAAAACGCTCAACCCGAAGCTACTTTAACCCAAGATATGACTGTATATAAATGTGTTAAATAAAGAAGCTTCCCTAGGCTCAGTTCATGCAACAACACTGTCTTGCATCTAGAATAATCCCTTCCCTTCTTACGCCCCTGGTCACTCATACACATATTCACACACACCCCCTCACAAACACCGCTTGTAGTAGCCCTTTTTTAGGAATCATTCTTTAATAGAATAGTCAAAGTTCTTTCAGTACAGCATGGAAGCTTCTGAGGTTACACGACATCACATTTTACAGGAATTGGTAGAGAGGGGTATAAAAGATCAACTGAGTCACCTAAGATTTAGCATCAAAGAACAGATTTGTAACAAGGTAGAGTGACTGGCAGGGAGGAGACACCCATTTACTTGAAAACTTCTATAGGGACCTGTTGCAGACTTCATACTTTTGGAATTCATTTATTATATTTATATCCAAACTTTCCTTCAAGCTCAAGGTGGTATACATACTTTGCCCCATTTTATCCTCAAGGCAACCCTGTGAGGCAGGTTAGGCTGAGAGTGAACAAAACCCAATGAGCTCCATGGCTGAGTAGGGATTTGAACCCTGGTCACCCAGGTGCTAGGCCAGCACTCTAACCATACTGGCTCTGCCTATCCATCACAGGTAGAAAACATGCTCTAACAGAAGTCAACCTGTATTGCAGTTCAGCAGATGACCAAGCCTGCTTACTTTCAGACGTAACTACTTTTGAACTCAAAAGGATCAATGGCAATTTAAGCTATAGTCTAAAAGAAGGATGAGGACAAACAAAAAGAGAATGTTCCAATGACAGAATATTGCTAACAGTTAAGGAGTTCATGAGAGATGAATACAGCACCAAACCAGCTAATGCCACTGAAGGCTGGAATACTTCCTTGTTGTTAAGGTAGGAAACCTAACTTTTTCCTTTTTTTTCTTTTTGGTTGGGGGAATTCTGCTATGGGTCTGTGGAAGGAAAAAATTGGAGGTGTGTGACCATTAAGAAATTTCAAAAGTGGCAGAGCAAAACTGGGAGCTGAGTAGAGTGAATTTGCCCTTCTGTCCCTCTAACCATGGCAACTATTTCCATAGGCTTATCTTCTCATGAACAAGCTTTACACTTAAAAACACAACCAATAATTCTCCATCCTCCCAAAAAATGCCACTGTAGATCAGATTTTATTTACTGTTACGCTTGCATGAAACTAAAGGTCTATCATGCAACTCTGCTTCAAATGATAAGCTTTAGTAAGATCAAAATAATGGACCAATGAATCAAATGACAGATTGGCAACTCTAGAAAGTGACTCATGTTAAGACCCAGAAAACTAGCGCAGCCCAAAAGATAGATATTGCAGGAGAATGGGAGGGCATGAAAGTGGTGAGCAAAGCCACTGATAAAACTGGGGCAGTGGAACAGGTGTGATGGGATAGAATAGCCTACATTTTATCTACATGGAAGTCAGAAGTTTCTACATACACATACCAATGCCTTCATCCAGAAACACTCGATAAACAATGAATCAGGGGTGGTGAGGGGTGTAGCCTGGGGTGAGTGTAGCCTAGAGAGAATCCCAAGGATCTAACAGAAGCCTGGAGAGTTATATTCAGACCCTGGGTCTGAGGTTTCCCGCCCTGATGTACTGAAACTAGAATGTGAGGGCCTGAGTTTCTACTCAGCCATGAAGTCACTGTGTGGCTTTGGGCATGCCACTCGCTGCTCGCTCCTCTAAAAAATAACAACTGTGCTCAACAAATGAGAGTGACACTGAGACATACTAGAAAGCAGTTTGTACATAAGAAAGTACTAACTTATTATTATGACAAAGCCATCACTAGGGCACACTGCATGAACAATGCAAGGCATTTCAATTTGGAAACACATTTAACTGATGGGGATACACAAAGGTTTTTTGCACCTGCAGATTATTATTTTTTTCAATATGTTTTGAGGGTTATTTTTGTAAGTTGCTTTTAAGCATGGTTACCCACCTAGCCTGGGCTTTTAATGACAGAGGTGTATGAAAAGTGGGGCGGGGGGGGGGAATATGCATGGTGTAGATAAAAGATTTTCTCCCTCTCTCATAAATAAGGTTACCAGATTTTTTTTCAATGAATCCAGGGACACTTTTCAACCTCAATGGATTTTGTATGGGGACTGATTTGTAAATCCGGGGACTGTCCCCGGGAAACGGGGACGTCTTGTAACCTTACACTAGAACTAGTGGAAATCCAGTGAAGCTGAACGCTGGAAGATTCAGGGCAGACAAAAAGAAAGCACTTAAATGCGAAGCTACGGAATTCACTTCTACAAATAGCAACGATGGCCACCAACTTGGATGGCTTTCAAAGAGGATTAGACAAATTCACTAGCTGCAATTTCCTTTTTTTCCCCTCAAGGAAGCTGCCCACCTAGCAGTTCGAAAGCACATCAGAGTGCAAGTAGATAAATAGGTACCACTCCGATGGGAAGCTAAACAGCATTTCCGTGTGCTGCTCTGGTTTTGCCAGAAGTGGCTTAGTCATGCTGGCCACATGATCTGGAAGCTGTCTGTGGACAAACGCCAGCTCCCTCGGCCTACAGAGTGAGATGAGTGCTGCAACCCCAGAGTCGTCTGCGACTGGACCTAATGGTCAGGGGTACCTTTACCTTTACCTATGAATGCTACTTGATGGGAATCACAAGTAGGCAGAGTGCTGACGTCCAGCTGCTGGATTTCCCATTGGGGTGTCTGGTTGGCCACTGTCAGAAGGAGATGGTGGACTAGATGAGCCTTTGGTTTGATCCATCAAGCTTTTCTTCTGTGCTTAAAAGTTTACTAATACCGGTGTTATTTGACAGGTACTGAAATGACGTGTCAAAGAGTGCTGCAGAATAGGTATTCCATCCTGCAAGGGAGCAGAATTACTTTGTCTTATAACTGGGGGGAGGGGAAGGGGGAGAACAGGCACTTTTCCCCTTATAAAATCACAGTAGTTCTTTCCAGTGGACATGCAACTCTTGGGCATGCAGCTCCATTGCTACAACTCTTCAGACACAGTGTTTTTAATTATACAGCACAGAGTCAATGGCCTCTAGGCAAGTAGCAAAATGAAAAGGGTGGGGGGAGACTCGGAACTGTCAGCACAGTCAAATGAGTTTTAAATCCATGAAATTCTGCTACAGCGGCACAGAAAAGACACACATCAGCAGCATGGGATAGTAGGGAAAATAAATGTACCAACCCACCAAAAAAGGAGATAATTCAAAGAATGGCATTTGCTCAGAAAAGAAGAAGCCCGTAGCAGAGACTTAATATTGATACCAGTTCCCACAGGAGACTCCATAGTTGCATGCAGAATGTCCCAGGTTCGATATCTGCAGATAGGACTGAGAGTTCCACCCATCTCAAACCTGAAGAGTCACTGCCAGTCAGTGTAGGTAATATATGGACCAATGGACATTCTTAGTACTATATCTAAGATGATGTTTTTCGCTAAAAAAAAGGTACAAATTGGGAGTAGTCTTATACATGGATGGTGAATGCACTTACTTTCCTACGGCTGCAGTGAAGAAGCTGCCAGAACCAGTTCCACCAGCCATTATAGGCTGACCGTAATGGTTGGGTTTGCCTGCTCGGCTAAAAAAAAGCTAAACAGCTTAGTGGTTGTTCGCTCAACAATTTTCCTTCGCTGCCACCCATCGTCTAGATTTTCACTTCTGGAGACATGGCAACCCTAAAATATTGATTTCTTAATTTTGTGTGCCAAAAAATAGGGGTTGCCTTATACATGGGGGAGTCTTATACACGAAAAAATATGGCATGTTCCTAAGACACAACCCAAACCTATGTTTCTTTTATCTAATATGCATCTGCGCCCCAGTCTTCAACCCTAAAAGGGATCCCATGGCAATAGCAATTAAATCCAACAATTTTATCACCACATTAAAGAGGAAAACAGCAGCACATTTACAGAGTGTTAACAGCAGGGGAATGTTACAACCTCTTCAGACACCATACCTTCTCAATGCTTAGTTCCACCCAAGGCTACACAGTAAGAATGTTGTTTAATTGGGGTACTATATCATGTGGTAATCATCCCTTGATCTACTTGTGAGTTTTCTTCCCCCAACAACCAATTTTCTTTAGGAACTGTTTTGTTTGATCTTTTGGCACTTCTCTCCAAGACACAGGTCAGGCCAGATCTACAATTAGGGCAGTGCAATTAAGTTCCAATTACAACAAAGAGTCTTAAGGTATTTGTTTGGTTTTGACCTGAAAAATACTGTCTCAGCTAACTCTCTAGAAAAAGTTTCAATTGGTGCAGTTTACACGCTAGTATTTTCTGCAGCAGATGTATTAAAGTGTGCAAGCATGATATATTTACACACCATTTCTAATACCTATTTGTTGCTGGCATTCTTCTGTCTCAAGAGACGATGGACTGGGACTCCAAGGGTGAAGTCAAACTGCTGTGTTAACGACACCTAGTGAACTTCATGGGAAGCAAGTCATGGGACGCGGGTGGCGCTGTGGGTAAAAGCCTCAGTGCCTAGGGCTTGCCGATCGAAAGGTCGGCGGTTCGAATCCCCGTGGCGGGGTGCACTCCCGTTGCTCGGTCCCAGCGCCTGCCAACCTAGCAGTTCGAAAGCACTCCCGGGCACAAGTAGATAAATAGGGACCGCTTACTGGCAGGAAGGTAAACGGCGTTTCCGTGTGCTGCGCTGGCTTGCCAGATGCAGCTTTGTCACGCTGGCCACGTGACCCGGAAGTGTCTCCGGACAGCGCTGGCCCTCGGCCTCTTGAGTGAGATGGGCGCACAACCCTAGAGTCTGTCAAGACTGGCCCGTACGGGCAGGGGTACCTTTACCTTTACCTTTAAGCTTGGGCAGTGTGTAGGGAGGTTCTTTTGTTCTAAAACCTGCGTACACATATTAAGGGGCCAAACAACATAGAAGAACCACAACCAGATCACCTGAATTCACTAAAACAACTGAGAGTGGCAAATGGAATTGAGAAAAGGCACATTTAACCTTTCCCTTAAATTCCATTTTCTCAATTGAAACAATCTCTTCCTCACCCCCTCCAATGTTGCCAGCAGCCCCAATTAAGGAAACTTAATTAAGAGATTACCCTAGGATGCGCAAAGACAGTTTTCCTCTCGGGAATACAGTTTAGTTCACTTTTAGGGCACTTTCAAGCCCACCCATTTAGTAAGCCCTCATCCTGATAGATTTGCAAGATCAGCTGACTTCAGGCCAAATTCTATTGACATAGGAAGTCCTTAATAGCCTGGGCTTTACTCTACCTTACTCCATGTGTGCCCACTCAACCACTTTGATCTGTAGGTCTGGCACTACAACACGTGCCAAACAATTACCTGTTCTGCATTTTTGTAAGAAATAGCTATTTTAATGTGGAAATGCCTACAGTTTGGAACTCCCTACCTAAGGGAGGCATTCTTTGCCACATTCCTTTTGGCATCTGCTTAAATTACTATTTAGACAAGTCTAGCCAGACACATAGATGTTGACATGCTTACATCTATCTAGTTTACTGCTGATTTTAGGTAAGGGTAAAGGGACCCCTGACCATTAGGTCCAGTCGTGGCCGACTCTGGGGTTGCAGCGCTCATCTCACTTTATTGGCCGAGGGAGCCAGCGTACAGCTCCCGGGTCATGTGGCCAACATGACTAAGCCACTTCTGGCGAACCAGAGCAGCACATGGAAACGCCGTTTACCTTCCCGCCGGAGTGGTACCTATTTATTTACTTGCACTTGATGTGCTTTCAAACTGCTAGGCTGGCAGGAGCAGGGACCGTGCAACAGGAGCTCACCCCGTCGCAGGGATTCAAACCGCCGACCTTCTGATCGGCAAGTCCTAGGCTTTGTGGTTTAACCCACACCGCCCCCATGTCCCTCCACTGCTGATTTTAATAGTCTTTTAAATGTTTTCACTACAGTACTTGCTTTTACTGACAATTTCAATTTCCTTTAAACCATTTAAAGGTTTTGCTACAATCAAGCTGGATATAAATTCTGTTAAATGAATAATACAAAATACAGTTCTGAGCATTCATTCATATTTGCTTGCAGGGAGGTTACATGGCATCACCTCAAAGCAAATGTTACCCCACTGTTTCCAGTGCAATTCAAAGCCACTTTTCTTATCTCGAAATCTAACCTTTTGGGGAAGCAGGTTTGATGTGAAAAAACTATAATTGTACAACTTGAATTTGCCAGTAAATAGCAACAGTCTGTAAATACTATTAGTATTTGTAATGGTGATACCAATGGCTTTGAATTTTCTTCTCCAGCAGTACCAATAGGAAGCTTGAAGCAGGTGGGGGAAATGCAGAAATAGCTCCCCTGGGGAAACAGCATAGGAAAAGAGCCTCCCACAGTGTCAAGTCTCAACTAAATTTATGCTCTCCTAAGTTCCGCCCCCCCCCCTTCCTCTTTGAAGAACCTCAGGAGATCTCATCACATTGAGAACATCAGAATAGCTGCTGGATCAAACCAATGGGCCATCTAGTTCAGCGTCTTGTTCTCACAGTGGTCAACATTGCAATTCAGCCTTTGGAGACATGGGGACGCATATAAACACATATATGTGTAAACACACACACACATTACTTCTGCATGTGAACATTTGCTGAGGCAAACGTTGATTAGCAGGGAGCTGACTGCCACAGCCCAGGCTTTTAGAGTGGAAGGCAGGGCAGGAATCACTCCCAGCCAAATCTATCAGGAAGATTGGATGTTTTATACAACCTGTAGTGAAGTTCATCAATATACTAGGTAGGATTTACATTTACAGCAGCATCTGCCAAGATCAAGACAGAGTGCAACCTCAAATCATTCAGGCAGGTACTC
The DNA here is from genome assembly GCF_964188315.1 of Podarcis muralis. Taxonomy (NCBI): domain Eukaryota; kingdom Metazoa; phylum Chordata; class Lepidosauria; order Squamata; family Lacertidae; genus Podarcis; species Podarcis muralis. Next base: position 7,074,554 of record NC_135673.1, on the reverse strand, counting down.
CTACTGAATAGGAAGAGTTCTCTCGAACACTCATTTCTGAGTGAAAACCAAAACAAAGTACAATGTGCTCACTTAGCCTGCCACCTCCCTCACCCTGATTATCAAAATACCACTAAAACTGTCTGTACATTTAATCCAAACCTTCTTCACTTCTCACCACCACAAGGTGGTAACTTTTCCTATTAAAAACTTTGATATATAGGGCAGTCATTAGGGGTCACATTCTTTCAGTTAGGATTTCAAGTGTATACTGCTCAAAGATATTTCTGTAAAAGCAAATGGCTTTTTGCTACAATTCACATGTCCTCTGGGATGGTGCAAGGATTCCCCTTGCAGAGAAAACAGCCTTTCTTGGATCAATTCAATTTCCTTTTCCCCCCCTCAAGGAAGCTGGCAGGAGGGTATAAAACACACCCCTCCTTGTATCTCCCCGTAGAGAGACAAAAAGTGAGGGTTGTGAGGAGAGAGAGAAAGAAAAGGCAGTTTCATGTTAAATTACAAGCCTTGTCTTTTATACAGCTGTCAGGCTTTTAACTTTACATTCTGAACACCATCTACTCTTCTCCTTGTTAAGACATTCCCAATTAGCAGAGGTCTGAGAGCTGCCCCACCTCAGCCATCCAACTTGAAAAGGTTTTGTATACACAGAGCAATTGATCAATCCTAGACATCCCAAGGGAGGCTGGGGAGTGCTGGGTGGGGAGTAATGCAATTTAGAAAGCGCACGCCAGGTAATTTGAAAACAATTTTTCAGCCGTTCCTGCTGAAGAAAGGCTTTATGGGCCGAGACATCCTAAAAAATTGTTTTGAATGACTCTTCGCATGCTATAAAGCTAGCAGGGAAACCTGCCAGAAAAGCAGGTGTCAGCCAAGCACACATATGCCCTGGAATTGAAAGGCATCTGATTCATATCAGTGCAGCAAAGCCACCTTTTGAGATTGGAACGAATTCCTCAAGGGGCATCCTGGCCACAAAGGCACTTTTGTCATCAGACATTCCCTCCACGGCCACTACCTCCTGCCCTCTGAAGCTTGCTATGGAACACATAAACAATCACATACACATCCATTGTGCTGTTATGTAGAATTGCACTGAGGAGTCACTGAAATAAAGGCAAGAACTTCGGCCCTCCAAAAACCTATCAGGTTGCTGTTTTGTGGGACCCACCTCTCTTGCTGAATTTATACTGTCGGTTCCATCTGGAAGTTTTATATGTTTTCACATTGTTAATGGTATTATCTTTATTCATAGTTGTATATTTTATTGCTGAAGCCTGCTCCAGAACCTTATAGTGAAGGGCAGGTAAGAAATCCAACAAATGAAATAAAAGCACCCCTGACCACCAGCCATTCTGACTGAGACTGATGGGCATCTGAATCCAGCAACACCACAGATTCCACCATCACTCCCTAATGCCTACTGTGACTGAGAGCGGTTCTCCCAACAGCTCCAGGAAGGGCCTTCTGTAGCCTTCAGAGTCAGAGACCTTTTAAATGGAGATACCAAGGTCTGAAGCTACGACATTCTGGATGCACAGCATGTGCTTTATGACTGAGTTATGCCCCCCTCCGTTCCACATCTCAAACACAGGCACTAGAGCTATGCAATGCAGCTAACAAAATAAGCCTTTGTCATATGCACAGTGTTTCTACAGAGAAAAGGAACAGTATTAAGGAATTTGGTGCAGAGAAGCAGAGTGGGAGCTTTATTGAACTATAAATGTGAATCTTTCATGAATCTCTAAAACCTACATTACTATGCATGCCCAAGCAGATTGCACCGGGTGTTATATCCTACTTTTTCCGCGGGGTTTTGGAAACTACCTGGGGCTCTCAAACTGAGCAGCATTGGACTCCCAATCCAGCAGGATCCAGCTGTGTCTCTACCTATCTCACAATTGATATTACATAGGTCAGGTGTGGGGCAGGTGGGTGTGGCCTGGGGAAAACAGCCTCACAGGCCAAATGCAGTGGGTCACATGCAGTCCATGGGCCAGAGGTACCCCACCTCTGCTCTAGATCAAACAGAATGTTGCCCAATGCCACTACAATGCCATACAGCAATACAGTACAAACACCTGTCAGGCATTTTGAGTTTTGTGTTCAGCTGGAGGCCAACCTAATCAGAAATACAAGGAAGGTAAAGATCGCCAATGACTCTGGGGTTGCGCACTCATCTCGCTCTATAGGCCGAGGGAGCCGGCGTTTGTTCACAGACAGCTTCCAGGTCCAACCGTGTTGAGGTTTTTTAATGTACATAATAAAATTACATGTCTGGGTAGGTGTGCCTAAATGAGAATGGGCTTAGGAGGCATAAAAAACAGTATAATGAAGGCACTTGCTTAACATTAATAGGGAGGGAGTTTCAGAGAAGTGGTGATGCCTATACTGCCAAACTTTAAATGTATCTAGCATACATATACAGCTCTTTTCTGTTGGCTCAACAGTTACCAAATAGAACAGGATGCCTAAAATACAGTTTTAAATATTCAGTAAGGTGTTTAAAGAAACATTCAGGCAACTTTGCTATTCCTGCCTCAAAGGAATGGAATACTGTAAATTTTACATCAAAATTGCCTACAAGTAAACATGCTAAGGAACATCAGAGGTGTTCCACACTTTGCCAAAGATCTTAGGAAGATGAAAAAGCCAGGTTGCAAGTGGAGAACGAGTTTCTCCCTCCCAACCTCAAGTGTTCTTGTGAGTGCAGCACTCCTCCCCAAAGCGAAACAAAGAAATATACAAACTACATTAATTCCCAGCATTTTTCACAAACTGTAGCGGCAGGGACAGGCACGATATTAGAAACACCAGCCTCCCCAAAGCACTGTGGAGAGCATTGCAGGATAATGGGAAGCTAGCATTTTCCTATGTTAATTCTTTCTGAAAGATCCCCCAATGCCCCTAGCAGAGACAGAATCTTAGGAAGCAAACCACTGGTTCAGCTAGCTCAATACTGTCTACACAGAATGGGAGAAACTCTCCAGACCTGCAGGCTGTGTTCTCTCCTCTAGCCTCACCTGGAGATGTCAGGGACTGAACCTCACACCATTTCTATGCAAAGCAGATGCTCTACAACTGATCTATGGTTCTTCTCTCTGGGCTTGGGGGAAAAGAGGAAAGGGACACAGATTATACGCTACATTTTTAATTTTTCTTGTAAGCCATCCAGGGAAACTGTATTGACCAGAACCAGTATTTATTTATTTGTTTCCTTATTAGACTTTCATAGGGCCAAATATTTTCCAATGAGCTAGTGTAGCTGAAGTAATTGTGACTGAGGGGTAAAACTATAGGCTGGTGGCCTGGTGTGGTGGAGCCAGAGGAGCCATGGTCCCAGTTGTGGATTTTTGTTTTTGTTTTTTAAAGATATTTATTAAAGTTTCAAACAATAAAACAAGCTTCACAAAACAGGATACAAAAAAAGAAAAAAAAACACACCATCACCTTCTATCCAGAAAACAGAAAAACACAATAGAAAAAAACAAAAGAGAAAAGACATAAAAAAGACATAGAAAAAAGACCAGTTTCTTAGATATTGTTCTCATAATCTTCCTTCCAGACTCCCTCACATCTCCCTTTTCTGTGTTCCCTTTTACACAATCTTATTCAGCAATATCTCACCTTCTTTCAAATCTTATTTCATATTATACATTTCAACTATTATGCCTCCAATTTTCCCCCATTTTTTCATGTTATTTAAGTTTGACATAATATTATTCTGACTTCACCTTTGTTCTGTAAACCATTTTTTGCATACTCCTTTCAACTATATCACTAATACCATATTATCTTTATATCCCGCATCCTTCTAGCATTCATACAATTTACAATACTTTTGCAAGTAGTCTTTAAATTTCTTCCAGTCCTCTTCCACTAGCTCTTCTCCCAGGTCTCGGATTCTGCCAGTCATTTCTGCCAATTCCATATAGTCTATCAGTTGCATCTGCCATTCTTCCAGAGTGGGCAAATCTTGTGTCTTCCAGTGCTTTGCGATAAGTATTCTTGCTGCTGTTACTGCATACATAAAGAAAGTTCTGTCCTTTCTTGGCACCATTTGGCCGACAATGCCCAAAAGGAAGGCCTCTGGTTTCTTAGGGAAGGTATATTTAAATACCTTTTTCAATTCATTATAGATCATTTCCCAGAAAGCCTTGACCCTTGGGCACGTCCACCAAAGGTGAAAGAATGTTCCCTCAGTTTCTTTACATTTCCAACACTTATTGTCTGGCAAATGGTATATTTTTGCAAGCTTGACTGGGGTAATATTTTCTTTCAAGGCATTACATGCCGTAAATTTCACACCAGTGGTCCACAACCGTTCCCAGTCAGCAAACATAATATTATAGCCAATGTATTGTGCCCATTTTATCATAGCTGATTTGACCATTTCATCCTGAGTGTTCCATTTTAGCAGCAAGTTATACATTCTTGAAAGTACCTTAGCTTTAGGTTCTAGCAATTCTGTTTCTAATTTCAATTTTTCCACCTGGAAACCTATTTTTCTGTCCATATTAAAAACCTCCCTAATTTGACGATAATGTAACCAATCTCGCACTTTATCTTTTAGTTTCTCAAAACTCTGCAATCTCCATATGTCTCCTTCTTTTTCTAATATCTCCCAATATTTCGGCCACTTGGCCTCCATATTGAGTCTTTTCTGAGCCTTAGCTTCCATTGGTGACAACCACCTTGGGGTCTTATTTTCTAGTAAGTCTTTGTATCTTGTCCAGACATTAAACACTGCTTTCCTGACAATATGGTTCTTAAATGCTTTATGAGCTTTAACCTTGTCATACCACAGATATGCATGCCACCCAAACACATTATTGAACCCTTCCAAATCCAAAATATCAGTGTTCTCTAGAAGTAGCCAATCTTTTAACCAGCAGAAAGCTGCTGATTCATAGTATAGTTTCATGTCTGGCAGGGCAAACCCCCCTCTTTCTTTAGCATCAGTCAGTATTTTGAATTTTATTCTGGGCTTTTTGCCCTGCCAGACAAACTTAGAGATATCCCTCTGCCAGTTGTGGATTTTTGATCCAGTTGTGGATTTTTGAGGGGGAATAAAGCAGGCACCCCCAATGTGGCACGGCCTGGAGCTCGTCCTCCTGCACTGGAGAAACCAACGTTTGCAGAGATGAGCTGGGCTAAGGACACCTGCTTTGCACCACATAGTGCCACAAGCTGGCTGGTTCCCCCCTGTGCAGGCAGGCAGGTGGAGCAGCCCTCCCTGGATCTGAGCCTCGCAAGGCCGCTCAGAGAGGGCAGAGTGGGGCTGCAGCAACCATGCGCCCTTCAACCCCAGCCCCACTAGAGGCTGGGGTCGAGGGATACATGGCTGCTGCGTACCCCGGGTTGCATAGAGACACACTCCGCACTGCTATGTTGTTGTTGTTGTTTAGTCGTTTAGTCGTGTCCGACTCTTCATGACCCCATGGACCAGAGCACGCCAGGCACTTCTGTCTTCCACTGCCTCCCACAGTTTGGTCAAACTCATGCTGGTAGCTTCGAGAACACTGCCCCACCATCTCGTCCTCTGTCGCCCCCTTCTCCTTGTGCCCTCCATCTTTCCCAACATCAGGGTCTTTTCCAGGGAGTCTTCTCTTCTCATGAGGTGGCCAAAGTATTGGAGTCTCAGCTTCAGGATCTGTCCTTTCAGAGAACACTCAGGGCAGATTTCCTTAAGAATGGATACGTTTGATCTTCTTGCAGTCCATGGGACTCTCAAGAGTCTCCTCCAGCACCATAATTCAAAAGCATCAATTCTTCGGCAATCAGCCTTTTTTATGGTCCAGCTCTCACTTCCATACATCACTAGAGACACACTCCGCACTGCTAGAGGTAACTCTAACACTCTTCAGTCTTTTTAGATACAGATAAACATTTAAACCCAACATACACTTGGGGACAGACAGAATATACACCATACATTCAAAGCACATGCCTTTCACCAGCCTGGGAACTTCAGTTATCCTTCACAGAGCTACTATTTCCAGCACTGTTAACCAACTACAGTTCCCTGGACTCTGGGGAAAATTGTGAGCTTTAAGCAAATGATATGTATGCAGCCTTGTTTCTTAAATTCACCACCATATATATGAATGGAGGTAGTGCTGTTGCTGTGACCCATATTAGATCAGGCTATGGCATAGTAGTAGGTTGTGACTCAGTATTGAAGACCAAAAAGTTAGACAACAATTCAGAAATGAAAGTTCATACCAATGAGCCTGGTACCAGGAGAAAGCAGGGCTGGAGATAAGGGAAAGACAAAGGAAGGAACTTAAAGAGCCAGGTAGCAAAGCAAGGAAGCAGGAAGCAGTGTCTCTGAGCTGGTCTGGTTCACACACCATGCTAAGGCACACCATGGCTTTGCAGGAATGCGTAGGTTCTGCAAGAGGCCAATTTGCTCCTCCTAGGTCATTCTGCTGCTACACATGGCTTGGTTTAACATGCCACCCAAACCCAGGCTCAAGATTCAGACTAACCACAAGGTGTAACCAAGGTTTGTCCAATTGTTTGCAACTCTTTTAAGAGTCTGTGACCCCCCAAATTCAGTGTCAGATGTTGGAGGCTTTTCAAAGTGCTATGAAGCTTTGACAGTCCCTACACCTCCTTTGTACTGTATCTTATGCCAGGTGGTGGGGGTACCATGGCAACTTTTTCAGCACAACACTTAGTGCCATATTTTAATTAAGTGTGACCTCTAACATTTATTTTAAAAGGCAAGCAGAGAAGGCACAAAAGGTCTTAGAAAAATCTGTTTCTGTTGTCTCCAACTGATTGATCCAGATCATAGGATCCTTGTTGGTCCCAGAGATTAAGAAATGCAAGACAGACAAAAGCACTTTTATTTCTCTCTTCCTTTTGTTGATGTAAGCTTTTGAAATACAAACAGAGAATGCCTTTATTTGGCTCAAGTGTTTAAAGCACTGAAAACTGAGCTTTCAAGTCACACACACCTACTGAATTGAAAATTCAAGGGAGGGGGTGAGGGAAATATTGCTTGGCCAGGTTCATACATTCTAAGGAATGCCTGCAGACTTTCAACAGCAAGGTGCTAAATTCATGTTGGAGGAGACATGTAGGCTTAACATACTGATAAGGTTTTAAACTGCACATATATTTCTGAGCTTCTAGTACAGAAGCTTTCAAAAGACAGAATGGTGGAGTAGCTAAATCTCAAGTGTATTGAGCACAGTGGCTTGCAAGCAAAGAAAGCTTTGCATTTTGGAAAATGGCCTATTCACAAAGCATTTCCCATTCAGCAGCTCTCCAGAAGTATATGCTGTTTCAATATTATCATTCTTGACAATGTTGAAATTTAATATTGCTGTTAATGTAATGCTCCCTATTATATTGTGTTTACATTGTAAAAGGCTAATCACCACATTAGCAACAGCAAACTACCACCACCCATTTTCATTTCATGGAAAACGCTTGTGAATCAGACTGCAATTTGAAATGTGTGTTTTAGGCACTTAGAACCAACCTTGTTGAGAGGCATGGGCACTTGTGCTTGTTTCACTCTCTGAAACCCCAAAGTTTGCAGGTTCCTACACCAACAGAATAAAAAGATATGGTGTTATATACAACTAAGTTCTTTTCAGAGTAGACCCACTGAAGTTAATGTATCTTAGTCAAATCCAATATCTTCCATGATTTTACCCCGAGTAGGAGAGCATCGAATACAACCCATAATTTATTTGTGGCTCCAAACTGTGCAGGGTGCTTCCAAACCTACTGGTTTCACTGATAATGAACTTTGGGGACGTTCTATGTCAACCACACACTGTTTAATGGATCCTTTGGCCTGTTCATAGCCCATGCCGAGTAAAAGCTGTGGGGTAAGACCTACAGTTAACATTTTGTCTACCATGGCTGGATTCCATGTCGTTTGAAAGTTGTCTTTTATAATTAGTCAAGCAAGGCCATGTGGGTAAAACAATAGCCAGAAGTTAAGTGCAGCCATCCACAACGTAGCCTCTACTCTTACAAGACCTGCCTCAAGATGTATGGTAGCATTTGAGACATATTTTGACATTTGAAGAACTGATCTTAGGAACTTAGATTGTACTAGTTCCAATGATGTAAGAGGTGAAGAGGTCTAGTTGGGCGCCATATACCGTAAAAGCTGTGCAATCGACTTGGCTTCAAACAGTTTAAAGGCTGTGGGTATATAATGTCCACCTTTGGTTCTAAGATATTTAAGTATGGCAGTTGCACTTCTCTGTGCATTCTCAGCAGCATAGTTCACATGGGCTTTTCTGCTTCCAGAAGCATGGAGGACTACCCCCAGATATTTAAAGCAGGCAACCTGCTCAATCTTATGACCATCAATGTACCATGGGAGGGGTTTGGGGCCTTTGGGCAAATGCCATGATTTTAGTTTTCTGATATTTAAGTTCCAGTTTGCCCTCCTTGCAATATATTGCTAATGCTTTCATAGCTCTTCTAAGGCCTATGGGTGTTCTTGAAAGAATTGCTGCATTATCTGCATGGAGAAGGATATGCGTCCCTGACAATTTTGGAGGATGGAAGTTCACATTATGCAGGTAGGGTAAAATATAATTAATATACAAATTCAGTAAGAGTAGGGCCATTATGCACCTTTGCGTGACACCTTTCTCAGTTGCAACAGTACTGGAGAGATGGTCTGGCGGTTACATCGCACTTTTAGTGAGGTTCCTTCATGCGACATGCGTGTTAAGTATAACAAGCACCTGCCAAGTGTGGAGGCCTCCAATTTCTCTCATAGTTTAACTCTGGATATGGAGTCAACGGCTACTTTAAAGTAAATGAAGACAGCATAAAGGGAGACTGTGCTGCAAGAGGAGTATTTTTCGATTAGATGTTGGAGCACTAAACATTGGAAACGACCACTCATTTCCTATGGATTCTCTGAGGTGTTAACATCCGCAGAGGGGGCTCTCTTACTAGTTCTGCCCCACTCAGAAGTTTGAGTGGTGGTAGCTCAGGAGAGAGTATTTTCAGTGGCAACTCTGAGGCTGCAGAATCCCCTCCTTACAAAGGTGTAGCTGGTCACCTTTATTATGCTGTTTTTCATCATATGCTGAAGAGGCACCACTTCATTCTGACCTTTGATACCTCTACACAGAGAGAGAGGGGCACCCTATTATCTTCACTGCAATCTCTTTTAACTGATTTTAATATTGTATATTTAAGTTGTTATAGCCCGCCTCAAAATGAAGGCTGGGTAAAAATCTAAGCAACAACTTAGATTTTTATCCCAGGGTATTAGTAGAATGTGTCAGGGTCTAATGAAGCAGTGGCCTATTAGCTACTGTCCCCCACCCTTATGCTGACCCTTCATTTATCATTGCGAGGAAGATCTATTCAAAACTACATTCATATCAATATTTCAAACAAATCCCTGAGTCATCCATCTCCAAAGGTCACAGCTACCTCTAACAGAAAATTGGGTCTCCCACTTTCTTTCAAAGGTTTTCTCTTTGCCCATTCGTAGTGAAGTGAGCCTAGCTATTAATAATCTTCCTAAAATGGGCAGTTAGCAGGTGACTGGTTATCTTTTTCCAGCTAATGTTGGGGAGGATTCTTACTATTCCCTGCTGGCTAGAGAGTCGGCAGCTTCATTAATGTGTGACCCCAAAATTTTGGATCTCCTCTAAACTTATGCCAAAGTTTTGTGCTAGTTTTGTGCCATTTTGTGCCACAAACTGCACATTTTGTGCTGCTCCCCAAACTGGATAACTGACACAGCAAACTGTGGTCACAAGTTAGTGCCCAAAAACACAACCTTATCTGATTGACTCCAAACTGGTGCCAAGGTTTTGTGCCACAAACCCATTTTCTGCCGCCCCCAAACTGAGTAACTGACACTCAAACCGGGCTCACAAGTTAATGCTCAAAAAATGCTTTGGAATTACATATAAATGAGAACCTTGATGGGTGTATGTTATAGTTTTAATGGGTTCTAAAGAGTCTATTCTGTATAAATCACCTCTCTTCTTGGGAACTCCTGTTTCCTATAGAAAATCAGATACTGGTACTTCACTTATTGACTCTTGTAGATGTACCCAGGTAAGCTGTGTGACGTCCAGTCTGCCTAGAGGCACTTTTGACTGTGCACTTAAATCATTCATAGACTCCCTCAGGAATATTTCCTCTACTATAAAACCAGGTTCTTGTCTCTTTGAGTAAGTTCTCCTGTGAGGCACGCAAAACAATAGACTCACATAAACTTCTGTCCCTTCGCAAGTTGCTTAACTGGATAGCACATAGACTTTGGGGGTCCTTAAGATAGGGTAGAATGTTTTAAGCTCTGTTCTCATCCAACCACTTTCTTCACCAATGGGTTGTTTGGACATGAATTTTAAAGTTTTTCCCTGCAGTCACAAAAAGGTCTTGCTTGCTGCCTTAAGCACACTTCTGGTAAACCATTTTTCCTCATGCACACATTTTCGGTTTTTAATTCCTTGCTCCCTTAAGGAGCAGATTGATACAAATCTTACCTACATTTTGCCTGGAATTTAAGACCAATACTAAAATCTGAAATTGCATTCTAACTTTTCACCCAGTACCAGGCAGATTAGTTTTGTCGAACTTTATTCTTTTTTTAAGAAAAAGATCAAAGCATGATCATGTATTTCCTGCACCAAACAAACTTATCTGTAACCCAAGCACAAAATTGTAAGTGACTTCAGTTTGCTGCCCTTTATCTACATTTTTTCTAAATGGTTTGGGATAGAGATTTCCTAATTTTTGTTTCAGGGATATGCTAATGTGTTTTTTCTTTATCCCCCCCCCCCCCCCGGCCAATAGCATAACAGCTTATCTTTTATTTTATTTCCCGCAATATTTCTGCCAATTTCTCACATTGCTCATCCTAGTGAGAAAGATTGAAAACTGGCCATTCTGTTCACTTAACAAAGGGATGAAACATCTGTGATAGTGAGCAGGTTAACTGAATTTGGCCACCTCTTTGCCTGCTATCTGTCTTCCATTCACTTTACCGTTGTAGGGATGGATCCCTTTGGAGTAGACGCAGGGGTCAGCAGACTTTTTCAGCACAGGACTGGTCCACTGCCCCTCAGACCTTGTGGGGGCCAGACTATTTTTTTTTGGGGGGGGTGAACTAATTCCTATGCCCCACAAATAACCCAGAGATGCGTTTTAAATAAAAGAACACATTCTACTCATGTAAAAACACGCTGATTCCCAGACTGTCTGTGGGCTGGATTTAGAAGGCGATTGGGCCGAATCCGGCCCCTGGGCCTTAGTTTGCCTACCCATGGAGTAGAGTATCCTGTACTTGGAAACTAAATTTGCATGTGTAAATCTAAAGCTCAGGTGTTGGTGGTGAACTCCAGATATGCCTGAATTACTTTCTGGAGGAGACTGGTATCAGGCTTGTTCCAGGGTCTCCAAATTATGGAGGGTCTACTGTCATGTTTAAGTAATGCCTATCAAACACAATTCTCAACCGCAATCCGAAAGGAGGGCTCATGGGAGTGGTTGGGTGCAGGGATACCAAAGAAGGATGTGAAAACATCAGAACGACCAGTTCTAATGCTTTATTAAAGTACCGTATTCTTCGCTCTATAACACGCACCCGACCATAACACGCACGTAGTTTTTAGAGGAGGAAAATCCGTAGGCATGCCACCCGTAGGCATTCCCTCCATAACACGCACAGACATTTCCCCTTACTTTCTAGGAGGAAAAAAGTGAGTGTTATGGTGCAAAAAATACGGTAGGTGTAGACTTAAAGCAAAGAAGCCTGACAGCACCCCAGCAAATGTGCATACTACATTCTTTATACACAAAGTAGCAGATATCACTTTAGCTAGGATTTCCCATCGCTTCACCCGAGCAGATGAGGGCATAGGGGGCAAATTCCCAAGTCAATTGCTCAGTTGGGGGAGGTGGCACCAAATGTGGGGTGTGCAGCACAAAATGGCACAAAACTACCACAAAACTTTGGCACCAGTTTGGAGTCAATCGGACAGTGTTGGGTTTGGGGTATACCTATGATCCCCAGTTTGAGTGTCAGTTACTCAGTTTAGGAGGGCCGAACCAAACATTGGGCTGCAGCACAAAACGATACAAAACTAGCATAAAACCATGCTTTCGACTTGGACTTTTGAGCATTAACTTGTGGCCATGGTTTGCTGCGTCAGTTATTCAGTTTGGGGAGTGGCACAAAATGTGGGTTTTATAGTACAAAACAACATAAAAGTAGCAAAAAAACTTTGGCACCAGTTTGGAGGGGATCCAAAAATTTTGGGCCACACATTAAGGAAGCTAGGGTTGGCCATGCTTTCAAGCATCTTTATTGGTTTTTTGCTTTTCACAATAAGAGGCAGGCAGGTTGGAAATCCACCAGAAAACAGAAGATAATAAAAAGCAGCTTGTAACAGAATCGCTGTAAATGCTCAAAAACAGACTCTGTTTTACAGCAAAGAGAGGAAGGACCTGGCATGTAAGGGACATCATTATTGCAGGCTGATGAGAGATAACCAGGTGCCCCACTTCTCTGCCCCCTGCTGTCTATGTTCTGCCTCCACTATCAAACACATTATGCCTTTGAATTCCAGCTACTGGGAATTGCAAGTGAGGAGAATGCTTTTATACTCAGGTCCTGCTTGCAGGTTTCCCATAAAAATCTCATTGCCCACGATGAGACCAGCATGGTAGACGAGATGGGTCCTCTCTGGCCTGATACAGCAGGGTTCTTCTGTTCCTAACTTTTGGGGTGTTACAATAATTGCAATCTCTGCACTGAATTATTTGCTTCTGATACTCCTCTTTAAACAGTCTCCCTTCCTAACAGCTTATTAGTGTGGTAGTGCAGCAGCAGCAGCATTCACTTTCCCGCACAACCTCCAGCCTCCTACTGGCCCCAGAGCTTCAATTCAAGTTGTGGATATTTTTGGATACAGTATTTTTGGCATGGACTGAAGAGAGAAGCAGACAGGACATTTAAAGGATGCTTAGAGGTTGGTCCCTATTTTACAGGATTTCACTTATGCATGTAGGTCCCAGGAAGGTAACCCCTGCGTAAGTGGGTATTTGCCTGTATTAAGCAACCCTGTAAGCAGTAGACTAGTAGCCAAAGCTTCTGCTAAAATATTGGCACTGACTCCCCATATGCCATGGCCAGGTTCAAGGTTCTTGTGCTGATACACAAAGCCCTCAACAATGCGGGTCTAGGATACCTTAAGGACCACCAGAGCACTTATATCCCAACACAATCACTGAGCTCATCCAGAAGACTGCTAGTGTTGTCCTCTGTGTTACAGAGGTTCAATTGGCCTCAACGTGAAGTCTGGCATTTAGTAACACTGGTCCCATACTATGCAATATACTCTTCCATTTGAGATTTGGCTAACATGTTCACTTTGGACTTTTGGGGGTCTCCTGAAGACCTTTTTATGCCAATAGGACTTTGCAGCTGTTTAAACTGATTAGCTAATCACTTTAATGCTGATTTTATTGTCTCTAACGGTGTTTCATGTCTTAATGTTGTACATAGCCCTGACAGTTCATGGCATGGCAGTAAAGAAATACTACTATAAATAAATATAAAATGCAATCAAAACCTGCATGCCAGGAGGGGCTCCATGAAAACAAGGGAAAAGGCTTAGGGAGCAGAGAAAGAATGTTTAGCCCCTCTTGCACCCATCATATGTGAAAGCAGAGAAATAGAGCAGGCCACCTGAAGAAGCGTTGATATTTCCAGCTCCCAGCAGGCTCGCAAATATCTTTGCAAGCTTGTATATTTTGTGGTTTTATTTACAAGGCTGCATTCAACACTGTCCAATCCCTGAATTCCTACTGCCAAACCCCAACCCATAAACCCTGGTCATTATGAAGATACTGATAATCCTAACAGAATCAGCCCTAACAAGTAGTGATCCAGCAGCAGCAAGCAATCTGTGTGGAAACCCCAACCACTGTTTTTTTAAGAATCTTCTGTTCTCTGCCAAGTGATCTGAAAGGTTCCCAGTGCTTTCATCCCACACAAGAAAATAACTAAGTGCTGTAGGAAATGAGGAAGAATAGTGTCTATTCTATGGGCTGCATTGGCTTAAACTTATCTCATGAACATATAGCAGCTGGGGACTTGTTTTCCTAACACAATCCATGAAAGAACAGAGCAGGCAAGGGGTACCTGTAGTCCTCCGGACACCTAGTCTACCATTCCCTTCATCCCTCAACATGGGCTGTGTTGACTGGGAGTGATGTGCGTTGTAGTCCAACAATGCCAGGAGGGGCACAGGTTCCTGATGATCAACCATAAGGGTTTCAGATGTCATAGAACGTCCTGTTCTGTGGGATGCTGCTCCTAGCTATTGCTGGTGTTGCCCTTAGTAGAGGACAATGTTTGCACAGCTTAAACTTTTTAAGTCAGCCATAACTACTCCAGCCTCATCACTGCATGCACACAGAAAGGGGCCAGTCCTTCAGTACACACTCCATAAAGTGCTGATCTCAGCGCAGCATTTACACATATCAGGGCCTAACTATTCTCCCATGGGCATGGCTAGATGTGTCACTCATAACACTAAGCTCTAGCTATCTAGTGTGTTACTTAAAGGTGTATTTTACAATCTACAGTACTTTTCCAGTTCAGACTCATAATAAACACAAAGGGTTTTCTTGAAAGGCTAACAAGAGTGCAGGTAGGCAAGAAGTTACAGCACATCTTTTTAACTGACTTGATAAGATGCTGCAAAAGAGAAGAAGCTATACATTCAAGAGAGGTTTGTTAAATTGTGTGGAGGAGTAACCCATTTTGCCCTGAGAATAAGAGGGTGGTGTTTTTTTTTATCACTCCTCAATCTCTACAACTAGAAATAAACTGAGTTGTTATGAAGGCTCTGTATGTCTCCAGCACACTCTCCTCCTAAGCCAAAAAACTGACCTGTCGTTCCTTAAATTCAAGAAAGCAACAGCTTAACTGCTAAGCAAGACACTCATCTGAACTTGATATACTACAGATTGAGGGATCTAAGAGTTAGATACAAGGTCATGCCGTTGTATTAGGCTAGATTCTGCCTGCACATATGGCACAGAGATTCTTAAATAGGCAGAACACTCACTAATAATAATAATAATCATAATAATAATAATTTATTATTTATACCCTGCCCATCTGGCTGGGTTTCCTCAGCCACTCTGGGCGGCTTCCAACAAAAGATTAAAAATATATTAAAACATCAGTAATTAAAAACTTCCCTAATCAGGGCTGCCTTCAGATGTCTTCTAAACGTCGGATAGTTGTTTATTTCTTTGACATTTGATGGGAGGGCGTTCCATAGGGCAGGAGCCACTACCGAGAAGGCCCTCTGCCTGGTTCCCTGTAACTTGGCTTCTCGCAGTGAGGGTACCGCCAAAAGGCCCTCAGCGCTGGACCTCAGTGTCACTGTCAGAAGCTACTGTACCATTCCCTCCCCACACACCACAAAATCAGAAATATATGCCTTAGCCATTCATGTTGGACATTAAAGCTCTCTTCCTCTGCTTCCCAAACTTACCAAATATGTACTGTAAGGCCCTAAATGCGGAATGGAGCATGGAGGGCAGATTGAGTGGATATGGGTAAAAAAAATAGTAGAGAGAAACAATGAGAGACGTCAGCCACCCCAATATCTGTTGGAACTCCAACTCTGCCAATAATGTAAGGTCCAACAAATTCCTCCAATGCCTCACTGACAATATAATTTCCCAGACGGTAGAAGAAGCAACTAGATGAACATCTATCTCATTCAAGGTCCTCACCAACATGAAGGAACATTGACAAAGTGGAAGTGCTAGGGACCTTGGGAGGAAGTGATCATGCCCTCTCGTGTTTCATGATACAGAGGCAAGGGGCAGCAGAATGTACTTGGACATGCACTCTGGACTTCAAGAGCACTAATTTCAAAATGCACAAGGAACTACTGGGTGAGATCCTATGGTCAGAAATACTCAAAGAGAAGGGAGTCAAAGATGGATGGGAATTTCTTAAAGGTGAACTAGTGCAGGCACAAAGGCAGACAATTAGAAGAAGAAAGAGAAGTGGGTGGCATCTAAAGAAACCAGTGTGGCTGCATAAGGAGTTTATAGATGAACTGAGATTTAAGAAGCGCATGTATAAAATATGGAAGAAAAGGAAAATCACAAAGGAAGAGTATATACAAGTAGCCAACAACTTCAGGGAAAAGGTTAGGCAGGCCAAAGCTCAGAATGAGCTCAGGCTTGCAAGAGTGGTTAAAAACACTCTTGGTGTGGCTATTTTCAAAGATGAAGGATTAGCAAGTAATAGATCTCTATGTGGAAAAGACAGATAAACTCTATTGGGTGACAGACAGAAGGTGGAACTGCTCAACACCTACTTTGCCTCTGTCTTCACCAAAAAGGAAAGCATTGCCAGCCTAAAGATAACAGAATAACCAATATAAGGAGGGAGCTGCAGTTGAATATAGGGAAAAAGGTACTACGGGAACACCTAGGTATTTTAAACGAATTCAGATATCCAGGGCCTGATAACCCGCACCAAAGGGTAATAAAAGAGCTTGCGGTTGTAATCTCAGAACCCCTGTCTATAATCTTTGAGAATTCTTGGAGAACAGGTGAGGTCCCTGCAGACTGGAGGCAGGCAAATGTCACCATCTTCAAAAAAGGGGAAAAATAATAATCAGGAGAATGCTGTGGATATAGTGTATCTTGATTTCAGCAAGGCTTTTAACAAAATCCCCCATAATATTGTTGCAGAAAAGCTGGTAAAATGTGGAATGGACAAGGTAACAACTGGATTTGGAGCTGGTTGACAGACTGAACACAAGGAGTGCTCACAAATGGCTCCATGACATCCTGGAAAAAAGTGACAAATGGCATGCTGCCAGGTTCTGTCCTGGGCCCATTGTTGTTCAGCAGCTTTATAAATGACTTGGATGAAGGAACTGAGGGTGATGCTCAACAAATTTGCAGACGACACCAAACTGGGTGGGGTAGCTAATGTTGCAGAAGACAGAATCAGAATGTAAGATGACCTTAACTGATTGGAGAACTGGGCCCAAACTAACAAAAGGAATTTCAGCAGAGACAACTGTAAGGTTCTGCACTTAGACAAGAAGAACCAGATGCACAACTATAAGATGGGGGACACCTGGCTGACTAGCAGTACATGTGACAAGGATCTAGGGGTCATGGTGGACCACAGGCTTAACATGAATCAACAGTATGATGCAGCAGCAAAAAGCAAAAAAAGGTAATGCTATTCTAGGCTGCATCAACAGAAGTATAGTGTCCTGAACAAGGGAAGTCATAGTGCCATTCTATTCTGCCTTGGTCAGACCACATCTGGAATACTGTGTCCAATTCTGGGCAACACAGTTTAAGAAGGATGTTGACAAGCTGGAACGTGTGCAGAGGAGAGAAACCACCAAGATGATCAAGTGTCCTTATGAGGAGCAGTTGAGGGAGTTGGCTCTATTTAGCTTGGAAAAGAGAAGTCTGAGAACAGATATGATAGCCACCTTCCTATATCTTAAGGGCTGTCCCAAGGAAGATGGAGCAAGCTTGTTTTCTCCTGCTCAGTAGGCTAGGACCCAAAATGTTCGATTCAAGTTAGAATAAAGCAGATTCCAACATAACATCAATAAGAACTTTCTGACAGTGGAACAGAGATTCCCTTGGACTCTCCTTTCATAGAGGTTTTAAAGCAGTGGTTGGATTCTTTAGTTAAGATTGCAGCACAGCAAGGAGTTAGACTAAATGGCCTTTGGGACCCTTTAAATTCTACTATTATATGATTCTATGATGCTTAGTCTTTTGGAGATTCCACATTGGATACTTCTGTGTACAACAACTCTTCCACCATAGTCTCTGGGGCAGCAAGCTTTATAGCCTATTATACCACCACCCACCACCGCAGGTAATAGGTACTTTTGGAATGAACCCCACCTTCAACTCACAGGCCTTCTTTACAGAGAAAAGATTGTAATCTTCACGGTATTCCAGCCCTGGGCCTGCCTTCCCTGAAACTTTAGGTCTTCTAATAGCTTCTACCTTCCTACAGAATGTCTTCTTGTTGGGGAGTGCAAGTGCTAGCTGGACGGCATGGGTACTCTTGCAAAAGTGCAGTTTTTGCTTGCTTGTTTTTGTTCAGATACAAACAGCAGCTCTAATAAATACTTTTTTCTTAACAACCACAATTTGATAAAGCTGTTTTTGTGGTCGGTTGGATAATAGATAAGCACCTACTATAAAAGACACTTTCAGTGATTCTGACCCATTCATGCTTCCTATTGGCAGGCTGCCATTATCCCCCCCCCCCCAAAAAAAAGCCATTTAGGTTCTGAGCAAACTCATAATCTATTGTAGTAAGAAAAGAGACTATAATTAAACGAACTGCTCTGTGCTTGAACTGCCCACCCAGAATAGCATATCAAGCCGTTGCTGCGGCCAGGACTACACTGCCACGAAAGCTTTTCTCTTTTGATCCCAACAATTCAGCAGTATCAATGTGAAGGCTGGGGAGCAGGTGGAGAGCAGAGAGACTAACAAAAAAAGGGGGAAAGTGTTTTTTTGGTCAGGTCTTCACATCACAAGAGGCCTAATGCACACATGATGGATAGTGGGTACCTGGCCTTTGAATAACTTAACGCCCCTTCCAGTTTAGAGCCCTGCTTCCAATTAGATTGGGCATTCCCCATTCAAACTAGCAAGACTGCCACTTCCCCCAACCTAGCCTTCCAGATGTTTTGAACCACAACTCCCATTAGCCCTAGGCAGCACAGTCAATGGTCTGTAATGAGAGGAGTTGTAGTCCAACAACTTCTGGGGGGCACCAGGCTGGGGGAGGTTGGAACAGACAGTGTGTAAAGAAGAACACTTCTTTTCAGTTTTCCAAATCACCTGTATAGTCCACATTTTTCAGTGAGCATGCATTCACACTTCAAAAATACCCTGTGAAGTCAGGCCAAGAGATACTGACATGCGCAGCTCAATCATGTGACAGCTGCTAAAAACTTAGTTCAGCAAGCCTATCCAGACACATAATTTAGTTATGTATACTTGTTTATAAGATTTTCTGGTTGTATCTTTTATATTGTTTTGTAATTGCTTTGTTTTTATGTATACTGCTTAAAGTCTTCTTTTTATTAAGTGGGTCACAATTTTTTAAATTAAAATAAATTGCTGCACAGAGGCCTACATTATACTAACCTAGACCAAGGGACTCAGGCGGTGCTGTGGTCTAAACCACTGAGCCTCTTGGGCTTGCCAATCAGAAGGTCGGTGGTTCAAATCCCTGCGACGGGGTGAGCTTCCATTGCTCGGTCCCAGCTCCTGCCAACCTAGCAGTTCGGAAGCACGCCAAAAAGTGCAAGTAAATAAATAGGTACCGCTCTGGCAGGAAGGTCAACGGTATTTCCGTGCGCTGCTCTGGTTCGCCAGAAGCGGCTTAGTCATGCTGGCCACACGACCCTGAAACTGTCTGTGGACAAACGCCGGCTCCCTCGGCCTGTAAAGCGAGATGAGCACCAGAGTTGCTTGCGACTGGACTTAACTGTCAGGGGTCCTTTACCTTTACCTTTTAACCTAGACTGCCATAATTCAGTTATCCAAAGTACTACATTCATTCTTGGTTTCACATGTTTTAAGACAGAACTTCTTTGCTATAGTGTTCTTGTTCTCCCTCTTGCAAACTCAGTTAATGTTGCTATTATTCAATGTTTCTAATTTTCTGTCATTCCCTGACAAAACGAATCTCATTTCAAAGCTGAACATGCTTATTTACATTTTCCTCCTATGTTCCAAATCCTCTATCACTTTGCGATGATCACTCCAAACCTAGCGATGTGTGTGCTTGGTGAAGGAAAAAAATATCTAAAGATACAGTAAAGATCTGAGACATGTCAAGACCGCAGACTGCAAAAGCAAAGGTGGGATTAATTCTCCCTACCCTGCCAGTCCTTCAATATCCAGTCAGTAAATTATGCTTAGGCATTTTGCTCAGGGCTACATAACCAAGAAGTAAATAAATAAAAAACCAAAGGTTTTCTGGCTTAGACAACAGCTTGCTACTTCATGCTATGATTCATCCTAGCCAAGTATACATTTCATTTTGCTTGTATAAGACAATGAAAAATTAGGATGCACAGACCACAGGCACCTTCTATACACTTCCCTGAAGAACCTCTCTAGTTAAGTGTCCATTTCTGATAGCCGAAGCGCAGCATTCAAGTAACCATGGCAAGGAGACCAGGCCAACCAGTGTGACAACACAACAATGGACCAGATGTGCTTTTGGCCCGATCTGAAAGGGTTCTTACTTGTTAAAATTGCTTTACACTTATTTCCAAGTGTTGTAAGTTGGAAGCCCAGACTCATCAACAGCATGAGCAATAAATAACTGTGAGAGCTGGAAGATCTGTTCCATGCCTTGCATGCCTTTTTCCACCAGACCTGGAGGGGCAGGGCCTGACTGACTCCAGCTACAAAAGCTGAGGCTGTGGAACACAACCTTGGAATCAGGTATTGTTTAGGGAGGATTGTTGAAGGGGGGGCAGTTGTTACTGTTGTTGTTAATTTTTTGTATCTTTACTTTGGATCTTATGATTTATGGGAAATTGTTTAATTTGGTTGTGCACTTTTTGATGTTTTGTTTATTATTCATGACTACTTTATTTTATTTTAAAATATTTTTATTAATAATTTCAACATATCATATTCACTATTTTTCCCCCTTCCCCCCTTCAAAGCCTCCCCCCACAAAGACTTCCCTCAGCTCCTCTCTCTGATTTATCAGCACATGTTATTCTCTGCATGTTATAAAATTGTACATATCCTTACATTAATTATCTATCATCTTATCAACCAATAAATTTGTGTATGTTTATTCAAACCCTGCCAAGGAGTCCGGTTCATTTTGTTGTCTTTTTAGATAATTTGTAAAAAGCTCCCATCCTTCCTTAAAGTCACAGTTGTCCTTGTCCCACAGTTTGTTTGTCAATTTAGGCAGTTCTGCACAACTCATCCATTTTTCTTGCCACTGTTCTTTCGTTGGGATTTCCTCATTCTTCCATCCTTGTGCGATCAAAACTCTTGCCGCTGCTGTAGCAGACATAAATAAGTTCTTTATTTTTCTTGGCAGGTCTTGTCCTAGAATCCCTAACAGAAATGCTTCTGGTTTTTTTTACAAATGTCATTTTAAACATCTTTTTCATGACTACTTTAGACAGAATCCTAGAACTGCCTCTAGTCAAACCCCCGGCAATACTTTGCCCAATGTAGTGTTCAAACCCCCAACCCCGAGATTAAGAATCTTAACATGAGTCAATGGTGTGATATAGCAGCAAAAAAACACACCACCTAATGCTATTTTAGGCTGCATCAGCAGAAGTATAGTGTCCAGAGCAAATAAAATGATACAAGTGAAATGACTGACTGATACCATCATCACCACCACCATCACCCCCAAAAAACTATGAACCACACTTTTCCAGTACCACAATTTCCAGGCCCTGACATAAATGAAGTGATTAAAGGTCAGATTAACAAGGTTAACCTACCTTCATTCACCACTTGGCAGTGGGGGTGGGATGAAAGATGGAGATGCACATTACAGAGGCAGAGAGGAAAAGCAAACAAAGATCATTAATTTTAAAAGGCAAGAGGCTAGCATTTATGAAATAGTAGGAACTGCTGGGGGGGGGGGAGAGAGAATAGCCAAATAAGCTTTTTAAGTTCCCAAGGAAAGGTACACAAATGTTGGGGGGAGTGAGGTGATTGCATCATTAATAGACCTTGCACTAGGCCTTGTGACACTAGTGCAATTAAATGTCACACAGCCACAATTGCAACAGATATGCTAGCTAAATGTTGCACTTTGGATACTGAAAACATAACAGAAGAATTGCCTCACTCAGTGCTTTTTTTCTTTAAAAAATGTTTAGGGGGAAAAAAAATCACCATTTTATAGTTCAAATCGGGGGAAATAAATACAGTAAATGGACAAAACCACAAAGATTGACAAAATGTTTAGGGGTATGCGTGCCCCTGCATCGCCCCAACAATGGCCTCACTTATGTCTTAGTGGCCAAGTGGAGATTTGCTAATGGTGGCACACTATACTAAAATGCCTGTCCACTGCACTAACCAAGTTTCCTCAGACCATGTTCTGATTGCATGAACCTTCAGGAGAACCCCCCCCCCCACCGCAAATGCAGAAGCTGTCTTATAGTGAATCAGACCATTGGTATTGTCTACACTAGCAGTGGGAAAACTTTGGCTGTCCAGACATTGTCAGATTCCACTTCCCAGTCATGGCCAATAGGTGAGGAAGGGAAGGCTCCCTATGCCTAGACTATATACAGCACCAACTGGTAGCACCTCTCTTATAATTTCAGCTACGAGCCTTTTGCACCCCTTCCTAGAGATGTCAGGGCTTCAGTCTGCAACTGCTTCTCTGCAAAGCTTATGCTGTTGTTGTTGTTTAGTCGTTTAGTCATGTCCGACTCTTCGTGACCCCATGGACCAGAGCATGCCAGGCACTCCTGTCTTCCACTGCCTCCCACTGTTTAGTCAAACTCAGTTTAGTCAAACTGCAAAGCTTATATTCTACCTTTATCTACATCCACAGAAGTAGTAGTGGACAGCATGGTTGCATGGGGACACTCACCTAACCTCTGTTCACAAAACTCCCACCTCTGCAATGGCAGAGCATTGACCTCAGTTTTGCCTCACTACTCTACCTCAAGGTAAGCAGCAGTGACACAACCAAAAGGAGATCAGGTGAGCCCACTATACCATTCACTGCTGCACAGAATGCTCCTACTGACTGCTCTACAGAATTCCTTTCCTTCCTGTCTGTAAATGAGAATAGTCATCTATTTCACTGATGCTTTTAAGAAAGTAGTTTGTGTCTTGATTGTGCAAATTAGACATGCTATCGGTAAAAAATGGTAGTCTACAAAGATGGTGGTCTACAAAGAAGAAGCAGACCACCATTGCCAACCAACCAGTTTGAGTCCGACCCTTATTTTCAACAAAATGATTCAAACCAGAATCAGAATCTGTTCCTTATTTCCTTTATTCCCCTCAGTCTGAATGTAAGTAGACATAGCTCAGTGCCCGACACTGTGACACTGTTGGAAAGACCAAAAGCATGCATGCTGACAGAATGACTCCTGCATGTTGGCAGGATCCCTCAAAAGCGAGAGCACCTCATCCTTTGACTCGGGAGACATTAACTCAATTCCCACCACAGGGAGTTCTCAGACTGTGTCTTGCTTCCATCACAATTTCCCTTCAGTAGTTTTGCTCAGCAGGATTCGTTCTGTTCTGCGGGAGGTAAGTGCTCTTCAGTCTGGAAGCTTGCTACTCTACTTGATAAGACTATTTTGGTCATATCCAATGGAAACAATTATGTTAATGGTACTATTTGGGGCACAAATTCTGAGCTTTTTTATACCCAAGTAACAAAATCTGTGTCCTTTGAGGGATGCACTAGCAAAAACAATAGTTGGGAACAGGGCTTTCTTTTCAGCTGGAACTTGCCGTAAGTATCTATCAGGTGGGCACCATTGCCATTGTAAGTGAACAAGGAAGACGTTCATGGTGAGTTCCGGCACCTCTTTTTCTAGAAAAATAGCACTGGTTGTGAACCAGCTTCTGCACTGAAGAAGCCAAGTTTGCTTCAGAGCACAACAGGGCCTGTATCAAACACACATTTGCAGTTATTCGTGTACATTTTTATTTATTGCTCTTCCGCCACAGCACTCAAGGCAGATCTCTGTTTAATGTACAGTGGTACCTCGGGTTAAGTACTTAATTCGTTCCAGAGGTCCATTCTTAACCTGAAACTGTTCTTAAACTGAAGAGCCACTTTAGCTAATGGGGCCTCCCACTGCCACCACGTCGCCGGAGCACGATTTCTGTTCTCATCCTGAAGCAAAGTTCTTAACCCGAGGTAATATTTCTGGGTTAGTGGAGTCTGTAACCTGAAGCGTACGTAACCCGAGGTACCACTGTAGTTGCTTACAACATAGCAGACATGACACAAAAATGATATGCAGAAAGAAGAAATTATGCAAATTCAGATCTTACCAGCTACAGACATACCTCATGTTATGTTTGCTTCATCTTATGTTTTTTCGAGTTGCATCCCACGGCGACCCAGAAAGGGTTACTTCTAGGTTTCGCCAATCACGCTTTGCGCATGCGCACAAGCGCCAAAACAAGCCGCGCACCTGCGCAGATACAGCACTTCAGGTTGCGGGCTTTCCATGTTGCGAACGGGCCTCCGGAACGGATCCAGTTCGCAACCAGAGGTACCACTGTATTTTAACTTATCATTTTAAGAAAGCTCCAACCTGCACCCTTTCCTAACCCACACAATCTAGTGATTAAGTTCACAAAATGCAGCTGTGTAGGTCATTTTGGTATCTGCATTCAAGGATATAAAAACAATTGCAAACCAGGGGGAAATAGTCAGATTCCTGGACAGATCCATGAAATCTAAATTTATAAAACAAACATGCTATTTCATAGATCTGTGCACAAGTCAGACTTGTGTTAAGAATTTGCAGATTATAGCTACCATCTAAGGAGATGAAAGGTCATGGGTGGCACTGTGGTCTAAACCACTGAGCCTCTTGGGCTTGCCGATCAGAAGGTTGGCGGTTCGAATCCTCGCGACGGGGTGGGCTCCCGTTGCCCAGTCCCTGCTCCTGCCAACCTGGCAGTTCGAAAGCATGTCAAAGTGCAAGTAGATAAATAGGTACCGCTCTGGCAGGAAGGTAAACGATGTTTCCATGCGCTACTCTAGTTTTGCCAGAAGCGGCTTAGTCATGCTGGCCACATGACCCTGAAGCTGTCTGCGGACAAACGTCGGCTTCCTCGGACAGTAAAGCGAGATGAGCATCACAACCCCTGAGTCGTTTGCAACTGGGCTTAACTGTCAGGGGTCCTTTACCTTTACCTTTTTTAGGAGATGAAGGAGGAACAGTAATTCCCAAATTGCAAAGCTGTAATATCTGAAGGTGTTTTCATAGTGAAATAGTTGATTGTCTTGATCTCCTTTCAATACAGTTTTCAGGATTTTTACTCTGTGCACAAGTGGAAATATTGAAGGAAAAAATGAGTCTGAAAAAGATCTGGATCTAAACAACTTATTTATTTTATTTATAGATTTGACTTATTTTCAACCTTTCTATCATAGAAGCTTTACCTCATAAAATGATAGAGTTGGAAGGGAACCTGAGGATCATCTTATTGGAGGGGGATTTTCAACTGGTGGCAGAGAACAGACTGTGTGACACCATGAGACAGGTGTAAAACCAAACTAAAACGAAGACTTTATTACAAAACAACAAACAGCAAAACTTCTGGGTGTTTTTCCTGCAGGCAGAGTACAAACTGCAGCTTTTTTCCTTTTGTAGCCACGGCCAGCTGCAACCAATTAACCCAGAGCTTACAGAAACTTCTTAAAGGTATACACATGTTTCTGTGCAGAATGTCTCCCAACACATCTAGTCCAACCTCTGCAATGCAGGAATATGCAGCTGTCTCTTATGGCGATTAATTCGAAACAGCAACCTTAGCCTTGTTAGGACCACACTCTAACCAACTGAGCTACCCACCTCCTCTCAAAGATATCCAGGGTAGCAAACATAGAAGTGTTAAAGAAATACATTTTAAAAATAAAATCATAAAAAACAATTAAATATTTCGACTACACTGAAATGGCAAAATTAACTGGGAGGTTCAGAAATCAAGAAGACAAGAACTTTTAAAAAGAATGGGGAAAGTTTATAATTTATATATGAGATCATTGTAAGCAGGTTAAAACATTGGCAGGATTTTAACCACACTTGTAACGGAATGTATAGATAATTTAGAAAGACAAAAAAAACGAAGAAGTATTGATATGCAGTTGGATAATATTATCAATAGGACGCATGGAAGGGATGGGGGGAAGTCAGGAGATTCAGAGTGATCTCGATATTTGGATTTTGAATTGTTTTTTGTTGTATGTTTATTTTTTTTAAAAATCAATTTTTTTAAAAAAAAACAAACAAACCCCAAAACACTATGCTAGCCTGCATCAACAGAAGTAAAGTGTCCCGACTAAGGGAAGTCATAGTAACACTCTATTCTGCCTTGGGCAGGCCACACCTGGAATACTATGTCCAATTCTGGGCACCACAATTTAAGAAGAATGTTGAGAAGCTAAAATGTGTGCAGAGGAGGGCAAGCAAGAGGATCAAGGGTCTGGAAATTAAGCCTTATGAGGAGTACTTAAAGGAGCTGGGTATGTTTAGCCTGGAAAAGAGGAGATTGAGAGGAGATATGAAACCATCTTCAAATATCTCAAGGGCTGTCACATGGCAGAGGGAACAATCTGGTTTTCTCCTGCTCTAGACAGTAGGACTTGAACTAATGGCTTCAAGTTACAAGAAAGGAGATTCCGACTAAACATACAGAAAAACTTTCTGACAGTAAGAGCAGTCTATGTGCATATATACATATACATATAAACATATATGCTAAATATGCCAATGAAATATGCTTAATCAGGTCTCTATCAATTTACACCAGTATAAAAAAAAATTCAATTCGAAGTTTTCTGAAAAGCAAATGCCACTTGGTCACTGTTTAAGAAGCACAAAGGGTTGAAGCCATAATAAGAACATTAGAATAGCCTGCAGGAACAGGCAAAAGCTCTAGAGGCCTTTGACTCTTCATGCCATATAATTATAAATAATGTATTCCTGTGTCTGAAGAGCTGTACCAATGGAGTTGCGTGTCCAAGTGTGCTCCCTCCTCTATTACAAGGTTTGTAATTTTGTCCTTGTTTATAATTTTCAGCTGAAGTCATTCTGTTCCCTAGCAGGAGTGCTAGGATTCAATGCTGAGTCTTTTAAGGTACAGTGGTTGCCAAATAATACCAATCTTGGTATACTTTTAAGAACATAAGAGAGTATGCTGGATCAGGCTAAAGGTCTATATAGTCCAGCATCCCGAACTCACAATGGCAAACCAGATGCCTCATTTGGGGAGGTGATGAGCAGGAACTGAGTGTAACAACTCTCTGCCCACATTTCAGTTGATCTACTTAGAACAGAACTTAGTTGGATGCAGTCAAAAGTTTCTTTAGCCATGCAGAAATATTTATGCAGTTGTTTGAATCCAAATTAATCAGAGGTCCATCTAATCTTCTATCTGGAGTCAGTTTAAACACTGAGTTTACTTACCTACTATTCTGCATATATAATACTAGCCATGGGTCGTAAGCCAACATGCTGTTCTACTAGTATAACCAACTTCTTCTTGCACAGTCAAACTTCTCCCTTCTCTCCCCTTCAGCCCCACCCCACCCTCAAAAACTTCTCCAGAGGCAATCTTAATTAGAATGTAAGTCATGAAAAATAGTTTGTCTTATAGCACAATTAGAAATTGTCAGGTATTGTGTTCTGTTGAAGGGCTAACCCTTGTCTCTTGGAATGTCCATATTTGGAATGCTGTGTTAGCAGAAAAACTGACTAGCCAGATTCAGACCCACTGACTTTTTATGCATCTTGGCCTCCTCTTCTTTCCTATATATGCCATGACAACCATACAAGAAAACCACCACAAACACACAGAGGACTATAGAGGGACTTACTGAATGAAATAAATTGTGCCTTCTTCTACATTGTATTTCTGCATTATTATTCTTCGTTGTATTCTTGTATTGTATTATACATTGAAGCACCTTTTCTGTGCTTCAACGTACTTGTTCATTTGTTGCATTTTATTGCATTTGCTAGTTAGGTTTTTGAAAAATAAATGAATTCTATAAATCTGCTCTCATGGAGTGGAAGACCCTCCAGCGCAGATTGTGAGGGTGCACAGGCAGAGAAGAGGAAAGGCAGGTTCCATTGTGCAAATGGAAATCTGTATGTGCATCATTGGATTCAGCCCCTTGCTGTTTTTTAAAATAATTTTTATTAAAGGTTTTCTTAGTTTACAAAAGTAAGTGCATTGTCTCTTTTTCAGGTTGTGTTTTCTACAGATCAGTTACATTTGTTGTGAGACATTAGTGTTGTATGCAGTATAAGATTGGGAAGAGAAGAGGGGTGGTGGTAAAGCTTATCTACTTAGTGGGGGGCGTGTCAGAGTCAACTGGGTAGGTTCTCTTTCTATTTACTTGTTACATTTCCTTGATAGTGAGAGGTATTGGGGGGCAGGGTGTGGTTGGTTGTCTGCAGTGGGTTTTGTTTGCATTTGTGAGGGGGGTGGCTTGTTGGGTCAAGTAAGCCAAATTCATTCATATGTTGTTGGTGGGTTCTTGTTGTTGTCTTGTTGGGCTGTGTATGTGATAAAGGGGAGCCATACTGGGGTGAAGGTGTCCTCTTCTATTTGCCCCCGTGTCAGTCTCAATTTTTTGTTAGTTTTTTCTAGTAAGGCTTTTTCCCATATGACTTGGTACTAGTTGTCCATGTTCACTCCTGACAGGTCTCTCCAGTGTCTGACTATGAAGCTTCTGGCTGCTGAGAGTAGGTGGGTTATAAGCTGAGAGTAGGTGGGTTATAAGTAATGTGAGTGGTCATTATGATCTTCGAAACTGTTCAGTAGGGCCAGTTCTGGGGTGAGTTCTAATACTTTTTTAGTTATTTTGCATATCTCTTGTAGGACTGTTGTTCAGAAGGGTTGGATTCTAGGGCATTCCCACCACATGTGGAGGTATGTGCCTGTGGAGGTGGAGCTTCTCCGACATTTTGGTGAAGTTCCTGGGTGTATCACCAGTTTCCATGGTGTTAAGTACCATCTGTATGTGAGTTTCCCTTCTTTTGGCTGAGATGGATTTAAAGGGAGGTTTAGATCACATTCCAGTTCATTGGGTGCGGTTAATTTAATAGCCTATGTCATGCTTTTTGATTGCACTGAGGGAGTTTGTGGGGCTTTGGAGCAATATTTTATATATTGTGGATACCATCCCCTTGCCTTGTTTCTTTGTTGTTAGAAGGTTTTCAAAGGTGGTTAAGGATCTAGTTGCTGCTGCTTTTACAACTGGATTGTTTAAGAGGGCATGAAATTGGTGGTGTGTTAGCAAGGGTATTTGGGTGTCCCTTAGTTTGTCTTGTATTTCTTGTGCCGTTGGCTTGCCAGGTTTTTACCTGGAGGTTTTGTGCTGCATAGTGGGTGACGAACGAATGGGATTAGTGGGGATGGGATTGGGGACAGTTTGCCTACTTCTTCCTTCTATGCTTTAAGCATGGTCTTCGTGAACCGGTTTAATGTTGTGGGGATTTCCCTTAGTTTGTTTGAGAGGAATGGGTATGGTGTGATGAGTGTGTTTTCAAATACAGAGGTGCCTCGCAAGACGAAATTAATCCGTTCCGCGAGTCTCTTCGTCTTGCGGTTTTTTCATCTTGCGAAGCACGGCTATTAGCGGCTTAGCGGCTATTAACGGCTTAGTGGCTTTAAGAAAAAGGAAACAAACTCGCAAGAACTCGCAAGACGTTTTGTCTTGCGAAGCAAGCCCATAGGGAAATTCGTCTTGCAGAACGACTCAAAAAACGGAAAACTTTCATCTAGCGAGTTTTTCGTCTTGCGTGGCATTCGTCTTGCGGGGCACCACTGTATGTCTCTTTCCAAGTGTACCCATTGTTTTGTCTCATCCTCTAGAATGTAAGGGAATATGTGGCGTACTTGATTGGCGATGTAGTATAGTTCTATGTTGGGGATTCAGCCCCTTGTGAAAACCTTTCCTATACTCACTCTTATCAGATCATCAACTCATATCAGATAACAACCCTAAAAGGACAGAAGGTTGTCCTTGTGCAACACAGTAGAATTCAAGCCCAGAAAATTTACCTTTAATTTACAAAGTGAATTTATTGATAAACACCCTTACAACACCCATGCAAGCTGGCGACACACTCACATTCTGCTCTGCTATCCTAGCATTTCACAGTTCAAGAAAATGAGATGGAACATAAGGTAGGTACAGAATAATACGAAAGAAATATTATGGCTGCCGACAAAATTACGATATATATTTGAAAGAGTAGAGACCTTCTCATATAAAAGGTCTAAAGATCAGAGCCAGCAGTCTTTTATGGTGATGAAAATGACAAAAGATAGAAAAAAGATATGCACTGCAAGATATCAGTGCATCCTGAGCTACAGGAAACATCTATAAGCATTTATGGGGAGGGGAGCAGTCTCTTACATCTACCTAACAAAAGCACACTTTTTGGTATGAACTCAAAACGTAGTGAACAAAGTTTGTTTCTCCAATTTCTATACTGTACAGTGTGAACATTTCTTTTATTGGAGCCACACCAAGATAGGGCAGAACAGAGAGGCAGGTTTATGGAGAACACAGAAAGCTGATGATTCCATGGGCAAAAAAGGCTGACCACATATGTATTTTAACAGTTCCCAGGAGACTAAGAAAACGAAGTCGGGAGCAGGGTTTTCTGACAGAGATCCCCTGCAGTAATCATGCAAACAAATCCACAAAGCTATTTTTGGGCTCTGATGGGTAGCTGGAATAATTATCCCCACACTCACACGGGCTACTTAAAAATAAAAATTTAAAAACTACTGTAAGCCAAATTCAGTGCTGAAAACTTCTTGTAGAAGCATTTCCATCCAGTCACCAACACCCCCTAGTGGGCTAAAATACTTCTCTGACATGTGATGAGTAAAAAGAACTGTCATAACTTTTCAACAGTTACAGCTATGAGATAAGGTATGATTGATGCCCCTAAAGGACATGTCATCAATTATTTGCATCCTAGACCAAGACAGCAAGAGGCAATGCTTGGATTGTTGCACTTACTTTTGTACACTAAAAAGAAATCTTATTTCTACTCTTCTCTGCAATACCAAGCTGGGAAGTGGTGTGGGTGTGTTTATGTGTGCCAGCATGCAGCTGACTTTGGGGAGGGCACAAAAATATTAATGTTGGTACAAACTGATTGGGTCACACCCTATAAGGACTTCTCTAAAACATATGAATGGGCATAAAATGAGAAATGCAGTTCAATGCACAATAAACATAAGTACAGTGGTGCCTCGCAAGACGAAAAGAATCCGTTCCACGATTCTCTTCGTCTAGCGGTTTTTTCGTCTTGCGAAGCAACCCTATTCGCGGCTAAGCGTATTAGCGCTATTAGCGGTTTAGCGGCTTAGCGGCTATTAAAGGATTAGCGGCTAAGCTGCTAAAAGGCTATTAGCGGCTTAGAAAAAGGGGGGGGGAGTGGGAAAAAAATATCGCAAGACTCGCAAGACGTTTTCGTCTTGCGAAGCAAGCCCATAGGGAAAATCATCTTGCGAAGCAGCTCAGAAACGGAAAACCCTTTCTTCTAGCGGGTTTTCCGTCTTGTGAGGCATTCATCTTGCGGGGCACCACTGTAATGCATCTTAAAACTTTGAGCTGACAGTGGGCTGATCAGTAAAAGGTTCTTGGGGTTGTAATGGCTACCTCAACAAAAGCATCCCAGTGTCTGCTGGCAGCTGTGAAAAAAAAGGAAAATTCCATGATAGGGATCAAAGAGACTGGAAATAAAACAGCCAATATTGCAATGCCTTCATACAAACTTATGTTGCAACCACACTTGGAATACTGCGCACAATTCTGTTCACATCTCAAAAAGGTTATTGTAAAGTTGGGGAAAATACAGAAAAGGGCAACCAAAATGTTTGCGGGCAAGAGCAACCCCCCTTGAAAGACAAGTTTCAATATATGGGACGTTTTATTTGAAAAGCAGAAATGGGGAACTTGCAGTTTTTGGCCTAATTTCAAGAAGGTGGCAAGGGAAGGGGTAGGGCAGAGAGAGTAAACAGAGAAAAGCATGTGCACTGCCCATTATTGGTTTCAGCCCTGACCATTAATGATAAGTGGTTGCTAACAGATGACACCAGAGGAATTCAGAAAAAAAGTTCCCTAACCCTTCTTTTCATGCAGATAAGATGAACAATCATAGAATTTTTTTAAAGTATGCATCATGTGGAAACAACCAAATGGGAGTGGGCTTTTTTCCCTTCCTCTCTTGCAATACTAAAACACTAGATCATGCCATGAATGGCAAAAAAAGGGCAGGCTTCTTCACAAAGTAGAATTTCCATGAGGAAATACACTCACAGAAGATGTAGTGATGGCCAGCACACATTTATAGAAGACTGACTCTAAACCCTGGCACAGGAATTTCTCTCAACTGCAAGGGCAGCAATAGCTGATGCTGTTTTCTAAAGCGATGTTACTGTTATTCTCCAGGAAACTGCATTTCTTTGCATCGGGCTAAGCAACCCAGTCCCCACAGATTCAAGTCTTATTAGTTTAATGTGGCAAGCACACAAGTTCTTGGTATCAGGACGACAACCTCAGCCTGCCATTTCATGCTTCCTAGTAACAAGCAAGCTAGATAATATGCAGTCAGGCTTAGGGCTGCTTCACACATAACAGAATCAGCACAATGTTATTCTGAAATGTGGAGGACAATTGCAGCTCTCTCTTTCCCCCCTAATGCCTGTGGGTAGAGAATAAGTCTAAAGTGATCCTGATTAGTAGACAGATTTCACTCCAGTGTAGGATGGGTCATGTTTTTCTCTATATGCAAACAACAACAGCAACAGCAACAAAAGATTGTGGTGGGGGTGCCTCTGAAAAGAGACTGGCAAATTTAGGATATGGCCAAATGTGGTCTCCAAGTCTCTGTTTGGTCATCAGGACTCTCCCCACACCTGGGCTACACCCTCTTCTCAGGTCATATCCATTACCAATGCAGCTTTACACCCTCATTGAGTACATTTGCCTGGCTGGAGTATCTCCTTGAACTCTTATGATGCCTCTTGCTCACTTGGATAAAAAATAAAGAGGGCTATGTTCAAGTGTGTAGAAACTAGCATGCTGTACAAAAGTAAATTTGTTGCTCTGCCCACTTTTGCCTTTCGCCCCCAAGTCCCCCAAATCTGCTTTATCCTCGAAATGGGGTATGAACCAGCCAAAAAAACAAAAACACACACACACTATTAAATACTTCATGGAAGATACAAAACGCCAAGCAGATCTAGCCAGGTCCCTGAAATTTTTAACCAGTGAAACCAGAAGACACCTCACCTCCCAAATACCTAATACCAACCTTGAAATTCCGAAGCAACAAAGGGCTTTCACTCTGGCCCATTGCCAGGCCCTCCCTTCAGCCATCCAGAAAGGCCGCTTTAGGAAGACACCGTATGAGGAGAGAAAATACCCATGTGGCTCTGGGCAACTGGAAACAACAGTACATGCCTTTTTTCACTGCCAATACTATACACAAGTGAGGTTCATCTTGCCTATACAGTCGTACCTCGGAAGTTGAATGGAATCTGTTCTGGAAGTCCGTTTGACTTCCAAAACCTTCAGAAACCAAGGCATGGCTTCTGATTGGCTGCAGCCAATCAGAAGCCATGGAAGGCATGTTGGACGTTCGGGTTCCAAAGAACGTTCCCAAACTGGAACACTCACTTCTGGGTTTGCGGTGTTCAGGAGCCAAAATGTTCGACTTGCAAGACGTTCGGGATCCAAGGTATGACTATACTACATAAATTTCCAGGTCCTACAGAACAACTTTATACCTCCATACTACTTCGAGATGAAAACCCAGATGTTACATACTCAGTTGCTAGATTTTGCACTGCCATGATGGATATTCGTCAAAGGATGGTTTGTGCCACAAACTAGGCCTAAACTGAAGGTCCAAAATGCAAGACCTGTGCTCCTTTACATTCTTTCCCTTATAGTCGCTTTAACCGTTTGTCCTTGTCTTTATCTTCTTGAGTGATGTATGGTATAATAAGGTTATGTTTAAAATTCTACAAGGCAGGCTTAAGCTGTATGTGGACCGAGAACTCCTAGAAGTAGAAGCTGGATTTCAAAGGGGCAGAGGAACCAGAGACCAAATTGCAAACATGCACTGGATTATGGAGAAAGCTAGAGAGTTCAAGAAATACATCTACTTGTGCTTCATTGACTACGCAAAAGCCTTTGACTGTGTGGACCACAGCAAACTATGGCAAGCCGGAATTAAGATTGCCGGAAGAAAAATCAACAACCTCAGATATGCAGATGACACAAAGTGATGGAAGAAAGTGAGGAGGAATTAAAGAACCTCTTAAGGAGGATGAAAGAGGAGAGCGCAAAATATGGTCTGAAGCTCAACATCAAAAAAACTAAGATCATGGCCACTGGGCCCATCAGCTCCTGGCAAGTAGAAGGGGGAGAAATGGAGACAGTGAGCGATTTTACTTTACTTTCTTGGGCTCCATGATCACTGCAGATGGTGACAGCAGTCCCCCCCATGGACTGCAAGAAGATCAGACCTATCCATTCTGAAGGAAATCAGCCCTGAGTGCTCCCTGGAAGGACAGATTGTGAAGCTGAGGCTCCAATACTTTGGCCACCTCATGAGAAAAGAAGACTCCCTGGAAAAGACCCTGATGTTGGGAAAGATTGAGGGCACAAGAAGAAGGAGACAACAGAGGTCAAGATGGTTGGACAGTGTTCTCAAAGCTACCAGCATGAGTTTGACCAAACTGCGGGAGGCAGTGGAAAACAGGAGTGCCTGGCGTGCTCTGGTCAATGGGGTGACAAAGCGTTGGACACGACTAAACAACAACAACAATGGTATAGTTACAGATGGGTAGCCGTGTTGGTCTGCCATAGTCAAAACAAAAAAAAATCCTTCCAGTAGCACCTTAAAGACCAACTAAGTTAGTTCTTGGTATGAGCTTTCGTGTGCATGCACACTTCTTCAGATACACTGAAGAAGTGTGCATGCACACGAAAGCTCATACCAAGAACTAACTTAGTTGGTCTTTAAGGTGCTACTGGAAGGAATTTTTTTGTTTTAACAATGGTATAATCACCTTTTAATTATTAGTTTTTATCCCTTACCTGTTTTAAGTCTTATGTGTACAGTTTATTCGTATGTTTCATCTTATGCTGGTTTGTGATCCAAATAAAGTTCAATACTACTGATACTACATGCCAATGTTTGAGTATTAATTCTGTGGACAAACATGAAAAATCAAATGCACCTGCTATTCTGTGCTCCAAAATGTTAGTCCATTTCTGGAATAGACTCTCCCTGTTGATGTTGGTCATTTTCCTAACTGCATTATTTATTATGTGTTCTGGGTATCCCCTGTTCAAAAATCGTCTGGCCAATCAGGGCTGGCTGAATGCTGCACAGGCGAGGGTTAAACTGCTTACTGGAGCCTCCCCCTCCTCAGTCCAGCCCTTAAAACAGGCAGGCAGGCAAGCAGGCAGTGCTGCTATTGGCTTCTGCTATCTCTCACACACATATAACAAGCAAAGCAGACACACAGTTGCTGCTCACACTGCCGATTTCTCATCTTCTTCTCCGCTCCTTTCAGGGTCTCCCCCTCCTCCCAACAAAATCTGCTCCAGCAGCAAAGCCCATCCCTCTGGCAGGTTCAAGGAAGACAGGCTGTGGGGAGGAGTGTGGGGTGGGTGGGGTGAGTTTCACAACTATTGAGGAAAGAGCGAGTCTGAGCCCTGTGGGACTGGTGTCTCTACACAGGCAAGGTCTACCCTTCTCTCAGTGTATATGAGTGAGGTGAGACCAAGACTGATGGAGACAAAGGGACACAGGGAGGGACAGAGGGAGGGAAAAGGCAGCTGCTTGCTCTTCCCCACCACCTCCTCTTGCCTGCCCTAATCATCATAAACACCACAGCTCCTCTTTGCTCCCACCAGGCAGCTACCCAAGACAGCCGACCATGCGACTCTGGTGGATGGGCAGGGAGTCACCTCTGCTCAGAGTTTCACACCCACCCCCTTCGCTTCTCATCCAGCATCTACCAGCGGTTCTCAACCTGTGGGTCCCCAGATGTTGTTGGACTACAACTCCCATCATCGCTGAGCTCTGGCCTTGCTAGCTAGGAGTGATGTGAGTTGTAGTTCAACAACATCTGGGGACCCACAGGTTGAGAAAGGCTGAAAGAAGTCTTTCTTTCTTTCCTTCCTTTTTTTTTAATGTATTTTTATTAAATATTTATTGGTTTACAAAAGTATGTGCAATGTCTCTTTTTTTCAAGTTACATTTTCTACAAGTCAGTTTCATTTGTTGAGACATTAGTGTTCTAAACAGTCTTTCTGAAGCAAGCTGGGCAGGGATCAGGTGGTGCTGAGGTCGGGAAACAAAGAAGTTTCTCCACTTCTCACAGACGGCTCAGGTGCAAAGCAAGCGACCGGAAAGCTTAGTTTGGTCATATCTGAGCAGTTCTCAGGCATGTAACGCGCCTGGTGAATGGTGAATTCCAAATGCTAGTTGTATTCAATGTTGGTCCTACTCAGAGCTGACTTACTGAAATTAATGAATGCAACTAACTTATATGTATTCATTTTAATGGATCTACTCCGAGTAAAACCTATGTATCAAAAAACCTCATTTTTCTCTTAGCAAGAGCAGAAATGGCAATGAATTTGAATTAGCCATGCCTGCACCACCAAAGTAATTCATGAGGCAGACTCTGGATAAGCAGAAGGTTTCACCTTCAACTGCCTAAGGGCACTGATTACTTTTAAGAGTTGTGGCAAGGCATTATCAAGAGATTTCAAACTACACACCCATTTATATGCTTGCATATGACATGTCTGGTCCTTGTTCTGGAGCCACTCGCCCCCCTCTCCTGCACTACAGTCCTGACAAGGTCCATAGCTCAGTGGTATGAGTATTTGCAATGCAAGCAAAAGCAATGTCTGAAATTAGCAGGTGCCAGCCACATTTTGCAACCGGCAACCAGCTTTTTGCAACCGGATGAAGAAGTCCAGGTGCCACCTTTGGTGCCTAGCATCGTCACCTACCTGGCCGAATAATTCACAGAGTCAGCAGGGGTTTTGCTGCTGCTGCTCTACCAGGTGAAGCAGCTGTTTGTTGGGGTAGCAAGGTAGCAAAATACACGTCTTTTGCTGCTGCGCTACCCTGTTGACCCCCAGAATCTCCCAGCAGCAAAATTAAAATATAAATATAAAAAAAGTTTTGCTATTGTTGCTGCTGCTGCTGCACTACCAGATGAATCAGGTATTTGGCAGTGGTAACTCAGCAACAGAGATGGCGCCTCTATCTACCTCCACTGTCAGAGGCAGTATGTGTCTGAATAACAGTTTGTGGGAAATCACAAGTGGGGAGAGTGCTGTTGCACTGAAGCACTGCTTGTCACCTTCCCACTGGGGCATTGGCTTGGCCACAGTGAGAACATGAGGCTGGACTAGACAGGCCTTTGGCGAGCTCTTCTTATGTTCTGGAGACAGTTCCTCTTCTCCCTGTTTCTCATCAAAGTTCTCCCTTTAAAGTCCTAATTGTGCATAGCATGGAGAAAGGGAGAGATAACCTGAAGCTGCCTGTTCTGTCATCTGAATTACAATCTCCCCATGTGGGGTTTATGGAGTGGTAGCATGGGGTTTATGGGTGGACGCGGGTGGAGCTGTGGTCTAAACCACTCAGCCTAGGGCTTGCCGATGGCAAGGTCGGCAGTTCGAATCCCCGTGATGGGCTGAGCTCCCGTTGCTCGGTCCCTGCTGCTGCCAATCTAGCAGTTCAAAAGCATCTCAAAGTACAAGTAGATAAATAGGTACCACTCCGGCAGGAAGGTAAACGGCGTTTCCATGTGCTGCTCTGGTTCACCAGAAGCAGCTTAGTCATGCTGGCCACACGACCTAGAAAAACTGTCTGTGGACAAACATTGGCTCCCTCAGCCAATAAAGCGAGATGAGCGCTGCAACCCCAGAGTCATCTGCGACTGGACTTAACTGTCAGGGGTCCTTTACCTTTACCTTTTTAGAATGCGTGTAGCCAGGATTTCTGTTAGGAGGCTGCCTTTATATTAGGGAGGGGGTAAAAACCTTAGTTATTTAAGTATTTATTATTGATTTACTTGATTTAGTGGGGGCAGCTGTCCCCCTACCCCCCCCCCCCGGCTACACCAATGGTGGTAGAGTGCTGTGACTATGTGCAAAGTTGCTCTGTTGTGATGTCTTGGGTGGGGTGGCCCTCAATGCAGGAGCAGCTAATATCCTTTCTGCTGAAGTCTGTAAGAGGGCAACAATTTACTCCAGGTCCAGTGCACTGCCAACACGGCCATGGCCATGATCAGAGGAGTTAGGGTAGACACTACTGCTGCCCGCAACCCTACCTTATTTGGTCAGTCTCTGGTGTATCTTTCACAGTAGCAGCATACAGTGGTACCTCAGGTTAAGAACTTAATTCGTTCTGGAGGTCAGTTCTTAACCTGAAACTGTTCTTAACCTGAGGTTCCACTTTAGCTAATGGGGCCTCCTGCTGCCGCCGCGCAGCCACAGCACGATTTCTGTTCTCATCCTGAAGCAAAATTCTTAACCTGAGGTACTATTTCTGGGTTAGTAGAATCTGTAACCTGAAGCGTCTGTAACTGAAGTGTCTGTAACCCAAGGTACCACTGTACTCAATCCACTTCATCCAGCATGACGGGTCTTTCACCAAATCCTGCAACCCCCAGTGTAACTGAGAGTATAAAATTGTGCTTTTAGTGAGAGAAACACATTCAATAGAAAGATCTACTTAGCGATTCTTGTATTATTTTAAAATAAAAACAAAACAAAACAGCAGCATTTAAAATCACTGGGGAAGGGTTAAAAGGACCCCAGTGTGGAGAAATCTGTATTTTTCATCAGCATTATACTTTCCCTGATCAAAGAAAAAAAATGCTTTAAACAAAACTAAGCCAGTGTTCTAAAGACTGCCTAGGACAGCTGCACTTCAGGCATATATGTGTACCTACACAACAGCCTGACACATTTAAGTTTATGCAAGACATGTGAGGGGGACTCACAACCACAGCTAGTTAAGCACCAATCAGTGGCAGCACAAAGCCAAGCAGATCCACAAATTTCAGCAAGGTTTTGAAGCGTCAGTGAGGGGAAGAAGCTGGTAGATAAAAGAGGAGCTGTGTGGAGATCAACAGACTGCCTTTGCTGTTCTGCCAAAGCAGAGAGCCTGCTTCTGGATGCAGAATTCTAAACAGTTTACTTTTAGTGAGGATAACAAGTTAGCTATGATACACACGACAACCTTGACAAGGCCTGGCAAGAACACACCATGTTAGAGCAAAAGAGCAACAAGGTACACACAGGATGACAGACATTTGTTCCTTTCTCTTCTTCCCACTAGACTAGAGAGAACCTTAGAAGCTTGGAGCAAACACACAGAGACACTCAAGTGACAGACCATGACAACTAGAATGAGAATAATCAGACAAAATATTTATATACAAGATGCTTATTAGAACAAAGCCTTTGCTTTGCGCAACTCTCATACTCCACCATTCAGCTTCAAAACAGAGTCTTTTAAGGATTCCACCTGCCACACTGGAGATGAGCGGAGTTTCCTCCAAAGCAAGAGATACTGGGCAGGTTTGCAGATCTTGTTCCAAAACCAGGCGAAGAGAACAGAAAGGAGGGGGGACATGGAACGCACCAGGAAGCAGAAGAAGGGAAGGGGGGAAATTACAAAGCGCTAAAAGATAATTAAGCTATCAATTGCAAGAGAAGGAAATCAAGCCACAGCAAAGTGACAGCAGCACTAAAGAGACTCCTGCCTCAGCATAAAGAATGTCTTTTTACAAAATTCAAAGTGTTTGGCAGCTTGGAAAGGGGGCAGGGAAGAGGGAAGATACTTTCCATTTGAAGATGTGGCCTAAATTTAAACATCCACAGGGACAAAGGTAACAATCCTTGAGGGATGGAAATGACAATTTACTCAGTCCAGGACACACTGCAAGGGAGGAATAGGAGATGGCAAGAAAACCTATAAACCGCTTAGCATCTCCAAATGAACCCACCGCAAAGCTCTGGAAACTGTATGGAAATCATATTGACAAACATGTTTCTGCCCAAGGCATTCTCTCTCTCTCTTTCACCCCCCCACCCCCAATGAACAGAAATAAGGCATAAGCCAAATCATTAACAGTCAATCAATAGTGTTAGCATTCTTGGTTGTCCTAACTAGGAGCAGAAGAAACCAGAAGCCAGGGATAGCAACTTGAAGAACAAGTTGTCCAGCAGCTTTGCCAGGAGTTATCCCAGCCTCCCCACTGTTGCCTAGAGCAACTGTAGGTCAAACACGTGCTTAGAATCCTTTTCATATACTACAGAATACCAACCAAACAAGTCTCATTATTGTTCCCCTGTACACCAACCTCAACTGAAGCAAGCCTCCAGGCCACACATCTTAGAATCACCTTTCATAACATTCTCACTCACTGGAAAACAGTCACCCTTCTCCTGACCCTCAATGCCTACCCGCTCCACGGTTCTCAGTCATTCTGCTTTGGTCCATGGTGGTGCCACCAATAATTCGTTGCAAAGACAATCCCTTACCACCGCCACCAATCCAAATTCCATCCCACCCTCTGCCACTCTCCAGAGCACAGCAAACTTGCATTTACCTCCCTTATTTTGAGTACTATTTATTTAGATCCACCGCAAGATTTTCCAAATGTACATGAGGGGTTGTTCAAGTGGCAAAATATATTCTTTTTTAAGCAAAACTTATTATTATTTATTTATAAAATCCTAGCAAACATAAAAGAAAAATAATAATCACATTACACAGCTTTTAACGTGGCTAGTTTCCCCTAAGTAAAGAAAAAGTTTAAAATGCTTATACTGTAGACTATTGATACAATCTAATGCAGACAAGCTGCACAACATTTTAATTTAGGTTTTTTATGCTTCCTAACCTGGACTAGCCCTCACAACCTAGAAAAAATTCCCATAGTCCCAAAAATGTTCAAGATAACTCCTCCTCTCTTCCCACCCCTCCCAATCTACACACACAGCTCCTCCTACACTACCGTAGGTCTTGGATCTCAGCCCCCTTTCTCCTGCTGTAGTCTGGAACTGGCTCTTTCCCTACCTGATTAACCTCCGTGCCTGGTATACTACCCCACAGGGCCATCATATTATGCATTCACGTCCATTCCCAGGACATTCTCATGACTGGTACTTTGCACATTGCATCCTAGTACATCATCTCCTTCTTTCCTGCCAAAGAAATTGCTGCAGCGAGCTGTTCCACAGCTGTTATCATCACTTCTTCCCAAACCTACCCATTCCTATCAATGCCTCACTTTATCTAAGGAACATCTGCAACTGGTTCTCCATCACTTTAGGTTTGATTAAACCCTGATGCAGTATTCCAAAGCATCCTCTTCACCTGTCAGTGAGTATTATTATCAATATTATTATTATTATTATTTAGTATTTCATTTCTATACTATCTCTCACTCTGTGTC
The DNA here is from genome assembly GCF_964188315.1 of Podarcis muralis. NCBI lineage: Eukaryota > Metazoa > Chordata > Lepidosauria > Squamata > Lacertidae > Podarcis > Podarcis muralis. The sequence continues at coordinate 7,033,253 of NC_135673.1, read as the reverse complement.
CCACCACCTACCTACCCACCCCTCGCTACTGTGCTACGGTGTGCTCCCTTCAATCCACAGAAGGGTCACCCTGGCCCAGTGTCTCCTTCTACTGAACCGTCCATTGCCATGTGAAACATATTCTTCATCCAGTGCCCTTCTTCTCCAAAAAGCTTCTTGTCTGTGAAACCAGAAACACAGCACTGCATCCTTCCATCAGCACATGAACATCCCTCCAACGCACCATTTCAAGACATGCCCTTCTCCTATTCTACTCACCAGTGTACACAATTCCTTCATCTGGCCACCTACTGTACCTCCTGGATGGTTTTTCTAATATATGCCACTGCCCTCCCGCCCACTCTGCTTAATCTTGTTCTCGCCTGCCTAAATGCACATATAATGCTTCCTGCCATTCAATACCCCATGCCTTCCCTTGTGTTATCCCCACGCACAAATCCATTTATCCTATGTGCTGGGCATTCACTACTTATGATCTTCTCCCATTCCCAGTAAGTGTGCCCATGGGGAATCTCTTTTGCAACCCATCATAGTAAACTTGCAACCCCACCCCCAAAGTAGGGTCTCTCTCCTAGTCCTAGTGGGCAAATTTTTGTATGCAACTAGGCAGGGAATTGGTTGCTTTTAATTTTTACAATTCCCGGCACAATATTAATGCACAATATCTTGCCCCTTCATTCCAGCCCACTGTTCCAATGCCTACTCACATGGAGACGAGAGAAGCCTACCTATCTTCCAATGTGTGTTCCCACTGGGAAAGTTGGGGGTAGAAAAGTCACAACTTGCCTTGCACTCCCCACCACATTCCCCAACCATCACGGGACAATTGGGCGCCTGCTCCCCAGTGTGTTAGCTGTTACAGGAATATTCTTTATTTGTGTAGCTGAAGCCATTCCAATAAGCTGTTAGCAAGTGCTTGTTCGTATATTTAAGATGCACAGCACCTAGCGCAACACTAAGCACCGTCATCCACTACATCTCACATCCCCATTCCAGTCCATCCTTTCAAGGAGCACCTGCAGTTCTGTGGAGTAAACCTCACATTTGCTATACATTTTTGCTCACCTCGCTCCAGACATCACCTACTCCTTCTCTGAACATTCAGTTGCAAGTAACTCGCAAAGGACTTGTTCTTGTTTTTTTAGTTGCACAGCACCTGGAGTAAGTAATGGTAGCACACTGCACCCTCCTCCCCAAGAGACATTTCAGGGAAAGCAGGCAGATCTCTTGCCACCCTTCTACTTTGCATTCCCTCATTGGGAGGGGGGGTGTCAGCACCCCGCTCCACCCCTTCTGGGTGGGAGGGGGGTACGCCTGCCTTTCTTTGCTGCCTCCTCATGCCAGGAGGAGCACCTTTTCAGCTCTCCAGGCTCAAAAAAGTGGAGGCAGCGGGCATCCATGTTCTACTCCCAGCATGCCCCCAAAGGAGGGAGCAACCCCTTTGTGGGCATCTTTCTACACCCCCCCCCCTTTTGGGGGTGTTGTACTCCTGCTACATCCATAAGGAGGGGACACTTCTTTCTATCCCCATATTGTGTGTGGTCATGAGGGCAAACCCATCTACCTTTACACACCCTCCATGCTCACCAAGGGGTCAGGGGGGAATGCATCCCTTTCTACCCTCAACCCAATGGGAGGAGGAAGGGGGGGGCAATCTTTGCAGTTCCTTTTATGCCCCCACCCCTAGGAGGGATGTATTTCTTGCATCATCCTGGGGGTCGTATGTGCTTGTACTACCTCCATACTCTCTTCATGCCCACAAAAAATTGGAGGGGTGGGGAGAAAGGAAAGCTTATTTATATCGCTACCCTGAGGATATAGATAGATATAAATCCCCACAATAAAGGGATGTGGGAGGAGGAAGTCTTTCTTTCCCTATCCAGGGGGGTCCTATGTGCGACCTCGGTAGTCTCTTCATGCCCACAAATTTGGGGTAGAAAGCATCTTTCTCTCCCCATCCCAGGGGGTCGCCTAACTACTTTTGCAGCACCAGATAGATAGATAGATAGATAGAAAAGAAAGAAAGAAAGAAATCCCACAAAAAGCAGAGGAGCTCTTTTTTGCCCCATCCCAGGGGTCGCATGCGCTACCTCCATAAATTGCGGGGAAGGGGGGGAGAAAGAGATGCTTCTTCTCCCCCCCCCGCACCCCAGGGGGTCGCCTAACAACTTTTGCAGGAGCTCCCGACAGGCAGATATAAATTCCCACAAAGAAGGCGAAAAGGGCAGGACGGAGGCACCTCTAGGCAAACACCCCACCCCGCTCCCCCTTCCCCCTCCCACCCATCCAAGTTGTGGGTCGCTTTTCCCCGCCACCTTACCCAGCGTGAAGAAGGGAAGCTCGGTGTTGTCCAGGTCGTCCTGCACAGCAACGCGCCCGGGCAGCTCGGTCCGTACGAAGAGCAGCAGCCGCGAGTCCGCGGGGGGCGACGAGCCCGGTGAGGCGGCAGCAGCCGAGGAAGACGACGACGAAGAATCGGCAGCCGGGGCCGCCGCTGCCGAGGATGAACCGACCGGGGGGCTCCTGCTCCCGCCGCCGCCGCCGCTGCTCCAGGCGACGTCGCTCTCCCTCAGCACCGGCAGAGTAGACACCGTCACCGTCTTCTCCCGACACGGGCTGCCGCCGCCAGCTCCGCCGCTCCTCCCGCCGGCTCCGCCAGCTCCTCCGCCCGGCTCTACTCTCGCGGCCGCCCCCGCCGAAGGGCCCGGCCCGCTGGTCAGCAGGAGCAGCAGCGGCAGTAGCGGCGGAGGCGACGAAGAGAAGGAAGCCGAGGCGGCGGGCGCAGCGGCGGCCGCCGATGGGGAAGAGCAAGCGGCGGGCAGGAACAGGAGGAGGCGGCGGCGGCGGAGCAGCAAGGGGCGAGGGGCTGCCATGCCCGAGCGGAGAGGGGCGCGGGGCGCGCGAGGAGGTGGCTCGGACCCGGGGAGCGAGAGGGAGCAAGGGAGCGAGAGAGAAGGAGCGAGAGATAGCAGGAGGACGTCGCAGCAGCAGCAGCAGCAGCAGCCGACGCGAGCGACTCGCCTGCCGGGCACAGCCTGCCTCGCCTGCCTCCTCCCCGCCCTTGCTCCGCCCCCGACTCAGCCGCCCCCCAGCTCGGCAGCCGCCGCCGCCGCCGCTGCTTTGGCTCCGCCTTGCGCGCTGGCTCTGGTTCTGGCCGCTGCCGCCGCCGCTTCGCAAGCGACCTGCTTCCAAAATCAAAGCGAGTTACTTTTGAGCCGCCCGAAAACACGCTGCGTTCGACAGGTCCCAACTTTAAAGCGCAGTCTGGGTGACTAGTAGCCGCTTCATGGCTCCACACACCACACACGAGAGGGATGGAGGAAACGTGTTTTAAAATCATAGTAATTAGTAATAATATTAGTAATTAGGCTCTGTGTGTGCGCACACACATTCACAAAGTAAATAAAATGTATTTAATCATAATTGGCACTAATATTGGGTAATTAGGCTGTATATCATGCCTCCCCCTCACACCCATACATGAGAAAGAAAACCTGTTTAAAAATAATCATAATTAGATATACTCTAATACTGTATTAGTAATTAGGATGTACGTATACACACAAGAGAGAGAAAAAGACGTTTAATCATAATTAATATTAGTAATATATCATGCCTCCCCCTCACAAGAAGGCAAATGTGTTTTAAAATCATAATAATTAGTAATAATATTAGTAATTAGGCAATACACACACAGAGAGAGAGAGAGAGAACATGTTTCTTCATAATTAGCAATATTAGTAATTAGGCTCTGTGTGTGCACAGCATTTGAAGAGTTAAAAGAAATTCGAAGAACTCTGAGCTTGAAAGATTTCCAACTTTTATTGACTTTTTAGACTCTGTTCCCTTTGCATAAATATACCGCTAAATGTGCTTTTTAGGTGTAATGCACAGCTCAAAAAAAAGGGAACATAAAACACATCTTTGCTCACAAAAATAAATAATAATAACTATTATTATTAACAATAACTAGGGTAACATGGAGAGCTTTGGGGTCAAAAATACCACACCTCTGTTAGTTATTGTTAATGATATTGAGGGGGCATTCATCACATACACACAGCCCTTTAAATATCCCCAACTTAATCGATCTTAACTCACTTCTCCTGAGAGAGAAACAAGCAAAACTCAGGCTTAATTGAAATAGTATTAATAACTTAGAAAGTATGCCTACTTTCAAGGGGTCAAACAGGTTTGCATCACTTAGAAACACATTATTTCTTTCTTCAAGATTTCTAACTTTATGAGTTTTGAAGCTCACTTCACTACTTAGGAGAGAAAAATAAAATTGGCTCTCCTGGGTCCTTAAAATCAGTCCTTAAAAAAAAAAATCCTTTAATTTACTGGCTCTTCTCTCAAGGGAAAACTAAACAATAATTAGAAAATTAGTACTTAGCATTTATATGGCACTTTCATGTGGTCAGCAATTTTTGGTCATCAAACACACACACACACTTTTAATAGGTTCTAGATTTAGATGCTGACTCACTTCTTCACATGAGGAAAAAAATAATTGTGCCTACAAACACACTTCCAACTTTAATCATAGCACAATCCTATACTTGTCTACTCAGAAGTCTTACTGAATTGAGTTGGGTTTACTCCTAGGTAAACAGGTAAAAGAGCTGCAGTCTTAATAGCTCGCTCCCCCTTACCAAAAAAAGTGTGCTTTTAAATTCATTACACAAACTTCTTTTAAAGATTTTGACTACCTCACTTGCCCTTTACCCATGCTTCACACGGAGGAAAACATACACTAAAACAATAATAATTATATTATTAATAATAGTACAATATTTAGACTTTTCATTATGCTTTCACCACTTGGAGATGTTTTGCATTCACTTACTGGCTGGCTGGGTTTCCCCTCACTAAAATAAATAAATAAACAAACACTAAAAATAATGCTTAGCATTTATATAGCACTTTCAAATATTCAAAGAACTTCATATTCATCACACACACACACACACTCCCTCTCTCTTAAAAGATGTTCCAATTTACTGCCTTGTTTCCCCTCACAAAGTTAAAAATAAATGTACTCTTTATACACAGCACATCATACAAATCTTTACACACTGCCAGTTTCACTTTTTGGCAGCCTCTTTTCACAATGAAAGATTAATGCACTTTTACTCATGTGTACACAAACAATGTTCCCATGTTTGTTGTTGTTGTTTAGTCGTTTAGTCGTGTCCGACTCTTCGTGACCCCATGGACCAGAGCACACCAGGCACTTCTGTCTTCCACTGCCTCCCGCAGTTTGGTCAAACTCATGTTCGCAGCTTCGAGAACACTGTCCAACCATCTCGTCCTCTGTCGTCCCCTTCTCCTTGTGCCCTCCATCTTTCCCAGCATCAGTGTCTTCTCCAGGGAGTCTTCTCTTCTCAGGAGGTGGCCAAAGTATTGGAGCCTCAGCTTCAGGATCTGTCCTTCCAGTGAGCACTCAGGGCTGATTTCCTTCAGAATGGAAGGTTTGATCTTCTTGCAGTCCATGGGGCTCTCAAGAGTCTCTTTCACCCTCATTAGAGGTTCTTTAATTCCTCCTCCACTTTTGTTTACTGGTCTGCTATTCAAAGTTGGGGGGAAAAAACATAGATGCAAAATCTCTGGGAAGAAGTAGACACAAAGCTCAAATAGAAATTCTTCAAAGCAAGCAAAAATTGCAGATATGCATGTCTGTCCATTAGATAAAAACCAGAAAGCATTATCATTATTATTAGAAGCACTATTATACTACTTTGCTTTTGAAAATACATATGGATCCCCTCAGCTTTTTGTATTTTGAGAAATTGGAGGGAAGTGTATATAAATAGCCTCTTTAAAATGCTGCCCTCTGTTTTGTAAGGGATACGGGGTGGGGGGAATTGTTTCAAAAATAACAACCTATTCCTAGAATATGCAGAATGTGAGAAGAAGATGTACAAGTAAAATCAAATAAAAATTACCACTTTGGGATGGTAAATTACTACTCAGATTATATGATATACATCCAATAAGTCCTTGGAATTTGTGGGTTTTGGCAAGGAGGGGAATATACAGCCAACAATAGTTAATGGATAATTAATTTTACAGAACTAACAAACTCTTGGGATATGAAGAACTTGTGAGGAGAAATAGAAATATACAAAGCGGAAGGATTTGTGTACAGAGGTAGGTGGAAATGACCTTGGGGTGAGGAATTTTGTAAAGGCTGGGAAAGTATGAGGATAGAACATATGTGTTAAAAAGTAAGGTAAAGGTAAAGGTACCCCTGCCCGTACGGGCCAGTCTTGACAGACTCTGGGGTTGTGCGCCCATCTCACTCAAGAGGCCGGGAGCCAGCGCTGTCCGAAGACACTTCCGGGTCACGTGGCCAGCGTGACAAAGCTGCATCTGGCGAGCCAGCGCAGCACACGGAACGCCGTTTACCTTCCCGCTAGTAAGCGGTCCCTATTTATCTACTTGCACCCGGGGGTGCTTTCGAACTACTAGGTTGGCAGGCGCTGGGACTGAACAACGGGAGCGCACCCTGCCGCGGGGATTCGAACCGCCGACCTTTCGATCGGCAAGTCCTAGTCGCTGAGGCTTTAACCCACAGCGCCACCCGCGTCCCGTGTTAAAAAGTACTTGAGGATAAAAACATAAGAAAAGCCCTGCTTGGTAAGGCCAAAATCATGGAATGCAGCATCCTGAATATATAGTGTGACGTAGTAGTTAAGAGCGGTAGTCTCGTAATCTGGGGAACCGGGTTCGCGTCTCCACTTCTTCACATGCAGCTGCTGGGTGACCTTGGGCCAGTCACACTTCTCTGAAGTCTCTCAGCCCCACTCACCTCACAGAGTGTTTGTTGTGGGGGAGGAAGGGAAAGGAGAATGTTAGCCACTTTGAGACTCCTTCGGGTAGTGATAAAGCGGGATATCAAATCCAAACTCTTCTTCTGAATAGAAGACTTTGAATTTGTTGCATAAGCTTGAAGAGAGAGCCTCAAAATATACTCAGTAACAAGGAACCTAAATCTGCTCTCTTCCTGAAGACATATTAGCACCTTCTAGTTAGTCACTTAGCAGATAAGGATTCCCTCTCACCTTTTCCCCCCTCAAGTGTACTTAAACATATTGTTGCTAAAACCACCTCAGAATTCTCTACTTCATCTCACCTGCAAAATCTTAAAGGCCCGTTACACATATTTCTTTAAAAACAAATCATCCCCATTAATTTGTGAGGACAAAGTCTGTTGCCAGAATTAAACTTAGTAGTCCTGGTGCAAGAGGACAGCCCCCCTTATGTATCATGGGGACATTCGCACAGTGGACACGTATAAAAGGGGGGGGGGGAATCTCCCTAAGGATCTATAGTGGGACTGATGACAGAGTTGTGATTGGTGAAGTATGGTGGCCAAATTTGCTGAAAACACCAAATTATTCAAGGTAAGTAAAAACAGAAAGACTGCAAAGAATTAAAAAACGATGTCTCCATCAGCAATAAAATGGAAGATGCAGTTTAACTGTAAGTTAGCAGTAAAGTGATGTATATTGGACCAGGTAAAAAATAAATAAATTACATTTTCATGTAGACCGATGAGATCTGAGCTGGTAGTGGCAGATCAGGAAGAGTACTTTGGGATATTGCAGGTGGATAGCACAATGAAACAGTGAGCCAGCATGTGGCAGTTAAATCGACAGAAGTCTCCCCTGGCCCTGCAATTAAAATTTAAACTGTGAGTCATCCGATGATGCTGAATGATGGAAGAGTCACAACAGACAAAAGAAAGTATGTATTCACACAGCACATAGATTTAACTATGGGATTCACTTCCACAAAATATGATTGTGGCCATCAACTTAGATGGCTTTAAAGGGGAATTATCCAAATTCATGGAGGACAGAGCTGCTAATGGGGCAGAGAGAGCCTGTTTCCAAATACCAGTTGCTGGCAAAGAACAGTGGTGAAGAACTGTTTCACTTAGGTCCTGCATGTGGGCTTTCAAGAAAAGGCATCTGGTTGCCCACTGTGAGAAACAGAATATTTGACTCAGTACATTCATGGTGATGAAGGTTGTATTTGGAAGGTTGTACAGAATCCCTTTTTCATTCCTCTTTGCACCAACGAAAGTTTTGTCATACTGCTCAGTCCTATAAAAGGTAAAGGAACCCCTGACCATTAGGTCCAGTCGTGACCGACTCTGGGGTTGCGGCGCTCATCTTGCTTTATTGGCCGAGGGAGCCAGCGTACAGCTTCTGGGTCATATGGCCAGCATGACAAAACCGCTTCTGGTGAACCAGAGCAGTGCACAAAAACGCCGTTTACCTTCCCACCAGAGTGGTACCTATTTATCTACTTGCACTTTGACGTGCTTTCGAACTGCTAGGTTGGCAGGAACAGGGACTGAGCAATGGGAGCTCACCCCGTCGCGGGGATTTGAACTGCTGACCTTCTGATCGACAAGTTCTAGGCTCTGTGGTTTAACCCACAGCACCACCCCTGTCCCTATAGCTTCCTGCAAAAATCCTGTAACTTTTTCAAAAAATAGAAGTTAAACAATAATAAAAAGATAAAAAGAGGGGGAAAAGGTATAAAGGGGGGAACAAAAGAAAAGAAAAAATACTTTTCATAACCTGGAATATTACCAAATTATTGCTTCAAATACAGTGGTACCTCGGGTTACATACACTTCAGGTTACAGATGCTTCAGGTTACAGACTCCGCTAACCCAGAAATAGTACCTCAGGTTAAGAACTTTGCTTCAGGATGAGAACAGAAATTGTGCTCTGGCGGCACAGCGGCAGCAGGAGGCCCCATTAGTTAAAGTGGTGCCTCAGGTTAAGAACTGTTTCAGGTTAAGAGCAGACCTCCAGAATGAATTAAGTACTTAATCCAAGGTACCACTGTACTGCCATATATAAATCTTGGTTAAAATATTATAAAAGACTTCCACCACATTCACCACACGTCTCTTAGTTATCTTGCCCGCATTTACATCTGTTCTTCAATCATTTCCCTTCCTTAGATTCTTTCACAATCAATCAAATCTTTATGTTCTCTGAATTCTTCACAAGGTTAGTCTAGAAACAACCAAACTTTTGTATTTGAGCCCTGCTTGTATAAATAATCATTTAAACATTTCCATTGTTTCTGAATTATTATTTTTTTATTTATGCCTTATTAAATCCGTCAATTTTGCTAACTCCAGGTACTCACAGAGTTTACTTAACCATTCCCCCTTTGTTGGAATATAATTTCCTTTCCAATGACTGGCTACCAACATTCTCGCTGCTGTTGTTGCGTACAGAAATATGTAACTTTTCATATCATAACTGTTTGGGCTGAGGGGAGGGACTGTCTTGCTTTTGTTGCACTACAGTGCAAGAGTACCACTCCAGAGGAAAATAATTTGGAAACATTGGAGAAGCATTGCAGAACTATTAATAAAGTGGAATGACATGTGGTTGAAATCCACAACTAATGCATATTGCCGAATATTCTCACACAGAAAAATCCACCAGTCTAGAGGGCTTTTAGATGAGTCTTTGGCCTAATCCAGCAAGACTCTTCTTCTGTTCCCCTTCAGAAAGAACAACAAAGAATTCACAAGGGAGTCACAAAAATTGAAATCACTACAAGTAGGGGGCCTTTCCCCCACCCCACCCTTTATATATTCTCCTCCCTTGTGTACGCTTTGCAAGCTGTCTCCACTTTCCTCCTATCTGATAAAAGTAGTCAATTTACTGTGTTATTTAACCTTTCGCCTCTCCATCCCCACATTCTGCTAATCTCCCCCACCCTTAGTCCTTCCTAAAGATTATTTCAGACAGCTTCATCACTCCCCTTTCCCCTTGGCTGACTTCTGCTTGCTTCCGGTAATTTTATTTTAAGCCCTCAGTTCCCTGGGCCTTGAATGGGATCTCTCATACACAACTCTCAATCAAATAAAATCTTAGGAACAATTCCCATCTTGGGTGAGGTGCACTACTCTTCCATCCTTTTCTTTGCTTCAGTACTTTGTCACTTAAACCCTTCTTTAGTCTTCTCTTACTCAGGTCTGCCCTTTTGTTGTACTACCTTCAACAAACTTCTTGCCTACCAATGCATTAATATCTCTCATCAGCTTTGTTTTCTCTTCAGTTCTGCCTCACTTATTTAATCTTTCATCCTATCTTTCGTTCTCTCATTGTCCCTTTTGCTCCTTCTCTTTCGATCCATTTTCTCTGCCTCCTCTTTCCAGTCTGCTATTAATTCTTCCAATGCCTTTTGTGCCCTTTGCATAACTTCTCTTGTTGTCTAGGCTTTACACAGTCCAGCTCTCACACACACTCTTCTGAAATAGTTACCCAGTTTACCCACCGGCAACACATTCCTCTCAAGACTATCAACTCTGTAATAACAACACAGCTGTGCTCAAGGCAATATTCTTGGTTGGTTATTTCCATTTTATAGGTAGATAGGCTTGTAATGCATACAAGGTTTCTAAAAGTGTCCAAGCTCCTCTATGTTGAACTCCTCTACGTTCAGGCAAGCAAGCGTGAGACAGCAGAAGGCCTTGGGAGAAAAATGTACTTTCAGCTCAGCCTTTCATTGCCCTTTCAAATATCAGCCGCTGGATAGGTTGACTGGCTCTGGGGATTTGTACCTTAGAGTTCAAATCCAGCTCCAATCAATAGCAGCTAAAGAGCTGTTACTACTTGATAGTCTGTTTAGCAACATATGTGAGAGAAAGCTGGTAGTTGCTAAAATCATAGCTGGATGTCCTTAACACCCAGTTCAAGGCAATGCGCCTTCTGTTTGAACAAAGTAACCAAAAAGTTCAAGACAGAAACAGATTCTATTGTGGTGGCATTGAGTGAAAGAGGAGGAAGAGTATACACACCCAGACAACAGTTTCTCATGTGATCAAAAAGTATTTTCAGTTATTTTGAAAGGCTGATTATATCTTTACATCTTTTTTATTTTTATTTTGCTGTTTTAGTTTTGCTGGTTTTCTGCTGTTCTTTAAAAATTGTTAAAATTGACTTCTGGGTCAACTGCAACTACGCAAAGCAGTTTTTCTGAGACCGGAAAAGGCCTGGTGCGGGGAGATTTGGGGGTCACAAAGGCAAATGTATTGGGTTGGCTGGAGATCTTCCATGTGTATCGGAATCACTGTTTCCTGCCTTGGACGGAGTCAAAGGATCTCATCCGAGGCAGGCTGAGCAGCAAGACACAGGTGGACACCACTGCTGACTCCTCTGCTGGGAAGCCTCAGATGCAAGCACGTAAGTGGCTGACTACCCACTAATTTGGATTAAACTGGGAAAAGGGAAAGGGCACCATCGCAGAAATGGGTCAGATGATCTTAAAAGTTCACAATCTCAGTGAACACTTGGCTTAATTTGTTATAGCAGCAGTGGTGATGTTCATAAAGATCACCTTCATTTCCCCCCCATCTCTCAAAAGCTCTTTGACCCTTGCTTTGTCTACCACAAAATCCAGCTGAAAGGCTGGATGCTTCTCTTGCATGTGTGAGGCATCAGAAGCAGTAAGCCTGAGAAAAAGGAGTGCCTGGTCGGAAGTGAGTGTATGTGTATGTGTGTGTTTGTACAGTAATCTTTTACTCTCTGAGTTTCTGTTGTGTAGAGCCACAAAAGGAAGAGGAAAGGGTGTCAGACTTAGAGTAACCATATCTGGAAAAGTTAACTCTTCTTATGCTCTAATGTTCTTTTTTAAAATAAAGTTTTTATTTATTTTTCGTGTTACAGAATATACATGAGAAAACAGTTGTTAGTAACAAATTGTTACAGCAGTAACAATGCTCTAATGTTCTTGGCATGCTCCATCACACAATCTGAATCCTTGTGACAAAAACTGTATTCTTCCACTCAGTGCAATGGGTTGCGGGGGAGCTGGAGTGCCATGCAGCCATTAGCTTTCTAGCCAAGCCCACTCCGCCATCTATGCTACTTTTGTACTTGCAGGAGAGCTTCAAAACTAATATCTGCAACCAGCTTGGGTGGATCTACACTCATGGTTTATAACATTCAGGAAGGGTTAAGGAATGATTTTCATAATGTAGATGGACACATTACGTTTCACTTCTAACGTTAATAATGCGTTCTTAAAATGTGACACCAGAGAGCGCTGCAGAGCAACCAGGAACTGGCAATAGGGAAGCTGCATTGTTACGGACAAAACAAGGTAAGGAACTTTTAAAAATTTACCAGTGACTTTTTAGAACAATATATCTCATATCATTCTAATAAAGTTAAAATGGTCAGTGTACATCCAGCCCTGATTTGGGATGTCATGAAGGTTCATGAAATGGTTTTCTTCTTCTTCTTCTATTATTATTATTATTGTTGTTATTATTATTATTATTATTATTATTTCATTTTTTTACTGCCATGGAGAGGATAATAATTTTGAATGTTCTCCAGCACAGACACAATTTGAATGAGTTTTCTGTTTGTGGCTTCTGTAGTAGATCTTGTACATTGCTCTCTCAATTTTTGGATTGTTAATATAAGTTTTAGAACGTAGAATGGTTTGGTAGAGTTTTGTGTGCCACTTCTGTGCTGCTTACTTTATACTGGTCTACTATGAGAATTGGCAGCATAGGTTCATTTCTTCAGACAGAGGAGTGGGCTAGGTTCAGACCTCTGCCTGCTACATTAGATTTTTTTTCTTGCAGAGAGATTTTATGTGTGGTGGTGGTGGTGGGGAGGATGGGAGTTGGGATCCAGTGGAATCTGGAGGACACCATATTGGTTACCCCAAATATATTTATTGCCTATGGGAACTCCTGTCATGGAAAGAAGACCATGTGAATGAGGGTTCAATGCTGTGTGTGGGGGGGTGCTTCATAAAGATGTGAGTCCTAGTGGAAGCTGTTCCATTACAGTGAATAGGGTACTGGCCCACCAACCCCAGACTGCCCTCAGCCAGCCTCCATCTGCCTGCCTTCCTATTTACAGCAGACCCAGTGGGTGACACTGGCTGTCATCCACCTTCTTAGTCTCCGTGTTGCATTTGTAAAAATCCAACAGGGAAGAGGATAGGGACAAAACTGGCTCCACCTGTCATTGTCTCTGCATGTTATTTGCTCTGGCTCTACCTCCTGTTGGCTTCCCTGCTTTGGGTCCTACTGGTCTCAGTGGGCACCAGCCACTTCTCATGAGTCCCCTGCTGTTATGAAAATATAAGGGAGTTTATTTTCTGGAGGGAAAGGTGCTTACACCTACATACCTGCTGTTCTCCCTCCCTGACCAACATCTTGGACTGCAGTATCAAGCTCAGGGGAAGCAAATTCCTGTGAACTCAGTGAAATATTGCTTCAAGCAAACTTACTAAGGACTGGTAATGCCTGTGTAATTTGACCAGACATCTTGTAATATATATTTGCATTGCATTACATGTTTTTATTGCAGGAATCATTAGTACTTACTCCAGGACCATATTATTGGTGTTCTCTTGGCTTCACATCATGGGAGTATTTGTTTCAGAGTAATCCTGGATTTGTTTGGCATGTTGGGCTGAGTGATTGAGAGTGCATTCAATCATTCGTTCCAGAAACAGAAAGAAGATTCAAGAAGCAGTGAAAGCTGAATTATTTAGTCTACAAATGAACTTTTGCTGTGGGAATTGTTTTCTAAACATGCACAGTTCCTACAGGAGACAGTTGTAATAACTGCATGTAAAAAGAAACAGTTATGCATTTTATGACCTGCTCAAGTAAACAACTTACTTGATTGATCTTTATTGCTTCCATGAGTGTTTTGTTGCCTTTTGTGTGTGACCTGAACTTCGATGTGCTTCCAAGGTGGCTGTCCAAGGCTAATCTCTGCTGATATTAGGGCTGGCACACACCAATGTGATCTGGAGATAATAAAATCTTTAACAGGTTATGGGTTAATTCCTGTGAAGGTGTTGGGGTTGGCACAGATGCATAAACAGCAGCTAATCTGTGTTACCAGGAGTTGCCTGTGAGGAGTGCCAGCAAGGAGAGTCTGTGGGGCCAGAAGTTGAGCAGTGTTCTCGCCGCTCTGAGTGAGTAATCAATCACCGGTCCGGGACAGCTGATAGCTTGGTTGCCGCTATGGCGTTGGCTTCAACGTCAGTTTCTTTCCCGATGGAAAGATTGAATGAACACAATTATTTATCCTGGAGTGACAAGATGTGGGCGTATTTGAAGCAGGAGGGATTGTGGAGCACTGCAATGAATCCTCCTGTTGGGAATCTTGATAATGGGCAACAGAGCTTTGAGGACAAATCCCATGCTAATCTGATTTAAGTTTGGAAAATTCCCAACTATCACATGTGCATAGAATAGATGCTGCCAATCAAGATACAGCTGAGTTTCGGTGGGGAGTAAGAACAAGGGCTTTGTATAGAGCCAGGTTGAGGGAAAGTGAAAGTGTTTCAGAGCATCTGCAAAAGATGTGTGATTTGTTTTCACAATTCAGCAAGCTTGGTGAGGATTACTCAGAGCAGCAGAAGGTGTATATCATATTGTCATCACTGAATAAATCATGGGACAGTTTAGTCTTAACTCTTGAGGCTCTGCCTGAGCAGCAAGGGACCATGCAGTATCTCACTGGGAGATCATTGACGGAGGTGTCAAAACACCAGGAGAGGAAGGAGTTAACCCCTCAATGCAACCCAAGAAGTGGGAGGCGTTCTGGTGGAAGCAACGCAGCTGGTGATGGACAGCATTCCAGAGAGGCCGGTGACTGCGCATAGGAGTCAGCATAGGGTTTTCGATGTGGATCATCAAAACATCTTCAGCGGAACTGCACTGCTAATTTGGGTGGCAGCAAAGCCAAACAGCAGCCAGCAGCTGCTAAGAAGCAGAAGAAGCATCAGCATCAGGCTCAATGGTCAAGGAATCTCATGGAGGTGCCCATCTATGCTGGATAATTGACAGTGAATAATCTAAGTCTCTAGTTTGTTCATCACAGCCTTTTGAAGAGGAGCTTCCTAATGCACCTGCACGCATGGTCTTGGCTGATGGTAGAGTGCAGGAATCAGCTGGGCGTGACAGTGTGTATGTTCACAGTCTTGACGCTGCAATGCCTAATGTGTTAATTGTTCCTTGTCTGGAAAATAATTTAATGTCTGTATCATGTCTTGTGAAACAAGGTTTCAAAGCGTCTTTCTCTGATTCTTGCTGTACAGTAGAGAAGGCAGGCAAACTTGCCCCTGCGCCACTGAAGAATGGTTTGTATGTGTTGTAAGACCAACCAGGCTGTGTGAAAGAGTCCGGGGCGTGCATGAGAGCATGAAATAAAGCTTTGCATAATGGTTGTTTACATTCATGGCATTGATGCATTGGGACTGCAAATTTCAAAAAATGTGGCTAAAATGTCTGAGCTGTGTGAAGGGTCCAAAATGAAAGGGGGGAAAAGTTCAGCTTTTTCTGGATTGCAATACATGCAAAGAATCAAAGAATAAATGTGGGTCTTATCAGAAAAGTGACAGGGTTAGTCAGAGACCATTTGCTCTGGTTCATGTTTATCTCTTTGGGCCGTTCCCTGAGATGGAAGGAGGGGCTAAGTATTTTTTGGTCCTAATCGATGATTTTTAGCGCCTCATGTGGGTGAGGCACAAAGCAAAAGAGTGAAACGTTCCAGGTAATTAAGGATTGAGTTAACTATGTGGATAGAAGATTCTCCCACAAGGTGGCACAGTTTCAAATTGATAGAGGTGGAGAGTTCATGTCAGGAGCTTTCCATACCTGGCTGAAGAAGTGTGGGATCAGTCAGCGCAAAACATGACCATTTTCTCCTCAGGAGAACAGAATGTGAGATTAGATCTTTGCAAACAATGCAGGATTCTATGCTGAGTGATTCTGATATACCCAGAAAGTTGTGGGGGGGGGGGAAGCAATTCTGTGTGCTAATTACATACAGAACAAGCTGTTTCATTCTACAGTAGATAATACTCCTTATTTACTGCTTTTTGGCAACGAGCCATGCGTGGATCATCTCAGAACCTTTAGTTGCTGGGCACAACCTGAGGGGGGCAGAGAAGAAAAGGGGATCCCACAGCACAGAGGTTGAGGTTTGTCAGATATCAGAGCTTGTCCAAAGGCTATTAATTTTTTTCTTGGGCATGGCGGGATTGTAGTGTCTAGACATGCAGAGTTTTGTGAGCAGGGTGGCTGGGATCATCTGCATGCAAATTCTGAAGTTGTTTTACCCTCTTATGCTGGTCCAGATTTGAAATCTGAGGGGGAAGAATCACAGGATCACAATAATTTGGCTGTGAGATTGTTTAGTCTAGAAGAGAACTACTAAACAAAATCCTGACCCAGAAAGGCTGTTGTCTAAGCTGACTTATTTGCAACTGACAGGACCAAAATGACAGAAGTTAAGAAAGGCGAATAGGGACTTCATCAAGGAGAGGATTGGTGGCAGTGGAAGAGGAGAAAAATTCAGATTTAAATGAATCCCTGAGAGGGGTTCAAGTGGCATTAGAGGCTAATAAAAATACAATAACTCAGCTTCCTTTCAACATTGTGGAACAGACTAAGAGAACAACCTCTGTTGAAGATTCTGTGAAGAAAATTTGGGTGGAACATCAAGAGGTTAAAAAAAACAATGTGGACACAACTCAGAAGGACGTGGGTGCTCTTAAACTGGAGAAAGAGCAGGTATTAGATCAGATGACTCTCTTGGAAATGAGACCGAAATCTTGCGGTTTTGTGGAATTGGAGCAAGAAGGTGAGAACATTAAAGACAAACGCTACAGAACTAGCGGAATTTCTGGGGGAAACGAAAGAAGAGATGCTGGCTGTGATAGAGAGAGCATTCCATGTTGTCTGTGTTCACCAGAACAAAGAAGCTACCAGGAGATGGCCTAGTGCAATTCTTCTCAAGAGCTATTAAAGATGAAATTCTGCAAATGCATTTTAAAAACAACCTATAGGTAGATGGCAAGAGGATACTAATTCTGAAATAAATTCTAAAAAGAATACTGAACGAAAGAAAGGACTTTAAATTTCTGACCAAAGCGCCCAGGAAAAAGGGAATCCCATTTAGGTGAGAATTCCCAGAAGGGATTTTATTTACATATAGAATGGAAAAAAAAACCACAGATGTACTGAGATACTGAAGGCTGAGGCAGTGGCGTAGCGTGGGTTGTCAGCACCCGGGGCAAGGCAAGTAATTTGCGCCCCCTAACCCGTGGATTTGTGCCCCCTAACCCGTGGATTTGCGCCCCCTAACATGTGGATTTGCCCTAACCCCAGATGTTGCGCCCGGTGCGGCCGGCCCCCCCTGCACCCCCCACGCTACGCCACTGGGCTGAGGAATTTTGGAGAAAATACAAGAAAGAGTTGGCACATTTCGGAATTGGATGTGGTAGTGACAGAAGAGGATCAGCCTTTGAGCAAACAGATATAAAATTGTATTTTGAAGGACTTCCGGTGCTTACCGCCATGGTGAAAAGTGGCTCCCACGCTAGCGGAGACCGTCCGTGCAGCAAATTAAAGATAATTTGAGAGTAATTACCCTTGCAAGCTGGGTTGGGGGGGTGAACTTTCACTTGCAGTTCATCTAATACCTGCCTCTCGTTCCGACAGAATGTTGGAGGCAGGGGATGCTGAGTGCCTAGCACTGCCACATATCAGTAACTCTCCAACGCAGTCACTATGAGCGGAGGTCCTTCTGTTTCTTAAGATGTATTTGGATTTGGACTTAAGTAATAGGTGCATTCTGAACTAAGGAGACAAGATAACCTGCTAAATGAATCAGCCACTGGAGAGGACTTTTGCCATAACCTGATTGGTATGTAGGAGGAGGGGAGCCTTTACTCTATCTTCATATACATTATACTTGCTGTTTTATGATCTGGCAAGCCTCCCCCGAAGGTTTATTATTAATGGAATGCAAGAGGAAATTAACGAGAACTTCATAATTTTTACGAAAAAACTACAAGAATTGAACTGTGTGAAAATATTGTAATGATTTGTGGCATTGACCTTCTGTGATGGTAAAGAGGACTCTAGTTCTGATTTATTACGGCTTCAGCAAGATACCAGCTTATTAATGGATGGGAAAGGGATCAAAGAAGATACCATATTTTTCCATGTATAAGACACCCCCTACTTTTGGGGACTCCAATTTAAGAAAATGGGGGGAGATGGCCCAGAGTTGTTGAGCTTTTTTTGGGAGGGAAATGCCGAAAATCACTCACTCAACTGACAAACGCATGCATCACAGAAGGTAATGCCAGACTAGGACGGACCTCCTGAAACGTTTCCCCATCATAATGCCCAATTTTCTGATTCTTTTAATTCCAAATATCTTTATTCAATAGCACTTTAAATTAATTGGAAAGGATTACTACATCCTAGCTGGAGCTCGAGGCTTCTCACCAGGGGGTAAAGATGTTTTTCTTCCATGCCGTGACTCAGTCCCGTCTCATTCCCCCCCCGCCCCCGCCGCTGCCGCCTTTCTGTGTGGTGGGGCGGACAGGAGAATTCGCTGACTGGCGCCACCGAATCCTCAGCGCCCAAAATTCAATTTGGGGCTTTTGGAGTGCACAGCACCCTTGTGCTCTTCCCAGATCCCTCTTGGTGATTGAGCCTTTCCCGGAGGCTACGGCTCTCATTCCGTAGCCATTAGCAGCAATCCCAGAAGTGATGTGATGTATTTTTCTAAGCAGCATCAGTTGCTCTGGTCGTGTGTGTGTGTGTGCACGCACACACACACACACACACACACACACACACAATGGTAGCTGGTCTGTGCGTAGTCTCTCTCTAGGCATCTGGTTGCAGTAATCTAAACTGGAAAATACTTAAAACGCCAATGCAATCCAGGTTAAAAAGGAGAAAGAAGAAGAGAAAATAACCACTTTGGTCTAAGTGGTAGCAGGTGGAACATTTGCCTTGCCTTACAATCTTCTGAGTTACGGTTCTGGGCAGCCTAGTGTAATGTATCTTTCATCAAGCAGTACAGGAGATGAGAGAGTTATTGCAAAATATCAGCAGAGGCTTAGAATTTTCTTTCTGAAGTGGTTTTCAATTGGACCAATTATTGATGATATGTATATACAGTGATGGTGCACTACATACGTATTTACAATATATGGAACAATTTTCACTGTCTGTAACAGATCTGGCAAATTCTAGGGCCAGCTAGTCAAATATGTCATATTGCCCTACTGTGATGTAATATGAGGCTTATATTTCACTTTTCAAGATGCAGATCAGCATCAATAACTCTTCTAAGGAAGAGCAGAGAGTTTTTCACAGTCCAAAGGAAAACACCGCAGAATTAATTTCCCCCTTTAAACTGTGGTGTATTAACTCTGTTCTGTGCCCATATATTATCTAGCTGTGGCCTAGAGTTACGTCAATACAACCTGTGGTCTTGTCAGCTTTCACAGCCTCTAAAGCAGGAGCATGCTTAGGTCAGCAATTCAATTAAAAGATTTCTGGATTTGGGAGAGGGAGGGCAGCAGGGGGTAGTGAAAGAATATTTTAAGTAATGCAGGAAGTGACATTTATGATCCAACAGCCAGGATTCTTTCCTCTGATTTAACTGTGAGCCAGCATGTGGTTTTATGGGGCATGAGATGCTACTGGAAGAGTGTAAATAAATCTTTAAAAGTCAGAATGTCATGTACAAAACATTTCAGAATATTTGAAATACTGGTCTCTATTTACCTGACGCAGTTCCTACTTTTTGTTGCCTGCCCTTGGTAAATTACTGTCCTAAATTCATCCTTACTTTTGCCTTTTGTGGACATCCACCCATTGCCTTGTGGAGGAAAAGCATAACTCAGTATTAGAGCATGTTCTGTCCTGAGACTTCTCTCTCAGTCTGGATAGTATGCAACAAAACTCCACAAAGCTCTTAAACATGTATTTATTGAAGTTTACAAGGCACATGGACTCACATTCCAGTAGGCTGTCCTTTTGGCTTTGGATGAATGTGTTTAGGAAACTCTACAGTTATGGAGTTCTTTATGGAGTTCTGTAGGAACGAGCGATTTTGCCTCTCTTCCTGAACTTGCACGAACTAAAACAGAAAGTTGCAAGGAAAGACAGGTGGGAAGGGAAAGTTTTCCTGCTCTGAACAGAGCCAATAGAAACTAAAATATTACTGTTCCTTTATTTCCCAGCCTGCCTTGAGGTCTGGAAATGGGAAATGCACTACCTTTTCTTAAAGGGGCAACATTATTATTCCTTCTGCCTAATCTTATCACTAAATAACTGAACCCTTTCGGGGCAGAACAGAGCATCTGCTTTGCATGCAGAAGGTTTCCTATTCCTGCTGTATGCAGTAGTTAGCACAACCCTCCCAGTGCATGCTTAGTTTGATCTGCAGCCTCCAGGAACAATGGACCGCTGAGTGTCGGTTGGAAAATAAAGTGAGGGGGGGGGGAATTGTGTGTGTGTGTGTGTTGGCCTGCTTGAGTCACCCAAGCACACACACAGCATTCTGAATGGCAAGCTGACTAGAAGACTCAGCAGCAGCACCCCTGTTATGAGATGAGGAATGTGCTGTAACACTTTGTTGCAGGTCCCACTCGTAGTACAGTGGTACCTCGGGTTAAGAACTTAATTTGTTCTGGAGGTCCGTTCTTAACCTGAAACTGTTCTTAACCTGAGGTACCACTTTAGCTAATGGAGCCTCCTGCTGCCGCCGCATGATTTCTGTTCTCATCCTGAAGCAAAGTTCTTAACCCGAGGTGCTATTTCTGGGTTAGCGGAGTCTGTAACCTGAAGCGTATGTAACCCGAGGTACTACTGTAATCATTTGAATGTGGATAAGGGGTGTGCGTCTATTTTTAGGAGTTCAAGGAAAGCAAAAGGAGGGCCAAAAGCAGCTGAAAAAGGATGCAGGTATGCGCAGGTTTGTTTTTTAAAAATGAGAGTTTGGTATTCCCAACGTGTTTCAGCGATACCCTTATCAAGAGAAATTGCACATATCCTTTCATAAGTCTGTTCAGCAAAGCTGCATGCTGCCCAATAACCATTATATTTTTGGTTCTTGACACAATCAACATTTTTCACTTGCTCACGTGATCAGAACATGTTGGGAACACATCTTTGCAGTTCTCTTTTTTATGTGCTGTTTTCTCTCTCTCAGGGGGACATTTAAATTACCCATCTTCCTGGCTGGCGCAGGGTTCAGGGCACTATACAGGCCATCTCTTATCCCCAACGAGGTCCTACCTTTGCAGGAGAGGAGAGAGAGCATACCAGAAAATTTAGTTTTGCACAATTAACATGGATAAAAAGCGTTCTGTCCCCCTAGCACAACAGATTGAGTTTTTGAGGTTAGGAATGTGATGGAGAAATGCATTGAAAACAAATACAGTGGTACCTCGGGTTACATATACTTCAGGTGACATACGCTTCAGGTTACAGACTCCACTAACCCAGGAATAGTGCTTCAGGTTAAGAACTTTGCTTCAGGATGAGAACAGAAATTGTGCTCCGGCGGCTCGGCAGCAGCAGGAGTCCCCATTAGCTAAAGTGGTGCTTCAGGTTAAGAACAGTTTCAGGTTAAGTACAGACCTCCGGAACGAATTAAGTACTTAACCTGAGGTACCACTGTATGCAGTAAAGACTAGGCACAGACTAACCTCCATGTAAGCTTTGTGCAAGCAGATCAGGATGAACGCTGAATAAATAGGTGGCCTGGAGGAGCCCAGAGAATCACAGATCTAAATACTAGAATGGTTGGCTTGCTGCCAAGTGAATTTAAATAGCATTTGGAACAGGCTTAGAATGGCTGTGCTGGTAGATGATGATGGGAATTGCAGTTCCAAACATCTGGAGGGCACCAAGTTGGCAAAGGCTAATTTAGGGGAGAAATGACCTTTATTATGTTTGCTTTCTGTTTCTTTTAATACAGTGTGCATATTGCAATTCTTTTTTCCTTTTGTGTCCTATTCATGCTGGTATTTGGAGACAAAACACCAATAAGAACTGCTCGGCCTCTTATATCTTATGCATTTATGCTTAACATTCTTCCCTAAATTATACCAATTCATTGCACTTTGTTAAGGATTAAAACTTCAATGTTTCACACTAGGTCCTGGCTAACTTTTTTTGGGTTAATTATTTTAAGCATTAAATACATAGGAAGATGAAAAGTCTTTTTGTTGCCCTCTCAATAAGTGAAACAACTGTAGTAAGCTGATTTAATTAAGATTTGCTTTTAAAAAGCTTGACCACTGTTTGACTGGTTATTAATAGAGCAGTTAAAAATGATCTAAGCACCAAATCCCACTGGCTTTTCTATGTTGTTTCCATTTTTTGAACCTAAAAATACGCAGAGTTATGAAAGGAAACATAAGGAGAAATATCAGAAAGTATAACATGACTCTGCCTTTCCTACCCCATCCAACCAGCAATTATATATACAGCGCATAAAAGTGGGGGAGAACTTCTATTCAATTTACCTTTAAAGGCGAATCTACCAGTTTTTAGAGAGAAGTTTGGAAGAGAGATACCGTATCTTACTCTCTCATAACACAGTAGCAAAGTGAAGCACAATTGCGATCACTCCATTAAAACTTGCTTAGATTTACATCTGTCCTCATCCATCTTTACACAAACTTCTCCACAAAAATACTTAGACTAAAATAAATCACAGACATGTAGCTTTGCAAATAAGTGAATATTTTACTTGCAGAGATTAAAGAAGTTGCAGTAAACAAGTCTCCATCCATTGGCAGTAAAATAAAAATGGCAAAAGTACCAAACAACTTAAAAATAAAAATAATGCACTACATTAATGGGGTGGTTTGGGGGGTTATGCTAGGGGTCAGCAAACTTTTTTTGTCCCTCAGGGCTTGTGGGGGGCTGGACTATATTTTGGGGGGTGAAATCCCCACCACCAACTCTCCCCTCCCTTCTCCACAGCACCGGACGAGCCCCGGTGGCTGCTTGCCTGTGCCTTGCGAGTGGCAGGGGTTGGCAGCGGCAGCAGCGGAGGGACAATGAGCGGTGCGAAAGGGCTGGTTCCAGAGAGGGGCTGCTTAAAATGGCACTCAGCCAATCACGGCTCAACAAAGCCCAGCCCCCTTTTTCTTCTAGGCAGGGCGGGGAGAAGCCAGGAGGAGGGAGGGAGGAGGCGCCGCCGCAGTGTGTATGTGTGTATGGGGAAACGGAGCACCCCAAACTGTCAGAATCCCCATGGCAATCCATGCGGCGATTCCCAGACCATCCACGGGCTGGATCCAGAAGGCTATTGGGCCAGATCCGGCCCCTGGGCCTTAGTTTGCCGACCCATGGGTTATGCCTATGTGCTCGATATAAGCTCCATCCATCCAGTCACCCTACCCTTGGGACCATTTGAACAATTCACATTAGCAAAATAGAGGCAGTGACAGACTGGGGAGAAGTCCAATGGAATTGTGTTACTCTCTCTCTCTCTCTCTCTCTCTCTCTCTCTCTCTCTCTCTCTCACACACACACACACACACACACACACCCCATACTTTTCAGAGCAGTGACATTTTCTAGAGGTGCAGCACTTACCCATGTTTGACAAATGAGACTTATGAACATTTTGTAATGAAAAGGTCCCTTCCAGCTCTTATAATTCTATGTGGAGGGTCATGGGCATAGTCAGGATTTATGTTGGGGGCGGGCAAGACACCCCCTGTCATCATCCTCTGTCTGGCTCTGTCTAGCAGATTTAGAATGAAATGTCTCAGCAACCGTTGTTTTGAATTACTTTCTCTTGACCCCCAACTGCTTAGAAAAATCTGTCAAAATCTTCAGTCATTTGAAAACCGTGAGAAGCTTCCAGAACCAAACTACCTGTGTCACAATTGGTCAGTTTGCAGAAGCCACACCTATTGCTTAATCAGGTTACCAGTTGCGTCACTAGAATGACCACAACATCATCCAAGTGACCCCAGTGAGCATTTCAATTTCAAATATTGGGATTATTTCTTTTCATTTTTATTTATTTACTTGATTTGGGGAGACAGTTGGCCCTCCCCCCATGGCTATGCCCAAGTATTCTAGTTGGGTACTTGTAGCTTCCATGGCAGAGACTCTTTGCATCCGTTCCAGTGAACAGCCAAATCTGGGACCTAGGTTCAATCCTCTGCCTCCGACAGTCATTCAGCTCCAAGATAGCTGTGAAACTTGAAGCGCAAAATACAGTACCATATCTACAATGCCTAAATAATTTGTGGCCTGTAGCAGCTGCCATTTCCCACCTTTTTGGAGCTTGAATGAACACAAAAAGCTCTTAACACAACACGTTATGCTGAAGTGTGCTTTATCAATAGAATTTGTAGATATACAGGCTGAGCATGGTTGGAGGCACATATTATACCTGAAAAAGTCTAGTGCTCTTACATCAGATTTCCAGGAAGACAGGCAGCACCCCAAAATTCTGTTTGTGCAGTCCAAAAGCACAGATCTCTCTCTTCTTCTGTTCTCCAGACAGTAGTCTGTCTCCACAAACAGACATCCTCAGCTGGCGTAGGTAGAGAGGTAAGGTAAAGGTAAAGGGACCCCTGACCATTAAGTCCAGTCGTGACCAACTCTGGGGTTGCGGCGCTCATCTTGCTTTATTGGCCGAGGGAGCCAGCGTACAGCTTCTGGGTCATGTGGCCAGCATGACTAAGCCACTTCTGGCGGACCAGAGCAGCACACGGAAATGCCGTTTACCTTCCCGTCGGAGCGGTACCTATTTATCTACTTGCACTTTGACGTGCTTTCGAACTGCTAGGTTGGCAGGAGCAGGGACCGAGCAACGGGAGCTCACCCCGTCACGGGGACTCAAACTGCCGACCTTCTGATTGGCAAGTCCTAGGCTCTGTGGTTTAACCCACAGCGCCACCCGCGTCCCTAGGTAGAGAGGTACTCCCTTGCAAATGTGTTGTTCCTCTACATCTCTCTTTTTGGCCCTTGGGACTCTTTCCTCCCAAGCCTCAGCCTTAACTCCCAAGCCTCAGCCTTAACTCCCAAGCCTCAGCCTTAACGGGAGCTCACCCCGTTGCGGGGATTCGAACCACCAACCTTCTGATTGGCAAGCTCTAGGCTCTGTGGTTTAACCCACAGCGCCACCCACGTCCCATGCTGATCTTTACTTCCCCCTTATATCTGATGCTGATCTGAGTCCTGCCCTTCTTTGCAATATTCATCTTCACTCCTTGTCTGCTGTGAACCAACCCTCTTGAGGAAGGTGTGTGTGTGGAGGGGGGGGAGGTCAGTTCACAGTAGCTGTGTCTCCCTCTCTCAGAGAATAATAATAATAATAATAATAATAATAATAATAATAATAATAATAAATTTTATTTATATCCCGCCCTCCCCAGCCGAAGCTGGGCTCAGGGCGGCTAACAACAATCAAATAACCAAATAGTTGAATAATCACACATTCTAAAATATTTCATTATAAAAATTAATTAAAATCAAATTGATGGCAACCAAAATACTGTGCAGGTTGCCAGGGGAGGGAGTCAGGCTGCGCCCTGACCAAAGGCCTGGTGGAACAACTCTGTCTTGCAGGCCCTGCGGAAAGATGTCAGGTCCCGCAGGGCCCTAGTCTCTTGTGACAGAGCATTCCACCAGATTGGAGCTGCAGCCGAGAAGGCCCTGGCTCTAGTTGAGGCCAGCCTAACCTCTCTGAGGCCTGGGACCTTGAGGATGTTTTTATTTACAGACCGTAGGTTTCTCTGTGGGGCATACCAGGAGAGGCGGTCCCGTAGGTACGAGGGTCCTAGGCCGTATAGGGCTTTAAAGGTTAAAACCAGCACCTTAAACTTGATCCTATACTCCACCGGGAGCCAGTGCAGGTGGTATAGCACCGGGTGAATGTGATCTCGCAGCGAGGACCCCGTAAGGAGTCTCGCTGCGGCATTCTGTACCCGCTGGAGTTTCTGGGTCAGTCTCAAGGGCAGCCCCACGTAGAGCGAGTTACAATAATCCAGTCTGGAGGTGACCGTCGCATGGATCACAGTGGCTAGGTCAGGGCGAGAGAGATAAGGGGCCAACTGCTTAGCTTGGCGGAGATGAAAAAATGCCGCCTTTGTTATAGCTGTAATCTGCGCCTCCATAGAGAGGGAGGTATCGAAGATTACACCCAGACTCTTAACGGACGGTGCTGGCACCAATTGCACCCCCGCAAGAGATGGGAGTTGCCCCCTCGATCCCATATCGTCCCGCCCCAGCCAGAGGACCTCTGTCTTCGCAGGATTTAACTTCAACCGGCTCCCACGTAACCATCCAGCCACAGCTTCCAGACATCTGGTCAGTGTGTCTGGGGCCGAGTCAGGATGGCCATCCATCAACAGATAGAGTTGGGTGTCGTCAGCATACTGATGGCAACCCAGCCCAAAACTCCGGACAAGCTGGGCGAGGGGGCGCATAAAGATGTTAAAAAGCATCGGGGAGAGAATCGCACCCTGAGGCACTCCACACACCAAGGAGTGGCGCGATGACAATTCCCCCCCAAGCGCCACCCTCTGTCCCCGACCAGAGAGAAACGAGCGCAGCCATTGAAGGACTGTGCCCTGGATCCCCACGTCGGCAAGGCGGTGGTCCAGGAGTTCATGATCGACCATGTCAAAGGCTGCTGACAGATCTAGAAGAATCAGCAGCCCCGACCCACCTCGATCCAGCTGCCTGCGGAGATCATCTGTTAGGGCGACCAGAGCCGTCTCGGTCCCATGACCAGCGCGGAAGCCGGACTGGAATGGATCCAGAGCAGATGTTTCATCCAGAAACCTACCAAGCTGTTCAGCAACCGCTCTCTCAATCACCTTACCCAGGAATGGAAGATTCGAGACCGGGCGGTAATTGGATAGATCTAAGGGATCTAATGATGTTTTCTTTAAGAGCGGGCGCACCACCGCCTCCTTCAGTTCCCCTGGGAATGTCCCGGTGCCAAGGGACAGATTGATGATATCCCCCAGGGGGGCCCGCACCTCGTCTGGACACGCTCTAATCAGCCAGGACGGGCACGGGTCAAGAGGACAAGTGGTGGGCTTTCCAGCTCGGAGGAGTCTGTCCACATCGGCTGGGGATATCCGGTCAAAGTGGTCCAATACTGGACCCGAGGACAGTCGAGGGGCCTCCAGTTCCTTTATTGTATCGAAATTGGCGGGGAGGTCATGGCGGAGCAACAGGACCTTCTCCGCAAAAAAGCTCGCAAATGCCTCACAGCTGTGTGTCCAATTGTTATTTAAATTTGGCTGTCCTTCGAGGGACGTTAAAGATCGAATTATACTAAATAATTGCGCCGGGCGAGAGCTAGCGGATGCAATGGAGGCCGAGAAGAAGGACTTCTTAGCGGCCTTCACTGCCATCTCATAGGTTTTCATAAAAACTCTATAGGATGTTCTTGAAGCTCCGTCACGGGCACCCCGCCATACTCGCTCTAGCCGTCTGAGGTCCCGCTTCATATTCCGGAGCTCCTCGGTAAACCAGGGAGCCCGGTTTCTGCGGGGACGCAGAGGGCGCTTAGGTGCGATCTCATTGATGGCTGCCAGGAGCTGGGTATTCCAGCCCTCAACAAGCTCAGTCAATGAGTCGCCAGGGGGAGCAAGGTCCCGCAAGGCTTGACGGAATCTATCAGGGTCCATCAGCCTCCGCGGGCGAGCCCAAATCGGCTCGCCACCCAAGCAGGGAGGGGGTGGAACGTCAATCCTGGCTTTCAGAGCGTAGTGATCACACCATGGCACCTTCATCGAAGGAAACATGATCACATCTATACCGACGCCAAAGATCAAATACAGCGTGTGGCCTGCTTGATGTGTGGGGCCCGAAACAAACTGGGAGAGCCCTAGTGTCGCCATGGAAGACACCAGCTCCAGAGCCTGTGAGGAGGGAGTGGCATCAGCATGGATGTTGAAGTCCCCCAATACCAATAGGTTAGGGAACTCCAAGGCCCAGCCAGCCACCGCCTCCAGCAGGCCTGACAGGGTGGCTGCTGGTGCGCTAGGTGGCCGGTACACCAGCCAGACAGCCAAGCTCACCTCGGAGCCCCACACTAGGCCAACACATTCAATGCCAGGGATCGATGGCGATGGTAGAGCCCTGAAAGAACAATCTTCCCGGATTAATAATGCCACCCCTCCCCCCCGGCCCACAGTCCGCGACTGGTGGAGGACGGAGAAACCCGGGGGCGCCATCTCTCGTAAGGTAACAGTGTCCCCTTCGCGCACCCAGGTCTCCGTCACACAGGCCAGGTCGGCCCCCTGAGAGATGAAGAAATCTCGCAGGGTGGCGGTTTTGTTGCCTATAGACCTGGCATTGCACAACACCAGTGACGGAGGTGAGTAATCCTTGCTCACCCTACCCTCGTCTCTCGGGATGGGGCGCAGATTGGAAGGGGTACGAGCATATCCGTATCTCGATCCCCTTCGCCTATAACATCTGCCCCCACCGCCATGCCTCCCTCGCCCCTCCACGGTAGGGATCCCAGGCCTCATATTCGCCTCCATGATGTTCCAGCTAAGTATTGGTAGTGTCGGGGCCTTCTGCTGTCCCGGTAATTGTCACTTTGAGTTGATTAATGGGTTCTTGGAGGTAGAACGAGGACCCATAAGGAAATCGGTAATTTTAGTTTGTGCGGATAGGGTCTTCTTCTGTGTTGATTGACTCCATGATTTGGTAGCATTAACAGGCAGGAAGGGTTTTGCCGGGGAGGAAGAATTAGGCAAAGTTGGTGAAGTCGGATGCTGTTCGTTAAGGTGAGTAGTAGCAAGTCTTTGATGGGCTATACTAGTAGATCCGTCAGAGTTGTCAGTCTTAACCAGGGTAGCACTAAGAAGTGTTCCAGTCATCACTTGTAGTTGCTGCGCCGATGGGGAAGAATTATCACGCAGATGTATAGAAGGACGAGAACGTGGGGATGGTGCCTGCGTAGTCATTTCCTGGTGATCTTCAGGCAGGGTAGATTCTAGCTCAGGCATTGAGGCAAAGGAATCATCAGCTTTGGGATTGGACATCAGGTCTGAAACGGGAGTATTGAGTTTATCGACTTCCTCCACGATAGAATGGTGCTGTTGGTCAACAGGTGACTGCTGATTCAGAATAATGATGAGAGTGGCGGCTGAGGGGTTTGAGAGCCTTTTCCAGTCGCCTTTCTTGCTGCTGTGGAAGGGAGCAGGTGAGAGTAGCACACAGCAGGTGGCAGGCGTGGTGGATCTGCCGCCCCTCCCAACTCCAGAGCCTGCAGCCTGAGTTGGCCACCTTACCTCACCGCATGGGGGGCTGGCCCTGACTCCTTTAAACTAGGACACTGCTGTTGCCATCTTGTTGATGGGGGAAACAACATTGGAAGTGCCCGCTATTAAGACCAAAGGATCCTGCTAGTGCAGCATTCTGTTCTCACAGGGACTATCCTTTTACTCACATAACCTTGCCCCACTAATTATAAAACACAACTTTCAAACGACATGGAAACCAGCAGTGGTAGACAAAATGTTAACTCTAGGTCTTACCTCACAGCTTTTACTCGGCACGGGCCTATGAACAGGCCAAAGAAACCATTAAACAGTGTGTGGTTTTTGTAGAACGTCATTCAGATATATGTAGCTAGGTCCCCAAAGTTCATTATCAGTGAAACCAGTAGGTACCTCACCTCTCCAATGGCATATTTAGCCTCTCTTGAGATACCAAAACAGCAAAGAGTTTTCACTCTGGCTTGTTGCCAGGCTCTCCCTTCAGCCACCCAGGAAGGTCATTTCAGGAAGACACCTTACGAGGAGAGAAAATGCCCCTGCGGCTCTGGACATATAGAAACAAATGAACATGTTTTCCTCCACTGCCAGTATTACACAAACATATGTGTTAGAGTTTATTCTGCTGATCATACACACATTTCCAGGACACACAGGGCAGTTCTATACAGTGGAACCTCGGGTTGCGAATGTGATCCATGCAGGAGGCACGTTCGCAGCCTGCAGCATTTGCAACCTGCAGCGCCACATCTGCGCGCACGTGGGTTGCGATTCAGCGCTTCTGTGCATGCGCAAAACGCAATTTAGTAATTCTGCACATGCGTGAGCGCCAAAACCTGGAGGTAACCAGTTCCAGTACTTCCGGCTTCAGCGCATCCGTAACCCAAAAACAGCACAACCCGCAGCATTTGCAACCCGGGGTATGACTGTACAGTGGTACCTCGTGTTACAGACGCTTCGGGTTACAGACGCTTCAGGTTGCAAACTCCGCTAACCAGGAAGTGGTTGCTCCAGGTTAAGAACTTTGCCCCAGGATAAGAATGGAAATTGCGTGCCAGCGGCGCAGCGGCAGCAGGAGGCCCCATTAGCAAAAGCATGCTTCAGGTTAAGAACCATTTCAGGTTAAGAACGGACCATTTCAGGTTAAGAACGGACTCTGGAACGAATTAAGTTCTTAACCCAAGGTACCACTGTATCTCCTTACTGCTCCAAGATATAAATCCTGTTATAACATATTCAGTTGCCAGATATTGTGCTGCTATGATTGACATACGTCAGAGGACGGTATGTGCCACACAGCAGGTCTAAAATTGAAGGTTTGATTTACATGTTTTATGTTTTTTTTAAATCTTATGTTGGTCTACTGTATCTGTGAGTATGAGCATGTGTATTCGCTACTTTTGCAGTTGCCTTACTGCCTATCTAGTATATTTTATTTATATATGAAGGTGCTTTTATCTTATGCTGGTCTATGACCGTAATAAAGATTTGGATTGGGGTATAATTATTATTATTGAGATTTGGCAATACTCCAAAGTTTTCAATGCAGTTTGTAGATAAAAAAAAATGCACCCAAATACATTTTAAAATGTCAGTTTTGGGGAGAAAAGATCATAGCTCAGCAACTGAGTACCTGCTTTGTATGCAGAAGGTACAGCACCCAGCACTTATGAGAAGGATTGGGACAAATGCCTGCCTGCCTGAAACCCCAGAGCTGTTGCCAGTCAGTGCAGACAACACTGTGCTGGATAGACCAGTGATCTGTTTCAGCAGAAGGCAGCTTTCTGAAGGTAACTGAGGAGCTGGAGTGGGTAGGGAGTGAGCGTTCTCTTTCTTATTATAGAAGGTTGCCCCTCCTGCAGGAGATTGGGCCACCCAAGGGTGCAAGAATCTGCTAGCAGGGAATTCTCCATAGGATGCTACTTCGGCAGATAAACGTGTGCCCTAAATACATACTCATTTTGCTAAAATAGAACAAGCCTATGGAGTACAGCAGGTTCCACCGAGTGAAGCAGCAACCACAGCTAGCAAGTCGATTGCCAATCTATTTGGAATCCTCAGTTATGCAGTCTTCTGGCCCCTCTCAGCTGAGACTGGTATCAGGCTCTAGGTTTTTTCAGGGTCTTCATTTGCCCTCTGCCCCTTAGCTTGACAATGGCTGGTGGCTGTACAGCACATCAATGTCCTGCCCCACCCCGTATTGTCAATTTTGTGGTGGTAGTGGTGGAAGCAGCAAGACCCCCTCACTACAATGCCTTTGGGCCTGGATTATCACATCACCTCCCAATTTGCCACCCATGGGAAGCTCAGAACCCTCAGACACCCCTCTTGACACCTGCCAAGGTCTTTTAATAAATTATTTAAAATTGGCCTCTGTCTCAAGCAGCAAACTGGTGTGGTCTCCTCCATGGTAGCAGGACTGCCCATAGCTTAAAACAGGACAAGTCTGCATAGTGTCTTCTGGATGTTGTTGAGGTGCCACTCCCAATATCTCTTGCCATTGGTTATTTTCATTGGGGCTGATCGAGTTCAGCACCATCTGGAGGCTACCACATTGACGGTTGCCCCTGGATTAAAGAAAACTTCCTTGACCTGCCACCGAATGTCGATGGACAACTCCCATCATCTCTGGCTATCAGCCACAACGGTGTTCCATTTTACTCCTCATGGGGCCTTGAACCATTCTTTTGGCTGTATAATCCTATCTGCAGATTCATTTTCTGAGTGTAGGTCCTTATGCAGTCAAAACCATGCCATCCATAGAATAATAGAATTGTAGAGTTGGAAGAGACCATGAGGGTTATCTAGTCCAGTGTTTCCCAACCTTGGGCCTCCAGCTGTTTTTGGACTACAACTCCCATCATCCCTAGCTAGCAAGACCAGTGGTCAGGGATGATGGGAATTGTAGTTCAAAAACAGCTGGAGGCCCAAGGTTGGGAAACACTGATCTAGTCCACACCCCTACGATGCAAGAATCTTTCACCCATCTGCTCAAACCCATGACTCTGAGATTAAGAGTCTCATTCACTACCAGCTAAGCAAAGTGGATGTAACAGTACCGGCATA
Organism: Podarcis muralis; assembly: GCF_964188315.1. NCBI lineage: Eukaryota > Metazoa > Chordata > Lepidosauria > Squamata > Lacertidae > Podarcis > Podarcis muralis. The sequence continues at coordinate 7,001,063 of NC_135673.1, read as the reverse complement.
CACAAAGTTTGCAGAGGTACAAGAAGGGAAGTGGCTGGGGGTGGCAGAACCAGTGCAAAGAGAACTTGAGTACTGGACAGGATCAGTAGCTACAGAGCATTGGCTTAGGGGCAGGGAAGGAAACGAAGAGGAGGGGAAACATAGTGGAATCTCTAGTATTGAAGCAAGTGAATGTAAGCCGGTACTCGCTTGGCGTTAAATAAGGATCAGGCAGACGCAGCAATGGAGAATTAGAAGGTGAAGTTTATTGCCAGGCAATAAGGACCCAGTTTGGAATCTCTTCCAAAAGGAACTGGGGCCCCGATTGACAGGTCTTTATACCTGAGCAGATCACAGCAAATCATAGATCATGAGACAACCATGAGGCAGTCACGATATTCCCAGCAAAATTAGCCAATTAGCAAGCTTCTTGCCACGCTACCAGCTCCTGGTCAAGCACTGGTCAAGCACGGAGTTCTAGTTCTGCTTTCCATTGCTTGCAGTGACGCTCTGTCTAACCTCTCCCCTAGTTATGACAGGACAGGGAGTTTTGGAGATTTTGTGGTTTTGCTCTTCCTGTTCTGTGGATTAATTTAGCCTGTATCTGAGGGGATTTTGTACCAGTATCTCTGATTCACGTCTTCCCCTTGTCCAGGGTACACAGATGTTTGTAGGGGAAAGGTCGGCTCCTAATTTTGCTGTTTCAAGCAGTTTGCAGTTAGCTAAGGCACAGCTTCCCTTTGATTCAAATGGATTATAAAATACTGTAAGCCCTGATTATATGTGAGCATATATATGAATATATTGATTACTGATAACTGATTATATGGATAGCATAGGGGTAGCCCTTCTTCCTTGCCTCAGTATGACTGCCTAGCTGGAGCCTGAACAGCATCACTCCACACTGCAATGATCGGTTGCAGGACCCACATAGAATCATAAAAGTTGGAAGGAACCCTGAGGACCATCTAGTCCAACCCTCTGCAACGCAGGATTATGCAACTGTCCCATATGGGGATCAAACCTGCAACCCTGGCATTATCAACACCAGCTGAGCTATGGCTTATCATGTTTGGTTTTAATTTAGTTCAGACCAATCCAGCACCCCATGATATGCCTAGAGATGTCCAGGTCTTTAGAGCAGCTGCAAAAGATGGCCTTTGAAGGTACTGAGAATAGGATCTTTCCTTCTGTCTTTGCCAAACCCCAAGGATTTCTGTGTACTTGCAAAGCAACGGACACCATCTGCTCAGATTTATGTATATGTGATTATATATAAACATGTGAGTGTGTGTATATAGATATATATTTGTCCTAGCTTCAGGACTGTTGATTCCTTCTCTTCAGAAAACCCATCGGAAACACAAAAGTGTGGTTAAATGTTAAGAAAAGCCACCCATAAGTAATGTCCTTTTTTTTTTTAAAAAAAGTGAGAGAACCATTTATTTATATATATATTTTCAAAAACCTAACAACATGTGGCACATCATTTTCACAGTACATATGTAGGTATATAGCAATCTTAAGCCATATCTGCACTATTCATTTAAAGCATTCTCATACCACTTTAAATAGTCATGGCTTCTCCCAACAATACTGGGAACTCCTAGGGGCCCAGGTCCCTTCGGCCATCCAATAAAATATTTTAGAGGGCTGGGGCTCCCAAAGTTGATGGGCATTGTCATTCAAATGGTGTGTGTGTCTTGTGATTGATTATGTGGCGTGGGGCTTACCTGCCCCTCAATATTTTATTCAAGTTGGGACCCTGCTGGGAACCATAGTTTTTTAAGGCTGTTGAGAGTTATTAGGAAACCCCTATTCCTCTCACAATTTCCAGAGTGGTTTAACAACCCATCCTTCTTCCCAGGGAACTCTTAAAGCATTCCCAGAAGCTCTGGAAGGGGATTGGTGTCTCTTTAGAACTTGGAACAAACTACAGTTCCCAGGTTTCTTTTAGGGAAGCCAACCCTGTTTAAAGCGACATGATACTGTATCAGTCAGTTAGGATGCAACTCAGGGAGAAGGTAGATAGAGATGAATTCAAAGCTTCCAAGACTGTCTTTCTGACCTAACCTGTGCTGACCTTCCTTCTGATGTCTGGTATTCTTAGGTTTGCTAACCTAACTTCCCCTTGCCTTTCTTCTCAATCACACCTTGGGAGAGGAGACATATTTACTTTAGTCTCCCTCTCCCTCTCTCTGTCCCTCTCTCTCTCTAACATGGCTCTTTGCATCTCCAACTCAGTTCGCCAGAACTAGGATCTTTACTATCTAACATGTATTTTTTACCTTAAACTTTTCTCTTTGTAATTACATCCAGGCCAATCTCCTCCAAGAGATTTCTGTGCACAGTTCAAACTTCTGCTAATGCATCTAAACCCCATATGCTATCACTAGTTCAATTTGCTGAGTAGGAAAGGGATGTCTTTTATTTATCTCAGCAGGTCAGTCCATAAAGTCCCATGTCTGGGTGGTGAAATCCAATGGCTACCTTCTCTATTAAACCATAGAATAAAAGTATAACAGTGAGGTGCAAAGTTATCCTCACATTTAGCCATCCTCGAAGCTCCAGTTTATTTAGTCCAGGGGTGAGGAACCTTGATAGCTCAGTGGACCAGACTGTTATCTTCTCTGCCCATCATGGGCCAAGTTTGATGGGTGGGTGGAGCAACCTACCTGTCAATCACTTGACATCACCAAGTCACCAGATGATATTTTCTTTTCCTTCCCCCTTTTTCTTTTGAACTTGGTGCCTGAAGACCTGCCAATCAGCTTTAGCCAGCTTCACTGCTAAGGCACCTTGCCATCCATCAGGGACTGCCAATCCCATTTCACCAATTGAGGCAAAATAGGAAGGTGCCATGGCACCAGACCCCTGAAGCCCTGCTTACAAAGGTTGTGTGGTGGCAGCAGCATCCAGTGAGTGCTTGTGAGAGATCCACGAGATCTCACCAGAAGCCACCTCAAGGCACCAGCAGCAGAAGGGGAAGGCATGGCACCCATGGGGATTCCACTGCCTGAGGCTGCTGCTTCAGTCTACCTCATGGAGAGCCAGTGTGGTGTAGTGGTTAAGAGCAGTGGACTTGTAATCTGGTGAACCGGGTTCGATTCCCCGCTCCTCCACATGCAGCTGCTGGGTGACCTTGAGCTAGTCACACATCTTTGAAGTCTCTCAGCCCCACTCACCTCACAGAGTGTTTGTTGTGGGGGAGTAAGGGAAAGGAGAATGTTAGCCACTTTGAGACGCCTTCAGGTAGTGATAATCCAAACTCTTTTTTTATATATATATAAATTGTATTAGTTTTTTTAACATATCATTTTCAACAGTAATTAAACATATTTTTACTTTTTATTCAAATTTTTGACTTCCATCAATCCTGTCTGAAAATTTTCCAGTCTAATCTCTCAGTATGCATTTCTTATCTTCCATATTACATTTCAAACTCATAACCAATATCCCTATCTTTTTCTACTTTGTAACACTTTGTATATTTCTCCTTACAAAACCTATTGTAGTCCTACTAGCGTAATTTGTTAATTACAGTTGCTCTTCAAATAATTCATATATTTTCCCCAATCTTCTGTAAATCTCTGGTCCTGCAGGTTTCGAATCCTTCCTGTCATTTTGTCCAATTCTGCATAGTCCATTAATTTCGTCTGCCATTCTTCCTTCATCGGAATTTCTTCTTGTTTCCATTTCTGGGCTAACAATATTCTTGCCACAGTTATTGCATATAAAAACAATTAAACATCTTGCCTATTAATGTCCTGACCTATAATACCAAGTAAAAAAGCTTCTGTTTTTTTAAAAAAATGTATATATGTATATGTATAGTCCAAACTCCTCCTCCTCCTCCTCTTCTTCTTCTTCATGGGTGGGTTGGCACTGCCAGTTGTAACACAATGCCATTCTTACACAGAGCCTCCATTTCCACCTTTCTAATATTTTGTGATCACCTGTCTTGCAGCAACAAAAAAGGAATGAAGTTTGCACCTCCTTAAATGCTGTTATCTCATTCTAGCCACCAAAAATGGTTAGTAATGTCAGTGAAAGTCTTTAATCTATGAAGCTAAGGCTTAGGGGAAGGGCCACTGCTCAGTGGTAGATGGTTTGCTCTGCATGTAGATGGTTCCTGGTTCAATCCCCAATGGCATCTCCAAATCAGGCTGGACGTGCCTGCTGCCTGAAACCCTGGAGAGCCAGTCAGTGTAGGCAACCCTGAGCTAGATGAATATAGCAGTGGTAGATTTCAGGCTTTAAAATTTCAGCAGTGCCCTGTGCAATGCCTAAAACCAGTACCCTGCCCCCCAGCCTATTGCCTTTTGTTTTCCATTGTTGTAGCGCACCCTGCATAAGGACGTGGGTGGCGCTGTGGGTTAAACCACAGAGCCTAGGACTTGCCGATCAGAAGGTCGGCAGTTTGAATCCCCGCGACGGGGTGAGCTCCCATTGCTCGGTCCCTGCTCCTGCCAACCTAGCAGTTCGAAAGCACAAAGTGCAAGTAGATAAATAGGTACCGCTCTGGCGGGAAGGTAAACGGCATTTCCGTGCACTGCTCTGGTTCGCCAGAAGCGGCTTAGTCATGCTGGCCACATGACCCGGAAGCTGTACGCCGGCTCCCTCGGCCAATGAAGCGAGATGAACGCTGCAACCCCAGAGTCGGTCACGACTGGACCTAATGTTCAGGGGTCCCTTTACCTTTACTAGCACACCCTGTGGCATCGTCTCAGCTCAGTGCCCAGTGTGGGCAAACCAGTTGTACTTCCCCCAAATCTACCTCTGAAGGCAGCTTTCTTTATTCCAAAGGCACTAATGTGCTGGCATGCATTCTCAAAAGCCTCTCCTTCCGTCTCCTCTATTCTCTCCAAAAGTCTGGCTTGGTAGCTCTTTTGATTTAGTTGAGCAGAGCATGGATCAGAGATTATACTTTGGCACGCTCTCTCTCTTTCTGTGTGCTAAGTTTTATGTATCAGACCTGCATTGCCGAAGAGTTTTAGCCAGGGCTTTCTTTCACTGGAATTCAGTTCCAGCTCCTCTCATTTGGGCGCCATTGCCATTATAAGAGAACCAGGGTGTTGTTTATAGTGAGTTCCAGGACCTCTTTTTCTAGAAAAATAGCTCTTGTTCCCCTCCCACCTAAATCATCTCTGAGAGAAAACAATCCCTACTAAAAGCATGGGCTGAAGGGAAGAAAGGGAGGCAGAGCCCTGTAAACAGTGAAATGTCAAAATATGACAAAAGGGCCTAGCTTGGTTTTGCCACTAGCATGTCTAAAATATACAGTATGTGTATTTGTACATTGAAGACTCAGCTCAGCTAGATGCCAACGCCCTCTATTGGCTACTTTGAGGGAAAGCAGCTTAAACTAGCAATTGCATCTGGTTTTAGATGTGAACTCTCCCAGTTCAGAATAAGGAATGTGGAGTCACTGGCAGAGTTATAGGAAAGAGACAGAAAACTTGTAAATTGTTTTTCCACATAGTGAAAATACAGACCCTCCAAGTGTCTGTATTTTCAGGGACAGTCTCGGATTTACAGAAGCTGTCCCAGTTTCTGATTTGATCCCAGAATGTCCCATTTTTCCTTTGGATGTTCCTATTTTCATCAGAGAATGTTGGAAGGTGTGGAGTTATCCAGCCCCCAAGCTATTTGAAGGCAGCCCTGTAAGGGAAGGTTTTTTTTTTTTTTTTTTTTTTAAAATGTTTCATGTTTTATTATATATGTTGGAAGCCGCCTTGAGTGATTGGGGCCACCCAGTCAGATGGGTAGGTTATAAATAGTAAAATTATTATTCTGAAATAGGATGTCCCTATTTTCATCAGAGAAATGTTAGAAGGTATTGAAACATGCAGTATGATTTACAGAGAGCTTTAGGCATAACTTCGGGACGCGGGTGGCGCTGTGGGTAAAACCTCAGTGCCTAGGACTTGCCGATCGTATGGTTGGCGGTTCGAATCCCCACGGCAGGGTGAGCTCCCATCTTTCAGTCCCAGCTCCTGCCCACCTAGCAGTTCGAAAGCACCCCTAAGTGCAAGTAGATAAATAGGTACCACTTTATAGTGGGAAGGTAAACGGCGTTTCCGTGTGCTGCGCTAGTGCTGGCTCGCCAGAGCAGCTTTGTCACGCTGGCCACGTGACCCGGAAGTGTTTCCGGACAGCGCTGGCCCCCGGCCTCTTAAGTGAGATGGGCACACAACCCTAGAGTCGGACACGACTGGCCCGTACGGGCAGGGGTACCTTTACCTTTTAGGCATAACTTGGGCACAAGTTATGGCTGTATCAAAAGAATTCTGTCTCCAGTGTTGCTTAATCATGTGTGGCTCGGCTTGTGATCAGGGGTGGAGAACCTCAGGCCCCGAGCTGAATGTACAAATGAATTTCAACAAAGACAAATGTAAGGATCTGCACCTAGACAGGAAGAACCAGATGCACAAATATAAGATGGGGGATATTGTCTACGCACCTCTGATCTTTGTTCTGCCCTCCTATTCTGCTCATTCTTGAAGACCAGGGGGGATGGGAGCTTGTTGCAGCCAGAGAGGGAGACCCCCTTTGCCCCATCTCTGCACTCTTTTGCCCATCTCACCACTTGCCCTTGCCCACCCATCCTGTAAAACCAGGACACCCCAGGATGAAGGCAGAGCCCAGGACACCTTCAAAGTGAGCAGCAAGGCTGTCTCACTTAAAACAGGGCAGTTGGTTGAGCCCCTGGTCACTTTGGTGCTGCTAATACAGCAGTTTTCATCCCTGGAGGTGCACTCCATGGTCTCTTGAGACAGATGGCTGCCAAAAGAGAAATTCATGGAGGAGAGGCCTATTAATGGTTATTAGCCATGATACTATGATTTGCCTACACAGTTGGCAGGCAGCGATGCTTCTGAATACTAGTGGATGGAAACAGCAGGTGGGGAGAGTACTTTTGTGCTTGGGTTCTGCTTGTGGGTATCTGCTTGGTGACCATGAGAACAGGATGCTGGACTCAATGGGCCATTGACCAGATCCAGCAGGGCTCTTCTTATGTTCTTATATTAAAGGTTACAATCACATTAATTGATCTCCCCGCTTTTGCATATGGCTCCATCCACAACTGGCACTTGGCCCCTAGAGCTGAAAAAAGATTCGCCACCCTGAGTCTAGGCAGATGTTGCAAAAAGCAGCTCTCTGACTCTTCACATGGGGTAGCCACACATAAACCCAAAGGCTCCCAGTTGCAGCACAGGAGTCCCTGACAACATCTGTGAAGTAGCAGCAGCAGCTGAATGGGCTTATCATGGTGGGGTTATTGTGGACTGATGAGGCTTTGGTGACCAGTTGTGTGTAGTCTTGTTGGGAGACATTCTGCACAGAAACATGTATATACCTTTAAGAAGTTTCTGTAAGCTCTGGGTTAATTGGTTGCAGCTGGCCGTGGCTACAAAAGGAAAAAGCTGCAGTTTGTACTCTGCCTGCAGGAAAATCACCCAGAAGTTTTGCTGTTTGTTGTTTTGTAATAAAGTCTTCGTTTTAGTTTGGTTTTACACCTGTCTCATGGTGTCACACAGTCTGTTCTCTGCCACCAGTTGAAAGTCCCCCTCCAATAAGTCTGTCTGCTGGACTACAGGTAGCTGCCTTAGACATTTGCTCTATCTAGCTCAGTAATGTCTACATTGACTGGCAGCAGTCCTCCATCCTCCAGGGTTTTGGATGCGGATATTCACAGCCCTAACTGGAGTAGTCAGGAACGAACCTGGAACATTCTGCATGCTAAACAAATGTGCTACCACTGAACTATGGCCTGTTTGTATCCACAAGAGCACTGGAAGCTGCCTTAAACGGACTCAAACCATTGTTCACTGTAGCTCATTATTGTCTACATTTACTGTCATTGGCCCTCCAGGGTTTCACACAACAGCCTCTCCCAGCCTTATGTGGAGATGATGTGGAACCTACAGCTTTCTGCATGCAAAGGACATGTGGGAGGGGAAGAGCGTTTGGACGTCATAAAGCTTGCTTCCTGTTCGAGGAAAGCACTAAGATTGCAGACCTAGAGGGGGTGGGTTGGGGGGAATAAAGCTGCATGACTTTTTTTTCTTTTGCAAAAGAACTATTTCACTGGGGGGGAAACCCTGTGAAACAAATAATTCATTGTGTGCCCCTGATACAACACATACGGAGCTGCCTGTTACTGCAGACAAGTGCCAGAAATAGACCCCACAGGCTTGTCAGCTCCCAGGTGGATGTAGCGAGCTCTGGATTAATTTCCTCTTGTTTTTTCAAAAGCCTGCCTGAAAATCACAATGAGATGCTGCACAGGAAACCCCACCAGCAAAGCTACACTTCAAAGCCCAGGTACAGAGCTGTCTAGAGCGCAAATCTATCACTGCTCTGCAAACATATCCAGGGCTATTGGTCTTCTTGGAAGGGGAATCCCTGTCTGCATTGGTGTCTTTGCACAGAAAAGGACAGGTCTGGGTGTGTTCCAACTGTCCTTATCGACCAGAGTGACAAGTGGTAGCTGCAATTAAACGTAGCAATGTGAGTGCAGATTTATTAAATTTGTATACAGTGGTACCTCGGTTAAGTACTTAATTCATTCCGGAGGTCTGTTCTTAACCTGAAACTGTTCTTAACCTGAAGCACCACTTTAGCTAATGGGGCTTCCTGCTGCTGCCACGCCGCAGGAGCACGGTTTCTGTTCTCATCCTGAAGCAAAGTTCTTAACCTGAAGCACTATTTATGGGTTAGCGGAGTCTGTAACCTGAAGTGTATGTAACCTGAAGCGTATGTAACCTGAGGTACCACTGTATTGTGTCCCACTAAAAAGCGCCAAAGCCATTTATAAGCAAGTAAAATAATAATAAAAACAATTCAACAATAAAATTACAAAAGCCTATTTAAAAAGCAGCAGCATAGTATGATATTATTGGTGCTGTTCAAATATTGGGCAAAAGAAGAACATATTTGCCTGGTGCTGAAACAGTGACAAAGTTGGTGCCAGGTGAGTATCCCTGGGAAGAGTATTCCATAAATGGGCAGAAGTAGAAAGAGCAGAAAGTCAAAGAAGAGAAAGTCACTGAGAGGAAGTTACCCCTAACACAGCTCTTCAGTTGTGCCAACCCAGCAATGAACCAAAGTGGAGGGTTACCAAGGGAATCCTGGCAATAACTGAAGGTGGCCAGGCATAATTTATCTCAGCCTCCTACACTTATAACTCCCCCGCCCCGCTGCAATGAATGGCCTTGTCTGTTTTGAAAAACTGGAGGATTGATTGGTGTCCTTTAGTTCCCTTTGATACACTTGTTTATGCTCCTTGTGTTGCTGCCTGCCTGATCAGTATTTATAGCCCAGGAAGGAGGAATGGCATGGATGCATATTAATTCCACAACAGTGCTACTGCCTTATGGTTGTTTTCGTGTACGCTCCTGTTGCAATGGGCTTTGTCCTAAAAGGTGGTATAGAAATATTCAAAATAAATTTAAAACATAAACAGCACTTTGGGTTTTAAAGTCGGCAGTGCAGGATTGAACCTGGAATATTTTACATGACCAGGAGATGTTCTGCCATTGAGCTACAAAATCTTCATTCTAAAATGACATCACAAGCCATGGCAATAGTCCATCTATCTGTCTAGACTGACTGACTACAGCTCCCTAGCATTTCAAACTGGTAACCTATCTCAGACCTACCGGGAGATGCTAGGAATTGAACCTGGAACCTTTTGTAAGCCAAGCAAATGCTGTACCACTGAAAAGGCATGAAGGATTGTAGCACTGTGGCAATTTGGGAATAGTTTGTAACACGCTGGTTTGCACTTCATTCTGAGCCACAAAATACAGGAAGAAATGTGGACAAGGATAATTTTGGAAGCTATCCTGAGGAGCAACGACACAAAATAACGTGTTGGGCTGAGCACTCAAAAGCGCTGTGTAAATGCTGAATATAACGTAAAGTTGAATGGCGGATTCATCAGCCCATTTCTGGAGAGATTCTTACATTACGATGCCTCTCTCTGTTCTAGGGAAGGAAAGAGTGGAGGGGGAAGAAAGAAGTTTGCAATGAAAAATGCTGAAAGCTACAGAACTTATAAATATTTAATCATGCTGGGAGTCATGTGACTGCCTCAGACAATAGATGGTGGTGAGAAACTCAGCAGAGAGAGAGAGAGAGAGAGAGAGAGAGAGAGAGAGAAGGGGTGGTGCATGAAAAGTCACCCAGGTGCAGCTCAGTGTTTGAGATGCATCCAACATTGATCAGCAGTTTCGAGATCACGGGTGAAAAACAATACAATTTTCAAGTGGTCCGTTGTGGAAAAGATTTTGGTGCTCTGCTGCTCTGAACAGTGGGTATTCTGTTTAACTGCCATGGCTAGTGAGAACATAAGAAGATCCCCACTGGATCAGGTCTAGTCTAGTCCATTTAGTCCACCATCCCATTTCCCATTGTGGCCAAACAATTGCCAATGGGAGCCAGCCTGCAAACAGGGCATAAGCAGATGAGACCTCTCCATCTTTATAAATTTGCCTAATTCTCTTTTAAAGCCATCTGAGGTCATCACTGCATCCTGTGGCAGAGAACTCTAGGTTTTAAATCCCACCTACAAATTTTTATACAGTGGTACCTCGGGTAACAAACACCTTGGGTTACAAACACATCGGGTTATAGACTCCACTAACCCAGAAGTAGTGCCTCGGGTTAAGAACTTTGCCCCGGGATGAGAACAGAAATCGTGCTCCAGCGGCGAGGCGGCAGCGGAAGGCCCCATTAGCTAAAGTGGTACCTCGGGTTAAGAACGGTTTCAGATTAAGAATGGACCTCCAGAACAAATTAAATTCGTAACTAGAGGTACCACAGTATTCTGTTTCCTTCCATCTAGGGAACTCAAGGTGGCCTTGGAGAGTCTATATGCAGCTCCCCCATATGGTGAGCTATCAAATGGCAGTGATGGCTTTTTGACTAGGTGCCTTGGGGCCCTGGGCCTGACTCTATCTACACAGCCTGCCTATTGGATGCTCCTAGCAGGGGTGCCAACTTGAATAAAACATTGGAGGGACCTAGGTAAGCCCTGCTCCACATAGTTGATGATAAGATGCAGCCCTCTCCACACCATTTTAATGGCAATACCCATCAAATTTGGGGGTGCCCAGCCCTCTCAAATATTTTAGGGGGGGGTGAAGGAGTCTCAGCCCCTAGGAGTTGGATCCTATGGCTCCTGGACAGGAAGGAGTTTAAGAAGGCCTCTTGTTCTAGCTCAGCCTTGGCTGAGCAACATGGTTTTCCTTAACTAACAACAACAACAACAACAATAATGATCCCATGTGTGAGTGTCTGAGGGCCCTGCTCCTTCTTGCCACTTACCATCTGGCCTGGGGCGGGGCCTGAAGCCTCAAAAGGACTGCTCTGCTGCCCAGGAGGACTCCCCTGTGTGAGTGACTGAGGGCCCTGCTCCTTCTTGCCACTTACCATCTGGCCTGGGGTGGGGCCTGAAGCCTCAAAAGGACTGCTCTGCTGCCCAGGAGGACTCCCCTGTGTGAGTGTCTGAGGGCCCTGCTCTTACCATCTGGCCTGGGGTGGGGCCTGAAGCCTCAAAAGGACTGCTCTGCTGCCCAGGAGGACTCCCCTGTGTGAGTGACTGAGGGCCCTGCTCCTTCTTGCCACTTACCATCTGGCCTGGGGTGGGGCCTGAAGCCTCAAAAGGACTGCTCTGCTGCCCAGGAGGACTCCCCTGTGTGAGTGTCTGAGGGCCCTGCTCTTGCCACTTACCATCTGGCCTGGGGTGGGGCCTGAAGCCTCAAAAGGACTGCTCTGCTGCCCAGGAGGACTCCCCTGTGTGAGTGTCTGAGGGCCCTGCTCCTTCTTGCCACTTACCATCTGGCCTGGGGTGGGGCCTGAAGCCTCAAAAGGACTGCTCTGCTGCCCAGGAGGACTCCCCTGTGTGAGTGTCTGAGGGCCCTGCTCCTTCCTGCCACTTACCACCTGGCCCAGGGCGGGGCCTCACAAGGACGGTTGTTGCCACTGATGCTGCTACTGTCCAGGAGGACCCGGAGGGGTGCAGACTCTTTTTTAACATATTTTAAAATTTTCCTTTCTCTTTAGATTTTTTATATATATCGGGGTGGGATGGATGTTTGGGTGGGCTTGGGAATTCGTTAGATTTTGATGAATTTGTAATTTTTGCAGTTTTTATTTGTATTGTTTTATTGTTTTCTGGGTTGTTTTTGTTTTTTGTTTTTATTGTTTTAAGGTTTTATTGTTTTAGGCTGCGAAACAATAACATTAATTGCCATCAATGGAGGCTACTATGAGGCTTGGGATTGCTACCGTGGAGGGGCGAGGGAGGTATGGCTGTGGGGGCAGATGTCATAGGCGAAGGGGATCGAGATATGGATATCCTCGTACCCCTTCCAATCTGTCCCTCATCCCAAGCGACGAGGGTAGGGTGAGCAAGGATTATTCACCTCCGTCACTGGTGCTGTGCAATGCCAGGTCTATAGGTAACAAAACCACCACCCTGTGAGATTTCTTTACCTCGCAGGGGGTTGACCTGGCTTGTGTGACGGAGACCTGGGTGCGCGAAGGGGCAACAGTTACCTTACGAGAGATGGCGCCCCCAGGTTTCTCCATCCTCCACCAATCGCGGACTGTGGGCCGGGGGGGGGAGGGGTGGCATTATTAATCCGGGAAGATTGTCCTTTCAGGGCTCTACCATCGCCATTGATCCCCGGCATTGAATGTGTTGGCCTAGTGTGGGGCTCCGAGGAGAGCTTGGCTGTCTGGCTGGTGTACCGGCCACCTAGCGCACCAGCAGCCACCCTGTCAGGCCTATTGGAGGCGGTGGCCGGCTGGGCCTTGGAGTTCCCTAACCTATTGGCTTTGGGGGAATTCAACATCCATGCTGATGCCACTCCCTCATCACAGGCTCTGGACCTAGTGTCTTCCATGGCGACACTAGGGCTCTCCCAGTTTGTTTCGGGCCCCACACATCAAGCAGGCCACACGCTGTATTTGATCTTTGGCGTAGGTATAGATGTGATCATGTCTCCTTCGATGAAGGTGCCATGGTCTGATCACTACGCTCTGAAAGCCAGGATTGACTTTCCACCCCCACCCTGCTTAGGTGGCGAGCCGATTTGGGCTCGCCCGCAGAGGCTGATGGACCCTGATAGATTCCGCCAAGCCTTGCGGGTCCTTGCTCCCCCTGGCGACTCATTGACTGAGCTTGTTGAGGGCTGGAATATCCAGCTCCTGGCAGCCATCGATGAGATCGCACCTAAGCGCCCTCTGCGACCCCGCAGAAACAGGGCTCCCTGGTTTACCGAGGAACTCCGGAAAATGAAGCGGGACCTCAGACGGCTAGAGCGAGTATGGCGGGGTGCCCGTGACGGAGCCTCAAGAACATCTTATAGGGCTTTTATGAAAACCTATGAGATGGCGGTGAAGGCTGCTAAGAAGTCTTACTTCTCGGCCTCCATTGCATCCTCTAGCTCTCGCCCGGCGCAATTATTTAGTATAATCCGGTCTTTAACGTCCCTTGAGGGACAGCCAAATTTAAATAACAATTTGACACACAGCTGTGAGGCATTTGCGAGCTTTTTTGTGGAGAAGGTCTTGTTGCTCCGCCATGACCTCCCTGCCAATTTGGATACCATAAAGGAACTGGAGGCCCCTCGACTGTCCTCGGGTCCAGTATTGGACCACTTCGACCGGATATCCCCAGCCAGTGTGGACAGACTCCTCCGAGCTGGAAAGCCCACCACCTGTCCTCTCTACCCATGCCCGTGTTGGCTGATTAGAGCGTGTCCAGACGAGGTGCGGGCCCTCCTGGGGGATATCATCAATTTGTCCCTTGGCACGGGGAGATTCCCAGGGGAACTGAAGGAGGCAGTGGTGCGCCCGCTCTTAAAGAAAACATCATTAGATCCTTTAGATCTATCCAAACCTACAACCTTGGTGTTATCAGCATCACACCAACTGAGCTTATCCAGTATGACAGTGGACATTCAAGCACTACATTTTTGGGTGTTTGCATCTTTCATTCATTCATTTGTTCAATAAGAGGACAAATTTGAATTGTGCTTATTCTTTGTATATTTCTTGTAAAATATCTTCACTTCTTAGAAATTCTGAATATTAAGAATGCCTGGAAATAAATTAACGCATGCAAACACACCCGCACACCCCACACACATTTACAAAAATTTCATCAACCACAAAAGCTTGCTTTTTTAAAAAAGTGGATTTCTTCTGCCAGGGTAACAGAGTACTTTAATCCACTTTAATTGCTCCAACCAGACATTCCAGATGTGTTCTTGAACCCCTCCTGCAAGATACTGACCATTTGGAGACAATCTAAGATCTGGCACAGCCTCCTCTGGAGGAAGTTGGCCCATGTATAAGATTCTGGAAAGGGGGAGCACAGAATAACATTAAACAAAGATGGTTATTTCTGTTTTCCAGTGTGAAAGCACTGATGGTGTATGTTAGCAGTTACCCTTTCTCACCTTAAGTTGACTGCCTAGCACCACACCTTCCTCCAGTCTTCCTCTTCCCACCCACCTCCAGACCTGCATGGTGTTGGCAGGAGCCAGACATCAGAGAATGAATGGCAAAGCCACTGTGAAAGGAAGACCTTGTATAAAATCAGCCTTCTATTGCCTGCGCCCTAGGATGTCTGCCAGATCCCAGCACTGTGGCTGTGGGGGGGGGGGGCGGGGGCAGGATCCCTCTTTTCTTTGTAATTGCTCTGTTCTCTGGGAAATAGCTTAGTTTATTCTGCGTTAGCCTCATTGCATGAGTAGAGGGGAAAGTTGGAGAGGAGCAAATCATAATGCTGGGGCCAGATACTCACAGCTGCAAAGTGTTGTGGAGGCTAGAGGAGGTGTGGGGAACCTTTTCCAGCCTGAGGGACACATTCTCTTCTGGGCAACCTTCCAAGGGCCACATACCAGTGCTGGGCAGTGACAGAAACAAAAATGAGAAAAGCAATAAATGTAAATGTTACTTTTGTTCAGTGGGCTAAAGGTAAAGGTAAAGGGACCCCTGACCATTAGGTCCAGTCGTGACCGACTCTGGGGTTGCGGCGCTCATCTCGCTTTATTGGCCGAGGGAGCCGGCGTACAGCTTCCGGGTCATGTGGCCAGCATGATTAAGCCACTTCTGGCGAACCAGAGCAGCGCACGGAAACGTCATTTACCTTCCCGCCGGAGCGGTACCTATTTATCTACTTGTACTTTGACGTGCTTTTGAACTGCTAGGTTGGCAGGAGCAGGGACCGAGCAACGGGAGCTCACCCTGTCACGGGGATTCGAACCGCCGACCTTCTGATCGGCAAGTCCTAGGCTCTGTGGTTTAACCCACAGCACCACCCGTGTCCCTGTTCAGTGGACTAGTTTCTATAATTGGATGAATCTTTCCAAACATCATGGATTTTAACCACTGGTCTCAAAACTTAGTTGTTGTTGTGTTGTTTTTTAGAATTCCTGAACAACTTTGGGTTCAAGGCTGCTTTCATATCTAAATATCTGTATCTCATACACATGTACATGGGCTGATTTGTGGAACCATTCAAAAGCATGTGGGGAAGGAAGATGGACAGATAGATGGAGAAACAAAAGAAGGAAGGAAAAGATGAGAGAGAGAGAGAGAGATTCAATCAATATATCTGAGGATGCAAAATAGTAAGGGGCCTTTTTTATATATAAAAACAGCTTTGTCATGGGTAGCAAGGTCAATGTTGCTTCTCCTCTTCTCTGTCTTGGTTTGCAGCAGTGAACTGGCAGAATGAATGTCAGAAACAGAGGTGTCATGCTGAGGAATGAGTGGAAGAGTGTCAGCTTTTCAGAGGCATCTGGTAGGTCACTGTGGAAACAGGATGCTAGACTAGATGGAGCTTTGGTCCGATCCAGCAAAGGCTCTTCTTAAGTGAGCCCAGGTCAGGAGCACACATAACATCAGCTGCTGCCAGAACCACCAACAGCTTGAAATAACTGTTGTGGCAGCTGCTCCCTCACCTTCCCTCGCGTCCTGACAGAAGGGAGCCAGGGAGCACACAGAGCATCCACTACCAGTTGGTATGAGGGGACTCTTGTCAGTCTTTGGCTTATATATTCTTTTTCTTTCTGTATTTAAATTGTAGACCGCCGGGCTCCTTGGCAGAAAGGTGGTATATAAACCCGCTAAACAACACCACCTCTCCACTCTGAGTTTGCGATGCCAGATTCTCTGAAATGTTCATAGGTATCCTGATTTCAAGTTACCATTTTTGAGATTTGTTTCTGTGACGCGAAGAAACAGAAAACCAGCAGCAGCAGCAGCATGAAGCCCCATGTCAACATGGAAGATCCCAACTGTGACCTTGTCATTGGGAGCTTATAAGCAAAAGTTCTTCGGAATGCAGAAACGCAGCAACCTTCCTCCACCCCAGCCAGCTACACAGGGCACTGCAAAGATGTACTTTTCTGGAGCAGCAAGTTTGTTTGAACTGATTGCATTCAGTGCTTTGTGCTGTGCTATTCATCCACATGACAAAGAGAAGAGGGGAGGCTATACTTCTTCTTGACTTTTTATTGCTTTTCAACCCAGTGGGAACTAGCAGGCATTGTGGGGCAGGGACAGGGTGCTGGGAAGAGAGCAGGAATAGCTTGGCTGCAGTGTGTTTAAGGCTTTTGAGGAAGCAAAGGATGCTGTGGAAATGGTCTGAAAACAAAAATAAGAACAAGGGACCTTATTTACGTTTTCTTTGTTTAGATGTTTCATATAATGCCATTTGCTGCGTGAATTGCAATAAACAAAGGTGGGTGAATCTGTCCATTTTGGTTTTGTCTCACTTTTTCATTCCCCCCCCCCCAATCTTCTACATTACAATATCAACGTGCAGATCTTTTTAAAAGAAAGGTCAGCAGCATTCTAAGGTTAATTTTTCTTCATATACACACATTTGTTTGCAATTTGGCCCAATGTGCATATTTTTTCAAAGCACTTTCCCCCAGTACAATGTGTTTTGTATGCTATTTCCACTAATGTATGCACACTTTAGTATATGCATTTTCATAGATATAACTTGGCTGAGGAACTGCACAACAGAATCCAGGAAGTTTGAACATAAGAAAATTATGAGAGTGCTGCTCTCAGAGGACTTGAGCACAAGAGCCCCTTTCCCTTCTGTGGTTTCCAGTAATTGGAATTCAGAATTTTGAAGGTCTGCTGTGTTTTGGTCTGCATATTGTTTTGAAAAGTGTGCATTTGTCTGTTCGCCTTTACAAGCAAACTAAATTGAATTTCTTCCCCTTTTACTAACAGCAAAATCAAATAGGAAAAAGAATAAACGAAATCCAGAAGAAAACCCCCATAGTCCTTAGAATATCAATACAAAAGGCTAATCCATTTGTCTAATCAAGCCTCCCCCCCCTCAATCTCACCCCCCACAAGGGGCATCCTTTCCCCTCAAAGTCAGTGTCTGGCTGTGGACAGAAGCAGCAGCACCATGCAATTGAGTCCAGCCACCATTTAAATTTTCCACAATGCTCCTGACACAGTGTCACACTGGGGCATTATGGGAAATTAGAATAGCTGAGAAACTCAATCATCCAATGCTGCTTAGAGCTCTGAGGTGGGTATATATCACACACGACACACACACACAAGTGAGTGCATGAGCATGTGATTGTGTAAGCACAAGTGTGACCTGCAACAAAATGTTGAAGTGTAGAGAAGTCTTGATCAAGGATCTAGAACAGGGGTAGGCAGCCTAAGGCCCAGGGGCCAGATCCGGCCTAATCGCCTTCTCAATCCGGCCCACGGACAGTCTGGGAATCAGTGTGTTTTTACATGAGTAGAATGTGTGCTTTTATTTAAAATGCATCTCTGGGTTATTTGTGGGGCATAGGAATTCATTCATCCCCCCCCCCAATAGTCTGGCCCACCACATGGTCTGAGGGATGGTGGACCGGCCCACAGCTGAAAAAGGTTACTGACCCCTGATCTAGAGTGTCGTGCCCTCTTTCAGGTAGGAATGGATGGATATGTCAATTTTGGTTCTCTTGGTTTTCATTTTCCCAATCTTATATTCACTCCTCCACATGTCTGCAGCAATTTTTTGATTAATAAGGGGAAAAGAATGAAGATTTCTTAGCATTTAGTGCAAAGTTCACCTAATGAACACATCTATATCAGCAAATTTTGCTTAACACACATACTTTTGCAAATAATTTCTCCTAATATACTGCATTTTTGTATGTTATTTACACAAGGTTTGGGCTGAGGAGCTGCACTGCAATATTCAGGGAAGTGCAAATTTCAAATGATGGCTGCATTTCGATTCACAAATTATGCCAGGAAGTGTGACTTTGGTAGATTCTAGGATACTCCCTATTCCCCTTCCCAACTGACATTTTTATTTTAGGGCTCTCCCCTTTCCTGCTGTGTGTAGACCGATTACTGTCTTGTGGCCCTCTAGAACGGTTGGACTCCCATTCCCAACATCCCTGACTACTAGCTATGAAGTATGAGGCTGATAAAAGCTGGAGTCCAATGACATTTGGAGCACTGCAGGTTCCCCACCTCAGGTTTATACTATACTGAATGCAGACAAACCCATGGTTTCAGCACCCCTTTGCGCGCCTATGGTGCAATGGACAAGTCATCACCTACCAGCTTAGTCTACCTTGCAGGTTAGTTGTGATGATAAGATGAGAGAGAGAGAGAGAGAGAGAGAGAGAGAGAGAGAGAGAGAACTGTTTACTCCCATTGAGTCCTAAGAGCCACTTGAGAAGATGGAGGGGAGGGGAGTGAGAAAGAGAAGTGGAAACAGCTAATTAACTTGGATAGGTGGTAAAAAAAAAGTGCACACAGATAGATGCACAGGCCTCATAATTATAGAAGAACAACCAGGGCTTAATGAAGAAGCCTGTTGGGAGGGCACCAAAGAGGGCAGTTAGCGCTTTGTTCCATTAATTACACACCTCCCCCCCCCTCAGTGAAACACCAACATCTTTTAAAACATTGTGGATGAAAAAGAATCACAGCAGCTTTTATTTAAATAAATACGATGGATGAAAGCAAACAAGAACCTGACGCGAAAGCAATAAAAACAGTTTCAGGACATTAGATTTTCTGTTTGGGATGATGAATGGTTAGCATTATTGGCAAAATGAATTGTGGAATTTTTCATCCTGGGTTTTTCTTCTGAGAGAGAGAGAGAGGGAGAGAGAAACGAAACACCAAACCTGACAGTGTCCCTTGAGATCCATCTTCGCTTCCTCTTCCCTCCATTATTGGGCAGCAAGGTTTTTTATTATTACTATAAAAAAAGAAAAGAACTGGCACTCAAGTGGTCTGGCCTGCATCAAGTTATTGATCTGTTGTTGGTTTTTTTAATGCTATCCAAAAGTATTTGACTATTTTTAAAATGGCTTGCTTTGGGAATGCTACATGAGAAAGTGTGAGATGGTAGCAGTGGTGGAGGTGGAAAACCCAAAGGTTTTATCTAAGGATTTGAGATTTCCAGTCCCTGTCTGTTTCTCTCTATTTATTGGCTAGATAGTAGGCTATACACTTTAGAATACAACTGCCATTGTTGGCTGGGTGGTTTGTTGTCCTTAGGGCAGAAGTGAATTTAGGAAAGTGCAACTGGTTTGCTCACACTGGGCACTGAGCCGAGACAGTGCTGCAAAGTGTGCTGCAGCAACAACGAACAATGGAAGATGGAGGCAGGGGGTGCCAAATTTAGGCATTGCACAGTGCACTGCTGAAATTTTAAAGCCCAAAGTCTGCCACCCCTCAGGGCAACCAGGGATTTAAAGTAGACTTGTTTTGCATGTTTACTCAGAAGCAAGTACTTCTCCCAGATAGATGTGCATACCACTGCATGAAGAATGTCTCAGGCTGTCTACACACCATATATTAAAAGCACACACCCCCTAGGAGAAAAATATTCCTCACAGAGCTGCAATTCCCAGCATCCTTAACAAATTCGTTCCCAGGATTATTTAGGCAGAGTGTGGGCAGAGTAGCTAAACTGCAGCTAGGAAGCCAAATCATGTGCAATACTGACTCTTTTCTCGAAACAAAACAATGTCCTAACACTTGTTAAAATATTCAAAAGCTATTACTTGCATAACATAGCTAAAGAAGAATATGTGCAAAGTATTTTCATTCACATGCTTATACAAGCATGGGCTTATTTTTTCTTAGTTGGAGATTACAGCTTCTTCCTTAAACCTTCAAACAAATGGTGTACAGTATTTCTCTCTTTCCAGACTTCTGCACATGACCCAGCCGGGCCATGCGGTTCCTTCCTGAGATGTTCCCACTTTCTCCTTCCAGCAGACTTCTTACTGCTTCTTTGGGAGAACATCAACTTCTGTCCTTCTTTCTGTCACATACCTCCACACAGAAACATTAGCATTCCTTACCTCTATAGCATTTAGAGAGAGTTATTTAACATTGTCTCCTCTTCTGAGTTCATGGAAATGCAACCATTACAGTCAAGTCATTAAACACAAAACATAATGGAGAATGTAATAAGATACCCCCTATGTGACCAGAGTTAACCAATCACATGAGAGCAACTGGGGAACGTTCCAGAATTAAAGACACAGTAATTCATTTAAGCATTCCCAATTTCAGTAAATTAAATCACTATACTTAATAGGGAAGCATGCTTTAAACGTGCCTCAAGTGTTTAGTGAGTATGCAGTCCCAGATTCAGTCTTGGAATCATCAGGTACAGATGGGAAAGACTTTGTCCTGAAACCCTAAAGCTCTGGTCCTAGTCAGACTACTAGACTAGCAAGATGCCTTCCAGGTGTTCTGTTTTTAAGAAATGTGATCAAGAGGATTGTGGTGGAACAGTTGCAGGTATTTTTGGATGAAATCAATTATCCCAACCCATTTTGATCCTGGTTCGGGCCTAATTATAGGAGAGAATTAGCCTTGTTTGTTTGGATGGATGGCCACTATTGGAAGGAGGACAGGTGGAGTGTGACCCTGTTATTCTTACTTGATCTCTTCATGATTTCTGATACCATTGACTATGGTACCCTTTTGAGCCAATTTAGGAAGATGGGTATTGGTGGCACTGCTTGACAGTGGTTCTGATCCTGTATCCAGGGTTGGTTTGATAGGACAGCAGTGGGTGGTTGTCTTTCGACTTCTGGGCAGTTGTGTTGTGGGTTGCCACAAGATACCATCCTGTCCCCAATGCTTTTTTAATGTCTACATAAATGGACTCTCCTTTCATGGAGGTCTTTAAACATAGGCAGGATGGCCATCTGTCAGAGATTCTTTACCTGTGATTCCTGCATTGCAAGGGATAGACTAGATGACACTTGGAGTCCCATTCCACTTTAGACTTCTGTGATTCACTGTGGAAGGCAGCAGGCTGGGGAAGGGTGCTATAAGCAAAGTTGAGAGTGATGATGAACCAATGATCTGATTTGGTACAAGGAAGTTTCCTTGTTGCACTTACACCCAAGTTACTGTGCAATTAGCAGAGCTACCCCTAGCAATGTTAGTTGACAATACTGTTATGCGGAAGTGGGGGACCTTTTAACTTGAGGGCCGCATTTCCTTCTGGGCATCCTGTCTCTACCTCTAATGAGTGGCAAGAGTCAAAAGTGAGTGGAGCCAGGAATGACCCCTCCTTGGTACAGTAGGCTGGTTTCTATACACACCCATGCTGCTCTCTATCCTCCACCCAGGCAAAAAACACTTGGGGTTCAAAACAGAGGAAGTAGGAAGTGTGGCCTTTGGAGAGTGGAGTGGGCTGCAATGAGTTTAAAGAGGCCTGGAGTTCCCTACCTCTGCTGCTAACGGTATTGAAGGACCAACAGTCTGACTCTGTATAAGGCAACTTCCTGTGTTTCAATCTGGGATATGTCCTCCTACGGTGTCCAGCAGGCAGTTTGTAGTCTAGCATGCATTGCAGGGTACTTAAGGCTTCCAAAGCCAATACGAGGGATGCGGGCTGCATGCATCATTGCTGCACAGAGCAGGGAGAATTCCAGCAGGAGCAGTTTCTCCCAAAGTGTAAAAGAAGAAAGGCAACGGTTAGATAGATAAAAGGACAAAGAGAAGCACATCATTTACGGCCAGCACCTTCCTTTGTCTACAGCACCTGCCTCAGCACTGCAGACACCACAAGCCTATCTTGTTTCCTAATGATGAGAATTACTTCTGCACTGGATGGATTTTCCAATGATTTCCTTCTGCTGAGCTGCTAAGCCTGCAAGCGATCAAATTAAGATTGCCTCCCTGTGTCCCAGCTGGCAAAAGCAGATTCTTCCATGTATGCCTGCCATTTCCCTTGCTAGCAAACCCAAAGTCTTTACATTTGTCCAAGTGCCACAGGCACCTCTCCCCCACCCCCACCCCATCACCAGGTCTTGGACCCCTGGCAGTGTTAATTCAGTTCCTGGCATGCCCCCCCCCCCCGATATTCTCTGCTACTAGTGGCAAGGGGGAAGAATTTGTATCTGAGAGGTTTGTACACTAGGGGAAAAATTATTCCGAAGCCACAGAAGGTGATGGGATTAACACTCTAGGCCTGGGATAAAGGGCTGTCAGCATCTAGTGATGGAGACAGCAGAACAGTAAATGCCCATTCCAAGCCATCTGGCTGGAGCAGTTACAGACTCATCAATTTCTTGGGCTTGCAGCAGATGAGGGAGCGATCGCCTGTGATTACCCCCTCCCCTACCCAATTTAGTAGATTTAGGATAATCTACAGGGTTAAACAGTAACATCAAATTCTGAAAACTGTATGGGTTGCTGTATATATATAATACCCAGGGCCAGCCTTCTCCCTGACTTTTAAAGCCACTAGCAGATTCACTAGCTCAGTGAGGGCTTTCTAGGCACAGGCCTGCACTTTCCTAGTTAATGTCTGAGTGCGTTATTTTTTTTGGGGGGGGGGGGGTTTGGCCTGCCGCTTTCTCCACAAAAACCCAATCCTTACCACTGAACTGGAGCAAATAGCAATTCAGGTTTTCGATGGGTTGACATTTGCTCCAGTTCAGCAGTAAAGAGCATTTTTTTGGTGCAGAAAGCACCAGGGCAAAAAGAAAAGCTTGAAAGTACAGACCTGTGTCTAGAAAGTGCAGGGCAAAGATATGTGTGGATGAGCCCAGAGCTTCCCCTTTCCCATTTATTTTCATGATGCTAGCCAGGCTGCCTGAAGCAGGCATAACTTCCAAAAATGCTCTAGAACCACACAGCAGACATTTTCCTGCCACTTCCCGCAGCAGCAACACACTGCAGAAGGATCTCAGAACTGTGTGGACAGGCAGTTAAATGGCAAATGCAATCCAATGCAAGTGCAAAGAGATGTACACTGGGGCAATAAAGAAATAAATTTGAATTTCACATTCATGCTTGTAGATTGTAAACCAACAGAGACTAACCCGGAATAAGACCTTGGGGGTTGTGGTGGATAGTTCAGTGATGTTGTCAACCCTCCGTCGCAGTAGATGTGAGAAAGACAAAATCCATTTTAGGGGTTTTCTAGGAATAGGATTGAAACTACTGATGCCACAAAGCTGCTTTACAAATCTATGGCACAACCACACTTGGAAACCGTGTACAGTGTTGGCTGCCTCACTTCAAAGAGGATATTTGAGAGCTGGAAAATGTTCAGAAAAGGGCAACACAATTGATGAAGGGATTGGAGCAGCCCCCCTAGGAGGAAAAGGTACATCTCTTGGGGCTTTTTAATTTAGAGACTAGATGAGGAATGTGTATAAGGGTGTATAAAATTATGCAGGGCATGGAGAATGTGGCTGGGAATTATTTTTTTCATAATCCTAGAATTCATGGACATTCTATGGAGCTGAATGGTGTAAGATTCAGGACAGACAAAATAAAATACTTCCTCACACAGGACATAGTTAAACTATAGAATTTGACATAGTGATGGCCAGCAACATGGATGGCTTTATATGAGGATTAGAAAAATTCATGGAGGAGAGGGTTATCGATGGCTACTAGCAATGATGGCTTTGCTCTGCCTCCAATATCAGAGGCAGTATGCCTCTGAATACAGTCGTATCTTTATTAAAAGAAAACATTATGAAAATGATGTATAGATGGTACTTAACGCCGATAAAATTAGCAAAGATCTACCATACGAATGATAATTTATGTTGGAAATGCAAAAAAAAAGAAGGTACCTTTTATCATATGTGGTGGACGTGTCCCAAAGTGAAAGACTTCTGGGGAAAGATTTATAATGAGTTGAAAAAAATGTTGAAAAGTACATTTATTAAGAAACCAGAGGCCTTTCTACTTGGAATAATAGGATTGGAATTGCCCCCCAAAAGATGTTAGATTGTTTTTGTATGCCACTACAGCGGCAAGACTTTTATTAGCCAAAAATTGGAAATCGCAATAAGTACCAATGATAGAAGAATGGCAGATGAAGATGTTGGACTTTTTGGAGCTGGCCAACTTGACTGGAAGAATCCGCGATCAGGAAGAAGAGGAGTACCAAGAAGATTGGAAGAAATTTAAAGATTATTTAGCCAAATATTTTAACATAAGATAATTAGAAGACACTTGAAACTATCAAATAGGTTTAGAATTAGAATAAGAATGAATTGTAAAGAAATATGGATTTAGATTATTAAGAAAAGAGAAGATAGTAAATTGAAGGAGTTAATTTTATTAGAAAGATGATTTTGGAGAGCTGTTACAAGGTGATACAATGAAATTCAGTTGGGAGAATTCGGGGAAGTCAGTTAACAATGAAAGACAAATTGGGTTTTACAAGTAACATGTGTTTATATTTTTGTTTCTTTTTCTTTTTAGTATTGTAATGTGTTTTCTTTTGTGTGTGTTTTTTACGTTATATTTGTTATAAATGTGGAAAATCAATAAAAAAGGGAAAAAAATATGAATACAGTCGTACATTGGTTCTCGAACGGAATCCGTTCCGGAAGTCCATTCGACTTCCGGAAACATTCAGAAACCAAGGTGCTGCTTCCGATTGGCTGCAGGAGCTTCCTGCACTCAATCGGAAGCCACAGAAGCTGCGTCGGGTATTTGGCTTCCAAAGAATGTTTGCAAACCGGAACACACACTTCCGGGTGTGCGGCATTTGGGAGTCAAAATGGACGAGTACCAAGGCGTTTGAGAACCAGGGGTAACTTACCCATAGAGGCTAGTGGCGTAGGGTGCGAGGGCGCCAAGTTCTGGAGGGCGCCAGGGAAGAGGTGGAGGCTGGACGCGGCGCCTCCTGGCATCAGCTTGCCACCCTTGCCCGCCTCCGCCATGCCACGCCGAAGCAGCGCCGCACCCAGAGCCTCCATCTGCCGTGGCTACCACGGCATGAAGCGGCCAGCTGAGCCAGGAGGTGCCGTGTCCAGCCTCTGCCTCTTCCCCACCAGAGGAGCCGCCCTCCAGCCACTGCCCGCCTCTTCCAGCCCCGCTGGCAGCGCTGCCCTCCCTTAAAAAAGGTGGACAACTTTGGGAAACGGGAAGGGGGGCACTGCAGGGAGCTTTGCACCATGGCGCCGGATATGCTTAAGATGGCCCTGTTGAGAACCAAGGTATGACTGTAATAGTTTCTGGGAATCACAAGGGGGGAGATTTGCTGTTGCACTCAGATTCTGCTTCTGGGTTCCCCATAGGTATCTGGAGAGCATGCCTGATCCACCAGGGCTCTAACATTTCTAATGTCAGATGTGTGCTCTCTGATTCTTAACCCAGTGAATCCACACTGTGAAGAGCAGAGGGTCAGGAGAGAAGTCAAGCCCATTTCCAGCAAGCCACCTACACGTGGTGTTTGCACATACATGCATGTGCATAGAAACAGGCAAGCCTTAATATGGATTCTATGGGGTTCCTCTTTGAGGTATCTTTCCAGTGCTTCTGTTCAGCATTGGATTGATGGAATTAATATTAAAGGTGGCTCCTGTGCATGTACTGAGGACCACATCACTGGGTGACCCCACCCAGCTCCCTGAATATTTTTAATTTGAGGGAAGAGATTTCAGCTCTAAAGGGTGTGATTTCCCCATAACACCGGGCCCTCTCTTTGTACAAATTGTACACTAGGAAGAAGGGGGTAGCAGGAGAAGAACCAGCAGAGGATGTGGTGATGTGTTACAAAGGGGACAGCTTGGTTCTAGTTGGGCTTGTGCCAAGTGGAGATGTAGCAACAGATCAAACACAGTCAGGTTAATGAGAATGTCATTCCTTCGGCTTTGACGAAGCCCAGAGAGCAAGGGGCGGCTGGCACGGATGGACAGTGGGCTCCAAATAATATTCTGTAATTAGCTGGCAAATACAAGATGATGCTTAGTGTAATTGCTTGGAATAATGTCTTGCTGCCTGAATCTGTTCTGTGGCAGCCTGCATGCGCTATATCTCTGTTTCCCGTCCCCTCTGTCATTTCTCATTTCATTCTTCCCCAAATTTGATTGCATCGTCTTGGAGGCTACAGTTGCCAGGGCAACACCACGGAGCCATTATGCTTATGCAGCTGACGTCTCACCCCCTCAAAGGACTGGCTATTTGACTGTCCATCCCTTCTCACACACTCCCTTCCTCAAACCACACAAAGCATATATTTCAACTTGTTCTTGGAGGGCTTGTTGCTCAGTTGGATAGCACCTACCCTGCATTGACAAGACCTGAGGTCCAGTTTCTGGCAAAAACCTCTGCTTGGCACCCTGACAGCTGGCCTTGACAGCCACCACAAAAAGTGTTGGAGCTGTATGACTGGCCACTAGAACAGAAAGGAATATACGCAGAGCCAGCCACCCCCTCAACTTCCTGTTCTTGCAGTGGCCAGTCAGATGCCTATGGGAAGCCACAAAGCAGAGCCTTAATTCAACAGCATTCAACTTGAAACAGGCATTCAGAGATGTACTGCCTGTACAGTACAGGCAGAACATAACAATTATGGGTAGTACATAAGCGGGAGCTTGAGGGACCAGACCAAAGTTCCATCTAAAACCAGCATCCTGCTTCTTTAGAGCAAGGGCCATAGCTAGATGGACCAATGCTCTGACAGCATAAGGTGGCTATGTCTCCCAGCCCAAGAACATGCTCTCAGTATTACTGCCATTCTGACACTCTCCCCAATACATTGTTCCTGGTACTTGGGTGACCAGTTGGGGGATGAATTCCTTATTGGAAAAATGAATGAGAGGGAAATTCATCCAAGTCTCCTACAGAGACTTGATCATCTGTAATGGATGTCATCCACCATGGATGCTTTAGCTGAAATTCCTGAATTGCAGGGGGTTGTACTAGATGACCCCTGGGTCTCTTCCAACTCTACAATTCTATGGTTCTAGAGTGGGACTCAAAAACAGTTACTTCTGTTATAAGATGGAGGCAAATGAATACCCACAGACAACAGTGTTAATTGTCTTACATTCATCTGCTCCTTTATATGCAGGGGGTGGTGGCAGGCTTTTGCTGATCCTGGACCTGGGTTACTGCCTCAAAGTCCTGCCCTAATGGTAGATATCAGCTTGTGCCAAGGATAACCCTGCTCTCTTTTCTGGCAGGCTAAAGTTTGCAAGAGAGCTGTTGCATCAGCGACGGAGCAGCCCAAACTGGGAGCTTATATAGCAGTTGGGGGCTCCACCACTTACTGGCTTTCAACCAGGCCCTGATCTGGGAGATGCTGCCATGTACTTCCACCTTCTCCTGAGCAGCCCTATGTGTAGCTAACAGGGCTCATTAGTGGCAACCCTGAATCTCCTTCCTGGCACAGGCACTAAGTTGCCCTCACCTGGTGCGCACAAGTGATGTGTGACGCCAGGCACGTCTCCTGATGCTGAGCAGGCTGGTGTGGCCTTCTGCCTGACAGACCCCATCACAGCCAAAGCAGGCTGCAAAATATCGAAGGGGCCCTGTTAAGGATAATGAATGAATTTCCTGAAATTTGAATGTTTACTTGTGTTAAATTACTATGTACTTTTAACATGGGTTCCCTCCCTCCTCTGGCAGTGTGATTGGCTGACTGAGTCACATGAGACACGCATTCCATTCTGTTGTGACTGTTATTCCAGTAACTGTTGTTTTTAATTGCTCTCTGTCCTCTCTCTGTGTGTGAGGGAGAATGGCTGCTGAGAGGCTTCTCTGGATACTGCTGAGGGCAGTGTTGTGTCAGTGTGATCTGTCTGAAGTGAAAAATACAGAGGAAAATCCCTAAACGTTAATTGGGAGAAACCTGTGCAGGAGCTCTCTCTAAGGAGCAGAGAAAATACTGCTTAGGTGAAAGTAAAAACTTCTTATAAGAAGCTGTAAGGCCTGAGTGAGGTAAAACTCTGGTGCAAGTCTCACCACAGTTTTTATTTATAAGTCTAAGGAAGAAGACTTCCATCTACAAGTGAGAACGTACCCATGTTTGAATAAATATATTGTTATTAGTTATATGTTTATGAAAGTAAAGTTTTTCTGAATACAGTGGTGCCTCGCAAGACGAAGAGAATCTGTTCCGCGAGTCTCTTCATCTTGCGGTTTTTTCATCTTGCGAAGCAAGCCCATTAGCGGCTTAGCGGATTAGCGCTATTAGCGGCTTAGCGGGCTTAGCGGATAAGCTGATAAGCGGCTTAGCGGATCAGCTGTTAAGCGGCTTAGCGGATCAGCGGATCAGTGGCTTAGCGATCAGCTGTTAAGCGGCTTAGCGGATCAGCTGATAAGCGGCTTAGCGATCAGCTGTTAAGCGGCTTAGCGGCTTAGCGGATCAGCTGTTAAGCGGCTTAGCGGCTTAGCGGATCAGCTGTTAAGCGGCTTAGCGGCTTAGCGGATCAGCTGTTAAGCGGCTTAGTGGCTTGGGAAAAAGGGGGGGAGGAAAAAAACCCTGCAGGAACTCGCAAGACATTTTCGTCTTGCGAAGCAAGCCCATAGGAAATTCGTTTTGCGAAGCACCTCCAAAACGGAAAACCCTTTCGTCTAGCGGGTTTTCCGTCTTGCGAGGCATTCCTCTTGCGGGGCACCACTGTACAAAGAGTCCGGACATTGTATAGTCTTTACAAAGAGGCTATCAATCACCTAGAAGAATTACTTAGTTTCCTAGCTGTGAGCTACTCTGCTTCTTCGCATATCATCAAAATTTATTTTCATATACATAACAGGCCTGACCCCCTCTTTGAATTTTTTTGGGGGGGACACTGCCTTGCCCCCCCCTCAATGGTGCCACTGCTTGGAGAAAGGGAGAGAGTCAGAAGAAGGCTGATCAATCGCAGGTGCAAACCCCCCACCTCCCCCCTACAATAGCTTTCACTGGAGGCCCCCAAAGCACTGGGGTTTTAGTCAGTATTTCTTGTTTGCATGTGCTAGTTTTCACTTATTGACCCCATACTGGCCACATATAAAGCCTTTATGCAGAACGGCTTAATTTGTCATGAACGATAAACCTTGGGTTTTCTTTATCCTTTCAACCAGAAGTCTCACCAGGTTTTTTCTTTCTTTCTGCACACAGCTGCAGTGTATTTACAAAACTCCAACAGGAGCCAGACATATGCACATGCATCACCCGTGCCTTACAGAAAATTGCTCTGTGGAAGTTTTGCTGCAGCATGATGTGTGTAATAGGTGAGCAGCCTCTATCTTGCCTCATTTTCCGTGCAAGCTTTCCTTTGACTTGATCCAGCAGGGCTCTTCTTAAGCACCATGAGGAGATGCCAGGTTTGAGGCCTGGGCAGGGCTGAACCTACACATGTAGTGTGGAGAGTTTGGGAAAAGAAAACCAGAGAAGACTGATTTGATTCATCCTTCTGAATCACTTCCCATCCTACAGACATTCAGAACCCCAGTGCTTTGGGGGCCTCCAGTAAAAGCTATTGTAGGGGGGAGGTGGAGGTTTGCACCTGCGATTGATCAACCTTCTTCTGACTCTCTCCCTTTCTCTCCCTGCCCAGACATCTCACTTGCATGTGTGAACCTGCCACCCCCCCTCAGATTGATGTGTTCTCTTGCCCCTGCGAGGATGCAGGGGGAACGTAGATGAAATATATTGTTTTTCAGGTAGAATAGCTTCCAAAATGGTACATTTGCTTTCAAAGCACTGTTTGGAATGCATATGAACCGCTGCCTCCAGCTACGAGAAACTAAGCCATTAAAGTTCAGATGGCAGTGGTTTCTGGGTTTGTTTTTTTTCTTTCCCTTCCACCAAATGATTCAGTCTTTCCCTCGTTGCTCTGAGCAAGAAAGGAAGAGAAAGTGAAGGGAAGCTTAGGCTTTGCAGGTTCAGATTGCATCGCCCCCATTGGGATCTCTGCTGCAGGCTAAATCTGAGTGCTGTGTTCCATTTAATTGTGCCTAGGAAAGTTATTCAAGCCCTGAAGATCCTGGGGGCAGGGGGCTTTATTGTCTCTTTCCCCCATTATATCTCTTTCCGCAAACTTATTGAACAGAGTAGACACAGCTTGGTGTGGTGATGGAGAGGCAATGCATAGGAGCCGTGCATACTTGTTATCACTCGGAAGAGTAGCTTAGGAATGGGAGGGGCACCCTGGACAGCACTGGGGCTGCAGGGGACACTAGTCGCTGCCTCCCCTCCTGGTCACCCTCCAGCAGGCCCAGCGCTGCCTGAAAAAGCAGCGTGAGGCACACTGTGGGACAAGCGAGCCTTCAGGGCAGGATCCAGCAGAGGTGAAACTGCGCTTTCTGTCACCTGGGTCAAAAACCCAGTTTGGCACCCCACCCCCAGATGCATGTTTGTGTACATACAGTACATACACATACATATGAACACACACACACACACACACACACACACACACACACACACACACCTCAACACGTTTATTTGTAAAGGGCATAAAAAGCAGACAATATATCATTTGAATATAAAGTAATCCTAAGAAGTAGTACAACCGTATGAACAAAGGGAAAATGAGCATCTCTTCCGGTAAAAAGTAGAACTTCAATGTGCAACAATTGTCTATCCAAGGTCAGGTTTTGAATTAGATTTGTTTGGTCACAGGATCATTAAAAGACTGCATTTTCATAATATCAGCCCAGACCCCCTGGTTTCCTTAAAAATATATATATATATTTTTTCATCTTTGAGACTTTATGCCACCCACCCACCTTCTTGGTTCTGTGCAAACCCTTTCAAGGAGTTTTGTCGTGTAAATTTACTCCTGAGTAAGCTTCAACAAGATTCCTTTCAATTTTATTTTTGTTTGATTACTCATTTTAGGAAATGATAATTTTGTAGTCATTTTAGGTTCCATGTTAAGGGAAGAAATGCTTTTTGCAAGTCTAAAGTAGAAAGTGCCCTTCCATTGCAATCCTAATGCATCCAGGCTGACCAAAACTTGTCAGGGAACTGCCTCTGGCATGAAAAATGCTCACACACACCCCTTACTTTCCTGTGTGTAGATCATGTATACTTTGTAAAATGACCCAACCTTAGCTGTTTAAACACATTCTTAGTTCTAAAGTGGTCATAGAATTACCCCAAGGATCATCTAGTCCAACCAATTCTCTTCCTCAGCTTCCCACCCCTCCCTCCATTCCTCCAGTTTCTTTCTCACACAGTAGCGAACCCACAGGGGATCTTATCTTTTGCTTCATTGGGAAGAGCCACACAGCCTCTCCAGATTTCCCGGCTCTCCTTCTCCCTGCAAATGAGCCTTCATGGGGAAAGGTGAAGAAGGACGGAGCTTGTGGCTGCCATTCACTTTTCCATCTTTCTCTCCGGCTGAAGCCCAGACATGCTGGAAGGCTGGGAGCCTCAATGGCGCCCCTCTGGAGGCTTCACCCAGGACAGAAACCCTGGCTAGAGCCCCTCCACCCCCCAGCTATGTCTCTGGCTGACACAGGTCTCTTCGAAGGTGGCAGTGCTTTGCATCACACCCATTCTGCCAGTTACCGTACCTCTTTTCCATAGGAAGAAAAGCTGAGCAGCATGTTGAAAAACGTTTCCCTTTGTTTCTGGTTTTCTTTTGCAACATGGCATCCACTCCTTCATAGTGGCTCTCCCGCAGTAACTCTTGGAGAGCCTGGAGGAGCAAGAGCTGCAGAGGTGGCACGCAGGCAACACAGAAGCACGGTGCCAGCCATGCCCCTCCAAGTCCCCCTCCCCTTTGAAGGCTGGCTGGCAGCTCTTGGGTGGCACCTATTTCCTTCCTGGCCGCCAGCTGGCCTCTTCCCAAAAGTTTAGGTCTAACTTTGGGTTGTTCCTGGGAGGGAGGGCTGGCAAACCGCACTGGGGCAGCTGGCAAACTGTGGAGCCAGGTGAGTGAGTGGAGGCGTGGGGCAGAAGAACCCAGGAAGAAAAGTTATTTTGGAGATAAAATGTTTTCAGGATGTTGCCAGCAAATCTCGGCTGGTTGCCCAGGAATGTACAAAGACAAGGGAATTTTTCTTACTGTCCGCTTTTTATTCAGTATTTGCAGAGAGAGGCTATAGAACCCAGCCTCTTAGATAATGGCGCTATCCCGAGTGAATCTCCATCCTGCTGTCTCTCCCAGTTCCTCATTTGTGGAGTGGGTGCTGCTATGTGCCCTCTGCCTTTGAACTCTTTGCTCTCCTGCTTTCAAGGCCTGCTGTGTTCTGGGAGGGGGGTCTGGAATGCTTTCTAAAGACACTGTGTCCATCAGCTGTCACCCCCCTGGTGCTTCCTCCTCCTCCTCCTCCTCTCCCACTATTTCCCAACTCCCCCCCCCATCTGTCTCTGAGCTGTGACCTCCCTCAACCCCCTGTTGTAAATCTAAACTGTTTTCCTCTTCCTCTTCCTCTTCCTCTTCCCTGGAAAGGTCAAGCTGGGGAGGCGGTCTTCACCATTCCTGCTCTTCCCAGTCCCTGACAAAATGCCAAACCACCTTCTCACCTGGTGGGGAGAGGGAAGCTGTCCCAAAACCAAATGTGGGAGGGATGCATTTGTTTGGGTGGCGCACCCCGCGCTGCTTGCCCTGCCCTCTTGGGATGCCCCACCCCCATAGTGTCGTACACCTGCAAACCACACCCCCCACACTTCACCAGGCACTGTTGGGGGCTGCTATGCTATTGACTTGGAATGGTGATCGAGGGGAGCAAAAATTACATGTTTACTCTTAATCTGTACATGGAATTGCGAAGAGGGCAATAAATATGAGCTGCTGTATATGCTTGTTATCCACATGGAAAGGTGATCAAGGACAGCAAACTGTTATTATTATTTGCATTTATTTGTTGCTTTTTGTAAAAGTCTCAAAGCAACTTCCAATTCCGTACAAATACAAAAACAATTAAAAACCAGTTAGAAACAAAAAAGGAAATGAAACACTATAAACTGAATTCCTAAAGTGCTCATCCAGCGATACTATAAAAAGGACAAATCCTACAAAATATTTTCTGTGCATGCTAAATTTGCACGTGGAATGGGAATTGAGGGTAATAAATATGAAGTGTGCATGGTTGTTTTGCACATGGAAGTAACCGAGGGCAATAAATATGAAGTGTGCATGGTTATTTCACACACAGAATGGTAACTGGGGGCAATAAATAATAGCAATTGCTCTAACAGTACCAATTTCCAGAGGAGCAGCCATATTAGTCTGTTGAAGTAAACAGACTATCAAATGTATTATGGCAAAAGCCTTCATGTGGAAGGGCCATCACTCAGTGGTGAAGCATCTGCTCTGCATGCAGAAAGTTGCATCTTGAGTCCTCAGTAGAGAGAGAGAGAGAGACCGCTTCCTGAAACCCTGTAGACCTGCTGCCACTCAGTGTAGACAATACAAAGCTAGATGGACCAAGGGTCTGACTCAGGATAAGGCAGCTTCTTTGCTCCTGTTGTCAGATGCAGGAAATAGAATACCCAGTCTGTTTGGCAGATAGCTGCAAGGCAGTCTTTACCTGAATGAGCTTGCCCTGGCTCAGATGAATGATGAAGGCCCTGCTCAAAGATCTGTGATATTGGCTGCCTCACACATGTGGAGCTCCCTCCCTCCCACTGTGTGTTTGGCCCTTTCAATATGGCCTTTAAAAGCTCACCCATAGAATCATAGCATCATAGAGTCTGAAGGGATCCTGAGGATCATCTAGTACAGGCTTCCTCAACCTCAGCCCTCCAGATGTTTTGAGACTACAATTCCCATCATCTCTGACCACTGGTCCTGCTAGCTAGGGATCATGGGAGTTGTAGGCCAAAAACACCTGGAGGGCCAAGGTTGAGGAAGCCTGGTCTAGTACAACTTGGCGTTATCAGCACCACACTCTAATCAACTGAGCTATCCAGCTGAGCATCCATCTCATACTGCTTCATCTTAAAGGTCTTATTGTGGTGCTGATTTAATTATTTTATTGTGTTTTTTAGCTTGTTTCAATGGTGCTGACCTATTACTGAAATATACTGCTTTTTAAACATCTCCTTCGGGAACAATGGGGCCATGACCTTCAAATTTGGAGGGGTCATTTATTTATTTATTTATTTATTGAGGAGTGGTGGATACTGCGATGCATTCTTCCAGTCTTTTATTGTGCCCTAATCCAGAGGGCATCAGGATGCCACGGCAGGATTAAAGCCTGCTGAATGAGAACCTCAGCTCTGGCAGGCTAGAAAGGTTGTCACATGTTGTTGTTTTTTTACTCTTCCCATTCAAAGTTGCAGGTTTTTGCAATGGTTGGCCAAAGAAAAATAATCTGAGCACAGATTCCCAAGCCACTTTTGCAAATTTGAAACCGGAGGTGCTCACAGCTGGAGCAACTTCCTTGATGGTTAATAATTTTCCAGGGGCTGAAGTACCTCTGACACACAAATTACTATCTGTGCTTTGAACATGCAAAGCTGCATAGCCGAGGTAAGTGTTATTATTACTGCTGAAAGATTTATGCCCTGGCTAAATTGTAATTTGGGTAACTGCATTCTATCTGCCTAAATTGCCCCTTGCGGTTACGATTGTATACAGTAGCTTTCATTACACGCCTTGGCCTCTGTTCTTGGGGAGCTTTGCAATCAGCAGTGGTTGAAAAGCCAGATCATCCATCCCCACTAATGGCAGAAATCCAGGAGTGGATTATAATGTAGTTCAGGGCCAAACACGGCAGATAGCCCAGGAGTGAGGAGAAACAGGTACAGGTTACCAGATCCTGAAAATCCATTGCCATTAGCATAATACTGAAAGTAAAGGATATTTCCCAGTATGCATATAGAATGTCCAGACCTTGTACGATAAACTAGAGCCAATCAAAAGCTAACAACAAATTTAAAACACTTAATTGTAAAAGCAGCATAAAATACAGTATAAAAACATGAATAACAATAAAATTCAAAGTTCAGAAATCAATTTAGGGGAAATCCATCTAATAAGCATTAGATAATCACTAGGGCTAGCTGGCTGAATTAGACCTACTTGGGCCAGCGAGAAGGCCAGGGGAGAATTAGGTGTGGGGTCTCAGAGCAGGTAATCTTCATAAAAGGGGAGGGGGAGGGAAGAGAGGGGAAGAAAAGATCAGGCTAAATTCAAATTAAAAGTCAGGCAGAATAGCTCAGTCTTACAGGCCCTGTGGAAGGAGGTTAAATCCTGCAGGGCCCTGGTCTCATGGGACAGAGCATTCCACCAGGTCGGAGCCATCACTGAAAAGGCCCTGGCCCTGGTGGAGGATAGTCTGACTTCCTTAGGGCCCGGGACCTCTAAACTATGGTTATTCATTGACCTTAAGGTCCTCTGTGGGGCAGAGCAGGAGAGGCGGTCCCGTAAATGAGGAAGGAAAGAACCATGCACGTCACCTACAGTTCATTGGAAGAAAGGTGGGATAGTAATGTACTAAAAGCAAGTAAAGTAACATTTTTGAACACTAAGGTTGTATTGGGCCAAGGGAGGAATGATGATTATAACACAGTTGAAGCCCAAACAAGGCCAACAGGGAGGAGTACAGATGTGCACTCATTACAAGGGGGCAGAGAGAGCTTGTAAAGGAAACTCTAGGGCAGAGGTAGGGAACCTTAGTTTCTGGGGCCAGATGTGGCCAGCCTTCTCAAGACACACTCCTTCCCAGCCTTGATTCACATCTCCCTTGACTGTTTTTGCCTGGTTCAGTGTTCCCCATCCAGATGGTACTTGTCCACAACTATTCACTTGGCTGAGCGAATGACTGTGGACCTGAACTTGCCTGAGTGCTTTTTAGACAGTGGGAACCCCATTTACTTTGTCCTGGGGTTTGTTTCTGTTTTTATTCTGGTGGTGCTTTAGCGTGTTCAATTTTATGTTTGCATTGCATTTTTTAAAGACATTTTACGGTTAATAATAATAGCATTTTGTAGGTTGTCCAGAGGATTTATTGTTAAAGGGATGGCAGATGAATAAATAAAGCCAAGCTTCTCACACAGAAATACTGTAGTCTGCAATGCTTAAGCAGTGCAACCCCACCTTCTAACCAATCGAATGAGTCAACCCAACTTTCTAACACAGTTCCCTTTTGTTTGGGTGGCAAAGTCACCGAGTTCTGTAACCGGGGGCTGGTGACGGGGAGAAATAAATAGATTTACTGAAGAAGGGGTATGCTTAAAAAAATGATAAGTAAAGAGATCTATTAAAGGGTAGGTAGAGGCAGAGAACAGTGTGTTTATTTCTGTGGCACTGCTGCACTTTCTCGCTCTTCTTTCTCTCCCCCCCCCCCACTCCATTTAGTGTTCTGGACAAACTATTCCCCCCTCCACAGTCAATTCAGCATTTTTCAGGAAACAAAATGTGACCTCTCTTAACTCCCAGGCACTTGTTATTTCATACCTTCCTGCCAGG
Organism: Podarcis muralis; assembly: GCF_964188315.1. NCBI lineage: Eukaryota > Metazoa > Chordata > Lepidosauria > Squamata > Lacertidae > Podarcis > Podarcis muralis. The sequence continues at coordinate 6,964,422 of NC_135673.1, read as the reverse complement.
CTGGATCCTAATCAACCAGAAAAACTCAAAATGACAAACAAACAGGAGACAGCTTTGCTATCCGAGGTTCATTAGCTCCTGGCGACCTTTTAAATTTCCAAGAAATGCACAAAAAGAAGAAAAGGGGGGGGGGACACACACGGTGGGGAGGTCTTTAAGTCATTGTGTTCCTTTCTCCATCCTTGCCTCTCCACAGATTGCACACATTTTCTATGTGCCTTGTAATGAGTCGTGTGTCTCTGCGGTATTCTCAGGGCCTGCACTTAGCCAAGCAAACGCAGAGAGGAGCTCTGGACCCGAGGCAGCTCTGTTAAGGGATGACAGGCAATATATTTGCAATCTCTCAAGGTCATTCATCTCCCCAAGGTTATTGCTGGTTTTGTGCAAGTGTGTGTTTGGCTGGGAATGAAGGCAAAGATTAACGGGTAAGTTTGCCACACCATAGCATACAAGCCAGAAGCTGGTAGAATCCCCCCCCCCCCGCAAAGTATGGGACTGTGATGCATGCCATCCATGGCCTCTGTTTGTGTCAAATATTAGATTGTAAGCTCTTTGGGGCAGAACTTATCATCTTGCACACTATAAAATACCTTGAATATTGATTTGCTACTTTGTAATATTAGAAGGGACGCGGGTGGCGCTGTGGGTAAAACCTCAGCGCTTAGGACTTGCCGATCGTCAGGTCGGCGGTTTGAATCCCCACGGCGGGGTGCGCTCCCGTCGCTCGGTCCCAGCGCCTGCCAACCTAGCAGTTCGAAAGCACCCCCAGGTGCAAGTAGATAAATAGGGACCGCTTACTAGCGGGAAGGTAAACGGCGTTTCCGTGTGCTGCGCTGGCTTGCCAGATGCAGCTTGTCACGCTGGCCACGTGACCCGGAAGTGTCTTCGGACAGCGCTGGCCCCCGGCCTCTTAAGTTGAAGGGAGAGGGGAACGGTTAATCATTAATATTATCTACACATAGTAAATTCCGGCACTCTGCTAGGATGGTTACACAAGCTCAAACTCAAAAATGCAGTTATTTGCAAAGTCTAAATCAGACAGGTCAGGAGGCCGTTTCCTGTCTAACCAGCTATCTGAAACTGCTGATGTTAGCTACAGGTCAGAAGGTCGTTCCTTGCCTAGCCAAAAACTGCTGTCAACTAAAAACCACTAGCAAGATGTTTCCTGCTTTGCTTCTGCTTTAAGTAATGCTTAGCTAGCAAAAGAAGACACGTGTACAAGGAGGTGGGAGGGGGTGCTTACTGAGCAGACAAAATGCTTAACCAGCAGAGGAAGTGCTTAGCTAGCAGCCTTAGCCAGCAAATATAGATGTGCCATATAAGGAATAAGTTGAAAACTTGCCAGCTGATTGGGGAAGTTTTGGGGGGAGGTCTGGGAGGTGGGTAAATACTCTAAAGTATAAGAAGGCTTGCAGATGCGTATTGCTTTACAGTCAGATTTCAGAAACTATATTCTGCTGGCTGTCTCTGTGCACAGATTTGCAATAAAACTCTTTTCTCCAAAGAAGAAACTTTCCTGGAATTTTTTATTCTCTTCTCGGTCCTGGGGACGCGGGTAAGCAATCCTCTGGCAAAGTAAAGGGCCTAAGCCTACAGCTTGGTGCGTTGGCCGGGAAATTGCCCCACCCCAGGGGGGGCCGGGAAGAGCCAGGCTCGACCAGGTGAACAGCTCGGACCGGAGGTTGCAGGCTTCAGCGCGCACCCTACAGATTTGTGGGGGAAACCGGCCACACCGCTCCTGAGTAGGGACCTCGGTCGAGGGAGGAAAGAGGACTGGCCAGGAGGGAATCCGCAGCGGAAAACGGTAAGCCCAAGGGAAAGGGCGTGGGCCCCCAAGGAAAAGGGGGGGCGAGGTCTGATCAAGCCTCACCTGGTTGTGCAGAGGGCCGCCAGTAAGGTTGGGTATAAGGGAAACAGAGGGGAGAACTGGCTGATTGCAGTAGTGTGCCGCCAGTAAGGTTGGGTAAAAGGGAAACAGAGGGAAAATTATTTTGATGTGTTTGGTGTGTTACATGTTGGAATTATATTGGTGTGTTTTGTATGTTGTGTGGTGCATGTCAAGATACTCTAGTGACTGAATTGTCAAGTGTGGGTCGGGGCTCAGCGTTCCCCTTGGCCGAGCGATTGCAGGGTTGTGCATTTTCTGTCAGGGAGACCTCGGCAGATCACAATCTGTATCGTGTGGAGTGTGAAAGAATTTACAATCGGATTAGGTGCAGAGTATCTGAAAAATGGGGTCTGGGGCAAGCCAATGTAGCCCTCTGGAATGTTTTTTAAAGAACTGGAAAGCGGCCACAAAGCATGATGATTGGGGAATCAAATTGCGAAAACAGAGAATGAGGACATTATGTGAAGTTGACTGGCCCGCACAAACTAATTGGCCATCAGGAGGAAGCTTTGATTTGCAACTAATCAGCCCATTATATCAGAACATATTGAATGTCCACCCCGACCAAATCCCTTACATTTCTACTTGGAAAATCAATGTAGAAAAGAATCCACCGTGGTTGAAAGCCTGCCAAGGCGACGCCCCACGAAATACAATTTGTACAGTTCGACCGGCAGGGAAGGCAGAAAAGCCCCCGGTGATACAAGATCCAGAAGATGAGGAGGGGGGAATCATCAAACCGCCACCACCCTATGCTCCACCAACTGCCCCTCTAGCAATTCCCCCAGGCCCAGGTCCCCAAGCACCGGGAGGAGCTAGCCCCCAGCCTGAACCCCCCAAGGCTGATGAATCAGAAGAGGAAGAAGAGGATGATGAGGAATTTGTAAAGGGATTGGTTGAGTTAGCAAAGAAGGGAAGAGAGTGGACTCAGTATCAGTCTTTGAGATTGCAACAGTATGTACAACCCTATGCGGAAAAAGTGGATGTTAGCCCCCACGTGTTGGCTGCAGCAGGATGCTCCTCAACACAAGGGAAGAAATGGCAGAAGGAATGGATAGAAGCAGCAACCAGGGCAGCCTTCCATAAGTCCCATGAGGCACAGAAAAAGGGTGGGGTCGGAGTAATGCCCCTCCGAAGGGTTTATGACCCACCGGGACCTCCAGGGCCTGGTGGGGCGGAGGCACCACGGACCTACACGGTCCAGCATATACCCTTTTCAAGTGCAGATGTTTGTAATTGGAGAAATCAAAATCCTTCCTTTGAGGAGAACCCAGCTAAAATTATAAAATTGTTTGAAGGGATTTTTAAAACCTATAATCCCACTTTTGATGATGTGCAGTATTTGATGGATGCGCTGCTAACCACAGAAGAAACTAGGCGAATCCATGTTGAAGCTCGAGTACACATGAGAGCACAGGGAACACCGGATCCAGACATTATAATAGGATACCCTGATAGTACACCGAATTGGAATTATCAGACTGCTGATGGCCAGAAAACCCTCACTACCTACCGCCAGAACGTGTTAAATGGTATGAGGAGGGCAGCCAGGAAACCCACCAACTTTGTGAAGGTCAGAGAGGTAGTGCAGGGGAATGAAGAGGCCCCAGGGGCTTACCTGGAACGCCTGAAGGAAGCCTACCGTCAGTATACTCCTGTAGACCCAGATGAGGCTGCCAACGCCCTTATTGTAAAGGCTGCTTTTGTAGCTCAGGCAGCGCCCGATGTCCGCCGAAAAATTCAAAAACACGAGGGGTTCATAGGCCACACCCTTGAGTGGATGTTAGAACTGGCTCAAACCACTTACAATCAGAGGGAAGAAGAGGAACAAAAGAAAAAGGAGAAGTATCAAGCAAAGAAGTTGATGGCATTACAGGCCACCGCACCCATCCCTCAGAAAAGAGGAAGTGCCCGGGGAGGAGGGCAAGGCCGCCTGGGGAGGAATCAGTGCGCCATCTGCCGGCAGGAAGGGCACTGGAAAGGAGAATGCCCACAGGCCCACTTAGGAGGGAGAGGACGAGGAGAACGAGCCCCAGGCCCAACCCCCAGGGGACCTGGACAGGAACTGAGACCTTGGTCATCGACAAATGCCAGCAGGGGTAGAGGACGTGGACAGGGACCTCCCTGGTACCCCTCAGCCCAAAGGCAGCCCGGCATGATGAGCCTGAAGGAGGAGGAAGAATACTAGGACAGACCGGGCCCAGCTGCTATAGGTTCCCGTGAGCCCATGGTCAAAATACAAACAGGGAACCAAACTATCCCCTTTATGGTTGACACAGGAGCCGCCCACTCTGTCTTGCCCATGCCAGTGTCCAAGCCCACCAAGCAAACAATTAACATAATAGGAGCCACAGGGAAATCACAAAGAGCCCCCTTCTTGCAATCTGTTGCCTGTCGCCTGGGCGGCCAAGTAGTCCAACACAAGTTTTTATATATACCAGAGTGTCCCATCCCATTATTGGGCCGAGACCTGCTATCAAAATTGCAAGCCCAGATTTCCTTTCAACCGACAGGAGAAGTGACAATGACTACAGGGCAAGCAGGCGAGTTCTCCTTAGAGGTACCCTTAAGGGAACACTGGCGCTTAATGATGGTAAAAGAAGAGGAGGGGATTATCCCAGAAGACCTCCTGCAAAAGGTTAACCCTGGTGTATGGGCAGAAGGCAACCCGCCCGGAATGGCAAAGAACATCCCACCTATAATAGTCAAGCCCAAACCGTTCGCCAACCCTGTGGCTGTGAACCAGTACCCTATCCCCCGGCGAGCTGCAGAAGGAGTATGGGTACATTTGGAACGGTTACTTCGCCATGGCATCCTGAGGCAGTGTCAATCTCAGTGGAACACCCCACTCTTGCCGGTGAAGAAGGAAGATAACTCGTATCGCCCGGTCCAAGACCTTAGATTAGTTAACCAAGCCGTGGAAACCCTCCACCCCAATGTGCCCAATCCTTACACGCTGTTGAGTTTAATACCTCCTACTGCCTGCTATTTCACGGTACTGGACTTGAAGGATGCATTCTTCTGCTGCCGTCTGGCAGAGGAAAGTCAGCCCCTGTTTGCATTTCAATGGATGGATCCAGGAACAGGCACCAAGGTGCAATATACGTGGACAAGGCTTCCACAAGGCTTCAAGAATTCTCCAACCCTTTTTGGGGTTGCATTGGCCTCGGACCTGTCTAGCTTCCCCACCAGCCCACACAGGATTCTGTTGCAGTACGCAGATGACCTTCTTTTGGCCTGTTCAGACGAGGACACGTGTATGGAAGCCACCAAGGACTTGTTAAATCATCTGGCTGAAGCAGGATACCGAGTATCTAAGAAAAAGGCCCAAATATGCCAACCCATCGTAAAATACCTTGGATTTGATATATCCCATCAGCGACGGACCCTAAGGGAAGAAAGGAAGCAAGCCATCATCCAGATTCCAGAGCCAAAGAATCGCAGGGAACTTCGTGGTTTTTTGGGCTCGGCAGGATTCTGTAGAATATGGATACCAAACTACAGCACAATTGCCAAGCCTCTGCATGAATCAACCAGAGGAACTGAAAAGGACCCCTTTGTGTGGAAGGAAGAGCAACAACAGGCCTTCAAGGATCTGAAAAGGGCATTGCAGCAGGCACCAGCGCTGGGCATCCCAAATCCTGAAAAGCCTTTCTCCCTGTTTGTGGATGAAGACCAGGGAACAGCAAAGGGAGTGCTATGCCAAAAATTGGGAAGTTGGCAGCAGCCCGTGGCATACCTATCTGAGCGCCTGACGCCTACAGAACAAGGCTTACCGCCGTGCATGAGAGCAGTTGTGGCAGTAGCCACCCTATTGAACAAAGCAGACAAATTTACTTTTGGCCAAGACACTGTTTGTGTGACCCCGCATGCAGTCCCAGCTCTGCTTGACATGAAGGGCACCTATTTCCTCTCCCAAGCAAAAATGAGAAAGTGCCAGATGTTATTGTTGCACCCACGTTTGAAGTTCCAGGTCACCACCGCCCTCAACCCAGCTACCCTGTTGCCGGTAGGAGAAGGTGAGGAGCAGACGCACGACTGCATTGAAGTAATGGACGAAGTATATTCCAGCAGGCCTGATCTCAAAGACGAAGCAGACCCCCACTGGCTTTCATGGTTTGTGGATGGAAGCAGCTTTGTCGAGGCTGGGCAGCGAAAAGCAGGCTATGCAGTGGTAGCCCTGGACGACCAGGTGGTCGAAGCAAAGTCACTCCCGCCTGGAACATCGGCCCAGCTGGCAGAACTAACTGCACTTACCAGAGCCCTGAGCCTGGCAAAGGGACAGAAGATAAACATCTATACTGATTCTAAGTATGCATTCCTGACCTTACACGCCCATGGAGCCTTATGGAAAGAGAGAGGTTTGCTTACCTCCAGAGGAAGCCAGGTGGCCCACCCACAAGCCTTGTTGAACCTTCTGGATGCTGTATGGGAGCCCGAAGCAGTAGCGGTTATCCATTGTTATGGACACACAACTGGACCAGGGGAAGTGGCCAGAGGAAATCGATTGGCAGACAAAGTGGCCAAGGAAGCAGCCCGGGAACTGGCCCCAGCTCCAATCATTGGAGCACTGGTCCCAGAAGAGATTTTAAGCACCGCTGACAAGCCAGCTTACACGAAGCAGGAAAGGGACACTGCAGACGCCCAGGAACTGACATTGACCAAAGAAGGATGGTACCTTACCCCTGATGACAGGATATGGATTCCAGAGTCTCTTTCGCGGCAAATAATTCAGAGGTACCATGATTCAACCCACATAGGACCCGATGCTACAACCAAGCAGCTGGAAAAATGCTTCTATATAGCCCACCTCTACCAACTGGCAGCCCAGATTTCCAGAAAATGCCTGCTGTGTCAAAAGAATAATCCCAGAGCCGGACCACTGGCTCCCCCAGGAATTCAGCACAGTGGAACGGCACCTATGGAAGATCTTGTCGTGGACTTTACTGAATTACCCCGTTGTGGACTGCACCGCTACCTGCTGGTAGCAGTGTGCACCTACACCGGATGGGTCGAAGCATGGCCCACAAAGACTGAAAAGGCATTTGAAGTAACCAGGTGCCTGCTTAGGGAAATCATCCCTCGCTATGGATTGCCAAGGTCCATAGGATCTGATAATGGACCAGCATTTGTTCATGCAGTCCTACAGGGGCTGGCAAAAGCGCTCCAGATCAACTGGAAGCTGCATACTGCTTATAGACCCCAGAGTTCTGGAAAAGTAGAGAGAATGAACAGAACTCTAAAGAATCAGCTGTCCAAGCTGACACAGGAAACCGGGTCTAATTGGGTGGCCATGTTGCCCTTGGCATTACTCAGGGTCCGCAGTCTTCCGTCAAAACGGACCCACTTGTCACCTTTTGAAGTTCTGTTTGGGAGACCAGTCCCATATGTTAGAATGTTAAATCCGTATGTTAGCCAAGATGTGCAACTGAATAATTATGTACAGTCACTCTCCCGAGTTCTTTCTTATCTCAACAGGTGGACCCAGGCTCGCACCCCATGTGTGTTAACTGAACCGTTCCATCAGTTCGAGCCAGGTGACGAAGTGTGGGTGAAAGACTGGCAGCGAGCCCCCCTACAGCCCTGCTGGAGGGGACCATACACCGTGCTACTCTCTACTCCTACTGCTGTGAAGGTTGCCGGCATCACCCCGTGGGTCCACCATACTCGAGTGAAGAAAGCCATCTCGGATTGGACAGTAACTCCAGATCCAGAGAACTCCCTTCGGCTGACCATCTCCAGACGCCTGGCAGACGACCGCTCTGCTGATATCACACCGGAAGCTGATATCTCAACGCACAGCTGAAGAATTGGATGGGAAGGGCGCCCGCGGGCAGCGTCCCCAACTCCGTGCCGGGACTAATCCAGGAAGTTCACCAGGACATTTAATATTTCCATAAGGACTTTCTCTTTTCTTTTTGTTATCTGCTCTATGTCCCACAGCCCTGACCCCACTGAGCCATACCGCCCTTATTGGCCTGCTAGCCTCTGCTACGACTGGTTCGTCTTGCCGGTGGTAAGAGATGGCGTGCTCTTTGGCTATTGGAAACTGGGGATTGATGAGATAGCCGTATTGAAACACCCCACTGCCCCGTTGTGGCTCCTCTCCCACACCACTGTCCAGCAAGTGTGGATAGTGCTCATACGGGAAGTTGCAGAGACGCTCGAAATCTATCGAGTTCTGGACCGCTTTTGCTGTTGTGGGAGGGTAATCAACTGTTATCTGGGAGGTAGAGCATTGTACCAACCTCATTTGATAGACCAGGTCCTACTCTTAATCCAGGCGATAGATGGGACGGAACCTATCTTAATGCAAGTATTGCAGGGGTGGGAGCCTTAACCAGGTGTGCATTGAAATTGCTAAACAAGTGGTTCAATCCACCCATCAGGGTTAGCAGAAAAGTTGACCCACGTAGTGGGAGCATCAGCTCACCAGTGGACTCTCATCCTTGAGGCTCAACAGATAGTCGGGCACAAATATCAGTGAGCTCTTCAACAATGAGCACACCCCCTGAATATTGGTGGGAGGAACCCTGGAGATATTGGTTTTGGTGGATAGGGGTTATCTCAACCGCTCTTGTCATATGGATGTGTGTTTTCTTTTGCTGGCATGAGCGTCACCGATTTTGTGGGAGGGAACAACCAGCCCCCATCCCCTTGACCCTTCTGGTACTAGCCCTACTTGGGTTGGGTCTGGGAGATGACTCACATATACGGAAAACCGGCCGGTCAGAGCCCTATCATCAGATTTGGAGTAATAATACCTATGTTAGAGATATAGATCGTTTCTCTTCTATGCTTAATCTTTCTGAATGTTGGGTTTGTATGCATATCCCTCCTCAATTTAAGAAGCCTGGCATACTACTGCATAGTATTCCAATAAATGAGTCATTTAGAATTAGTAATCTTATGTCAGATGGTCGCACCTATTCACCCCCAGTGTTTCTGTCACTCATGGAACAGGCACCTCGTTGTCTCCGTTTCAATCATAACAGCAGCAATTTTTTAGGTCACTATCCATATTGCAATTGGACTTATGAGTATATTAATGGATCTTCCTGCTTCCAAAAAGGTACTTCCATTTATGATGCTATGTGTGTCGATTTTTATACTTGGTTTACCTGGATGACGGCGCGCAGCAGATCTAACTGCCTGCTCCAGTCTGATTTGTGGTTGCTCTGCGGCACAAGAGCCTACAAAGAAATCCCCTCTGCCTTTTCTGGAACCTGTACTTTAGGAGTAGTCGTACCCCTGGTGTATAAGATGGATAAGCTCCCAACAGTCCGTCTGCGTAACAAAAGGGACGCAAAATCACCTATTAACCAGTATACCGGCACAGCCATCTCTAGGTCCCTTCTACCCCCTTTGGGTGTAGCCATGAATTACCGGGATCTGCATAGATTGGCAAACTGGACCGAGGCTTTGTTTAACTCCACCATCTCGGCCTTGAAGGCAATTAATAAGGAAATGTCAGAGATAAGGGAGGTAGTCCTTCAAAATCGTTACGCTTTGGATGTAGTCCTTGCCTCTAAGGGCGGAGTTTGTGCCTTAATTCATTCCCATTGCTGCATGTACATTTCAGACCAGTCAGCAAATATTTCAGCCACCATCAACCACATGGAAACAATGATAGCTGAAAACCCGCTGAAAGCCACAGGGAGTGATGCATGGGGTTGGATGTATTCCTGGCTCCCTGATGGCAGTTGGCTCAGGAATGTTATAGTATTATTAGCAGGACCGCTATTAATCCTTTTGCTTCTTTGCCTCTGTATCCCCTGCTTATTGCAATGCTTGCAGCAAATGATGCAAAGACTCCTGTCACGGAAGCTAGGACCCACAGTCATCGCTGTGATGAGGGAGTATAGGCCCATACCCCAGAACGAACCTAAGTATTAGGTTGTTCAGAAGAAGAGGAGGGAGTGAAGGGAGAGGGGAACGGTTAATCATTAATATTATCTACACATAGTAAATTCCGGCACTCTGCTAGGATGGTTACACAAGCTCAAACTCAAAAATGCAGTTATTTGCAAAGTCTAAATCAGACAGGTCAGGAGGCCGTTTCCTGTCTAACCAGCTATCTGAAACTGCTGATGTTAGCTACAGGTCAGAAGGTCGTTCCTTGCCTAGCCAAAAACTGCTGTCAACTAAAAACCACTAGCAAGATGTTTCCTGCTTTGCTTCTGCTTTAAGTAATGCTTAGCTAGCAAAAGAAGACACGTGTACAAGGAGGTGGGAGGGGGTGCTTACTGAGCAGACAAAATGCTTAACCAGCAGAGGAAGTGCTTAGCTAGCAGCCTTAGCCAGCAAATATAGATGTGCCATATAAGGAATAAGTTGAAAACTTGCCAGCTGATTGGGGAAGTTTTGGGGGGAGGTCTGGGAGGTGGGTAAATACTCTAAAGTATAAGAAGGCTTGCAGATGCGTATTGCTTTACAGTCAGATTTCAGAAACTATATTCTGCTGGCTGTCTCTGTGCACAGATTTGCAATAAAACTCTTTTCTCCAAAGAAGAAACTTTCCTGGAATTTTTTATTCTCTTCTCGGTCCTGGGGACGCGGGTAAGCAATCCTCTGGCAAAGTAAAGGGCCTAAGCCTACAAAGTGAGATGGGCGCACAACCCTAGAGTCTGTCAAGACTGGCCCGAAAAGGGCAGGGGTACCTTTACCTTTAATATTAGAAGATGATAGTGATGCATTGCAGGCCTCTCTGCTCCCTAAAAGATGAGCACCATAGAAAAGACTGCCATCATACCAAGGTGTGATCCAAATTAACAACTAAAAGCCTGGGTGAAGCCTTGCGGTTGAAAACTGACAGTGAAGGCACCAGGCATGTTTCCCTGGGGAGAGCATTCCACACAATTGAACCCAGGGTGGTGACAACCCCCACAGCCTTCCAAGACTGCGCAGCAAATATGATTTTTTTAACCAGTGCAGGTGTTATAGCTTTGGTACCAAGGCAGCTTTCCCCACCTCATTCACCCCACTTCTGCTTTCCTTAACATCTGGCCTGATGGAATGTTCTGGTGGACTCACAGATTTGCTCACTCTCTTGTGACATGGCTGGTCAATTATAATATACAGACTTAGTGGATTTTTCAAAATATCAAATGTAATTATCCTTAGCATTGCATGTTAATGCAACCTCCCTCTTCCTCTGCTTATCTTAGATGACTAGGTGGGTTTCTCTCTGGGAAATGGTTATTTATTTGCTATGCAGAGGATTGTCTTAAAGCGCCCCAGGAGATGACATCATAATCCCTGCTGTGGAATAATCAGTAGTACTTCACCCCAACTGACCCTGCTGCACTCCATCACTTGGAATTGGGAGCTTTGTCATGCAAAGCAATATGCTTTGTTAGTGAGTCATAGCCCATCCCCAGCCATATTCTATGATTTCATGATTCTATGAGAGCAGGCTCACTAGATCCTACATTTAACAACAGGTAGAGACGTGGGTGGTGCTGTGGGTTAAACCACAGAGCCTAGGACTTGCCGATCAGAAGGTCGGCGGTTCGAATCCCACAACGGGGTGAGCTCCCGTTGCTCTGTCCCTGCTCCTGCCCACCTAGCAGTTCGAAAGCACATCAAGTGCAAGTAGATAAATAGGTACCACTCCGGCGGAAAGGTAAACGGCGTTTCTGGGTGCTGATCTGGTTCGCCAGAAGTGGCTTAGTCATGCTGGCCACATGACCCGAAAGCTGTATGCCGGCTCCCTCGGCCAGTAAAGTGAGATGAGCGCCACAACCCCAGAGTCAGTCATGACTGGACCTAATGGTCAGGGGTCCCTTTACCTTCACCTAGGTATTGGAAGGTTTACCTGGCAATGATAGCAGGCGCCAATAGCAGAGCTGCAAACAGGACTATGTCAGGGGCACTGTAGGAACAATTATTATTCTTAGATTCCGTAACCAGCGTTCACCATGAGGTCCCAGAACAGGTCATAATTTAAAAATACAAGATGAATATCAGTTAAAACAACTTACAACTAGACAAACAGGGAGGGTCTTCTTGTCTCTCTATTGCTGTAGTATATACAGTAAGAATATAACATCATAAGGATCAAAACAAAGGGCTATTTACTCTAGCATCTTGTTCTCAAAGTGGCCAACTAGTTCCTTCTGGGATACCTGCACGAAACATTTCCACTGCAGTTGCAACAGAGATTTGTATAATGGCATTAAGCTATTGGCAGTTTTATTTCCAGCCTCTTTCCTAATAATCCCTTTAATGGAATTTGTCCTTTTCACAGCTGCGGGGTTCACATTTTCATTCAGTTATCCACTATGAGCCCAAGGTCTTGTTCCTGATCATTCACAGCCAGTTCATAGAATCATAGAATCTTAGAGTTGGAAGGAACCTCAAGGATAATCTAGTCCAACCCCCTGCAATGCAGGAATCTCAGCTAAAGCATCCATGACAGATGGCCATCCAACCTCTGCTTCAAAACCTCCAAAGAAGGAGAGTCCACCACCTCTTGTGGGGGATCTGTTCCACTGCCAAACAGGTCTTACTGTCAGAAAGTTTTTCCGAATGTTTAGTCGGAATCTCCTTTCTTGTAAGTTGAAGCCATTGGTTCAAATCCTACCCTCCAGAGCAGGATAAAACAAGCACGTTCCCTCTTCCAGGTGACAGCCCTTAAGATATTTGAAGATGGCTACCATATCTCCTCTCCATCTCCCCTTTTCTGGCCTAACATACCCAGCTATTTTAACAATTCCTCATAAGGCTTAGTTTCTAGACCCTTGATCATCTTGATTGCCCTCCTCTGCACACGTTCCAACTTGTCACCATCCTTCTTAAATTGTGGTGCCCAAATTGGACATGGTATTCCAGTCTGACCAAGGCAAAATAGAGTGTTACTTCCCTTGATCTGGACAGAATATTTCTGCTGATGCAGCCTAGAATAGCGTTATAGCTTTTCTCCCCTGCTGCATCACACAGTTGACTCATGTTAAGCTTGTGGTCCACCAAGACCCTAGATCCCTTTCACATGTCCCGCTAGTAAGCCAGGTGTCCCCCATCCTATATTTGTGCATCTGGTTCTTCCTGTCTAAGTGTAGAACCTTACATTTGTCCCTATTGAAATTCATTTTGTTAGCTTGGACCCAGTTCTCCAATCTGTTAAGGTCATTTTGAATTCTGATTCTGTCTTCTGTGACATTAGCGACCCCTCCCAGTTTGGTGTCAACTGCAAATTTGATGTGCATCCCCTCAATTCCTTTAAGTCATTTATAAAGATGTTGACCAACGGCAGGCCCAGGACAGAACCCTGTGGCACCCTATTTGTCACATTTTTCCAGTCAGTCAACCAGCTACAAATCCACTTAACAGTTACCTCATTCAACCCACATTTTACCAGCCTCCTCACAATAATATTATGGGGGAGTTTGTCAAAAGCCCTACTGAAATCAAGATACACTATGTTCACAGCATTTCCCTGATCCACCAAAATTGTAATTCGATTAAATAAAGAAATCAGATTGGTATGGCACGACTTATTTTTGAGAAACCCATGTTGGGTCTTCATAATCACAGCATCCTTTTCTAAATTCTTACAGACCGACTGTTGAATTATCTGTTCTAGGACCCTCCCGGGTATCATTGTCAGCTCACCAGTCAATCCCTGAGTCTTCCTTTTTCCCCTCTCTGAAGATGGGGACAACATTTGCCCGCCTCCAGTCTGTAGGGACCTCACCTATTCTCCAAGATTTATCAAAGATGATAGACAAAGGCTTTGAGATTACATCTGCAGGTTCCTTTAGTACCCTTGGATGCAGCTCATGAGGCTGTCACCAGGTTTAACATCACTTTCCTTTTGGGAGAAGACAGAAAACCAAAGACTGAAACCTCGCAAAGTTTTCTGATGCTTTGAAGGAAGCAACATTGCTCTCCTTTACCATTAAACAAAGATTGAAGATGTTCTGAAGATTGATTTATATGACACTTGAGCATGGATGTCCCATTATCTTGTGACCTCACCAAACTCAATGCGAAATACATCAGTGGAACCTTTTCCAGAACCCATTTCATCCCCCCTCTTCATAGCAATTAGACTTGCCTTACAATGTGAGTTACTGATTACGTTCTGTTTTAGAGTCATTTCATTATTGGCAAGAATGGCTTTGAAATTCAGTTGTGTTGCAGACAGCCTTGCTGTCAGTTTCATTTTAGCAGAGCCACATATCTTACCCACCCAGCTCCTCTGCCACTGGGTACATGAACTAGGAGGGGAAAGAATGGGGGAAGGACCACAACTCAGTGCAGAAAAAGGGAACATATTGTAGCTCAAGGGTAACACACTTGCTATGCATACAGAAGTTCCCAGGTTCAATCCTAGGCTGGAAAGGATCACTGCATGTAACCTTGGAGGGTAAAAGCCAGGCAGTGCATACACCAGCCCTCCTGCAACCAAATGGCTTGGACTATAATTCTCATCATCCCTGACCACTGACTGTGCTGGCTGGGCTGATGGGAATTGGAGTCCAAAACACATTGAAGGCACCAGGTTGGGGAAGACTACTGCACAAGCTGCACCAATAGTAAGAGCTGGTATGAGGCAGTTTCCTATGTTCTTCTTATTTATCAATTTTATTTATATACGACCTTTTCCTCCAAGGAGCTCAACGTGGTGCACATGAGCCTCCCCTCCCCATTTTAACCTCACAGCAACTCTGTGAGGCAAGTTGGCTTGAGAGACTGTGGCAGACCCTCCTAGTGTCCCTATTTTCCAAGGACAGTCCCAAATTTACAGAAACTATCCCTGTTTCTGATTTGATCCCAGAATGTCCCACTTTTTCTTACGACGTCCCTATTTTCACCAGATAAATGTTGAAGAGTATGGAGTTATGCAATCCCCAAGCCAAGAAGATAAGTATGGTAACTATACAGCCTTTAGAAGACATCTGAAGGCAGTCTTGCATGGGCAAGCTTTTAAATGTTTTGTGTGTGTGTGTGTGTGTGTGTGTGTGTGTGTGTGTGTGTGTTGGGCGCCTGCCAGAGTGGCTGGGGCAACCTAGTCAGATGGGTGGGGTATAAATAATAAAATTATTGTTATCATTATTATAGAATAGGACATCCCTATTTTCATCAGAGAAATGTTGGGGGTTATGCAGTGGCTGTTACTCAAGGTCACCCAGTGAGCTTCATGGCTGAGTTGGGATTCAAACCCTGGTCTCCAAGTCAAACACACTAACCCTTACACTTCACTGGCTCTCACCTAGGTATGGAAAAAGGCACAACCATACATACATAAGAGAAGTAAGTCTGATCTTTCTACTAGGAAGTCTACTGGTAGTTTGCACAGACTAGGAAAATAAATTCTCTTACCAGGGAATGGTTAAGGTAAAAGGTAATGGTAAAGGGACCCCTGACCATTAAGTCCAGTCGCGGACAACTCTGGGGTTGCAGCACTCATCTTGCTTTACTGGCCGAGGGAGCCGGTGTACAGCTTCTGGGTCATGTGGCCAGCATGACTAAGCCGCTTCTGGCAAACCAGAGTAGTGAATGGAAAAGCCGTTTACCTTCCCACCAGAGCAGTACCTATTAATCTACTTGCACTGGCATGCTTTCAAACTGCTAGGTTGACAGGAGCAGGTACTGAGCAACTGGAGCTTACCCCGTCACGGAGATTTGAATCGCCAACCTTCTGATTGGCAAGCCCTTCTATGGCTGAGGTACATATGTCTAACTTTAAAGGCAGGCAGCAGGGCAGACAAGCTCTTGGATCTTCTATATCATGGGTGACACAGTATGTATCTTCTACACCTCTCCCTCTCCTATCATCCTTGAACATTTGGAGGAAGGGCTGTTGCCCAGCAGTAGAGCATTTGTTTTGCATGCAGAGCATCTCGAGAGCCATTAACAGTGTAAATGATACTGACCTAGATGGACCAATGATCTGACTCACTATGAAGCAGCTTCCTATGTTCCATTGGCCATGGTGAATGGGGCAGGTGCAGGCGTGCCGGCTTGAATAAAGTATGGGGAGGCAGGTAAGCCCCACCCCACAGAATTTATCAAATGACATGGTGCACACACACCATTTGAATGGCAATGACCATCAGCTTGGGGTGGGCCCCTTAAATATTTTATTTGTGGGGAAGACCCCTTGGCCCCTAAGAGTTGGCTCATTTGGGTAGGTGGGAGTTGAAGTACAGCACCCAGAGGGCCACAGTTTCCCCATCCTATTCTACGGTATATATTTTGACTGCAACAGTAGGGTCCCTTTGCAACACAGCACAGTAGATAGCCAGTAAAATGAGCTGCAGGAAAATGGGATAATGTTACTTTCCCTGTGCTGGGATGTCAGAACAGTGGGTGAACTTTTACTGGACATAACTTCAATTTGCACATGCAATTTTGTGCTGCCAGAAAGCACTTTTGATGCTCTCTCAGTGTGAATGTGTGAACAACAAGTATGCTGTTTTAAATGTACTGGGGTTTTTAATCAATTGAGGATCCATGTAAAAAGGAGAGTTTACAAACTGCATTTTGAACTTCCTCCTTCTTCTTTTTCCTCACCGTTGAACAAATGCATTCTATCTGAAGGGCATTTTTAGACTTCAACACCCCCACCCCCACCCCGTCTAAAGTTCTACACATTTGGGAATAGCTCCCTTCCCTGATTTTAGCCTCTCCTCACTGTTCAGACAAACCTAGACAGCATCTTAAAAAGTAGAGACATCACCTTGAAAACAAAGGTCTGTATAGTAAAAGCTAAGGTTTTCCCAGTAGTGATGTATGGAAGTGACAGCTGGACCATAAAGAAGGCTGATCGCCGAAGAATTGATACTTTTGAATCATGGTGCTGGAGGAGACTCTTGAGAGTCCCATGGACTGCAAGAAGAACAAACCTATCCATTCTTAAGGAAATCAGCCCTGAGTGCTCACTGGAAGGACAGATCGTGAAGCTGAGGCTCCAATACTTTGGCCACCTCATGAGAAGAGAAGACTCCCTGGAAAAGACCCTGATGTTGGGAAAGATGGAGGACAAAGGAGAAGGGGACGACAGAGGACAAGATGTTTGGACAGTGTTCTTGAAGCTGAGTTTGACCAGACTGTGGGAGGCGGTGGAAGACAGAAGTGCCTGGCGTGCTCTGGTCCGTGGGGTCACAAAGAGTCGGACACGACTAAACGACTAAACAACAACATTGTTCAGAAATGTTTCTGTAATCACTGTTTAAAGAAGTGTGGCCCAGTCACAAAGGCAGGAAACCCTTTGCCCAAGTTCCATCACTGTCACTGATCCTTGGATCAGAGTCAGCAGCTTCCAAACCTTGCAGGGGGCCGGCAAACTCGCTCCCAAGGGCCCTGCACTCCATGGAGCAGTGTGCCAGTAAAGGCAGCATGCCCAGCATGAACTGCTTGAGAAAGGAGGGTGTTCTAGGCTCCACTGCTGCCCTCACTGACTGACAGTGGGTCTCCAGGGTTTCGGGCACAGATTCTTTCCCAGCCCTGCTTAGAGATACCAGGGATTGAACCTGATGCTCTACCACTGAGCATGAGACCCACTGAGACACCCATCCCCCAAGACAATTATCAGATATCAGACGTCTCTACAGGTGCCTAGATTGTGTGTGTGTTTGTGATATTGAATTTATTCTGTTTGCCAATTTTTTTTGATTTTCGCCATTTAAAAAATTACTGATAGGTTCTGTATTTTGCATATCTGTATTTCCAATGCTCTGTATTTTGACATTTGGGCTGTTTGCTGTAAGCTGCTTGGGGTACAGTTCATTGTGGAAAAGCTGTGTACATGTAAACTCAGTCAGTAAATTTCACCTCCCCCATCCTGCTTGGACCCTCCCTAGGGTTGCCCAGCTCCAGCCACTAAGTTCCTTCCATTCCTTCTCATGATTTGACCATCTCCTTCATGACATTTCCATGGGACTCACGACATGGATGCTTCGGATGTTTAAGGGATTCCTTCTCCACCCAGCCACCTGCCCTACCCACCCCACTTGGTGCTTTTGCACAGTGGCTCACTGTTCATATTATTCCATCCTAGAGCTGTTGATGCCTGCAGAGTTGGGAGCATGGGAACCACCCCACCCCCTCATCTCTGCTTTCCCTTCTCAAACCATTCCTTGTCTGAATAAAGCAGAAAATTAGCAAGGAATGCTCTAGCCATCTCTGAGATATAATTCATTCCTACCACTGTCCATATGTCAGGTTTGATTTTAATTTCAGATAAAGTCACTGCTCGATTAGAGGACTATCATCTTCAGAGAAAGGGCCATCCCTTCCTTACTTGTAGCAGTGAGCTGCTGGAGCAATGTGTCTTTCTTTCCCTTCTGTACACACTTTACTTTTATGCCTCTTAATGACTTTTATGGTCCATCCACCATGCTGATACCTCAACAACATGGAAAGAAGCACTCGCCATCCTCTCCTACCCTTAGCTCATCCTGTGATTAATTCCACAAATGCATTGGGGATTAAGAAGTACATGTGTAAACTCTGCCCCTTAATGCTATGTATTATAATAATAAAAAAGGAAAAAGGCTTTTTGTGTGTGTGTGTCTTTCATAAAAACAGGGATGCGGGGCAATTTTTAGTCCAGGGGATACATTTACTGATGGGAAGGTTTTCCAGGGGCCGTATGCCAGTAATGAATGTAGCAAGATGCAAAAGCAGTTGGAGCAATGGATGTGACTGCTATTTTTGCACAGTAGGCTGCATTCCAGCCATGCAAAACCAGAGGTCTCTGCAAGCAGTCACAATCACACCTGTCCATCCTCCAGGCAAGCAGGTGACAGTTCAAGAATTCATTCCAGCCAGGGAAAAGCAAGGTGTGGCCTGAGAAGAGTTTTTGTGGTCTGGCTAAAGACTCATAGAATTGTAGAATCGGAAGGGACCCCAGGGTCATCTAGCCCAACCCCCAGCAATGCAGGAATCTTGTCCACAGCTGTCTCTGGGTGCTCGAAACACCAACCTTCTGGTTAACAGCCAGACACACTGACCCATTGTGCCACTGGAGCTCCTAGCCTGGGCCTGGGCAGCTGCATTTGGTCCCTGGGCCTGAGGTTCTCAATCCCTTCACTAAAAAACCCCCACAATTTCAAGGTAGCTAACAGTGTTTTTTTAAAAACTCAGCTAGCTATTTGTATGCAGTGACGAAGCTGCATGCTCCACTACCAGGGGCGGAGAGCAGGCCGGGGAATGGCTGGCGCTCCTGGGGGCGTTGCACGCTGCCTGTGAGGTTGTGATCTGTGTTCTGGGGGTGTGATGTGCTGCCTGTGGGGGTGTGGCGCCCAGCGCGCAGGGGGGTGCATGGTGCATGTCCGGGGGGCCCGCTGCGATGGCACCCTACCAGAATAGTGGTGCCGGGGGTGGTCCTTCGCAGCCCCGTTCCTCCGCCAGTGTTTGTATGACATGAAAGCCATAAACTATTAAGCACCACAGAAGGAAAACCAGAGCAGCAATTACCGTATTTTTTGCTCTATAAGACTCACTTTTCCCCTCCTAAAAAGTAAGGGGAAATGTGTGTGCGTCTTATGGAGTGAATGCAGGCTGCGCAGCTATCACAGAAGCCAGAACAGCAAGAGGGGTCCCCTTTTGCTGTTCTGGCTTCTGAGATTCAGAATATTTTTTTTCTTGTTTTCCTCCTCCAAAAACTAGGTGCATCTTGTGGTCTGGTGCGTCTTATAGAGCGAAAAATACGGTAAACAGAAAATCAATTAAAAAGCACATGAGGACACAATTGTCTTCACCTGGTGTTGCAAACAAGGCACCTGTCAAGTGTCACTAGGGAGAATATTCTGCAGCTGGGGTGTCACCACTAAAGAAGCCCTAAATGCCACTGTCTATCTCTGAGGGCAGTGGCATGCAAAACAGGCTCATATGCTATGTGGCAAGCTGATTAAAGTGGCCAGGGTGAACTGAAATGCTGCCCCATTTTTGCAGTTCCATTTGTATGTAGTGAAGAAAATGCCTAAAGAATGGTTTGAGGTGGATGAAATGGGGTGAAAAAGGGGGGCTTTACAGACCCCAATTTCTTTGAGAATACCCTGCTAAGACCACTTTCCTTCCCCCATAAAAACTTACTTGGTAGTGCTAGATAATGAGGTCTGCTGCAGTTCGAATAGTTCCCAGAATGCTGCAGGAACAGTATCAACATTACTCAGATAAAAATAGGAACATTTTTCACTCCTCCCACGTGCATTTCCTCCCAGCAGAAGGGCGAGGAGCGCTACCACCACTACGCCAACGGGACACAGCACACACAGCCTCCACCATCCTGAGGAAACCCCCTAATCCTGATTTCATTTTATCTTATTCTTTGGTAGATTTACAAAAAGAAAAGAAAACCACACTAATAAATAAATTTCAGAAAGGGCCAAGATTCGACACGGATGCACGAAGCATTTTTTAAAAACAAAATGAAGAGACTGCTTGCACTCAGTTCCACTCCCCCTTTCTTCCCACCCAGAGTGGCCCTGCCCTCAAAGCCAGCACATTACATAGGGGCTGGGCCTCAGTGACAGCAGCCTCTCCTTTTCCCTACCTTCCTGCTATCCAGCAGCCACTGTGAGCCACCCAAGGGAGGAGGCTAGCAGTAGCGGCCATAGAAGGTGCTCCCTCACAACCCCCATCGCCATCACTCAGGACAAACATCGACTCACCTTCCTCCCTGAGCTTGGCAGCTATGTTGGGCAAAATAGGGACATTCTGGGGTCAAATCAAAAGCCTGGATGGCTTTCATAATTCCGGGTCTGTCCCTGGATAATTGGGACACTTGGAGGGTATGCAGTATCTCATATGCTAATATCTCTGGGAATTGTAATTACTTTCCTAGGGCTTCTGGATCACCAGCTCAAAGTGCTGGTTTTGACCTTTAAAGCCTTAAAACAGCTCAGGACCACAATACCTCAAGGACAGCCTCTCCCCATATGATCCGACCCAGACCCTACAATCGTCACCTGATGTATTTCTGTATGTCTTTCCTCCGTGAGAAGCCTGGAGAGTGGCAACACAATAACAGTTCTCCCCATTTATGGAGACTTTCCCCAGGGAGGCTCACCTGATGCCTAAAGATATGTAACATTCCTCCTCTCCCAGGTGTTTGGCTAATTAGTCTATGGTCTTTTAAAACCATGTTAAGTATGGGGAGGTATTGTTTTGTTGGTTATCATTGTGTTTTTATGTTGTATAACTACCCTGTGATCCTCAGATGAAGGGCAGTATATAATTTTTTTTAATCATCATCATCATCATCATCACCACCTGAAATGATTTAGTAGCCCTGGGGAAATGGCGTTCCCCAGGGTCTTTGCATCCGCAAAGCAGTTGCATAGCTCAGTAAAGGATGCAGTAGTAATCCTTCTCATTGCTGCTACTGTCACCAAGTAAATTTCATAGGAAAGGAGAGAAGAGAAGCTGTAATGGGAGGGTGAGCAGGTCCTGGAGATGAGGCCAAAGAAATTGCAACCTGAGCTTGGATGTTGGAGAGTTACGGCTTATAAATTGCCCAGAAATTTTGAACTAGGGAAATGTGTGCTCTGGAGTTCTTAATTCTGAACATCTGCATCACTGTGCTTGATGGGAGACAGCAAGGAAGGAGGGGGGCAGGACCTGGGCTCAGTGTCCTCGTCTGAAGGCATGCAAAACCTTTGTATGTGTGCATGTGCATGCAAAAACCACATTGTTATATTTCCTGCTCATCACCCTTCAAGCTTCCTTGCTCAATCTGTTTCCTGGGTTTTTTCAGTGAAGTGGGAGGAATGTAAAGAGAGTCACCAGGTGATCATATCTTAGCTTCCCCCTGCATTTGCCATACCAAGCTCTGCTCTCCTTTGCTCACTTGCTCGTCACTTGATCTGTCCCACTTAGCTTCTTCTTGATCCCTTAGTCTTGAGCATAAGACAAAAAGTCTATTGATCGTCATTCTATTCTTGGCTCTATCAGGAAAGGCAGACCAGCATGTTGCCTGAATAGTGTGCTGTTGAAATCCATACCTACATGCCCGAATTAGAGTGACCTGGTTTCCATTGTGCAGAAGTGGGTGCTGAGTACCGTACTTCTGGGAATGAGATCAGTTCTTTCATCCAATATTGTGGTGGGTCAAGGATACAGCTGTTAACACACCACCCCAATCACCAAGCAGTGAGAGACGGATTCCAGGCACTTACACAGAGTTCTGTTTCTTTGGAATGAAGGTCCACAGAGACTGTGGTGTCTTTAGGATATATGGCTTTATTTATACTCATATACAACCTGAGGGGCCCACTGAATGAACTCCCCAACAGATCTTGTTTCTCCATTCGTCACAGCTTTAGATCCAGCACACAGAAAACATGTCTATGTATATCCAGCTTCCAGCCTGCTTCCAGCTTACTCAAACATAACTCTCTGGCTTTTGCTCTTCTACCAGTGGCATGTGGTGGCCAGAGGCACCAGCTTGCGAGGGTGATGAGCGGGGGCAACATCATGACATCCTGATGCCATGCATGTGGGCATTGCACATACCTCCCTAAGCCAGACAGAAGCTTCATGGGCTTTGGGAAGGAGGTGTCAGGCTTTAATACTGTAATACTCTAATTTACCAGGAACATTTAGGGGACTAGCCTAGTCCCCCAGTCCACTGACCACATGTTACTGTCCCCTATCTAGCACCTATGTGAGGGGTGGGGGTGGGGAATGGCATCATTACTAGCTCATTCTTTTGGGAATGAAGACACTTAAGTGGCCAGCTAAGGTCATGCCTTACAAATAAACTTGTCTGATAAGTCCAGCAACTTCCTCTGTTATATTCTAACCCTCACTGGGTACAGGACTCCAAGAACTGGAAGGGACTCAGCCCCCCCACAAAGAAACCTACAACACAGCTTTAGGGCACTGCCTGACACATGTCAACCCTTTCCAAAGATAAGCTCTTTGTTCATTTCTCTATATCCATTCTCTCCTGCATTTCAGTGACTTCAGACAGGAGATTGTATCCAGCTAAGTAGAACCATTGAAATGGCTAGAGATGAATTACTTAGGTACATTAATTTCATGGAGGCAGGCAGGGATCATCCCTCTAGTGTGGGTGGGTGGGTGGGTTCAACTTTACAGGGAGGGGTCGTCTCTCTGGAGTGTGTTTGTGTGCGCGTGTGCAACTTTGCAGCCTCCCAAAAGCAGAGAGGCAGGAGGGGGCTGAACCTCCCTCCTCTTTTCCACCCACACAACTTGGGTGCAGCCACAGAGGCACCATCATGGAATCTGTGGATTTGTTATCTCCTAATCTGTGGATTTGTTATCCCAAACTGGCTACCCTGCCATCCCTGCAAAGCATAATTATTCCAATGGAGTTTTGAGGCTAGATCTGTACAGAGTAGCAAAAGATCAGACTTCCACTACACAGATATGGGTAGAATAGGTTCAGACCATGTGCAAAGTGCATTCTGTCAGTGCCTGGCAACAGCTGGGGTTAGGGGCTGAAGTGTTGATGTAAATGAGGCCATTGTGGTTATATTTAGATAAATGTGGGGCACATGGAAAAAATGATACAGGATAAAATATTCTGGGAGATTTGTGGAAAAATATGTTTCATGCCAGCTTGGATAACTTTGGATAATGTGTTATTATAAAGTGGTACATGCTTCTGTGGGCAACAACCTACTTCTTCAGATGCTGTGTGGGGATCTGTGGAAAACAAGGTGGGGAAGTCACAGACACATGTAACCCAGAAAGGGAAGTAGTCAAGGCATGCATGTGTGTCCCACTGCTCTTCCAGTTGCTTGTTGTGCTTCCAGAAGCAGAGCTCTTTTGTCTTTCCAATGGGCTCTTTATTTGTCCACAGAAACCAGGTCATCACTTGCAGTTGCCCATGAGCAATGCCCTTGTTTCTGCAAAGCAGAGAACACAGGACAGGGGGCTCATTCACACAGCACTGAGGGCAGGCCTGCATGTGCCCTGGCTGACACTCAACGGGGAGCGATCACCGGCCATGCCTAAGGACTGCATACTGGCTTCTCAAACACATGATTGCTGCGACACACACAACTTTCCATGTTGAAGGCTGGGATCCTGAACACACTTACTGGAGATACAATACATGTGCTGGGGGGGGGGTAAGGGGTTCAATACTGGAGTTCAGTAACTGGACTGGTCTTTCCACAGACTCAGGGAGTGCTAATGGTTCATGGGTTAGGGGGTGCAATACATGCCTTGCCCTGGGTGCTGGAAACCTATGCTACATCACTGATTCTGGCCACATCCATACCATACATTTAAAGTGCTATGATACCACTTTAAACAGTCATGGCTTCCCCCAATAATTCAGGGAGTTGCACTCTGTTAAGGGTCCTAAGATTTGTTAAAAGACACCTACCCCCTCCCAGAGCTACAGTTCCCAGGGTGCTTTAAGAGTCAACCCCTCTTCACAGGGCAGTCTGGGAACCGTAGCCCTGAAAGGAGACCAGGGGACATCTAAAAAGCACTCTTAACAAACTACAATTCCCATAATGCTTTTTTGTGGGGAGGCATGACTGTTCAAAGTGATATCATAGTGCTTTGAATATATGGTGTGAATGTAGATTTTATAAAGTGGGGAAAAGGAGTGGGAGAGTGGGCTCAAGCTCTGATGGAGCCTGGGGACTCCTACCTGTGGGTCACTGCTCCTTTGGTCTCTATGGGACACTAGTTGTTATAACAAGCTAACCACTTAGCATATATATAGAATGTTCAGGTCTGCTCACTGCAGCAGGAAGATTCCAGTTGGAGACTTCTTAATTCTAAACTTCAGTCTCGTAGCCCCTACATGGCACCACATTTTTGTTATTTAAATGCGCTACAATGTTTGTTTCCTGAAAAGTGCTTCAGAATCCACTGTGGACATTGTAAGTCGTATTCATTTTCCATGATCACAGCTCCTGCAGTGTTTAACCCCAAATGTTTCCAACAAACAAGACAGTGGTGAAGTTTATTAAAACAAGCCCTCCCTTGATCTTTAATCCCCTGTAACAATTATTTGCTCTTTGTCATGTTATTATGAAGTTGTATTACACTCCCCCTATGGAACCTGGCTCTATAGCAATTGTCCCTCTCTCCCCTCCCTGTATTATGGCAACGTCCCTGCCTGTTCAGCAGTCACGCAGACACTTTGATGTTTATCGTCCCTCGGAATTAATATGCTGCCGAGTTCTTTTTCATTAGAATGACATTGTATCAAAGACAGAGTAAATCCATCCATCTATCCATCCAGCTAGGCACCGATAAAACATCAGAAAATTTGATTAAATGGAGTTTATATAAAGACAGAAATGGCTCTGTTTGGGTGTTGTTTTTTGTGTGTGTTCCAGAGTTGTTGTTTCCACATACAGCTGGGCTTGGGAGCCGAGCATTAACTTCCTGCCCCCAGCTCACCTATATAACCATGAAAGTGTACAGGAAGGATTGCTATTTATTTAAATTCCAAAGCACTAATTCTTTGCCCTGAGGGAGGAACCAGGGCATTAAGGTTAGAGGTGGTTTGCGATGTCAGACAATTCTGATGAAAACAGAAATGGGAGTGGAAATTGCCCCTGTTTGCTTATTCACCCTGTGTCCAGAATGGAAATAAATCCAGCAAATGTGGTCCTGCTTTCAGACTGCAAACAATACATATTTGGTTGTGTGTCATCATCCCACACTGTTCACCATTTGCATTGCATTTCCCTTGCACTGAAATGAATAGGATGGAATAATGTATTGACTGTGTAAGTAACAAAATTTTGCCATAGTGGACAGCGAAGCAAATAATGCAGGCTTCTTCTTCTTCTTTTTTTAATGGAAGATGAACTGCAGTGCAATGGAAACAGTGCTGTATTAAATGAATACAGGGTAGAATGGAAAACCATGCCTTCTTATGTTGCCCTAGTGGTAGTAGAAGAATACGGGAGGTTGGGGATGGAGCCAGAACAGAATGTGGAATGTTCAGGGAGACTCTGGTGGGTTATGGGGGCCGATGGTGGCTGGTTCCAATCAGGGCTGGTTGGTTGAAAGGTAGGGAGGCCAACAGTAGCTGGAGTCAGAGACAATAACAGGCAGAGCCAGCTAATCCTAGGTCTCAATCCTGCTTCCGGCTGAGCTCTAGAAGGGCAAGACTAAGGAGGGGGAAGCTGACAACCTGGTCCACCTGCTGGTTGGGCTGTAAGTCAAGAAGGTGGGCAGGTGGGGACTAACTGAAGTTAGATGGAGGTTGGTAAGGAAGTGCCCTATCTGCCCCAATCGACCAACCTCCACTGTGAATGAATAGTGCTCATGTTGCGATTGTAACCAGCTTTGCAGAAGTATCTGCTTTCTCATAACTGGAGCAAGGGCACCCCTTGAGGCGCTGGCACAGGAAAGCATCTCAACAGGCCAGAGTTCTGGGACCTATTTCCCCACCATTATTAACTCACATGGCCGTGATAATGGTGATACACACAGGACCATTTGGAAATGTTCCTATTGATTGGAAATGAATAATTACTCCCTTTCCTCATTCTCCAAGACCATCTTGGTAAGCAGGAGAGCTGAAGCACTAAGTGGGATTAATAACTACTTTTCATTACTTTTAATGCAAACTATTGATTTTAAAGTGTTGTAGGGGAATGACAGTTTATTACAATAAGACAATAAAACAGACTATATGAAATAATTGAGAGTAATCTCTTGCCTTTTCCTTTGCGACACTGGGACATTATGTTCTGTGCACTTCGAGACATTTATGGCAAAGTCTATCCAGACGATGGCAGCTTAACCACTCTATAAAACAGCACTTTGGAGCCGAAGTGTTATAAATAATAGGCCATAAAGCTACTAAATGGAACTTTAATTTGATTCTGTTCTGTCATGGAATGACAGAGAGAGGATGGGGCAGAGGGTTGTGCGAGGTGGGGGTGGGCTTAAAGTGATGCTATGTTCAACTTGCACACACATATGGCAGTGGCTAGGGTGCGATGGCAGATGACTTCCAGGTAAAAGAGGGAGCTTAAAAAAAAGGAGCAGTCCCTGATTCTAGGAATGAGTCACTGTGAGTCATAACATCTAACTTTGCTGTATATCAGGGGTGTCCAACAGGTCAACTGTGATCTACTGGTTGACCGTGGGTTGTCCGTGGCAGATTGTGGTTGATCGCGAGATCCTGATACCCCCCCCCCCAAAAAAAATAAAGCTCAACAACTTTGGTAAATCCAATGGGTAGATCACTGCCAGATTTTTTTTAAATAGTGGGAGTAGATTGCAGTCTCTTGGGAGTTGGACATACCTGCTGTATATCACTGGTGGAGAACCTTAGGCCAGGGGCTGAATGCGACCCTCTAGGCCTCTCCATTTGGCCCGTATATATAAACATCTTTGTACAGTAGGCTCATACACACACACACACACACTTCTGCCTCTGGTCCAGCCTACCATGGGCACATGGCCCCTGGAAAGCTGCGCAGAAGGAGATGTGGCCCTAGAGCTGAAAAAGAATCCTACTTAGCTCAGTTGGTAGAGCATGAGACTCTTAATCTTAGGGCCGTGAGTTTAAGCCCCACCCTGGGCAAAAGATGGACTAGATAGCTCTTGTGGTCCAATCCAACTCTACACTTCTACAATTCTGCTGTATAAGAGGCACATTCTAAGCTGATGGTCAGAACAGAACCAAATATCTCTCTCCCACCCATCTTGCCAAGCAGAGAGGGTTAGATAGGTGTTTGTGTATGTAAGCAAGGGACAGTTTTTGACTGAGATTTTAAAAGATAGATGAATTTGGGCATCTTGGGGTGCTGGCTGCCTCCCTGGAGACCTGATGTGGGAACAGAGAAATCTCTAAACTGCGTGGCTCCACCCATGCCCAAACTGGATATTTGTAAATAAATGTTACATAATGTTTAATATGCCCCCAGAGATTCCACTCCAAAGGAAACCAAACTGGGAAAGCAACTGTACCTGTGGAATGTATCCCCTCTCAGTGAAGTGGTGATGAGAAAAACATCATATTCCCTTTTGTGCTTTAGATTTATAGCAAAGGCATGACTTTTCTGGTTAGCATTCGGAAAGTTGCAGCTGCTCTTAGGGTGCTTCAGGACTGCTGTTTTTTGGAGGCACGTGTCAATCTCATTGGCGAACCTGCCCTCTCCCCCCATTGGACTTTTTGCAGCAGGTAAAGTGAAGGGGAAACGCACTGGAAACTGTGGAATAATATTTGCTTGCTACAACACCATCTAACCTCCTTGCAAACAAATCCAAATTCTTGTTCAATAAATAGCTGGTGTCATTTAATCTCTCTGCAAACTTTGTGCAAGCAGATCAGGATACATGCTCAGTATGCACGTAATCTGGAATTGACTGTAGTCAATTCCGTAGACTTATTGTCTTGCTGTCAATACCATTTTGATTTCTTTGTTGTTCTAATTATTGGTGTATGCCTGTGTTTGTGATTTTTAAATCAAGTTGTTAGCTTCCTTGTGGATTTTCAAGTGGAAAGGAAGGATATAAACAATTGAATAAATAATGTGTAAAATCAAACAATCGGCCACTGGGGGAAGAAAAACTCAAGCAATTCATGGTTCAAAGGCAAATTTCAATCATGTAACACCAAAAGCAAAAGTTGGTTTCAAAAATTACAACAAAAGGCTTCTTCTGCTATATTCCCAGGAAGACATTAGCTGTCTGCAATTGAAAGAAAATGAGTTTGCTCCATTTTTGTCCTTCATAATCAAGCTACTGTTCCATTTTTTCAATTTTTGGGTTTTTTTGCTTAGTTTTTGTTTGAAGGATTCAGCAAAAAGAAAACTCAGTATTAAAATGCCTTAATAAAAATCTATGGAGAAATGACACTTGGAATACTGTGTATACCTCTGGTCAAGTCAAGTAACCTTTATTGGCATCACATAGAAACATTCAGAATACATTAAGAATAAATAAGCCAGTGCAATCCCGTCGCCACCCCAACAGCACAGCCACCCGCCAAAGGGAAGAAGAGGCGAGCAATCTGTTTCATCCTCTGTGGGTTTCCAGCAAGGGTAGGATCCTGTAGTGTACTTTGGCGACAAAAAAATCAAATAGAGGAACTTAGCTACTGTCTTGGTGAGCTCCTGGTCTCTGCCCTGTAATAAGAAGCGTATAACCTCTGCCTTTGGTTTCCATGTTGGAATACATAGATGGTCTAGAAATTGATGGCGGAGATCATCATATATTTTACATTTAAGGGCCATGTGCACTAGAGTTTCCACCAGGTGGGCATAGGCCCAGAGCGGGCAGGGTTTAGATCAGGGAAATCCTAAATGTACAGTGTTATCCCATTTAGCCGCCAAGTACACGCAGCACCATAAAGAAGACTTATTTGTGGCCTTTTTAGATCTTAAGGCTGCTTTTGACTCAGTTGACAGGGGGCTGTTATGGACCCCAGGTTACTTTACCTGATTAAAAAGCTTTACTCAAATAATACCTTAAAAACGATATTTTAGAAGTGGGAAAAGGTTCAGAAAAGGGCAGCCAAAATTATCAAGGGGTTGGAGGAGCTTCCCTACAAAGTTTAGGTGTAAGTAAGAGTGAGGGCATGATAGAAATGTATAAAATTATGCATGTTGTGAAGAAAGTGGCTAGAGAGAGGATTCTCTCTCTCTCTCTCTCTCTCTCTCTCTCTCTCTCTCTCTCTCATAAGGCTAGAACCTGGGGTCCTCCAGTGAAACTGAATGAGATTCAGGTCAGGCAGTAGGAACAATCCCTTCACACAGCACATAGTTAAAGCTGTAGAATTTGCTACAAATGCTGGTGACCAACTTGGAAAGTTTTCCTATGACCTTGTTGATACACCATTATCACTTAATGAGGAAAGATTACAGTATTTGGGGCTTTATAGTTTAGAAAAAAGGTGAGTAAGGGAGGGGATTGTCTAGAATTGTCTAAAATTATTCATGGTGTGAAGAATGTAGATAGGGCTCCCTTATAACCAGGCATCATCCAATGAAGGAAAATGTTGGAAGATTCAGGACAGACAAAGGGAAGAACTTCTTCACATACGGTAGCACATAGTTAAATACTGTGTTTCATGACCACAAGATGCCATCAGTTTGAATGGCTTTAAAGGGGGCTTGGAGAAATTCATACAG
Organism: Podarcis muralis; assembly: GCF_964188315.1. Taxonomy (NCBI): domain Eukaryota; kingdom Metazoa; phylum Chordata; class Lepidosauria; order Squamata; family Lacertidae; genus Podarcis; species Podarcis muralis. The sequence continues at coordinate 6,934,491 of NC_135673.1, read as the reverse complement.
GGCGTCAGTTACTTAAGGAAAGTAATAGTCCCACTTTAGTTTGCCTTGGTCAGACCACATCTGGAATACTGTGTCCAATTCTGGGCACCACAGTTTAAGAAGGAATGTGTGCAGAGAAAGGCAACCAAGATGATCAAGGGTCTGGAAACCAAGCCTTCTGAGGAACGGTTGAAGGAGCTGAGTATGTTTAGCCTGGAAAAGAGGAGACTGAGAGGAGATATAGCCATCTTCCAATATCCAATGGAATACAGAGCAAACTTGTTTTCTCCTGCTCTGGAGGGTGGGACTCGAATCAATGGCTTCAAGTTACAAGAAAAGAGATTCGGTCTAAACATCAGGAAGAACTTTCTGACAGTAAGAGCTGTTCAGCAATGGAACAGTTTCCCTTGGGAGGTGGTGGACTCTCCTTCCTTGGAGGTTTTTAAGCAGAGGTTGGGTGACCATCTGTCATGGATGTTTTAGTTGAGATTCCTGCATTTCAGGGGGTTGGACTAAATCACCTTTGGGGGTAGCTTCCAACTTGATGATGCTATGCTGTCTCCTTGAACTATGACAATGCCTCTAGTGTCCCTGAAAGGAGGACAGAGGGGTGTGTGTGTGTGCGTGTGCACAGAAAAACCTGCCTTTGCATGGCTGAAATGTAATCTACTGTGAAGGCCTCTGGGAGGGTGTGTGACTACCATCCTAGACAGCTTTAAATGAGGATCAGACAAACTCAAGCGCAAGTGGGCTCTTCAACCTGGAAAGGAGATTCCAACTAAACATCATGAAGAACTTCCTGACAGTAAGAGCTGTTTGACAGTGGGACAGACTCTCAAGGAAGGTGATGGACTCTCCTTCACTGGAGGATATTGACCAAGATGACCAAAGGTCTGGAAACCAAGCCTTATGAGGAAAAGTTGAGGGAGTTGGGTATGTTTAGTCTGGTGAAAAGGAGATTGAGAAATATCATGGAATCAAAGAATTATAGAATTTGGACCACAAGGGTCATCTAATTAAACCCACTGCAAGGAATATTTTTGTCCAACGTGGGGCTTGAACCCACCATTCTGAGCTATTCTGTTAGGAATGTTCTACGGGTAAGTGTCAGGCTTGAGGAATTCTCTCCCTCCCCTCCCGATGGTTTCAAGGAGCTGGGAGAAAACAAGAAAGCTTTTAATTTAGATTTATTCAGTGACTGCGATAACAGATGAAGAATTTCAGTCTTTCTCCATGATGGAGTTAATCACTCTGGCTCCTCCTCTCTTCCCCTTCCCCAACAGTACTGGCCCCTACGGAAGCCTCCCATTGCCAGACATTGCTGCGTGCATTTCTCTTGTACCTTCAACGACCGCCGAGTCCTAGGGGATGGAGGATCTTCTACACTGTCTATTGAAGTGTTCGCTGGCTGCTCTCTCCCTTCCCTTAATTCTCCTAACTCAGCATAGCTTGGCTGCTCACCCATCTCTGTCTCATTATCTCCCTCATAGCTTGGCTACAATTCAATACTGTCTCCTTCCTCCCTGTCAGCTACAGGAGAAGTGGGTGGGGGAGAGATCCCCACCATGGCTCTGCCTCTTCATTCCAGTCCCTGACAGTAGGAGTGGTTTGAAAGCAGAATGGACTCCCTTGGAAGATGGCCACCAATTGGAAGCTGTGCCTTGGTTTCTGAACATTTTGGAAGTTGAACCAGCTTCCAGATTCCATTCAACTTCCGAGGTACAGTGGTACCTCGCAAGACGAATGCCTCGCAAGACAAAAAAACTCGCTAGACGAAAGGTTTTTCCGTTTGCGAGTTGCCTCGCAAGACGAATTTCCCTATGGGCTTGCTTCGCAAGACGAAAACATCTTGCGACTTTGTTTCCTTTGTCTAAATAATAATTCGCAAGACGAAAAATTCGCTAGACGACAAAACTTGCGGAACGAATTAATTTCGTCTTGCGGGGCACCACTGTACCACTGTAACAACAACAACAACAACACTGAGGGCCCCACATCTGCTGCCCCTAATGCAGGCAGCCAGTACTGAGATGGATTCAATAGTTTGACTTGGTATAAGTCAACTTCCTATGTTCCAGTAGTATTTTGTACCAGCCGTAATCTCTGGACCCATCTCCAAGAACAGCCCCGCAAACTAATCTGAAGATGTCACCAAAACATAAATATATATCTTGGGCTGCTTTGTCTTTTAACCAAAACTATCCAGCAAGTTTGTATGTCTGTAACAATTTGTATTTTCTTCTCTCTCCCTCTCTCTTATATCTATGGTAAAATTTATGTAAATATATATATATATCCACTCTTGATAAAACAGTTTCCCCAGCTGTGCACAAAGAAAGCTTAGAGATAATGCAAAGCTAAAACAGATATAGGTGACTAAATTATATGTCTTGATAGGCTTGCTGAACCAAAAAGGGTTTTAGCAAGTATCTAAAACTGTAAATCAGGGCAACTGCCTAGGAGTTCCCAAGCACAATTGTTCCCATACCAAAGAACTGAGCTCTCACAAATATGGAATGAGATTTTGCTACATAAAGAAAATAATTTACTACATTTTCCTGATATTTCCATACCAGATAATTTCCACATTTTATGTGATTTTTCACATTATGTAAAGGTCACTTCTGGAAATCTAGCGGAAGTTTAGCACTCATTTCCCTGCTAATTGTTTCCAGAAAAAAGTCAATTTGCAACTGCATTAACTCAGAAAATTGTAGGAGTTTTACACTGCAATTTCATGGGCAAAATTTGGGGCTATGCCCTCGCATACAGTTATTTTTTGCTGTTTAAAATTTAGCACTATGTGCTGATATGTTGATTAAAAAGTTGCAGTTCTGTAACCCAACAGGTACTGCAGTGTAAAAGGAGCATTAGAAATCAGGACAGAAGTGCTAGCATTATAATCAGGAAAACCCAATAAACCCCATGTTGGAATGCAGCCATTATGTGGCACTTGTAAAAAGGCAATTTCTGCAGTTCAAATTGATCAAATACTACATTGTTGCATGCCACTCTGAGCAGTCCGAGACTCCAGGGTAGCTTGCCATATCTTGAAGAGCAAAAAAGAGAGCAGCTTGAGCCGTTGCCAGCCCGAGCCGGAGAAAGGCACGTGGGGGCGCTGCTGTGCCCTCATGCCTCTTTCCCTGGCTCAGGCTGGCAGCAGCCATGGCATGCAGAGCAGGCTGAGCCTGAGCCACCCAAGACACCTCCCCCCAACCCAAACCTGGACATTTTCTTTAAAATGTAAAAATGGGCATGTTTGCTCCCCAAAAGAGGACATGTTCAGGTTTCCCCGGACATATGGCAACCCAACTCCAGGGGTTCCAGGTGCTTACTTAGGGTTTGGTTTCCTTGGAATGAGGGACAGAGGGGACTTTGGTGTCTTTAGAACATCGGCAGACAAACTAAGGTCCGGGGGCCGGATCCGGCCCAATCGCCTTCTCAATCCGACCCGCGGACAGTCTGGGAATCAGCATGTTTTTACATGAGTAGAATGTGTCCTTTTTATTTAAAATGCATCTCTGGGTTATTTGTGGGGCCTGCCTGGTGTTTTTACATGAGCAGAATGTGTGCTTTTATTTAAAATGCATCTCTGGCTTATTTGTGGGGCATAGGAATTCATCCACACACACCCCCCAAATATAGTCCGGCCCCCCACAAGGTCTGAGGGACAGTGGACCAGCCCCATGCTGAAAAAGTTTGCTGACCCCTGGTTTAGAATACAGTGGTACCTCTGGTTGCGAACAGCATCCATTCCGGAGGCCCGTTTACAACCTGAAAAGAACACAACCCGCGTCTGTGTGTCTGCGCACGCGCGGGTTGCAATTCACCACTTCTGTGCGATGTCATTTTGCGCGTCTGCGCATGCGCGAGCGGTGAAACCCGGAAGTAACCCTTTCTGGTACTTCTGGGTCGCTGTGGGACGCAACCTGAAAACACGCAACCTGAAGCAAACGTGGCACGAGGTATGGCTGTATATGTTTTATTTACACATATATACAAACTGAGCCTACAATGGCATTAACATCCCAATCACAGCATTAACACCCCAAGGTCTCGCTTCTTCCATAGCCACAGCCTTGGATTCCAGCAGAAGTCAAGCATGTCTCTACCTCCCAGGCTTCTGCCTGCCATCTGCTTCTAGCGACTAGGTCTCTCTGACACACTCAGCTCTGGCTTTTGTCCTTCTAACTACCAGCCAGTTGAGGGAGGAGGGCCCTACCCATTTGTCTTCTGGCACTGAGCAACTTCCTTTGTTACCTTAACGATTCATACTTAGGGGGCCATTATCAAGAACCTGGCCTTGGTTCCAGGAATTTGAAAGGACTCAGGCGTACAGACTAAACCGTGCCCCCCCCCAACTCATAACAATGCATTTCTAAATTGTTCTTCATCTAAACTACTCCCACGGCACTGTGTGATATTGAAAAAAAAGACAATGAAACACAATAAAAGCCAAACATAAACCATCACAAACTAACAAAAATTAAAGACAACAAGTAAAAACCAAATGTAGCCCCTTAAAAATTCCTGGACAAGCATGGAAGTCTAAATTAGGGATGAGGAGCCTGTGGTCCTCCAGATCTTGCTGGATGATAATTTCAAGAGCTCAGCCTACACTCAAGTAGGACGCTGGCAGAGACACATGCCCAACTGACATGTTCTCTCCCTCCTGGTCAATCGTTCGGGAGCTTCAATAGCTTTCTTCTGCCCGAACATCACAGCGACCGATGCCAACAGACACCGGCACACCTAGGGATCTGCAGAGTCTTTGCAACTTGCGTGACAGACCTCAGCAACTCAGCATTTTGGCTAATCTACTTTATTTACATAAAAACACACGGAGCACTGCAACATGGATCCCTCTCTCTCTAGCATCAGGCAGCAAAGAGAAAAAGAACAAAGGACAATAGTCCCACTTCACGGAACACAGTAGCACAAACATCCTGTCCCCATCACTTCCCACTCTGTGGAGTCAAAACATACCACGTCATGTGAAAGACAACAATCCCATGACTGCAGTCATGGAGCAGGAATTCCAACACATAATTCCCCTCACACTTCACCACTGGTTGCACTGATTGAGGCTGGTAGCCCTGGCAGACTATTTGAAAGTGCAACAAGGAAGCAAAAGGAGATAGGAGGGTGGGAAATAGGCATCTGCAATGTGTTCAAAGTGTATTAGGATTGATCGAAGAAGGGGTAGAGGGCATAGCTCAGTGGCAGAACATCTGGTTTGTATACAGAAGGTCCCTGGTTCAATCCCTGGGCAGGGCTGAGGAAATCTTCTGCTTGAAACCATGGAGAGCCACTGCAGGTCAGGGCAGAGAGTACTGAACTAGATGGACCAATGGTCTGACTCAGTATAAGGCAGCTTCCAATTTTTATTTTTACATACAGTCTTACCTTGGTTCTCAAACTTAATCCATTCTGGGAGTCCGTTTGACTCCCGAAACTGCTCAAAAACCAAGGTGCGGCTTCTGATTGGCTGCAGGAGCTTCCTGCACTTAAGTGGAAGCTGCGTTGGACATTTGGCTTCCAAAAAGCATTTGAAAACCGGAACACGCACTTCCGGGTTTGTGGCGTTCGGGAGCCAAAACTTATGAGTACCAAGATGTTCAAGAACCAAGGTATGACTGTATTTGGAAAGGAATGTAGCTCAGTGGTAGAGCAACTGCCCTGCATGCAGAAGGTCCCAGAATCTGAGCCTGCCTAGAGGGAAGACACTTCAGAGGAAAAGTGAAGGTAGGGCAGTGAGGTGCTGGACTTTGTTCCTGTGGCTATGTGGTTGAAAAGCTGGCAGCATTGCCATGGCAACCTGAGAAGCAAAGGGGAAACGGTTGCAGAAGCAAGAAAGGGGGTGTTATTGGTTGTTTTTAATTAAAATAATAATAGCCAAATATGTGTATATTTGTGGAGAAAAAAGGAAAAGGGAAAAATGGGGTAGGGAGAAGGGGGTATGTGTGTGTATGGGATATCTATATTATCTATATCTAAATCTATCTATATCTGTTAAGGTTCTGGGTTGAGAGACTACTCAACAACCCAGTTCGTTGGGGTACCAGTTCCCCGTGGGTCCATGCAGTCAGTAAAAGTAGGAAATTCCAGCCAAGTAATTTGGAGCAAAACAGCAGTCAGTAGACTTAGATCCTTTATTGTTGCGCAACAGGTTCAACAGCGGTGAGTGAACCCAGAGCGTGGGGCAACATTGACTTTTAAAACTTCCCACCACATCCCAAAATACAGTTCGTACAGCATCATTGGTACATCATCTTTATATCACTGACATGTTACCAAAGGGGAGGGGTAGACAGGGGTTACACTTGTTCAACCTTGGCAAACATGTCCAGACAATTCCTTGGTCCAAGATTAGCATAGGCAAACACCTCTGAAGTCCCACCACCCAAAGTACAATAGAACTTCCTTTGCATGTCTGGACCCCTCAAAGTCTGGTGATGGGAATAGGCTTTCCTTGGCCAACAATCAGCTCAGCAATTGTCACCTCTGGGAACTTCCTGGAGTAGGAGGTGTGTAATACTTGTCTTCAAGCTTGGGGAGGGGGCAGGGAAAATAGTCCTTTTCCCAAGAGCAAATAGTGTTGAAATGGAGGAAACTGGCAAAGGGGGTTGATTTTATATGATTTTTAAAGCTAGGTATCTTCCCTGAGGGACACGGGTGGCGCTGTGGGTAAAAGCCTCAGCGCCTAGGGCTTGCCGATCGAAAGGTCGGCGGTTCGAATCCCCGCGGCGGGGTGCGCTCCCGTTGCTCGGTCCCAGCGCCTGCCAACCTAGCAGTTCGAAAGCACCCCCAGGTGCAAGTAGATAAATAGGGACCGCTTACTGGCGGGAAGGTAAACGGCGTTTCCGTGTGCTGCGCTGGCTCGCCAGATGCAGCTTTGTCACGCTGGCCACGTGACCCGGAAGTGTCTCCGGACAGCGCTGGCTCCCGGCCTCTGGAGTGAGATGGGCGCACAACCCTAGAGTCTGGCAAGACTGGCCCGTACGGGCAGGGGTACCTTTACCTTTACCTTTATCTTCCCTGAGCTGTCAAGTTGAAAGGATACATTCAGGCATAATATTTGTAACATGTAACAACTTTAAAGATGTGCCCCCCCCTTTGTCATTTCTGTTACATCTATCTACACACACACACACACACACACACACACACACACACACACATTCTGGAATCAAACGGTTGTGCCTAATCAATGTTAAAAATCAAAAGTTTTTTTAAAAAAGAAAATCAAGAATTATAAGGTCAAATGAATGTTGAAGATCAAAGGTAAAGAAAATCAAATAAAAAAATAGACATGAGATTTAAACTTGAGGCTGTTCCAAGCTGTAGGAGCAGCAACTGCAGTCTTGTGGGACTCAGCCGCACAAGGGAGAGGGTGGTGGCAATCTCGGGGGGTGGGTTGAGTAAGGCTTCTCCCCTGGGGGCTGCCATTTTCTGCCTCAACCTCTGCCCTCTGCAAACAGGCCACTGTGGTGCTTGCTTCCTTCACGGGAAGGCTATACCCCACAGTTGGGGGGGGGTAATCCCCCCACAAGCAGCCAGCCCACAAAGCAGAGTGAGGAGGGAAGGCCTCTCTGGCCCCGTCCAAATGTTGCTCAGAGGCTGCAGCTGGGGGGGGGGGCTCCCTTTCAGTGTTGCCCTACTCCCCGATACTCACCCCACCCCCGTCATGAAGGCTGCTGGGCTCCCGCTCCCACGTGGTGCCTGGGAGCAGTGCTTGGCCACCGGTGCAGAGGCAGACCCCGCCAGCATGCCCTGAGCCACTGACTGAGCCAGGCAGCCGGTCCATCTCAGTGGCCTGGCAAGGTTGTCTTACCACACCCGGAGATGGGCCGAGGGTTGGACAAGGAAGAGGTCCCCCCCCTCGTGGAATCTGCCCCAGCTGTTCTGTTGGCTGGATCCCACTCCCAGGCAGCCCTGCCCTCCCCCCTTAAAACAAAATAACTTAACTAAAAAACAAAAAAAGCTACAATACAATACAAGCTAAAACAACTATACATTAAGACAACCCCCATACAAATACAAACCCTATCCCCTTTAAAACAACTTTAACATGGGGGGCTGGCCCATGCCCTCATCCCCCCCACCCCAACATCCCCCCCACCAGCCAGCCATCCCCCCACTGCAGCAGCAGGAGTCCTGCAAATCCTCAGAGGGGAGTGTGGGATAAGGAGCAAGTCTGGTACAACATTCCTTGTTTTCCTAGAGTGGACACGCAAAGGGGATGTTTGCTCCAGCCAGTCGAAAACTTCCTCCTGGGCTGGGGCATCCTTCCTCTTGCATGTGACTAGAGGTGGGCATGACCTTACCTGTGCAGGTAACAAAAGCACAATGCACACAGTAGACTCTTTGACTTCCTCTCGTCGTTGGAGCAGCTTTTTGGCTAGAGATGTCCTGTTGGCTTTCAGCCAACAAAGTCTATCCATATGGGATAGACTCACATGTATATATCCGGAACTAAGTCTGCCTTCAGGGATCCAAATGTGAACTGATGATGCTGTGAGTAAACTTCTTTTATGACTTTAAATAAGATTGTCGTGAGTTCATTCTTTCAAGAGGAAAATAAGGGATCTTACCAGGAATCTATATTGAGAAGCTTAAACAAGCTTGCAACCAGCTACCCGCTGTGCATTTAAAGGGGAATGTTAAAACTCTGCTAAGTTATAGAACTAGCGCAAGTTAGGAAGGATATTAATAAACAATATTTCCTCTCCTGCCTCCCTAAACATTTCCACAGGGATTTGGCAGTCCCCCCAACAGCAGCAGTAGCAGCAGCAGGAGTCCTCAGAGTGGGGGGAGATTGCAGTATCCCCAACAGTAGCAACAGCAGGAATCCTCCAGGTAGGGTAGATGATGGCCCCCAAGGGGGGACTGCAGGGCCAGGTAGATGGAATTCAGGGCAAGCAAACTTTATAATGCTGCCCCAACAACTGGTCCACACCCAGCTGAGGTAGCAGCTGTTCAAAGCATGGAAGAACTTTCTTGAAGGGGTACAGCACCAGGTGGAGGTCCTCACTGATCACCTTATTCTCGAGTACTGGCAGACAATGTGTTGTCGCAACGAGTGGCAGATCTGCAGGACACAGTTCTTTGCTCAGTTTGACTTCAGAGTCCAGTAGATGTCAAATACTATGCAGCTTATGATGATACAGAGGTTTTTAACAAAATAAATATACCATATAGTGGTACCTCTAGTTGTGTTCCGCTCTAGTTACGGACTTTCATCTTACAAACCCGGTGTTTACCTCTGGAATCACCATGTGCGTATGCACAGAAGCAATCTGTGCACTTCACACATGTGCAGAAGCGCTCAATCGTGCCGCGCACATGCACAGAAGAGGCATTCTAGTTGCAGACTTTTCAGGGCAGGGTGCGAATGGCACCTCGAAACGGATTAAGTCTACAACTAGAGTTACCACTGTATTTAGATGATTCACAGAAACAAATGTTAATAGCAGCAGTATCAGAAGCAGAAATTAAGCAAAAAAATTCTTAAAATGAGAAATGGTAGAACACCAGGATTGGATGGGTTTCCTTGTGAATGGTATAAGACATACATAGATCTATTAACTCCAAAACATCATCATTTGTATAAAGAGATATTTGCTAAAGGCAGTGCCTTTTATCAGGGGGTACTGGCACCTCTTTTATTTTGGTTAAAAAGTGTGCCACATACTGGAACTACTTCATGGTTGTACTGGCACCTATTTTTCTAGAAAAAACATTGGCTAAAGGTAGGACATTTAATCAAGCTTATATTACATTCATACCCAAACCAGATAAAGATCATACTGAGTGTGCAAATTATCAGCCTATATCATTGATCAATGTTGATCAAATTTTAACAGTGACCTTAGCAAACAGAATCCAGCAAGTAAAAGCACTGGTCATTAAGAGTGAACAGACAGACTTCATAAAAACAAGCAGTAGATAATATTAGATTAGAAATGGATTGGTAGATTTAAACAAAAATAAAGATCAATTTCTAAGTTTATCACTATAAGCTGAAAAGGCTTTCAACAAAATTTATAAACAGTACAGAGAGGTAGCTTTAACTAAATTTGGATTTATTTATTTTTTATAAAATGGATTAAACTATTGTATGACTCACCTACATCTAGAGTTAAAGTGAACGGTATTATGCTTTTTAATATTTGCCTAGAACCCTTGGCTTGCACTATTAGACAACATTGCAAGATTTACAGAGCAGTCCATGATTCAGTTCAATATAAATTGGTTTTATTTGCAGCTGATATTCTCTTGTTTATTTTGAAACCTCATACTAGTATTGCTATGTTAATGCAAACAATTTATGCCTTTGGTAAAATACCAGGATACTTTATTTATTGGTACAAGTTGGAATTGATGCCAATAGGTAAACTTTTTATTGCTCATTCATTTAAGTAATATCAATTCCGAATTTGCCCCAAATCTATTAAATCCTTAGGTATGCTAATACCAAGAGATATAACTCAGCTAGTAACAGTCAATATAAATAAAATAATGAAAGTGGTTTATTTGGATATTGACAGATGGGAGTCATTAAACCTTACCCTTTCGGGAAGGTGAATGCTTTCAAAATGAATATTATTCCCATAATTATATATTTTCTGAGAGCTCTGTCAGTTTTTATACCTGGAACATATTTCCAGAAGATAAACTATGTGTTTAGGAAATGTATTTCAGGTTCAACAACACCAAGAAAATCCTTGCAGGTAGATTTGGAATTCTAAATTTGGAACTATATACCATCATGCCTACTTATTGTCTAGTATCAAATAAGGGGAGCAGATGGTGCGGTGGTCTAAACCACTGAGCCTCTTGGGCTTGCTGATTGGAAGGTCGGCGTATCAAATCCACACAGTGGGGTCAGCTCCTGTTGCTCGGTCCCAGCTTCTTCCAACCTAGCAGTTCTAAAGCATACCAGCTAAAGTAGATAAATAGGTACCGCTGCGGTGGGAAGGTTAACAGCATTTCCGAGCACTATCACACTCATCACAGTGTCCCATTGCACCAGAAACAGTTTAGTCATGCTGGCCGCATGACCCTGAAAGTTGTCTGTGGACAAACACCCCTCGGCCTGAAAGTGAGATGAGCGCCGCAACCCCATAGTTGCCTTTGACTGGACTTAATGGTCCTTTACATATTTTTTTTACCTTAAAGGTAAAGGTAAAGGGACCCCTGACCATTAGGTCCAGTCATGACTGACTCTGGGCTTGTGGCGTTCATTTTGCTTTATTGGCTGAGGGAGCCGATGTATAGCTTCTGAGTCATGTGGCCAGCATGACTAAGCTGCTTCTGGCGAACCAGAGCAGCGCACCGAAACGGCGTTTACCTTCCTGCCGGAGTGGTACCTATTTATCTACTTGCAGTTTGATGTACTTTCAAACTGCTAGGTTGGCAGGAGCAGGGACCGAGCAACGGGAGCTCACCCCATCGGATTCGAACCGCTGACCTTCTGATCAGCAAGTCCTAGGCTTTGTGGTTTAACCCACAGCGCCACCCGTATCAAATATTGGAAACCTTCCTTTTAACTTTCCGACCTGGGCAATTTTGGAATACACATTTACAGCACCTTTGTTTGGTTGGACAATATTAGGAAGCCACCATGGTAGAGCTAGTCAGATCAGAATGAGAGGTGGCAGTAGGGTTGGCATAATTTGAAAAGCAAAAAATGAGCACACATTTGCTGCCTCACCGATTTTTAACTATGAATCATTATGATGACTCTCATTTTAAATACCCCTACTATATGTAGGCTATAGAAGTTGTGACATATTGCTAGAACATTTCATTTTCAGCTATAGGAGAAAGGATGTGGGTGGGTGTGGAGAAAGCTGTTTGAATGGCCTGCTCCTTATCAAACTTTCAAACCAATTATTTCAGAATAAATGTGATTAAGAACTCTGTCCCCAGAAGTATCAGGAGCATACGTTACACTTCTCATGCTTGCCCTGAGATAATCTAGTAAACACTTCTCTTCCATTTGCATCTTACTATGAGAAATAGTATTCAGTCTTCTTGTACCCTGCTTTACACATTCTCAACTGACCCATTACCAAAAGAAGAGCAGGAAGCTCTTTAGCCAGCTCAGAAATTATGCAAAATGGCACTGCAAATAAATCACTATTGTCTGGGGGCTAGTGTATGAAAGAAAAGCAAACACTAATTCCACCAACTTCCTCAATTCACTCCAGCACAAGGAAAATAATGACATTATAATAATGACACTATTGCCCCTCTCTTTAAAATCTCACTCAGACCCTAGGAGAAAAGAAATCTAGTTTTTGACCTTCTATGTGGGGGTGGGGGCAGGTTGTCCACAGAGGCAGATGTATTTCAGGCCCTTATCCAATTCACTTTATTCAGAAAAGAAAAGGGATTTTTCACATTGATCCACTACAAAAAGATGGGATTCATCATCCCATCCCCTCCAAACCCAGAAGCTCACAAATGGAAATTCTGCATTTCACACACTTCTGGGAAATACTGAAGAGGTACAGAGCTGTTTCCTACTGGGTTCTTGTGTAACACACAATGGAGAGCAACCCTGGTTAAATAAATTGTGGGGGAAGAGATGCAGAACAGTTTTCTGTCCAAGTTACATAGAGAACAACACCAACAGAAAAAGGAATTTCTGGCCTAGAACGCAAAGGAATTACACACTCACTACAAGTCTAACACCTACATCAACACGAGAGGATATATGGCACCAATGCGAGTGCCACTCAGGTGGAACAATAAGTTACAGCTTACCACATCCAGCGAAGGGAAATGTTATGCTGGCATATTCATTTTCTTTGCCACATTGCACAGAGGAAATTATGAAACACATGTAACTTCTGCATGTCTGGATAGTCATGCCTAAGAAAAAATAATGTTCTAAGCAGGTGCCAAAAGAAATACAGTGAAGGCAATTGCCTGGTACCCAAAGGCAGAGAATCCAAAGTGTAGGTGCTGCCACACTGAAAGATTGATTTATTACACATGTGGAATGAGTATTACACAGCACTTGTAACAGTTCTGCAGACTGCGTGTACATGGGGTAAGGTGATCCTGCAATATTATCTGAGTTTAGTGACACATTCCAGTCATGCAAAAAGGAGGCTGCAAATAAAGGCTAGTCAGAGGTTTACCTGGGGAAGGTGTGTGGCTTTGGAAGAATCCCGAGGGCCAGATGGAGAGGGCAGAATATGATTCCTGTGACTGAGGTTCCCCACACCTGCATTTACAGATTATGGATGACCTCGGTCAACCTCAGAAAGGGCTTTTAGATTTTGCTCAGCTGCATTTAAAAAATCTTAATGCTCAGCAAAACAGCATGTCAGCAATCATTCCAGCCTCTTTCCGTAACTCTTTCTCTAAGTAAACAGCAACTTCACTCATCTTCTTGCTTCTCACCACAAAGTATCTCATCTCTGGCATCCTGTCCCGACCCCTCATTTCTCATTAGCATCTCCCCAAACCTACACTGCAGTCAGGAATCATTTGGTCAGCTTCTTCTACCTGCCTTATCTGACCTGCTATTTTTTTTAAAGAAGTTTGCACTCTAAGTGACTAATAAAAAATTAAAAATCAACACAATTCTAAAAAAAAATCAACACAATTAATAGAATTATGCTGTAAGCCACTGATATAATGCAGTAGCAAAGATGGCAAATCTAATTTTTTTAATGTTTTAGATGTGGCATTGCAAGTAGACAGAAGAGATGATTCATATCATAGATAAAATCAGTGGCACACCTGGATGAATGCAGTTCACCACCAGTCATGAACGATTATGACCATACTGGGTGCTAGATAAATCTCTCATTTTTGCTGCTTGGGAATCAAAACTTCCCCAGACAAGATGTCAGGCACTTGGCATTTAACAGTAACTTACACTCTCCACAGTCTGATACAGGCACAAATGTGGAGTGTCACTCTTCTTATCATGAGGATTACTTCCCATTAAATAATAACAATAAATAATAATAAAATTAATTAATTAATTATTATTATTATTATTATTATTATTATTATTATTATTATTAATACCCCACCCATCTGGGCGGCTTTCAACAGAATATTAAAATACAATAGTCTATTAAACATTAAAAGCTTCCCTAAACAGGGCTGCCTTCAGATGTCTTCTAAAAGTCTGGTACGGTAGTTGTTTTTCTCTTTGACATCCGGTGGGAGGGCGTTCCACATTACTGAAGGTTCTCCTGCAGAGTTTGGGGAGCCTGTGGCCCTTCAGATGTTGTGGGACTCCAATTCTGCATCAGCCCCATTCAATGTGGCTAGTGGTCAGGGATGATGGGGTTTGGGGTCCCGCGACATCTGGAGGGCCACAACTTTCTCATCCATTCTCTGATGTATTCATTTATACCAGAATAGCCTGCCCTGCACTGATTTCAAATTATAAGAAAGCAGATTCTGACTAATCTTCAGGAAGAACTTTGTGATGGTAAGAGCTGTCTTCCATCAACTTTTGACAACTACCAGTTTGCATACAGGGCAAATAGATCCACAGAAGACGCTATCATCACCACTCTCCATGCTGCTCTGTCCCATCTGGAGCAGCCGGGGAGTTATGTGAGGCTGCTGTTTGTGGATTTTAGCTCTGCTTTTAACACTATCCTCCCCCATAGACTGGTGTCCAAGCTAGAGGCGATTGGACTCTCCAACTCCACCTGTCTCTGGGTTTTGGATTTTTTGTCAGAACGTTCTCAGAGGGTTAGAGTAGGGTCACATATGTCCACAGCCCTTAGCCTTAACACCGGCTCACCACAGGGTTGTGTGTTGAGTCCCCTGCTCTATGCTCTCTATACGTATGACTGTACAGCCATCTATTCCAGCAACAAAATCATCAAGTTTGCTGATGACACTACGGTGGTAGGGCTCATTTCAGGAGGGGATGAGTCCGCCTATCGGGACGAGGTGGAGCGGCTCTGTGTTTGGTGTGGAGAGAACAATCTGGCTCTTAATACGGCTAAGACCAAGGAATTGGTGGTGGATTACAGGGAAAAAAAGGCGGACATTCAGCCCTTGTATATCAACGGGGAACGGGTGGAGAGGGTGGCAGAATTCAGGTTTTTGGGAGTAACTATCGATCAGGGCATGACTTGGAGCGCAAATACCACTGCTCTGGTGAAGAAGGCCCAGCAGAGAATTTATTTCCTCAGACTTTTGAAGAAGAACAATCTGAGTGAGAGACTGCTGGTGTCCTTCTACCGAGGCTCCATAGAGAGCATTCTTACATACTGTATTTGTGCTTGGTTCTCCAGTTGTACAGCTAGGGAGAGGAAGATGCTCCAGAAGGTCATAACCACAGCCCAAAGGATTATTGGTCATCCTCTCCCATCTTTGGAAGAACTGTACGGTTCCCGTTGTCTTAGGAAAGCAAACAACATCCTGCAGGATTCATCTCACCCGGGACACAGTCTGTTTGCACTACTGCCTTCTGGCAGGAGATATAGAAACATCAAGTCAAGGACAAATAGACTGAAAAACAGTTTCTATCCAAGAGCTGTGGCCTTTTTGAATGCTGTAACTCGATAGTGTGACCTGGGAGTTTGATGGGTGTTGGTGTGGGTGTGGCTGGAATGTGGTTTGTTTGGTTGTTGTTGTTGTTTTGCTTTTGTTGTTTTTAAGGGATGGCATCCAATTTCGTTGCACTTGTGCAATGTTGCACTTGTGTAATGACAATAAAGAATCTATTCTATTCTATTCTATTCTATTCTATTCTATTTGACAGTGGAATGGACAACCTTGGGAGGTGGTGGACTCTCCTTCACTGGAGGTTTATAAAGAGAGGTTGGATTGGTCACCTGACAGGGATTATTTAGCTATGCTTCATGCATTGCAGGGGGTAGCGTTTCATGCTATCGCCGTAACCTTTCCCTCTGCTAGCATAGCCCTTCTTCCTTCTATTTAGCATTAGGAAAATATTACACCTCTGCTTTATAGAAATGGAATCCTCAATGACATTTTCCCCGTCAAGAACCTGGATATTAAAGTGCCCTGTGCGTCAACTGGAAAATTGGCCTGCGTGCTATGTACTTCTTGGTCTATTTCTTTGATTGAGTATGTTTTTTCTAACTGGGGCATCTGCCTTTGGGTGGGTGAGAGCATGTCTCACTTTTGAGAAATAGTCTAGTGGCACTGCAATAACAGTAACACACACACAAAAACCAGCTCCTAGTTTCCATTCGTTGGTCACAATCTCCCCCCTCCCTTTCTGTTTTTCTAAACAAAAAAGCCCCAAAGGTTGCAACATCTCCTTCTGCTGTCTTTTAACAAGGCTTGATGGGAGGCTGAGATTCAAATAGTTCTATAAGTATTTTAGGATGCCTCCTGTACACTAGGCCAGAGTATTTGTCCATCCAGCACTATAACTCTCTCCTCTGACTGAGAATGCTGCTCCAGTGATTCAGGAAGAATTTCCCCTCCTCCATTAGATTAATTTAACAGGCGATACCGGGAATTGGTTCTGAGACCTTCTGCATGCTAAGCATCTTCATTGTCATATATATATATATATATATATATATATATATATATATATATATATGGGTAGCAGATAACTGGTATAGGAGAGAATACCTGACACATGGTTTATAATCCAGGACTGGATTCTCCTTGCTTCCCCACCTGATGCTCACTTTTACAGCTGCCAGGTGATAATTAGTAGCCTGATGGGATTGCCCCTGCTCTCTCTCAGCCATCAGGATGTGGCAAGTGCATGTTAGCTGAGAAGGTTATTGGATTATCAGCTGATTAGAGGTGCTAAGAACCCACTCTTGCATAATCAACATCATGCCAATTTGGGCTTCCATGTGGCACTGACTATTAGGGAGAAGAAGCAAAGGAGGCAGGCAACACAGCTGAGATGCTTGAGCAGAGTGTGCTGCTGGGAAGGTGAAGGGAGAGATCTGCAATGCACAGAGGGAAGGTGCCAGGCACTGAAAGGAAGAACTTCTGGGTCCTCCTTATGTGGTTGGATTCCACCTCCCATTAGTCCTCAGTTAGTGTGGCTAAAGGCTTTGATGTGTGAATCAAAACAGTACACAGGCTAGGTTTGAGGTACAAAAAATAACAGGTGCAAAACAGAGTAACTAGAAGGGGTTAATTTTCTTCATGATTGTAAATCATCCCATGATGATGCAGGTGAAAGTTCAGTTGCTACGGTAACAGTCCAGTGACCCAACTAGATCTGATTAATCATAGAATTGCAGTGTTGGAAGGGACCCAAGAGTCATCCAGCCCAACCCCGTGTGATACAAGAATCTCGACTAAAGTGTCCATGAGATTCCAACTAACCTCTGCTTAAAAATCTCCAACGAAGGAGAGTCCACAACCTCCTGAGGGAGACTGTTCCACTGTCAAACCGCTCTTACTGTCAGAAAGTTCTTTCTGAAACTTAGTCAGAATCTTCTTTCTTGTAACTTGAAACCATTTATTTGGGTCCTATCCTCCAGGGCAGGAGAAAACAAGCCTGCTTCGTATTCCATGTGGCAGCCCTTGAGATATTGAAGATGGATATCTTAATGCCCTTCAGTCTCCTCTTATCCAGGCTAAACAGCTCCCTCAACTGCTGCTCAGAAGGCTTGGTTTCCAGGCCCTTGATCATCTTTGTTGCCCTCCTCTGCACACGTTCCAGCTTGTCAACATCCTTCTTAAATTGTGCTGCCTAGAACTGGGCACAGTATTCCAGGTGTTGTCTGACTAAGACAGAATAGAGTGAGACTGTTACTTCCCTTAAACTGGAAACTATACTTCTGTTGATGCAGTCTAGAATAACACTAGCTTTTCTTTTTCTTTTTTGCTGCTGGATCATACCTGACTCACGTTAAGTTTGTGGTCTACTAAGATTCGTAGATCCTACACACATCCTTTTATTACTACTGAAAAGGATCCTTTTCAGATCCTTTTACTACTAGCAAGCCAGGTGTCTCCCATCTTATTGTCAGGAGTGCATGAAGGAGCCAGGCCCTGTGACCAGTAGGGCTTCACAGGACTTGGGCTTTCCTAAGTTTGATCTGAAGAGGCAAGGTATGGCTGCACAGGTGAGGCCAGTTGGTAACTCACAGCACCTGGTGCAAGAGCCAGGAAGGGATATAAGGTCAGCATGTCCCTTTGGCTCTTTGCTACAGCGACACACTTCCTGCCTTGGGCTTTTTGACTTACCGTAGGAAAAAAATGCCAGGTGAGCCCCAGAAAAGAGTGGTGGTATTCTCTCATCCACCACCCCAGGGTGCAAACCCTGCCACCATACCTGTCACAGTAGCCTTCCTTCCCGCGCCACGCACTACTCCTGGTCGATTCGGAATCACAGTAGGAATGTGTGTGGTGTGTGAGCTGACTGCACCAGTCAAACCAGATGCAGAGGAATAGGAATAACATTCTAGGTAAGATATTCATCTTTATCACTTATATTCTACCCAGGAATGACTTGTATTCTACTCCATATATCTAGATCTTTCTTAATTTCCTTCCATGTACTCTCATAATTATCTTTGAGTAAATCAATATTTTTTGTTGTCAACCAGATTCCCAGATATTTCACCCTTTTAACCACCACAATACCTGGAGATGCTTGTAGTTCTTCTATTTCTTCTTTGTTCATATTCTTTACTAGCATTTTTGTTTAAATTTTATTGAGTTTAAACCCAGATACCTTTCCAAAAACTTCCACTTTCTTTAAGGCCTCTTTTACACTATATTTGGGGTCTTCCAAAGTTAAGACTAGATCCTCTGTGAAAGCTTTCACTTTGTTTTATAGTATTTTGCAGAAATGGCATGTGGGCCTGGAGCCTTTCCTATTTTCATTCTTCTTATTGCTTTCTCAATTTCTTGTTCTGATATTTCCTGATTTAATTGTTCTTTCTCTTCTGTAGGAATTTGTTGCAATTGGTGGTTTTGCATATATTTTTCTATTCTCTTACTATCTTTTGCGTATAACTCCTTATAGACCAGAATCTCTGGAAAGTCTTTCTAATTTCCTTGGGGTCTTCAATGATCTTATCTGCCTCTTTTATCTTACAAACTGTGTTTTGCTTTTGTCTTGCCTTTAATTGCCATACCAATTTTTTCTACTTTTATTAGCAGAATCGAAGTTCTTTTGTCTCATTGCCTTTATTTTCCACTCAACTTCCTGACCCAACACCATGGAGAACTGAGTCTGCAATATTTTAATATTTTGTTTTATTGTCTCGTCTTTTGGTTTTACTGTTAGCATTCTCTCATTCTCCATGAGATGAGCCAGAATTTCTTTTTTCTTCTCTCTTCCTTTTTTCTGGAAACTATTATTTCGAATCAAAAAGCCTCTCATCACTGCTTTGCTTGCGTCCCATACTGTTTCAATGGGTGTTCCTTTATTCAAATTCCATTTGCCCTGTGGAACGCCCTCCCATTAGATGTCAAAGAGATAAATAATTACCTGATATTCAGAAGACATCTTAAGGCAGCCCTGTTCAGGGAAGTTTTTAATATGTAACGCTGTACTGTTTTTAACACTGATTGGGAGCCGCCCAGAGTGGCTGGGGAAACTCAGCCAGATGGGCGGGGTATAAATAATAAATTATTATTATTATTATTATTATTATTATTATTATTATTATTATTATTATTATATTTGAAATATTCTGCTATTATCTCATTGGCTTTTTGCACTATCTTTTGGTCATTAAACACTCATTCATTCTCCATCTAAATGCTGAGGGGTCTTTCCCTTTTAACTCCCTTCTTTTGTGGGGGCCCAATTAGTGCCAGTGCCTTCTGTTAAGAGTTTGGGTGTAATCCTTGATGCCTCCCTTTCCATGGAGGCACAGGTTACAAGCCAAGGCGACATTTTTCCACCTTCTCCGCATCAAGCAGTTGGTCCCTTACCTTTCCCTCCCCGACCTGGCCTCAGTGATCCATGCGATGGTCATCTCCAGGCTTGGCTACTGTAATTCGCTCTACGCGGGGCTGCCCTTGAAGCTGTCCCAGAAACTCCAGTGGGTGCAGAATGCTGCAGCAAGGCTCCTCACGGGTCTCTGCCATGGGAGCTTATTCCCCCCGTGCTTTTCCAGCTGCATTGGCTCCCGGTGGAGTACAGGGTCAGATTTAAGGTGCTGCTTTTGACCTTTAAAGCCCTTCACGGGCTGGGACCCTCGTACCCGTGGGACCGCCTCTCCCGGTATGCCCCACGGAGGACCTTAAGGTCCATAAATAGCAACACCCTAGTGGTCCCAGGCCTAAGGAAGTTAGATTAGCCTCAACCAGAGCCAGGGCTTTTTCAACACTGGCTCCAGTCTGGTGGAACGCTGTCTCATGAGACCAGGGCCCTGCAGGACCTGATTGCTTTCCGCAGGGCCTGTAAGACAAGAGTAGTTCTGCTTGGTCTTTAGCTTGGAGCCAATTTGATTTCCTCCCCCTCTTTCTTTTTTCCTTTCTCCTCCTGTGGTGAGGCTGCATTTTAATGTGTATTTTAATCTTGTTTTTAAGTTGCATTCATTCAACTTGTTTTTATTATTGGTTTTTAGCAACCCCGAGCCCAGCCTTTGCTGGGGAGGGCGGGGTATAAATAAAATTTATTACTATTATTATTATTATTATTATTATTTCCATATATAATGAATTATGGTCTGACAAAGTTCTTGGGGAGATCTCTGTTTTTGAAACTCTCGGAATCAATTCCTTAGAGGTCCATATATAAGCTATTCTACCAGATCTTTGATTTGGTTTTGAGAAAAATGTAAACTGTTTTGTTGCTGGGTTTTTAAGTCTCCAAATATCAATTAGTCCCAATGTATTAACCATATCAAAGAATGTTTTCAGTAATTTACCTTCATTTGCATCTCGTCTTTTCATTGATCTATCTAAATCTGGTATAACCATTCCATTACAGTCTCTAATCTCCTTGACCTCTTTCCCATTCTCCTGCCAGGAAGGACTTCTTTCCCCTGGGGTGCGTATTGCCTTTTTCCCATTTCCCCCCAGACATGTTGCTTATTTATTGCCCAAAAGTTCTGTTTGGCTCTTAAATTGTCCTATGTAATTTTTCTGACAAGCCCCAGAGGTCACAAATCCAACCTTTCTATTTTTAGGTTGGATTCCCTCCTGTCCGATGCGATGGCAGCAAACACAGAAATGACGGTCCTTCAATACAGTTATTTTCATTTTCTTTGTCTGCCCCACCGTCTCATCCGAAGAAAGCCAGCAAGAAACAAAGAGCAGAGAATCCAAACTGCTGTATATGAGAAAGAATAAAAAAGGAAGATCTTTGCGATCCAATTTGCATTCTTCTTTTTTCCGCCGCTTGTTGGCTTAATCCACTGGTGACCTCAGAAAAGCGCCATGTACTCCAAAAACATTAAAGAACAGGGTTTCCGGTGTCTTCCTCCTCACGAAGCAATGCTGGTGGGGTGGGGGGATTTTATAAATCCAAACGCCAAAACTTCCTTCTCCAACACTGTCTTAAGCCCCCCAACAAAGTCCGCTTGTCAGCTTAGTCCACTGGAAACCTAAAAAAAAGCAAAAAAAAAGCTGTGTACTCCAAAAGCAATAAAGAACGGGGTTTCCTCCTCACAAAAGAATGCTGGGGGGGGGGTTATAAATCCAAACGCCAAAGTCTCCTTCTCCAACAAAGTCCGTTGTTAATCCCAATAAAGAGCTACAGTCAAATGCAGACCCATTGCATGTTCGGCAATGGGTCACTAATCCAGATCTTTAATATGTTTAGCCAGTCATGGCTAGTACAACTTTTCTCATCTAAAAATGGTGGAGCGTGACGAATCAATTTATTTTAAGCAGCAGACAGTCCAAATTCCAGCCAATACTGACAGAGAGAAACCTCCAACTCCACTCGCCACAAGTTATTTTAAATAAAAGCGTCGCCTCGACACTTTATACAATGTAATCAAGGTCTTAATAAGTAACACTCACTCAGCAGATACCTTCTTTCCTCGCTCCTTCCTGCAACCTTCCGCCATACGCCATCGTCTCCCAGCTGCTGGGACGGACTCCCTTTTTACACCCCACAGCTCTCCAAATTTTAATAAGTTCAGTTTTGATGCGATGGTCAAGTAGACTCTACCAATTATAATTCCAAATTGGTTTTTAATTTTTGGAAGCTTGCCGCTTTCATTAGAAGCTCGATCCCATCTCTGGATTTATTTCTAAAACCCGAAGAGCAGGAGAGCATGACCGGACACCACCGGGTGCCACGTTCCCCAAGATACCCCTTGAGGTTCTGAGGTCCACGTAGCCTTCGCTGAACCTAAAGGAGATTTAGACAAAGGATCAAAGAGTATTCGTGTATGCCACAGCTGCTGCAAGGACTTTGCTGGCCCAAAAGTGGAAATCACAAGAAGTTCCTACCATTGCGGAGTGACAGGCGAAGATGACAGACTATGTGGAATTAGCCAAATTGACAGGAAGGATCCGGGACTAGAATGACCAGGACAATTGGAGTAAATTTATTGAGTATTTCAAAGAGAACTGTAAAAACTTAAAAACACTAGCACGGTTGAAGTAACACCTACAATGTAAAATAGATAAGATGCGAGAATAAAATATGTGATAAAAAATGTGATAAGGGATACCAACTGAAGGGACGCAGGGAAGTCACAGCTCGGCAGAGCAAAAGGGTATATATCTTGATGGATGGATGTTGTTGAAAAAAGATTATATAAAGAAAATAATAAAAAATTATATGCAACCCCCCCCCCCAAAAAAAAACCCCAGGTACAGAGGACGAGAAAATTTCCACTGGGTATGACTGGACGGAGTGTGGTTCCCTTTGTAGGAATGCCCTGGCCCTAATCAATATTATAACAGCAATCAGAAGAACCATTAAAGTTAGAAGATAAGAATATAATGACTTGAGTAAAAAATGGGTTTGTATCATTCTGCCCCACCTACGGGGCACTTGGATACAGTGGATGGGGCACTTGGATACAAAGCGTAAATTGTATGAGAATGGTAATTATTTACAAAAATAATAATGGGGAAAAAACATTTTTATTGTGAGAGATCATAATCAGCCTTACAATTTGTTTCTTTAGTTTTGATACACAACAGTCATACTCACACATGTATAGACACATTTTAGTGATGTCACAACACGAATAACGTTTCTCAATATTGAAATATTGTTGGTGTATCAATGTGCCCCTTGCATCTATGTGCCCCGCCTCCCCCTACTTGGGCCCTTCTGTCCAGACTCAACTCTGTTTAATCATTGTCATATTTTCATCTTTCTGTTGTTCTCAAAACAACCAGTTTTCACCACCACCTTATCAGTTTCAAGGCCATTCAAGGTAAGTTCTCAGTAAACTGTAACAGTTTTTGTGCTTTCCCACTACTCCACTTCTTTCGACCCGTTTACTTTATACACATATACAATTTAACATAAAATCCAAAGTTTGAGTTGATATTCATATATAACAAATATCTACCTTAAAGAAGAGACAGAAACAATATATCCATAAGAATTACCACTTAATTGTCCAGGAGAGATAGTACTAAACTCAGTATCCAATTTTCTAAAATGTCTCAGGGCAGAATGAAGAGTTGCAGCACTTGAAGATTCTTATAAATAGGTATATCAACCTCTCTTGCCAGTTTCTTTTTCTCTCCTTAAAATTCCGATTTATATACAGGAAACCTATTTCAGTGATCTGTAGATCCCTCCAGCCCAGATATGTCTTTCTTATATTCCCCCAACAGAGTACTTTAATTGTCTTAATCCAAATCTCCTCTGCTGAGGTGAATTTTAACGGCGGCTGCAGTTCAAAATCCAGTTTCCACTTTTATTCTCCAGTACAGTGGTACCTCGGGTTACAAACATTTCCAGTTACAAACACTTCGGGTTACAGACTCCTGTAACCCAGAAGTAGTACCTTGGGTTAAGAACTTTGCCACAGGATGAGAACAGAAATCACATAGTGGTGGCGCAGCAGCAGCGGGAGGCCCCATTAGCTAAAGTGGTGCTTCAGGTTAAGAACGGTTTCAGGTTAAGAACGGACCTCTGGAACAAATTAAGTTTGTAACCAGAGGTACCACTGCATTGGTAACAAGCCAAGAAGACTAGATTTCAATTGCCTTAACCTTTCTTCCCCGCAAATAGGGAAAAGTTTTGGAAGGGCAGCATAAGGACTCTCAGAAGGTAGTCCTAGCACTACCTTCCCCTTTCCATACACAAATACCGAGTTGTGACCAACTTTAAAATCCTGTAGCAGTGTCAAACAATACAGAATGGGTTTCAGTTGCTTTGAATTCTCCCATCAGCAGGCCCACACTGTAAATATCAAATAAGATAATAGTTTTCCACTTGCAATTTTCCCCCATGTACAGTTAATTACCCAGAAGATGAAGAATGGACTTCCTTTTTAATCCTTCGTCTGGTGCCGAATTTATCTTAATTGATTTCAATAGTAAATCTTCTTACATTCCTGTCGGCCTGAATGTTGGTTACGGAAAATCTCTGCTGGTGGCCGGAGCGTTAAGGCTTCGCTCCCTTGGAGATACGTTACTGCGAAGACTGCACTCAATCCCACTTCTTTTCCCCACTCTCCCAAGCCTTTCGGCGCAGGGGTCTGGGAATTGTGGGACAGCTCTTTGCAATCTGCTGGACCCCTTGACGTCTTGAGGGCCCTCTCAAGACTTTTTTGGGGGTATGCCTCGCCTTGGCATTCTACCCTGACCCTCCTCAAGGCTCAGATCTGTCAGAGTGATCAGATATGTGCTCCATTCGCCATCCTTCAGAGCCCGAAAGCCCCATTGGAGTCCTTATTTCACCTCCCCAATCCCAGCAGTATTCTCTAGCTCATGGGTAGGCAAACTAAGGCCTGGGGGCCGGATCTGGCCCAATCATCTTCCAAATCCGGCCCGCGGACAGTCCAGGAATCAGCATGTTTTTATATGAGTAGAATGTGTACTTTTATTTAAAATGCATATCTGGGTTATTTGTGGGACATAGGAATTTGTTCATTATTATTTTTCAAATTATAGTCTGGCCCCCCACAAAGTCTGAGGGACAGTGGACCGGCCCCCGGCTGAAAAAGTTTGCTCCAATGCCCTGAATGCCTTCAATTCCTCCTTAGGTTCCAATCAGTCCCTCCATGACATCTCCTCGGGTCTCATGAATGTACACTCTGTCCTGCCACCTAATTTTGCTACATGAGTTGTTGGCATCTGTCTGTCTCGAGAGACAAGGGAATGCGCCTCTGCCTCTGGGGTGGGGGGTGAAGTCAAACCACTGGAGAATCACAGCATCTGCTTTGGCTGCAGAGACTGGTAACTCATAACTGCTGCATCCTGCATTTCCCCCCTGCTGCATTAGCAGCACTGAAATGTCCTTTCCAGGGCACAAGCCTGGGCAGTATGTGTGGAGGTCCTGGGCTGTGTAGGGTTGCCATATGTCCGGTTTTCCCCAGACATGTCCTCTTTTTTCAGGGCTAAAATCTCTATCTGAGCAAGGGTTCTGTGCAGCATCCAAATCAAACATGGTGACCATGTTGCCCATTCACCCTCCCCTCTTCCTCAACTAACTGTCCCACACACACATTCCCTCATGACAAGGATGCAGCGCATGTGTGAGCATCATGCCCATGGCTGCCGTGGGGAGCCAATTGGAGTCTGTGAAGTAGTGACATTAGCACAGCCCCCTTTTGTGCAATGATCTCTTTGAACCTAGGCTTTGAGCGTGAGGCAAACAAACAGCAGCCCCCCCCCCATTTGTCTGAGAAAAGAGAGGTCACCCTCATTCCTCCTTATCCTTCATCTTCCTCCTCACTTCCCTTTTCCTCTCAGATCTCTCGATGATTCTGACCTCCATGCAGCACGGGTGTTAATCCTTCCCTGCTCACCCTGCCTTGACGTGTTCCACCCTCACCTCGGGTAAGGGCACCGTGCGGAACTGCTACGCTCCCTCACCAGACAAGCGCTCCCTCAGCCCACCCCATCCAACCTTTCCTCATTGCTCCCCCCTCAGCTACTGTCAACGCACACAGAACTGGGCGACATGGAGCCGGAGAGACATGGCCCCCACCAGGACCATCAACGCGGTGAGTGCTTTGTACTACATCTCCAGCTTGCTGATGAAAATGCCGTCAAGCGACAAGGAGTTCAGGTAAGAGGAGGGGGCCACTCAGGTAGCCTCTCCATCTTGGCCAAGGCAAGAGGAGTCTTTTCACCCTCTTAACACTGTCCTCCCACTCACCCCAGTCCTTTCCGGCTTGTCCTGGGCAGACTACAACCACTTCTGTTCTCCTTCTGCACCCAACCTGCCTTGGGCCTGGGTTGGCACTTGTTGGGCAGGAGGAGACCAAGCACTGCTCGTGGCTTTGTGCTCTGCAGGGCTGTGATTCGGAGCCTACTCCCACCCCAAAGATTGAAGGCTAAGAGAAGGGACCTGAACCCCTAGGAGTTGACACCTCTAGAAGGCACAATGTTGTGCAAGGCTTGGTTCAGCAGTATATCACACTAGCCTCCTCTCCCCAGTAGCTGTTACTACCGTATTTAGCAACATGCAAAGCCATGGACCAACCTGTGGAAAATCATGAGTTGTAAATCATGAGTTGGCAAATGCATCCCCTTTTTTTAGCTCTTCGAAATATGGCAACCCTAGGGCTGCCCAGATGGCAAAGCCCTCTCTTGGTTTTGCTGAAAGCAGAGCAATACATTTGGCAGAAGCTTGGCTGCAGGAGTTTCCAGAAGGAGGCATACAACATGCCATCGAAGTATCTTAGGGACTCCAGATTTATGTATTGCTTACTTCTTAGTCCTTTCTTCTCCTGAATATGTCCTGCAAGGCAGCAGCTACAGATTTTCCCTTGGGGATTACTCTTGAAGCCTTTCTCATTAATGAGAAAGCATCAAGGCAGTGAAGGTTTAGGACCAGAGTTTTCCTTTTCTAGATGGCCTACCTTCCCAGGTTGACAAGCCCCAGGGCTTTTTTCAGGGGGAACTCACAGGAACTGCACGTCTCAAGTGGGGTCCTGCACCTCTCAGGTGGGCATCATTGCTATTCTAAGAGAATGAGAGAGGTTTTCATGGTGAGTTCCAGCACCTCTTTTTCTAGAAAAATAGCCCTGACGAGCCCCATCTGCATGGCTAGTACAGGTGAATTGTCTTATTTTTAGAAGCCCTGGGCCATATCTACTGTTAGTTCTGCTCTGAGTAGATCCACTGAAATTAACAGATGTGACTAAGATCCATTAATTTCAATAAGTCTACTCTGAATAAAACATGGTGATATACAACCCTAGGTTTTTAAATTAAAATTGATGGTGATATTGGAAATTTACTAAACCTCACACTGATTTAGGTTTCATTACAGAAACTGATTGAGCTAGCAACAAGAAGAATTTGGAAACCTCAGTACAGTAGTGTTCATGGTTCCAGCTCATAGGAACAACCTATGCACATTCAGTAGGTTCCCCCACTGTAGACATGCCCTCAACTTGTGGAAAGTGTTGGGGAAGGACCAGAGTAGGGGTGTATAGCAGGGACTGTTAGAGGGGGATTTTCCACTGGTGGCAGATGACAGAGACTGTGACTCCATGAGACAGGTGTAAAACCAAACCAAATAAAGACTTTTTTCAAAACAACAAACAGTAAAGCTTGTGGGTGTTTTTCCTGCAGGCAGAGTTCAAACTGCAGCTTTTCTCCTTTTGTTGCCATGGCCAGCTGCACCCAATTAGCCCAGAGCTCACAAAAACTGTTCTTAAAGGTATAAACATCTTTACTGTTTCTATGCAGAATGATTCTTTCCCAACAGGGACAGGATGAGCAAATATGCTCTGCTTCTCTCCCTCATGTGATTATTGTTCTTCATGTTTGAATACAGGAACTGTGCT
Organism: Podarcis muralis; assembly: GCF_964188315.1. Lineage (NCBI taxonomy): Eukaryota > Metazoa > Chordata > Lepidosauria > Squamata > Lacertidae > Podarcis > Podarcis muralis. The sequence goes on along the minus strand of NC_135673.1, from coordinate 6,906,664 downwards.
TCAATTAGGTTTTCTTTAGTCATGTGACACAATCGCTTAATCTGATTTGCTGCACTTATCTATTGACTATTAAATTCATATCCCATCTTCCCTCCAAGGAGCTTAAGGTAGCATGCATGGTCCTCCCCATTTCAACCTTACTACAACCTTGTGAGGTGGCTTGGGTTGAGAAATGGTGACTGGCATGAAGCCACACAGTGAGTCCTAGTCCAGAACTGACCACACTGGCTATACCACCATGTCATTCTGCTCACAATATGATCCCTGACTGGCTAGGATCATGCGATGAACAGAAGAAAAGCCCTGAGAGATTAGGAAAAGAACTGGCTGGCTAAAAAAACAAAACAAGAAGCAGAACAATGGCTGCAACAGTGAAGGCTGGCCCATTAAGGTGAATGGGGCACTGCCCAAGCAATCTCAGCCATCCCCTACCCACCGGTCTTCTGACTTACACCCAGTCCAGGAGGTAGCACTGGCTGTCAGTTTCCTTTTCATTAGTTTCAGTGTTGCCTTACTGAACTCTGCCCTTCATTGGTTCTGTCTCTGTCACTGGATCTGAGAGCCAGTGTGGTGTAGTGGTTAAGAGCGGTAGTCTTGTAATCTGGGAAACCGGGTTCGCGTCTCCGCTCCTCCACATGCAGCTGCTGGGTGACCTTGGGCCAGTCACACTTCTGTGAAGTCTCTCAGCCCCACTCACCTCACAGAGTGTTTGTTGTGGGGGAGGAAGGGAAAGGAGAATGTTAGCCGCTTTGAGACTCCTTAAAGGGAGTGAAAGGCGGGATATCAAATCCAAACTCTTCTTCTTCTTCTTGGATCTGGCTCCACCAACCATTGCCTTTTGCCCTAGCAATCCCAATGGGCACCATCTTCTTCTAGACTGCAAAGAAGCTCAAAAGAGGTGAAGGTGTCTCAAATGTAGAGCTACTCAGGAAATATTTTAAACCTCCCCCCTGCCCACCCATGAAACATCTGTTGTAGCCCCAAAACAAATACACATCCACATGCCTCTGAAATAGATGCAGAATGTAATCGGCAATGTAAGGAATATCTTTTATAAGCTTTTTTATTCTTTATCATTCCTGTTGCTCCTCACTACTCACATTTTCATCCTGGTTTGTTGTTCACCCTACAATAGTTAGCTTGGTTATCTTGTTAGAGTCTGAGTGCCCTATTTTTAGTTGACCTTCTTTCTCCAGTGTAGATTCTCTCACAAACCATTTTTACTTAAAGATACCTGTACACATTGGAGTCAGTTATGAAGGGCATGAGAGTCTTTATTACATGGCATTTTACTCCTCTGAAATATACAAATGTGTTCCCGATCCATTTTAAAGGGGCAAGCAGAGAATAATAATCACACACTCTTTATAGCAAACATGCATTTTGTAGCAGGGTGTCTTGACCTGTGCATGCTGCAAATGGATGTATAAGGGGGTGCTTTAAGACTCTTCAAGGCCTCTCTTTTACAACAGGAAGAAGGATACAGACATACAATGTGACCATGTGTTGTTGTCGAGCAGAAATATATATTGCAATAGATCTAGCACACTGGAGTCTGTTAGTCAATGGTAGAAATTAATAAATGGTATTATTTAGACAATATCTGGGATATGAAGAAAAATACAAGCTGCAGAAATGTGCCAGAGATGAAATTCCTGGGTTACCTTATGCAACCAGCCTGGGCGGGCTAGTTAAGTGCAGAGCCATTAAGGAACAATGGGGAACCAAGCACTGAGCCATTAAGCATCACTGGCAATGCAAAAGAGCTGGCCTTCCCACCCGCCTCTAAGGAGAATTGGCAGATTGCCCAGGTGAAGGGAGGGCATGGTGTCACAGGTTAAATTGTCCCTTTTGAAATTCTAAAGGTGTTCTTTCTGGGAGAACAAAAGCCCATATTTGTGCTGGCTGGAGGAAGCTGCACCAAGAGACCAGGAGACATGACTGACTGCTGCTCTGGACTCAAGCTTGCTGAAGCTAGGAGAGGGACAATGAGAGACACTCTTGGGGTATAATGTTCTGCACCCTCTCCATGGAAGGCTCCGCATGTAAATGTGCGCCCAATAAACCACATTTCTTAAAGACACTCTCCGCTGTGCCTTGATTTTCCCAATGGAAACACAATCCTGGAGGAACATCAGGAACCCCCTGGGTCTTGTTGCCATTTGGTAGAGAGCTGGGGTGGTGTACAACCTTCGTAAGAATATATTCTGCCATTTATCTCTAGCAGGAACTGCTCAGGACTTTTATAATGAAATTGGGTTTAAATGCTGGAAGGCTGGGGTACCTCAGGCCTGGGGATCAAATGCGGTTCTTTCTGTCTGTTCCTTGGGACTCTCCCCAGGCTATACCTCCTCAGCCACACCCCATCTCCCCAGGCAAGCCCCTCATTGATCCTTCTAGAGTGTTTTTGCCTTGCTGGAAGGTGTTCTGGAGTTCTGGTCATGCTTTTTGCTTGCTTGCCTGTCTGGATGGATGGAGGATAGAGGGGTGTGTGTGTGTGTGTGTGTGTGTGTGTGTGTGTGTAGAACCTAGCCTACAGTACAGAGGTAAAATCTACATGTATTGCTCCTCTCACTTTTACTTCTGACCCCAGCCACCACTGCTGCATTGCCCCCTGAATAATGTTAAGAAAGGAATGTAGCCCTCAGTCTGAAATGGTTCCCCATGCCTGCATTACATGCCTGTGATTTGGTTGCAAAAGCTCAGATTCTGAGTCAGGACCGAGGACTCAGCTATATAGCTGCAAATAAAATGTTTTGTGTGTGTTTTTCGTGCAATATACAATGTGATACTAGATGGCGATGATGAGCCTTATGGAAAATTCAATGTATTTTTTTAATGCTTTTTTTTTTTAAAAAAAGCATGCTTTTTTTAAAAAAAGACCTTGATATTTAACTATCTATAAAATTGTATCAATGTTTTCTTTTCCATTCAGTGTTTTACTAACACTCCCATTTGGGACATACAGTAATTCAGAGGCAGAGCATCTCCTTTGCATGTGGAAGATCCCTGGTTCAATCCCTGGTATGTCCGCTTGAGAGACGGACCAATGCTCAGTGATACAGCACCTGCATTGCATGTAAATGATTCCTGGTTCTCACCAAGCTTTTAAAGATGTGCTGTGGTATGCTCACTCATGAGGCTCTCTCACCTTCTGGGAATGTCAGAATTGCAAGTGCGCACTTCTTTGAAGTGGGTGCATCTGCTCCTATGTGGCCACCCTATCTATAGTACAAACTTTTATCAGCCAAAGCACTAGTCTTTGCAACTGCCTGTTACACATCTTTGCAAATCACTCTTTTGTCGCTCACTCTTGTTTTAATATCAGTTTGTTGCATAAGAGGAGTCGAGCAACCTTGGTGTCCTTCCCCCCCTTACTGCCAAGGCTGTATCTTCTCTGATGTTTCCTTAGCCTGTAGAGGAACAGGTGCTGCAAAGGAGAACTTTTTTTTTTTGCCAGTCATGTCCTTCAGTCACAGCCAGCCACCCTGCACCAAAGTCAATGGGACTGCTGTAGCGTGACTGAGTGTGTGAACTTGCAGGAGATAATGATTCACAAAATGCACAAGCACAGCTCCCATCAGGTCAAATGGGCTCTGTGAGAAGCTCTGAGAATTGTGCACTCTCTATCTTCCTTGGGCATTGGTGCAGTCTATTCCTACACCTCCTGTTAAGAGGCCTCTAGAAGTCATCATCAGTGGATTTTACAATTCCCTGCAATCACATCCTAGGGAAAGGAACACCAAGCACTGAATGGTCCACTTCCTGCTTAAGCCACACCTTCAGTATACTTTTAGAGTAATATCATGCTACTTTTACAGCCATAGCTCTCTCCAAAGAAACCTGGGAAATGTAAGGATGTTGTTAAGGGTGAAGGTAAAGGGACCCCTGACCATTAGGTCCAGTCATGGACGACTCTGAAGTTGCAGCGCTCATCTCGCTTTATTGGCTGAGGGAGCTGGCGTACAGCTTCCAGGTCATGTGGCCAACATGACTAAGCCACTTCTGGCGAACCAGAGCAGTGCACGGAAACGCCGTTTACCTTCCCACCGTAGTGGTACCTATTTATCTACTTGCACATTGACGTGCTTTCGAACTGCTAGGTTGGCAGGAGCTGGGACCGAGCAATGGGAGCTTACCCTATCACAGGGATTCGAACCGCCGGCCTTCTGATTGGCAAGTCCTAGGCTCTGTGGTTTAACCCACAGCGCCGCCCGTGTCCCTTCGCTGAGAGTTGTTAGGAGACCCCTATTTCCCTCCCAGAGCTACAATTCCCAAAGTGGTTTAACAGTTAAGCCCTTTTCCTGGAAGGAAAGCTGGGACTGTAGCTTTGGGAGGGGAACAGCATACTCTCCAAGTGTCCCGATTTTCCAGGGACAGTTCCAGAATTATGAAAGCCATCCTGGCTTCTGAGTTGATCTCAGAATGTCCCTGTTACTCCTGTCAGTGCTGCCACCACTGGGCTTGGGGAGGAGTATGAGCCAGTGCTTGTCCTAAGCAGCTGCAGCTGCATCTACAATGGAGTATCCAGTTGCCTCTCCATGTCCTTTCCATGGCTTCTGCTCCTATTGGCTGCTGTAGTGGCCGAGGAGATGACACTGCTGCTGTCAAGGCCCAGCCCCACATGATGCGCCTGCTCTGAAGTGCAGGCAGAGGGCAGGGCTGCCCTGGGTGGGAAGAAAGGGGGGGGGGAGCAAAGTGGAGCAGAAGGAATTTTGATTTATTTTTCTAAAAAAGAAATGCTTTGTGCATCTGTGTCTAAATTTTCCCCTTTCCGAAACTTATTTATTGGTGGCGTGGTTTTGTGGTTTTTTTTATTTTTTTATAAATCTACTAAATAATAAAATAAAATAAGGATTAAGGGGTTTTCTCAGGGCGGTGGAGGTCATATGCGCTGTGTCCCATTGATGTAGTGGTGCTGGCACTCACCTTTATTCTTTTTAAAAATATTTTTATTAAACAATTTCAACATAACAAATTATCAAACCATATATCCACATACATTATTTCCCCACCTTTTCCCCCCTTCCATCCCTCCCTCCCCCCCACCAGGGACCTCCCTCAGCTCCTCTCTCTGATTTCTCTGCACATATTATTCTCTGCATGTTATAAAATTACACATATCCTTGCCTTTTCTATCTATCATGTTATCAACCAATAAATTTGTGTATGTTTATTCAAAACCTGCCAAGCAGTTCAGTTCATTTGGTTGTCTTTTAGATAATTTGTAAAAAGTTCCCATTCTTCCTTAAAGTCACAGTTGTCCTTGTCCCACAGTTTGCATGCCAATTTAGCCAACTCTGCATAGCTCTTCAATTTTTCTTGCCACTGTTCTTTTGTTGGGATTTCCTCATTCTTCCACTCGCCTTTATTCTGATAGGAAATGCTCTTTGGTGGGGGATCAAGGAGAGTCAGTCGTGTGTGTGTGTGTGTGTGTGTGTGTGTGTGTGTGTGAGAGAGAGAGAGAGAGAGAGAGAGAGAGAGAGAGAAATGTCCCTATGTTCAACTGAGGAATGTTGGAGGGTATGGAATAGGGGTCTTTTAACACTGCTCAGCAGGCTTAACAAACTGAATTTTTGCATTCAGTTGTCATTCAACTCTAATCTTTATGCAGGGCTCATCCACATGTCTTGTGCCTAGAAAGCACACTTTGGGTGGTTTCCCACTTGTCCCATGCTTCTAGGCATTGGTTCAAGAGGTTTTCATGGAATCACAGAATCATAGAATTTTAGAGTTGGAAGGGACACCAAGAGACATCTAGTCCAACCCCCTGCAATGCAGGAATCTCAACTAAAGCATCCATGACGGATGGCCATCCAACCTCTGCTTAAAAACCTCCAAGAAAGGAGAGTCCACAACCTCTTGAGGGAGACCGTTCCACTGTCAAACAGTTCTTACTGTCAGATTTTTTTTATTTTTAATGTTTAGTCGGAATCTCCTTTCTTGTAACTTGAAGCCAATGGTTCAAGCTCTACACTCCAGAGCAGGAGAAAACAAGCTTCTACCCTCTTCCGTGTGACATCCCTTGAGATATTGGAAGATGGCTATCAAATCTCATCTCAGTCTCCTCTTTTCCAAGCTAAACATACCCACCTCCTTCAACTGCTCCTCAAAAGGCCAGGTTTCCAGACCCATGATCATCTTGGTTGCCCTCCTCCTGGAACTGAGGTGCCCAGAATTGGACACAGTGTTCCATGTATGGTATGAACAGGGCAAATAGAGTGATACTATTACTTCCCTTGCTTTGGACAATATAATTCTGTTGATGCAACCTAGAATAGCATTGCTTCTTTCGCTGCTGTATCACACTGTTGACTCATGTCATCCACTGTTGAGTTTGTAATCCACCAAGACCCCCCAGATCCTTTTCATGTGTTCTGTGCATCTGGCTTAGTGCAGAACCTGACATTTGTTTCTGTTAAAATTCATTTTGTTAGCTTGGGCCCAGTTCATCAAACTGTTATGGTCATTTTGAATTCTGATTCAGTCTTTTGTGGCTGTCATGAATACGCTAGCTCCCAGCTTTGGAATGCAGCTGGTAGAAGACTACAGTTTGCAAGCGACAGGATCAGATTAGAGAAGTGTCAGTTCCATGTGACTGAGGTGGAGTCCTTGGGCTAACACATCACTCCCCAAGGAGTACACATGGACCCTGCCAAAGTGCAGGCAGTGGTGACATGTCAGGAACCCAGAACCAAGAAAGACTTGCAATGATTCCTGGGTTTCGCAAACTACTACCAGAAGTTTATACCCAGATACTCAGGACTAACTGCTAACCCTAAATGCTCACAGACTTTAAACTTTTTGGTTATTCCATTTCTTAATTGCTACTTTGCTGTTTCCTGCCTTGGGTGGAAAGGGAATGTTAGAAACTTAGGGTTGTCTCCAACTAAGTCCTGCTCAGAGTACACCCACTGAAATTAATGACTCTAATAGTTATATCTGATATTTTCAATGGATCTAATCTGAGTAGGACTAGCACTGGATATAATTCCTTATTGTTATTATTGATGAAGATCTTTCTTAATTATTTAAGTCATTTATGTTGCTGTTATTTAGTCGTTTAGTACTGTCCGATTCTTTGTGACCCCATAGACCAGAGCACGCCAGGCACTCCTGTCTTCCACTGCCTCCCACAGTTTGGTCAAACTCATGTTGGCCGCTTCGAGAACACTGTCCAACCATCTTGTCCTCTATCGTCCCCTTCTCCTTGTGCCCTCAATCTTTCCCAACATCAGGGTCTTTTCCAGGGAGTCTTCTCTTCTCATGAGGTGGCCCAAAGTATTGGAGCCTCAGCTTCAGGATCTGTCCTTCCAGTGAGTACTCAGGGCTGATTTCCTTCAGAATTGATAGGTTTGATCTTCATGGAACTCCTTCATGGATCACTGTCTTGCCGTGGCGAAGGGGCTTGAACAACTCAGAGAAGCTATGAGCTATGCTGTGCAGGGCCACCCAAGACAGACAGGTCATAGTGGAGAGATTTGACCAAATGTGATCCACCTGGAGCAGGAACTGGCAAGCCACTCCAATATCGCTGCCAAGAAAACTCCATAGACAAAGACAACAGGCAGATAAAAGTCATTTATATACTGCTTAATTACTGTATTCAGATTTATCAGTGGTGTATATAAATACAGTCCATAGAAAATGGGACAATAAACAGTGAAAATGATGATTGTGATGCCTTTCTCTGTCTATCTGCACTTTCTTTTGTTGTTGCTACAAATGGCACATGCTTGTACCTTGTACCAAAAGCCAGGAACTTCAGCTAAACAGATATAATTGGTTTGCCCTTTCTTGAATAAGAGTGGACCTTTCTGGGCTCTGATAAAATAGATTATCTTTGAGCCTTGCACCCTCAATACTCTGCAAACAGAAAAAGGGAAATGCTGACACAATTAATGTCTACTCATGAATATGCCTTTTGCCAGGGGCGTTAGGAACATAGAGAACTGCCTTATACAGAGCCAATGGTCCACCTAGTCCAGTAATACCGACACTGATGGCAGCAGCTCTCTAGGGTTTCAGACTGTGTTCTCTCCCAGGCCTACTTACAGATGCCAGGGAATGAACCTGGGACCTTGTACATGCAAAGCAGGTACTCTACCACTGATCGACCCCCGTTTTCCCCTTAGCATTGCTTGGTCTTGACAAGATTTGGGGGCACAAGCCGTTTGCACACATTTTTCATATCTTTATTTATAGATGCAAATGAAGCAAATTTTTAGAAGGAGAGCTGCCTTGTAAGCAAAGTAATTTCTCTCTCTCTTGTTTTTCTTAAAAAAATCATTCAATATAATGGGTCAAAATCTCTCTTTTTTAAAGCAATTGCTGTAGTGCGAGTGTGTATGGTGTTTTGTTTTTAAAGATGACCTTCAGATGGTGTGGCATCCCTGCTATGCTTGATAGCTCGCCCTCCTTCCATTGTGGTCCATTCAAATCTGACTGTCTGGACACCACTGCCTTTCACTCCAAGCTCCTTCAACAAACTTGGTTACCCCACACACTCTGATGGCCTCCACCATTGCTACTTTCCAGTCATTACCAACCCCTGACAAGATTTTAATGAGGCCAGAGGTCTCTGGATGAAATAAGAATGGGGTCCCAGAACTTTCAAAATGAAACCTAATGAAAAATATATGCTTGTTCTCCCATGAGCCATCTAATTTTCACATCTCACAAATTACCTCTGTTAATGCAAGCTGCACCCTGCTCCTGAATGACTTCAGACACTGAACTCTGGAGTCTTTGTCACATTATCTGGCACTGAGTAATTCCATACCAGTAGTCTGACATTTCCATTCAAGGGGGGGGGGGAGGGAGGGGAAGAGAAAAGAGAGATATATAAATTGATTAAAATTCAACAGGCACAGAGTGTTCAGCTTTTAAAGGTCGGAGAATCCAGCAGATGATCAACTGTAAAATAATTCGACATTTACAGAGGTGAGGGTGGTGGAATGGGTGGAGAACAGGAGAACGTGTCCAGCTCTTTCACTGGCCAGATATTAACGGCTGAACCAGAATTAAAGCCAATGTAATTATAGTCTAACTAACAGACACACTGAGTTTCAACCCAGTTGGAGGGTTTTAGGTAAACTGCACTTCTTGAAGAGACATTAAGGAAAAGTTCTGAACAAAGATGTGAGAAGAGCTGTCCCTTCCTGGATTTTCCTGCTTCCCTTTGAGATACCTGGTTGTGAGAACAGGATGCTGGACTAGATGGGCCTTTGGTCCAATCCAGTAGGGCTCTTACGTTTGAAAGACATAGGCACATAGGAAGAGCCCTGCTGGATCAAACCAAAGGACTATGTAGTCCAGCATCCCGTTTCCCATAATGGTCAATCTCAGAGAAGCCCAAAATAAGGACATGAAGGGAACAGCCACGTCTTACTCATATTCCTCCAGTGATTAGTATTGGAGCTATCTTACTGCTATCATGACATGGATTTTTTTAATCCCTTCTTTGCCTGAGATCCCAGAAAGCCACTGCCAGTCAGAGAAGACAGTACTGAACTAGATAGTTTGTCTGACCTGCTATAAGGCAACTTCCTATATCTGAGGATAACCTTAGCGTGAGGACCTCTTCTTTAGTGGACCCTAGTCTCCTTTCCATATGGGAAACCACTGCATACAGAAGACCCCAGGTTCAATCCCCAGCACCAGCAGGTAGGGTGGAAATGGTCCCCATCTCAAACCATAGAGAGCTGCTGCCAGTTGGTGTAGAGTCTGTAGACAGCACTGAGCTAGATGGACCAATGGCCTGACAAAGAAGAAGGCAGCTTCTGGTCTTCCTGTGATGTTTTGAAAACCTCCTGTCCAAAACCCCAAAGAGCTGCTGCCAATCAGAATAGACAGTACTGAACTAGATGGGCCAAAAGTCTGTCACAGTATAAGGCAGCTTCTTATGTTCACTGTGTTAATGCTTGCTTGCCAGGAAGAAAGCTGGGGAGTTATCAGGTGGTGTATGCTGCTATTTGCCCTTGCTGCCTTTACTATTCACTTGCTCTTCTCATCCCCTCTAGGGCAGAGAGAGTGTGGGGTAAGCAAGCAGATTACAACAGCAAACAGGAGGAGAAGCAGCTGACTAAGCAGGCTCTCAGATATGCCCCACCACCCTAGCCATGCATGGTGAGTGGCCTTGGGAAGTGCTCTATTATGTCAACTCCTGATGGCAGCCCTGGGGTTTGCAGCTGATGTTTGATCCCAGCTAACTGACCTCCCAGACAACTGATGTGCCTTTTGTGTGGAGAGCCTGTGTTTACAAATATTTAAACTAGTTGTGAGGCACCAAGGGGTGTGTATGTCTCAAAACAAGGATTCTAACCACCAGTCTGACATACCAGTGCTCTGATACTTCAGCCAACCAGGCAGATTTGGCTCTGTGGATCAAGAGCACCCTCTAGGTTGATGTTGAAGCCCAATTGCTTGTTGGCTGACCCTACAGTCCAAACAAAGGCACACTGTGTAATATAAAACCGACACCCAAGGGCACTTCCAGAACATCACTCTTTTCAAGTGAGATTTGGCCACATACTGGCAAATTCAGGCTACACATTTAAAGTTTGTCCGTTGCTGTTGCACAACAAACTTGACTCCCCAAAACTGGACTTGCAATAAACACAAATTAAAGAGAAATGTGCTGGAACATATAGGATAACAATTACTTGACACAACTTCATATAAACTCAGAAGGAATTCTCAATAATCAGCTGGCATCAGCTAACTTCCCCACAGAGTTTGTGAAAACAAATCAAGATGTAAGTTCAATAAACCCAAGTCATTCCTGCAGTCTGAACTCCTCATCTCATCAGGTGCCTCGTCTTGTTTACTTCTTGATTTGCCTTTCCCACAACAGCTTACTTTTGACTATGTCAAAGGTAGCCAATATAGTGCCTTCCTGATGTTGATGGACCACAGCTCCCATCATGCCTAATGATTGGCCATGCTGCCTAGTGCTGATGGGAGTTGGAGGTCAATATCTAGAGGACACCATGTTGATTTCCAGCTATGTAAACTACCTTTGACTCTGTGGAGCATTGTTTGCAAACTGCAGCCTGATGGTTCCTCTTACTCCACAATTAGCAATACAGTCGTACCTTGGCTCCCGAACGCTTTGGGAGTTGAATGTTTCAGCTCCCGAACGATAGAAACTGGGAGTGTGTGTTCTGGTTTTTGAACGTTCTTTTGGAAGCCAAACATCTGGCTGGGCTTTCACAGCTTCTGTTTGGCTGCAGGAGCTTCCTGCAGCCAACCAGAAGCTGCGCTTTGGAAGTTAAACATTTCGGAAGTCGAACCAACTTCCAGAATGGATTCTGTTTGACTTCCGAGGTACAACTGTACTTAACGTATGGTAGGAGTGCAATGAGAAATTAATGCATAAAACATTAATTTCCTTCATGTTAGTAGCTGCTTGGTTAGAAATTACAAAACCCTGGAAGTTGGTGGTCAGCTTAACTTTTGAGCAATGGTTCCACAGATTTTTGCATATTGCACTTGAAGAAAAATAAGTGCAGAATATAAAATTGGGCAAAGGGAAAGCAAAGCATTTTGGCTTTTTTGGAACCTGGAGTCCACTCATGGAATTCGTTTCAGGATATATTACAGGATTCTCTCCTCACCCCCTTTCTCTTCTCTTTTATTTCTCTTTGTTGTTGTTTTGTTTTTTTACTTTAGTTTGATTAGTTTTTTTATTATATTGTACAGTATGTTGGAAAGTTTCAAAATTTTTTATAGGAATACATTACAGGATATAGACTAGATCTTCAGCTTCCATCTGCCTTCTTGAGACTGTTGAACCCCATCTGAAGTGGCTTATGTCCTCTGCCTTTGGGACTCTAATTTATTCTACTTTGGATATCCTCAAAAACTTTTCAACTGTTTGTTCTGTGTTTTCTCATCAAGTATATCTACATCTACATATATCTATATCTCTCTGCAGCCTGTTCCAGAGGCCCTTTTTTAATGCCCATATTTCTAGGCTGCCTTTTAGGGCAAACCACTCCACAAAATACATAGTAAAAAAACCCAAGCATTTAGATTGGCAGTCTAAAGCCATTCACAGGCCAGCTACGCATCAAGTAAAACAGCTTAAAACAGTTGTAGACAAGCATCTCTACGAATCTTTCAAGAAAAAGCAACCTAAAATAACTGTGTTTTAAAGGCCTATTTAAAAGCCTGTGTTGATGACACCATAGATAAATAATTTGGAAGAGAGTTCCATTTATGTGAGGCTACCACTGAGCAGGCTCTGCTTTTTTGTGCCTGCTAATCTGATTCATCTTCCAGGGGATCCTATGCACAAAGCCTCTATAACTTATCTCAGGGGCCGGGCAGGAACATATGGTTGAACTCAGTCCCCTGAACTGTGGAATGAAAGCATTCAAAATGCTAGGTAAAGGGTTAATGCTTGCAAGGGCTATAGAACTCTGAGGCAGTTATGTCCGTTGGTACAGCAGTGGCAGTTATTAACAGTCTTTTGTTTGAGAGCAGCAGGTATTTTCTGTTGTGCTGCTGTCTGCCTCAGTCAGTCAGTCTGCAAAACTATTTGTCTTAGAGACAAGCTTATGTAAGATGTATCAGCAATGTAAATAACATCTGTCTTGTATATTTAATCTAACAAGTGCAAGTACACTGAGTAAAAGTTATATGTTATTTAAACTTTAAACAGAGAATGTCTTGCGTAGTTTTTATAGGAGGTAAAAGGGAACTAATTAAAGGGTCAAACAACCCAGGCTCTCTTCTGCATAACTCTGTAAATGGGAACTAAAGTTTAATTCCCACACAAACAACCTGGCCCCACGCCATTTAACTGTAAACTGAAGCATCAAATCTTCACGATTCATCCTTCAAAAGCATATCAGTCCTTTGAAAACAAACTTAGATTAGTCTAACCCAGGTTGGGGAAAATTTTATAGCCTGAGGGCCATATTCCCTTCTGTGAAACTTTCCAGGAGGCCACAGGCCAGAGGTGGTTAGGAACAGAATCTAAAGTATGAGAAGAGACAGGTGTAGATTTCACTTTTGTACAGCAGGCTGGTTTCTAGACACACTTGCTTCTTACAGCGAGGCAAGAAGCATGATCAGAGTTCAAGGGCACATCCCAGCCAGGCAAAAGGTAGAAGTCAGGTCTGGCAAGAGATTTGGCCTGGGGAGAGTTCTGAGGGCCAGCTGGAGAGGAATGGATGGTCTGCATTTGGCCCCTGGACCTGAGCTTCCCCAATGTTTCTTCTCTTGTTTCCAGTTCTCCATTCAGGTGGGACCATTTCAGCATGGGCAAAAGTTGTCCACTCCAGGTGGCTCTAAACACAACACCAGTATTAGAGAATTTCCTGTCCATTCAGAGTCCCGGAGAACCCTTTGTCCCCCTCACTGTGAATTCTCTTTGTGGATGTCAAGAACTCAGCATTCAATCAGGGATGCTTGGAGTGACTGTTTCAGAGAGGCTCAGGAATGTGCCAGCTTTGAGGGGAGAAAGGAAGGAGAGAGAGAGCAATCAGTGCAAAAGGCTTCAAGAGGATATGCTGGGGCGGGGGGGGGGGGATCTTCCTAGTGAAGAGGCAGCTAATTTTGTGTGCTGTAGTTGTCATGGCAGCAGAACAAGAGGCTCACAAATTGATCTCAGGACTCCTGGAATTGTTGGGCTGTCCTGGGGTGACAAGGAATAGAAGAAGCACCTGCTGGATCAAGCCAATGGCCCACCCTGACCAGCATCCAGTTGCCTACAGGAAACCCAAAAGCAGGACCTCGCCCCTCCTGTGGCTTTCAGAAACTCTTTTAAAGCCACCCTAGTTGGTGGACATCACTGCCTCATGTGGGAGCAAATTCTATAATAATAAATAATAATATTTTTTTATTTATACCCCGCCCTCCCCAGCCAAGGCCGGGCTCAGAGCGGCTTACAAGCAATAATAAAAACAAGTTGAATGATTACAACTTAAAAACAAAATTAAAATACAACATTAAAATAATATTGAAATATTGAAATATTAAAATTTAGCCTCATTGCAGGAGGAGAAGGAAAGGAAAAAAGAAAGAGAGGGAGGGAATCAAATTGGCTCCAAGCCAAAGGCCAGGCAGTACAACTCTGTCTTACAGGCCCTGCGGAAAGAAATCAGATCCTGCAGGGCCCTGGTCTCATGAGGCAGAGCGTTCCACCAGGCCGGAGCCAGAGTTGAAAAGGCCCTGGCTCTGGTTGAAGCCAATCTAACTTCCTTAGGGCCCGGGACCACTAGCGTGTTGCTATTTATGGACCTTGAGGCTCTCCGTGGGGCATACCGGGAGAGGCGGTCCCGTAGGTACGAGGGTCCTAGGCCGTGAAGGGCTTTAAAGGTCAAAAGCAGCACCTTAAATCTGACCCTGTACTCTACCGGAAGCCAGTGCAGTTTGAAAAGCACTGGGTGAATATGCTCCCATGGCAGATGCGGCGAAGGTGGAAAAATGTCACCTTGGCTGTTGCTGTAACTTGCGCCTCCATGGAAAGGGAGGCATCAAGGATTACACCCAAACTCTTAACGGAAGGCAATGGCACTAATTGGGCCCCCGCAAGAGAAGGGAGTTGGTCCCTCATCCCCATGCCATCCTGACCCAGCCATAGGACCTCTGTCTTCGAAGGATTTAGTTTCAATCGGCTCCCACGAAACCATCCAGCCACAGCTTCCAAGCATCTGGTCAGTGTGTTCGGGGCTGAGTCGGTGTGGCCATCCATCAGCAGATAGAGCTGAGTGTCATCAGCATATTGGTGACAGCCCAGCCCAAAGCTCCGGATAATCTGGGCAAGGGGGTGCATAAAGATGTTAAAAAGCATCGGGGAGAGAATTGCGCCCTGTGGCACTCCACACACCAAGGAATGGCGCAATGACATTTCCCTCCCTAGTGCCACCCTCTGTCCCCGACTAGAGATAAAAGAGCACAGCCAGTTACGGGCTATGCCCTGTATCCCCATGTCTGCGAGGCGGTGGTCCAGAAGATCATGATCGGCCATGTCAAAGGCTGCTGACAAATCTAAAAGGATCAGCAGTCCTGACCCGCCTCGATCCAGTTGTCTACAGAGATCATCTGTTAGGGCAACCAGAGCCGTCTCAGTCCCAAAACCAGGACGGAAACTGGACTGAAATGGATCTAAAGCCGATGTTTCCTCCAGAAACCTAAGAAGCTGTTCAGCAACCGCTCTCTCAATTACCTTACCCAGAAATGGAAGATTTGAAACTGGGCGGTAATTGGATAAGGTCTAAGGGATCTAATGAAGTTTTCTTTAAGAGTAGACACACTACTGCTTCCTTCAGTTCCCCTGGGAATGTCCCCGTGTCAAGGGACAAATTGATAATTTCAACCAGGGGAGTCCGCACAACATCTGGACACTCCCTAATCAGCCAAGATGGGCACGGATCAAGGAGGCAGGTGGTGGGCCTACTAACTTGGAGGAATCTGTCCACATCAGCAGGGAGTATCCGATCGAAATGGTCCAACACTGGACCTGATGTCAGTCGAGGGGCCTCCAGTACAGTTACTGTATCTAAATTGGCAGGGAGGTCACGGCGGAGCAACAGGACTTTCTCCGCAAAAAAGCTCGTGAATGCCTCACAGCTGTGGGTTGAATTTGTGCTTAAATTTGGTTGTCCTCCTAAGGACGTTATTGACCTAATTATTCTAAAAATTTGTGCCGGCGAGAGCTAGCGGATGCAATGGAAGCTGCAAAGTAAGATTTCTTAGCAGCTTTCATAGCCATCTCATAGGCTTTCATAAGCGTCCTATAAGATGTTCTTGAGGCTCCGTCATGAGTCCGTCGCCATACTCGCTCTAGCCGTCTGAGATCCCGCTTCATTTTCCGGAGCTCCTCAGTAAACCAAGGGGCCCGGTTTCGACAGGGTCGCAGAGGGCGCTTAGGCGCGATCTCATCAATGGCTGCCAAGAGCCGGTTATTCCAGTCCTCAACAAGGTCATCTAATGAGTCGCCAGGAGGAGCAGGGTCCTGCAAGGCTTGTCGGAATCTATCAGGATCCATCTGTTTTCGTGGACGAGCCCAAATAGGTTTGCCACCCAAGCAGGGGAGGAGCAGGAAGTCAATCTTGGCTTTCAGAGCGTAGTGATCAGACCACGGCACTTCCACAGGGGGGAGCATAATCACATCTATGCCAGCCCCAAAGATCAGATCCAGCGTGTGGCCTGCTTGATGAGTGGGGCCCAAAACAAACTGGGAGAGCCCTAGTGTTGCCATGGAAGTCACTAGGTCCAGAGCCTGTGAGGAGGGAGTGGCATTGGCATGGACCTTGAAGTCTCCCAAAACCAGTAGGTTTGGGAACTCCAAGGCCCAGCCCGCCACCACCTCCAGCAGGTCTAACAGGGTGGCTGCCGGTGTGCTGGGTGGTCGGTACACCAGCCAGATAGCCAAGCTCTCCTTGGTGCCCCACATGAGACCAACACATTCAATGCTGGAGATTGCTGGTGATGGCAGAGCTCTGAAAGAGCAATCCTCCCGGATTAACAACGCTACTTCCCCCCCGACCCACAGTCCGCGATTGATGGAGGACAGAGAAACCTGGGGGGTGTTATCTCATGTAGGGAGACTACTTTGCCTTCCGTACACAGGTCTCCGTCACGCAAGCCAGGTCAATCCCCTGTGAGACAAAAAAGTCACGCATGGTGGCGGTTTTGTTGCCTATGGACCTGGCATTGCACAGCACCAATGACAGAGGTGGGTAATCCTTGCTCGCCTCATCCCTTGGGATGGGGCGTAGATTGGAAGGGGTTCGAGGATCACTGCACCTCAAAACCCTTCGCCAATAGAGATATCTAGCCCCACTGCCATTCCTCCCTAGCCCTTCAATAGTGGAAATCCCAGGCCCCATACTAGCCTCCCCAATAGAGGAGTAACATCCCCTCAATAACAAGTCATCCTTGGGCCAGGACTCCTGGGTCAAAATGGTATGGGGAAGAGGTGGAGGTTTGATAGGGTAAGTATTCCTAGAAGATAGAACCCAACCAACCGCACCCCAAGCGGAGGGGACAGTCCCATGGTGTTTCATTAACTGTCAATCCCCCTCTCCCTCCTGGGTTAATTGGAGGATTGTTGGTTCTATCTGTGGCTGTGGAAGTATTAATGAGGTATGTGTTATAAAATGTGGATCACTGGCCAACAAAGAGCCAGATTCGAATTCAGAAGATCTGTCCATCCTGTCTCGCCAGGAGTACAGTAGAGAAGGCTGATCATTCTGATAAGTTTTTGGAACATTAGGCAAAGGTCCAGATGTAGAGTTGGTGCTGGATATCTCCAGATTGTCAGCAACATAGAATTCTTTAGGTGTTGTTGCCATAGAAATGTCGGAGGTGCCAAATTCCTCATCTAATTCGGTGTCGCTTGAAAAGGGAACAGGGAGTTGCACTGATGTCTTTCTATGGGATAAGGAGCTGTTGGACGTCTTTAAATATTGTGCTCTAGGCTCTACTGTCCTTATATTTTGGGTAGAAATCTCAGTCTTTATACTCATTAGCCTCTTCTTCAGGTCTTGTAATTCTAGGCTTACAGAGTTCTTTTTTTCCTTCGGGCAATTAGTGTTTCTAGTGTTGAGCTTGGTTTCCCTTATCCGCATTAGCTTTGACTCTATGCAAGGGACCAATTGACTCCTTGTTTCGTCCTTAAATACCCTCACTGGGCGGAGAGAGTGGAACCACCATAGAGTATCCTTTATCTCCATGAGTCGAGATGGGAGGGCTGATGACCTAAAGGTCATAAATAGGCGCGTTGTGTTTCTCACGGTAGGCAGGAAGTGGAAATTTTCTAGATCTACATTTCGGTAATGGTAATTCAGGAGCTGAGACAAGGACATAGTAATTTGTCTGTGGTTCATCCACCTATGAGTGTATCGGTGAATCTCAAGCATTATCTGGTTTGTTTGCAAGACTTGACAGGACCTCACTTCATCCATAGTTTGAGTTGGTGAGTTGTTAACAAAGTCATTTCTTATTATCCTTTTAAGCCCTTGGGCATTTAAAGGGGAGGAGCTAGTATCCAATTGTTTCTCAATGTTAACTATTTTGGTGAGGATTTCATTCAGTCTTTGGAGAACCAGAACCATAGTTTCTGCAGACAACATGCAAATCTCTTGGTAGTGGTGCGTATCCGGAATCGGTTGAAAGCAGGCTCCTCTGATATCTTGTTCTAGAGGCCTGGGTGGGTCAGCGTTAGGAGTGGGACGAATCCCTCCTGCACCTGCTCTTGCCCTCTTGGACGGATTAGCTTTTTCTGGGAGGAGGGGGGTCGGGTCATTGTCATCCTCCTTAAGGTGGGGTAAGGTTCCCCCAACGTTGTTACTCACTGTTTGTTCTATTTGCTCTGTTTTCTTGGCTTCCTCAACCTGCTCTGTTTCTGAGCCAGGGAAGATGGCGTTGGCTCTCTACTGATTCTTTGTTTTAGAGGAATTGTGAGTCCCAATAATGGTCTTCTGGCTCTTTGCACCTCGTTTTCTCCTTCCGGCAGGCATTCTCAATAAGGAAGTGACAGTTGGAGGAGTGTCACTCCAATGAGGAGTGACAGTTGGAGAACTAGGCCTCAAACCTTCCGGCCTAAAAGAGTAGGTTTTAGCAGGGAAAGCCACCCCCCCCCCCCGAACACACTCAGAGGTGGAGATTTAAAGCACAGACCTGGAAAGAACAGGGCAAAATTTAAGTGTGAATAAGCCCTTAGATTTAAAAAGAAGGAGATGTTCCTGCCTCTCTCATGGCGCTCAACCCGTCCGGGCTGCCCTTGGAATATAGTTTAACTATGTGCAGTGTGAATCAGCCATTTCTTTTGCCAGTGGCAGAAACACTTACATTGTATGCAAAAGGTCCCAGGTGTGATCCCTGGCATTTCCAGGCAGGGCTGGAAATGTCTCCTGGAGGGCTGCTACCAGTCAGTGTAGACAGTACAGAGCTAGGTGGACCAGTGGGCTGGTGTATAAGGCAACTTTCTATGTTCCAAAGGTCATGGTTTGGAATATACATACATACATACATACATACATATACATATGAGTGTGTGTTTGTGTGTGTGTGTGTTTGTTTGTTTGTTTGTGTGTGTATGAGCGCGCACGTATACTCACACATAAATACATATAGGTATGTGTGTTTGTTTTCATCTTGATATTTATTGATTCTAAGGTAGTAATCTTAATTATAGTTTGCTGTTTTCTCCAATACTGTATTTTTTTCTTGATTAGTGTTCAGTTCTACGTATGTTCAATCCACACTATGTATGTTGTTAGGAGTGATGCAAAATTAAAGATATATTTCAGTCTGGGAAGAACAGCAAATTAAGCAATGTGTCTGGGGTTTGTTGATTTTAAAAATGATCTTTATAAAGGAAAGAAACAAAGGATTAAACAATTTCTTAGGTAGTTATATTCATATATTTATTTATTCACATGATGGTTGTTGAACTTGATTTGGCTGTGTGTGTGTGTGTATTCCTGATCTTCCAAGTACAGAGCACAGCTCACTCATTTAAGATAGGAGTCACCAAACTATGTGGGACGTCAGGTAAATGAGGAATGTTGAGAAAGTGCCATGTTCTTTGTAAGTGGGCAACTTACAAAGAGTTGCTCACAGAAGTACAACAACAACTGAAATTGAAAAGTTCTGAAGATATGACAGTAGTTACAGATTGGTTGCAATATCATCAAGTAAATGATAGGTTTAAAATAGATAAGAAAAATGGATTTAGTATAGAAATTTCAAGGTTTGAAAAGGAATTATTGGAAAATAATGTGAAGTCACTTTCTAAAATGTATAAATTGTTGCTAGAGTGGCATACTAAGGATGAAGAAGTTAAATCGTTAATGATAAAATGGGCACAAGATATTGGGCACAATATCCAATTTTCATCTTGGGAAAAATTAT
Organism: Podarcis muralis; assembly: GCF_964188315.1. Classification (NCBI taxonomy): domain Eukaryota; kingdom Metazoa; phylum Chordata; class Lepidosauria; order Squamata; family Lacertidae; genus Podarcis; species Podarcis muralis. Next base: position 6,886,792 of record NC_135673.1, on the reverse strand, counting down.
GGTGGGAAGACTTAAAATTTACAGTGTGCTATGCGTTGAAAGAAAACTACATGCAAATGATTTATTAGTGGTATTTAACAGCTGTAAAATTAGCTAAAATGTATAGAACTGCTTGCAATGTTTGCTGGAAATGTAGGGAGAAGGAAGGCATGTTCTTCAGAATACTAAAGCATTCTGGGAAATGATTTACAATGAGTTGAAGAAAATGTTTAAAATACAATTTGTGGAAAAACCAGAGGCTTTTTTAAAAAGGCATTTTAGGTACAGAGATTCCGAGGGAGCAGAAATGACTATTCATGTACACGGCGACAGCAGTGAGGATACCACTGGCCCAGAGATGGAAAGAAGACGAAGTTCCAACCAGAGAGGAATGGCTGATGAAGGTGATGGACTATGCCGAAATGGTGAAATTGACTAGGAAAATCAGAAACCAGGAAGAGAAGAATTTTAAGAAGGAATGGGAAAAATTCATAATGTACTAAAAAGAACACTGAAAACAACTGAAATCTTTGGCAGCATTTGAGTAATGCTTGTAATGTACGTAAAACTATGGAAAAATGGATTACTATTCTTTTAACAAGTTAGAGAAAATAAGATAAGCAGATGAAAAGAAAGATTGATAATGGTAACCATGGAAGGGCGGAGGGAAGTCAAGGGATTTAGAGAATCCTAAATGAGGAGGTGAATGATTTGTTTGAGTTTAAATTTGTTATGTAAAATTTAATAAAAAATTATTTATTTATTAAAAAGAGAAAGTGCCATGGGCAGCAATCACAAAATGACTACTAAGGTATGTGTAAAGGTAAAGGGACCCCTGACCATTAGGTCCAGTCGCAGACAACTCTGGGGTTGCAGCGCTCATCTGGCTTTATTGGCCGAGGGAGCCGGCATACAGCTTCCGGGTCATTTGGCCAGCATGACTAAGCCACTTCTGGTGAACCAGAGCAGCACATGGAAAAGCCGTTTACCTTTCCGCTGGAGCGGTACCTATTTATCTACTTGCACTTTGTGCTTTCGGACTGCTAGGTTGGCAGGAGCAGGGATTGAGCAACAGGAGCTCACCCCATCGTGGGGATTCGAACTGCCAACCTTCTAATCGGCAAGCCCTAGGCTAAATAACTGCCATGGGTGTGGCACCTCAGGCCCTTCTTTGTGTGCTCCCTCCACAAGAGGTCCAGGGGTGGCAACATGAGAACAGTGTCTTTTCTGTGGTGACTCCCCGATTATGAAATGTTCTCCCCAGGGGGGCCCACCTGGTGCCTTTATTACATATCTTTAGGTGCCAGGCAAAGTGGTTTCTCTGTAATCAGGACTTTGACTGACTAAACAATCTATGAGCTTTTAAATGTGTTTGAGGGAGGGTAGTTATTGGTCTCAGGGACGCGGGTGGCACTGTGGGTAAAACCGCAGCGCCTAGGACTTGCCAATTGTCAGGTCGGCGGTTCGAATCCCCGCGGCGGAGTGCGCTCCTGTTGCTCGGTCCCAGCGCCTGCCAACCTAGCAGTTCGAAAGCACCCCCGGGTGCAAGTAGATAAATAGGGAGCGCTTACTAGTGGGAAGGTAAACGGCGTTCCGTGTGCTGTGCTGGCTCGCCAGATGCAGCTTGTCACGCTGGCCACGTGACCCGGAAGTGTCTGCGGACAGCGCTGGCTCCCGGCCTCTAGAGTGAGATGAGCGCACAACCCTAGAGTCTGTCAAGACTGGCCCGTATGGGCAGGGGTACCTTTACCTTTTAGTTATTGGTCTCATTTGGTATTTTTATGTCGTAAACTGTCCTATGATCTTCATATTAAGGTTGTTTTTATAAAACATAATTACAGTGGTACCTCAGGTTGCATACGCTTCAGGTTACAGATTCCACTAACCCAGAAATATTACCTCTGGTTAAGAACTTTGCTTCAGGATGAGAACAGAAATTGTGCAGCAGTGGTGCAGCGGCAGCATTAGCTAAAGTGGTGCTTCAGGTTAAGAACAGTTTCAGGTTAAGAACAGACCTCCAGAGTGAATTACATTCTTAACCTGAGGTACCACTGTATACGTAACAATACATAATTATAAAACAAACAAATAATAAGAACAACAAGAACACAATATGGCTGTCTTGCATGTGCCATAATACAAAATGACTGCCCTGGATTATGAGTAAAACAAAATGGCTGTCATTTTGTTTTACTCCACATTTTGTTTTACTCATATATAAAAGATTAGAAAGAGAAAAGAACCAAAAATGGTGTAGATATGCCACCCCAAGTAATTTTGATATTTGAGGGGTTATACAATAAGACCTTTTGCCTGTGCCATAGGAGGTACTGGCAGGTGGACCGTTACCCACAAATGTAATGTAGACAACCCCCTCAGATAGCCAGCTTTCTAAGGTCTACCTGCCATTTCTCTCTCGTGAGAGTGTTTTTGTGCTGCCTCGTGCAATGGGCTGACATTTAAGTTTTAGAGCAGAGGCTGGAAATAATGGCTTTTTTGCTGAGCTCCTTGCTAATCACAAACTGCTTTCGCATATTGAAAATGAGTTCTGCTCAGGACTATTGATTTTTTTGCTCTTTGCTGTTCTTTATTTCATGCTCTGCGTCAAGATGCTTAACCTTACAGGGCTGGGATATGCCACAACTCAGTTGTCACAACTTATGCAGCCCTTTCCGCTCCTAAGTGTGAGAATTAATGATGGAGCAAAGACAGTAAGGTAGAGAAGGGGCATCTTAAGATTCAGGGGTGCTCAAAGGAGTAAAAATGGTGACTAGATTTTATCACATGCTATTGTCAAACCTTTAGAGCCAGCTTTGTTTAATGGAAAAGCGGGGAATCCTTTTCAGCCTGAGGGCCACATTCTGTGCTGGGAAACCTTCCAATAGCCAGTGTTGAGTGGGACCAGAGGCAAAACTGGGTGGAACAAAGAATGTAAATTTTACCTTTGTGCAGTAGACTGTACTGTACACCCATTTCAAAGAGGGTGTGAAACAAGACCAGTGGAAGGTATGGTTTGGGGAGAGTTTTGAAGGCCAGACAGCAGTGGCGTAGCGTGGGTAGTCAGCACCTGGGGCAAGGCAAGTAATTTGCGCCCCCTGACCCGTGGATTTGCGCCCCCTAACCCGTGGATTTGCCCTAACCCCAGATGTTGCGCCCGGTGCGGCCGGCCCCCCCTGCACCCCCCACGCTACGCCACTGCCAGACAGAGAGGTCCTGTGGGTCACATTTTGCCCTTGGGTCTGAGGTGCTCTATCCCTGCCCCTTTGTGCAAAGATGCAAGGAAGGAATTGAACCTGGGAAATCTTCTGTATGCTGCAAATCACCTGCTTTGTCACTGAAATAGGCTGACAGGAGCTGCTGCCTCACAATGGCTATGAAATGCTGGAAGCTGTGATGTTGCACTCTCAGCAAGGGCAATTGCACTTTACCCTATATACAGCTCACAATAGCTCATATGTCTGGGCGATTACTAAGGTAATGTTGAACGGCAAATGCAGCTGCCTGTTTTCCATCTCCCTCTTTCTTGCTAGCATTTGATGTTCAAGGATTACAAACAATTTTCAAATCAAACATGTGTTAAATGTCACCTTTCAGCTACATTCGCTTGCTAAAAAGAACCTTAAGATATCAATTCCTTTCCCCACCCCCCAGAGTATTTTTTTTTAAAAAAAGAACAAAGAGATTTGGAACAGCACACATTGTGTAGGAAATCTGAGTTCCTCATAGGTATTGTAGGGCAATTTCCTTTTTTAAAAAAATCATTAACAAATCAAATGCTATTACCATGGCTTTCATCATTTGGGGCTTGTCAGTTTTCTACTTTCTCTGGAGTCCCACGTAAAGAGGATGCAAATACACATGCTGGAGTGGCAGCTGCTGTTCCTATTCTCAAAAATGGGTGGTGGTGGATAGGTGAGCAAGCTTTTGGAATTTCAAAACCATCCTTTCAAATAATGGGGCACCTAAAAAAATAAAATAAAAATAAATGTTTGATGCCTTTTAAACAGATTTGCTGTGAGGAACCTCTTCTCTTTTTTTGCCACTGCCTGCTTTCTCTTAATCAGTTGAGGGTTGAATACCAGTTCTGGTTGGGGCCAAAGGCAAAAATGGACAGAAACATTGCCTTTTCCCTCTTTCTTCCACCCCTTCTCTCCCTCTCTCTGAATTCCCTGTTTTTCTCCCTCTTTTTCCTTCTCTCCTCTGTCAGTCTTTCTCTTCTCCTCTCTTATTTCTGCTACCCACTTCCCTTCCCTTTTGACACCATCTTCCAGTTGCTGTGCGACTTGGGGCAGCCCTGAACAGATGCTGGTTTGACAACATCTGCGTTCCTCACCCATGTCGTCTGCCTAACTGGTTTGGGGGCTTGCCCCTAGTTATGGTGCAAGTCAATTAAATGGGACTCCCTTGTTCTCTTAGATTCAGGCAGGTGGTAAGGGCAGCTTAGAAGGGCCCTCACGCAAACATGTCCGTGCAATGGCAGAGGCCTGGTTGGAAAGGTTAACACGCTGCTACATGGGAGATGAGTGGAAGAAAAGGAAATACAAATGCCCCCCCCCCCCCAGCTGCTAGGAGCAGTTAGGAGCTAGGTGGAGTCATAGATCTAAAAATAGTGTAGACATGCACATACTGGTCAGGTTCAGCTTTGACTTGAAATAGTTTTAGAGGGCTTCTCAGAGTCCAGTTAAGGCAGAGTCAATATGCAAGGTTCAGTCCTATCCTAAGGTCAGGAATATCTCAGTTCACATAGTCAGATGGTCCACGGGTCAAGAAAGTCAAGACTCCAAGGTCATGAGAAGCAAAAAGCATCAAGGTCTGGCCAGGAATGACGAATGTTGTTTCCAGGAACTGACTGAGGCTGGAAACCCTGTTTAAGAAAGCTGGAGCCAGCTGGTTCTCATTAGGAGCAAGAAGGCTGATCAGCAGCAGGTGGAGTCACTCTGTCTTTTGCTTCTTCAGGCTGTTGCTCAGCAGGTAAAGCCAATTCCTGGCCCATGACAGGACGAAACACTGGATGAGACAAAAGTTGGTAAGTTTGGGCAGAATTGTGATGAGAGAAAGAGTAACAAAGATGTAATCCCCCACGTGCACTTTTTTTTGTCAAATCGTTTTTATTAATTTTTCAAATTTTACCAAATCAGCCACAAATTAGGAACAATTTAATACAATTTCTCCAAAAATTGGTTTGCTGCACTCCATTCTTGATGTGTCCAAAGTTTCCTCTTGTTGCTGCTTTATTTTCCTAGTTGTTTCTGTCAGCATCCTTTGGGGGTCGAGATGCCAGCTGGATAGCCCCCAGCTGGATCATGCCCTTCCAGCCATGACGAACCCCACATCTCTGGTGCGATGTAAATCAGCAGCTCAGACTTCAAAAGCCTGAACACGCTATATCAGCAGAGCATGCTGCGCAAACAGAAGAGGCGCCGAAGCTTGTGGAAACATACTAACAGCTAAAGATTTATTAAGCATAAATCAGGACAAAACAAACATGTCGTCTCCCTTTCTTCTCCTCAGAGAGAGAGTAAAAAACAAAAGTTATACACAATATGGAAGTTCCCAGCAGACTGTGCTGGAACGTAAACAGACATGTGACACGCAGCAGTTCCATGTTTGTAACTAAAGGTGGAATGAAAATTTCTAAGAGTTTCTAGTTCACATTCCACTCCTTACAATTCACCTTATATTACAATAGCTTTTTTTTATTTATTTAAAAAACGTATTTATCCTTAACCACCAGCACAGGTTACGCTACAAATTATCAATCCACAATAAATCAGCAATTATCATTTCTAAAATGAATTCCTTTCCTTCCTTCTGCATGTATGAATGCCCAAAAGTTCACTTCCGCTAGATTTTTCTACTTTTCTTATCTCCGCAGTCCACTCTGTCCAAGATTCTGTCCAGAACTCTTAAATTTCCACTCCACGTACCTCCTGTTGTAGTCTGTTGTCCATTCTAAAATAGAAATCCCAAGGCGGAGAGTTCAAGATCCTGCGTCCTCACACACACCCGGAGGCAGGAGTGGGGCACAGAGACGACCACAGGAACCGTGGTCCCCTTAACCACCTCAAGTGTTTTCAGGGTGTTTTACTTCCCTCTGCCTAAGTCTCTCCTGGGAATGGAAGAGCTGCCACCATGGTCTCGGACAGAAACAGGACTTTGTAGAGATCTTGAGAGGACAGGTCCTTCTGAAAGTGAAGATGGAGAGATGGAGGAAAACTCAGTGTTGAAAAATGGGAACCTCTGCTTCCTGCTCAAACTTGCAGAGTGGATGTGGACTTAGAATCATAGAATCATAGAGTTGGAATAGACCACAAGGGCCATCGAGTCCAACCCCCTGCCAAGCAGGAAACACCATCAGAGCACTCCTGACATCTGGTTGTCAAGCCTCTGCTTAAAGACCTCCAAAGAAGGAGACTCCACCACACTCCTTGGCAGCAAATTCCACTGTCGAACAGCTCTTACTGTCAGGAAGTTCTTCCTAATGTTTAGGTGGAATCTTCTTTCTTGTAGTTTGGATCCATTGCTCCATGTCCACTTCTCTGGAGCAGCAGAAAACAACCTTTCTCCCTCCTCTATGTGACATCCTTTTATATATTTGAACATGGCTATCATATCACCCCTTAACCTCCTCTTCTCCAGGCTAAACATGCCCAGCTCCCTTAGCCGTTCCTCATAAGGCATCGTTTCCAGGCCTTTGACCATTTTGGTTGCCCTCCTCTGGACACGTTCCAGTTTGTCACTGTCCTTCTTGAACTGTGGTGCCCAGAACTGGACACAGTACTCCAGGTGAGGTCTGACCAGAGCAGAATACAGTGGCACTATTACTTCCCTTGATCTAGATGCTATATTCCTATTGATGCAGCCCAGAATTGCATTGGCTTTTTTAGCTGCCGCATCACACTGTTGGCTCATGTCAAGTTTGTGGTCAACCAAGACTCCTAGATCCTTTTCACATGTACTGCTCTCAAGCCAGGTGTCCCCCTCACTTGTGGTTGTAGTTGCGGCTGTCCACTGTGGAGTCACTCCTTTTTATAATTTATTTTTGCATTTTCAATTTTACATACAATAAGCAAAAGAAAAATAGACAGACACAATAAAAACATGAAATCACCTTTGACTTCCTCCCCCCCCCCCTTTGTGGATCCTCATGTAAGGACTTTCTCTCTGCATCTCTTCTGTAACTCTATTATTATAAATCCTTTGCCAACCCACAGTTCAAATTTTTACTACAAGTTTTCTGTCAAACCTACCAATGAATGTAGTTGTTTACAATAATTTTCAAATAAATTATAAACTTTCGACATTCTTTATTAAAACTTGCCTTTTCCTGGTTCTAATTCTTCCTGTAAGTTTTGCCATTTCAGCATAGTTCATCAATTTTATCTGCCACCCTTCCTTGGTTGGAATTGTGCCTTCTTTCCATCTTTGGGCGAACTGAATCCGGGCAGCCTCTGAGGAATCACTCCTTGCAAGTCACCTGGTTGTGGAAACAGCTGGGTCAGGAGGTGAGTGTCAGGATGGCAGCCCTTCTTAGGGGATGCTCTGCAATGTGCCACTCTGGCTGAAAGCAGGAGAGCCAGGAGTCCCAGAGCTGAGCATCAGCTTGGAGCACCACAGCAGCTGGCAGCAAGCTCAAGTGGAGTCCAGAAGGGTGGGCAAAAGAAATGAGAGAATTGGAAGGTCAATTGAGAAAGGCAGAAGTTTGAATTGGAGCTCAGTGATGAGCCAGTAAAATATGCCTACTACTGATGTAAGGAGATCCCTGATGACCTAGGCACCTCAGGAGCTGTGAGGAGGTCACCCTGATGCAGAAATAGGGCTGACGGGAGTTGCTCCAAAAATTAAAATTAAAAAAAAAAAAATGTCAAAGATTGTGCTGCTGTATTTAGACTGTTTGAGTTTTATGTTAACTGCTTTGAGCACAGATTTGTAGAAACTGTATCTGTGGAAATTGCAATCCATAAATAAATTAACTTTAACTAACTAGGCTATTGAAATTTGAGCAGGCTTTCAGCATTCAGTGCTAGGTGGAAATAGCCATGCTAGTGCCCATACTGAGAGACAGAAGTCATGGAAACCCAAGTTTCCCCAGGTGAGATATTGAAAGGCATGGCAGAGTGGAGCAGAAAGTTGCCAACACCTCTAAATCTCCTTCCTCTTCTAGCTGAGAAGCACAGGCCACAAATCTATGGACTGGGGCATTTCTGCATCAGAGACACACATTATACACCTCTCATGTCCACTCTCCTTCTTCTTTCCTTGACTGATCACCTTTAAATCAATGAGTCATACTGGCAGTGTCATTACCCTCAGTGCTAATGATAAAATAATGACTCACTGCCTCATATTTGCCACCTGGTTTGCCTGATGTGCAGATGGCTCTTTTAATATCCAGGCAACTGAAGCTCCAGAGATTTAGTTCCCTGAATAAGAGAGTTGCAGAAAAAAAGGTTTCATGTGTTCTCTTCTCCTGTCCACTCTGTGCTGCCTTTAGGAAACCAAAGAAGTGCATTGTGAGGATTGCCAGATTTCTAGGTTGGGCTAAATATTTGGGAGTTTTAGCTTCATTTTCAAGGCCTACAAGTGGTTAAACTGATTTAGTTAAACTATGTGGTTTAGTTAAACTTCCACAAGATGTATTGATTATCACCAGCCTGGCCAGCTTTTAAGGTCAATTAGATAAATTCATTGAGGATAAAGGTATCAATGGTTATTAGCCATTATGGCAATGTTGTGCTTCAACCTTGTTTGTAGGCTTCCCATTGGGGCATCTGGTTAGCCAATCTGAGAATAGGATGTTGAATCAGATGGGCCTTTGGCCTGCCCCAGCTGGGCACCTCTTATGTTCTAAGGAAGAGATTCCACCTGAGGATTAAAAGTGTTCCCCATAAGACTTGCTTCTATAGTTTTCCTTAAAAACATATTTTGTTTTTCAAGGAAAAAACAAATCAGGCAACAGTCAGTATTTCTTGTAAATTTCTTTACTTGGAAAATCAGAGATCAGCAAATCCAAAGCAGTTTATTTGGTTTTCTCTTCTCCCTGCCTTCTCCCTTTTAATTTTGCAAGAAAAATACTGAACTCAGATGCAACAATCTTCTATGCATTGTTTTTGCTGACTCTACATACGTAATAAATAGAAATCATTTCCCCAGAAAGTCAGCCAGAAATAATAAATTGCATGCCCCTGTAATGTGGACTGAAATCCTGTCCATACCTATTTATCTCTCCAAACCAGTGTTTTTGAGTTGCAGAAAACTCAAGTGTATTCTGCAACATGTCATTGATACAACAATAGTGCACTATAGGTGAATTTATACCGGGGCATTCATTCTACTTTATTAGGTCCCATATACATTTAAAGAAGTATCATGTCACTTTAAACAGTCATGAGTTCCCCCCAAAGAATCCTGGGAGCTGTCATTTGCTATGGGTGCTGGGAGCAGCTAGGAGACCCTTATTCCTATGAGAGCCACGGTTTCCAGAGTTCCCTGGAAAGAGGGATTGATGTCTAACTGCTTTGGGAATTATATAACTGTGAGGGAATTATATAACTGCTATATATAACTTATATAGGAGGTCTACTAACAGCTCTCAGTACCCTTAATAAACCACAGTTCCCAGAATCTTTTGGAGGAAGCTAGGGAGAAATGTGAATTTTGAAGGATAACTCTGTATCCCTCCCCCCCCCCCAAAAGTGCAGATTAGGTAGGGTTTGCCTTTAAATGTGAAATGAATTAAAGCTCCACCATTGGCTTTCACCTCCTGCCATCAGTGTAAAAAGCCCACATGGCCTCTACAATATCTGTTCTCCCTTCTGCTCTCTGTAGATCCCCTGCACTGCTTCAAGACTCTTCCCAACTCTCAACAAACCGGAAGTTTCCAGAAGAGGACAACAAAGATGGAGAAGAAGAACCTGTGATTTCCTGGTTACTAATGGACACTTCTAGAACATGCTCACCAAGCCCAATGTTTATGCGTCATTCATCGTCTGTGGATTGTTAGCATTAGAAAAGTATAACATAAATAAGAACAGTTATTTTTACATTCAGAAGCATCTACCTATTCATAATTAACATCTTCCTAAAATAAATACATAATTAGATGTCTCATGTAAAAAAGAAGACAGAGTTACAGATGAGTTTATGTAGGTTATATGAAGGTTGATTATAATGGAAAATTAATTACAAGCATCTTGGACTAAGTGACTGGCATACTATTTTGTTTTGCAATAATTAAGGGTGTTAATAGTAAACAATGAACAAGGAGATATCAAAAGGTTTAAATGGAACAAAATTATTTAGGGTTTTAATTAGGAAATAAAAAGGAAAAAAGCCACAGCTTATTTGTTGAAACATTAAAACTTAATATTACTTTATACATGTGTGGATGTCAGCACGCAGAATAAGAATACAATCTAGTCAGAGTTAGGGACTTTTTGATGATAGATTATTCTATATCTGGTCTTTATAGAGCATTCATTTGTATTTGTGGAGAATTTTACGGCAATGAGCATTAATCATGAATTCATCGTGATTTGCTTGTGGGGTGGTTATGTGGCTTCCCATTAATCGTTCATTCATCTCACACTTTTCAGTAGATTTCTCAACTGGTTTCCCAATCTGTATTGCCACATTGCAAAATATGACTGTTTCCTTGAGGAGATTAGGTGCTGCGCAGAAGTCTGCTCCTCTCATGCTCAGTAATGCCTAGAAATCCTGTGGGCTTGGCCCTTTGAATGGTTAATTCCAGTGCTGTTCTTTTGGGGGTACGCAGGGGTACGCATACCCCTAAACATTTTGTGAATCTAAGTTTGGCCTCATTGATTGGCCGTATTTCAATATGAGTAGGAAAATGAGAGTACTCCTATTTTTTATTTTTTTTAAAGCATTGGTTAATTCTGTTCATTTTATAATGTATTAGTTTCTCATATGTTGAGATGGAACTGTGAGAATTCTTACTTTTAAGATAAGACTGTCACCTGAAGTAGGGAGAATAGGCTAGGCTAGGCTATCTGTGTTGGTTTTTTCACTCCAGGGCGTGGGGTGATGTTGGTTTATGTAATCCCAACAATGCAAAATAGTATTTTATTTTGGCAGGAACACATGTCTCATATAAATGTGCAGCCCCAAGGGTATATAAGCCACAAAAGGTAAAGGTAAAGGACCCCTGGATGGTTAAGTCCAGTCAAAGGTGTCTATAGGGTGCAGAGCTCATCTTGCTTCAGACTGAAGGAGCTGGTGTTTGTCCACAGACAGCTTTCCAGGTCATGTGGCCAGCATGACTGAACCACTTCTGGCGTAACAGGACACCATAATAGAAGCCAGAGTGCTTGGAAATGCTGTTTACCTTCCCACCGCAGTGGTACCTATTTATCTACTCGCTCTGGTATGCTTTCGAACGGCTGACCTTACAATTGGCAAGCCCAAGAGACTCGGTGGTTTAGACTACAGCAGCACCCATGTCCCCGGATGACAACAAAGGTGGCCACAAAGACCTACCATAATTCACAAGAACACCTCTGTTAATCTAGGTCAGGCTATCTAGAAAGCCTTGTGTACTGACCAAGCTCCAGCTGTGGAAGCCACACCTGATGTCTTCAACAGCTCTGGAGTGTAAGATAATGGCAATACATTATTTGGGCTATTTAGTTAAATCTTTTGCCATCAGCCCATTTGTGCGTGCATTGTGTTTGGAATCCAACAACAATTGCTCCTTTTGGCAATACAAAATTGCAAAAAGTCTGTGTGCATTTGTTACGTTAGGGCAAGAAGTTGATTTGTCACATTAGGACAATGGAGTGCTTTAACCTACTTTATTTGCAGAAACCAAAGTTTCTGGCACATATTTGAATCCTACCTGAAAAATAATGACACAACAGTTTGCAATTATTTTTTCTTAAGTCCTCACTCATCAGTTTTTAATGTCGATTTCTCCTAATTTACACATTGTTGCAAGCAATTTTCCCCAAACACATATGGCAAATCATTTCCCCAAATATAACATGCTATTTTCACAACATATGCATTTATTAGAACACTTTGCCATAGTATATACATTTATTTTATTTTATTTTTTGGTATACATTATTTGGTGAGATCTCCAAGGACGTGCTCTATGGGGAGATGGCTTCTGGCACCAGGCCAATTGACAGAACCTACTCTGTTACAAAGATGTCTGCGAACGTGACACAAAGGCTGCCAACATCAACCCTGCCATCTGGGAATCCCTTGAAGACAGGGAGTCAAGTTATGTATCCATAGCCGTGTCCAGAAAAATGGCTGGTGGGAGAAGCACGGCACAGAGAGAAGACATTTCATGGTGTATTTGCAGCACAACTGGACGCCTTCAACTGCCCCAGCTGCAACAAGACATCTCTCTTCCATATCAGTCTCTACAGCCACAGCAGGTCCTGCAACCTGTCAACAGTTTGACCTCACCCCCAAAGTCGCACTCCTCCATTGTCTCCTGAAACAGACAGATGATAATACACATTGTTTCAGAAAGTGTGAATTTGGTAAGTCTGCCTTTAAACGCAAACTGAATCAAATTTTCCCACCATCCCTAAGCACACGCTGAACTTTTGTTTTCTGCATTTAAAGTTAACTAAGGGGCTCCATTGCCGCACTGCCAACAAACCCACTTTTTAAAAAGCACAGACTTTTTGCTCTTTGGAAAGAGATGGGGAAATTTACTGGAAAGTGTGGGATGAACAAATTACTAACAGTGAGATATGTAAACACCCTGCAAACAGTGTTCAATATGTGACAGATGAATTGAGGATTAAATCTGTAGATTTAGATCTAAACTGCTTATCTCACATGCATGTGAGAAATACAAAAGTAATCTGGCTGTGAAGGCTTTTTAGTAGAGTAAAACACTTATAAGTTTTGCAGTTTATTAAAGCTTAGGAATTAGGCAATTACATTTCATTTGTGGTCTGCTGACCTTCCATCTCCTGTTGCAGAGAATAAACGACCTGTTTTTAGTAAGATAAGCAGAAAAAACGTTTACCTACATTTCAATGCAAGCAACATATACAGCAAAGCGGTGTGCAGAAAAATTCTTCTAAGTTACGGTAAAATAGAAGTTGGTAGTCTTAGCTAACATGGCTGAAAGCAGGAGCTTTAGCCATGCAATTCTGGTCAGCTTGGAGGCGTGGCGGAAAGAGAGTCTCCTCATGGGCAGAAGGAAATATAAAGGATTTTCTCCTTTGTTACAGAATTCACACTCAGAGGAGGCCAAGGAAGTGACTACACACAGAGAGTCCTTTCTAGGAAGTTCAAGAACTCTGTGTACTAGTCCTGTGCATGTCTAGCATAACATGCATTTGCGATTTTTGGCTGTAAGCTTTATACAAGCAAATCAGGATGAATGCTCAATATAAAAGTAATCTGAAGGGCCCCCTTGACTTTGTCTTATATCTCCCCACCCCCACCCCCCAGGTTCCGCAGAAAAAAGAAAGGACCAGGAAAACAAGAAAATTCAGATATGAATTTTTCACAGTTTTATTTTTGCTCCTGAACTGCTTCCATTCTAGCTTAACATTCAATTGTAACAATTGGTGCCTGAGTTTGCTTCTCTCCTTCTTCCCTCCTTGTCGTCTTTTCCTTCTGTGTCATGTCTTTTTGATCATGATTTTGCTTGCAGGGTCTGTCTTGTTTTCGATTGATCATATGTCAGCCACTCTAGGTGCCTTTTTTTTTTTTTTGACTGAAGACTGTGTTGTGAATGCTCAGACAAACAAAATGACATAAATGTTTAATTGATAGCTGAAATGGCCTCTGATGAAGACAGTTCTCTGCCCCTGCCCCCTTTCCTCATCTTTGGCACCCTTGATTATGTCTTCTTTTGCTTTGGAAAATTTTGGAAGAAAACAGCAGCACAGCATTCAGAAATATGAACCTATAAGATCTGTAGAAAAACAATAACATTTCTAATCAATATAAAAATATACAAACAATAACACACCATTAAGATGAAACATCAATAGAAAATATAAAGGGGTGGGGTGGGGAAGCATGGAATGCAACAGAAATTGGATTATTTGGAATAATGAAAAACAGAGTCAAATGAAAGTTAACACCAAAGAGAATTGATAGCAGAATGTTGTTCTCCAATGCAAATCAAAATTTAATACAGTCATACCTTGGGTTGAAGCAGCTTCAAGTTAAGTATTTTCGGGTTGCGCTCTGCGGCAACCCGGAAGTAACGGAGCACGTTACTTCTGGGTTTCGCTGCTTGCACATGCGCAGACGCTCAAAATGACGTCACGTGCATGTGCGGAAGCAGCAAAACGCGACCCGTGCATGCGCAGACATGCAGTCGTGCATGCGCAGATGCTCAAAATTATGTCACATGCATGCGCGGAAGCAGCAAAATGTGACCCGCACATGCGCAGACGCGCAGTCGCGTCTTATGTTTCCTTCAGGATGTGAACAGGGCTCCGGAACGGATCCCGTTTGTATCCAGAGGTACCATTGTAAAGGGGATACACGTTTAAACTTGGAGGGAACAGAAAGCAAATCTTTCTGGAAATTCTAGAGTAGTCTAAACCAGGTTGGTCGTCAGAACTTTTTACTGCCTGTGGAGGGCAAGGGATTAGACAGGCAGGCGGAATCCAACTTCAGTTCTGATGATGAAATAGCATCCCCAAATGGAATTAAGTTCTTTGAAAGAGCATAAGACACATTTATGGAAAGTAACAATGGCCTCTGCTAAATACCATTTCTGCGAATCACAAGAATTGTGCTCAGTTACTGCTTATGGGCTTTCCATGGACATCTGGTTGTCCACAGCCTCTAATCCTCCCCATGTCTCAGCATTTGTTATCTTTATGTGGCTGCCTCACTCTTCCTAATCCTAGGGCCAGCCCCATTCAGGGGGTAGTAACTGAAATTTTGTGCTGCCTGTACCTGGCTTGTAAAGTTCTGCATTACATAGAAAAAATGTTTGTGATTCCCACTCAGCATCTCCTAGCAATCACTTGGCAGCCAGGGGAAGCTCTCCCTATTAGCCAACACTGAATGTCTTGCTAAAGCAACCAGCTAAAACCTTCTGTTGTAGCAATCCAATAGCCTTCAGAACTAAGTAGATTGCTAATGAGAGCTGTCCTTAAACCATCCTAGGTCACATCTTAATGAATCTAAACACAGTATCTCCCGTGTCTTCATTCAGGTGCACTATGGCTGGTAGAACTTACTGTAACAAACAAAACATCACCTGCAGGTCACACAACACACAACACAATTTACATCACTGAGTGAAAATGCTTTGGATACGATATTAAATATGCATGTGTTTTAGGAACCATAAATCAACAAGCTTGACAAAAGAGACTCTGGAAACAGTAGAAAACACCTCGATCCATAGACTTGACAACTTAACAGCACATGATCTCGGCATACAAATTAATACCTAACAATGCAGGGGGTTCTTGCATAGTACAAGATTGGATTAGATCAGGCATAGGCAAACTCGGCCCTCCATATGTTTTTGGAACTACAACTCCCATTATCCCTAGCTAACAGGACCAGTGGTCAGGGATGATGGGAATTGTAGTCCCAAAACATCTGGAGGGCAAAGTTTGCCTATGCCTGGATTAGATGATCTGTTGGGCTCCTTCCAACTATAATTCTATGATTCCATCTAGAGTGGGTGCTGCACTTTGGAATTTTCCACCTTGGCTATAGTATTCTTTCATTCGACTACAGCAGAATTCAGAGGCCAGGTTGCTCACTGGAGCAAGTCAGTTTGAGCATATTACACCAATCCTGGTCCAAATGCACTGGCTACCAACTGGTTTCTGGGCCAGATTCAAAGTGCTGGTTTTGACCTTTGCTCTAAGAGTGATTTGCAAAAAATAATTTGAGCTTCCTTCCTCTCACTCCCACCCCACACCCTGGTTCCATTTCCCCATCTTGTTTGCTTGTTGTTTTAATCTTTCTTGCCTTCTTCTCCAGAGCATGAAGTGAAAAGGTCTGATTGACAGCTTAACTGTTGTGGATCAATAGAAATAGCACTTGGAGATTAAAGCAATTTAAACAAGGTGTTTATGTGGTTTGGAGCTAAAACTTCACTTGAAGGCAACGAGGCAGGAAGATAAAGGAAGTGGGCCAGGAGTGAAATACAGGGTAGTGGTTCCACAAGAAAAAAGATTGCATAGAGGATGGGTGAAGGCGGCGTTTTCATCAAAGGAAGATCACTTTCTCCAACAAAAGGGGCTCTAATCTTAAAATTGCTTTAGCTTTGGACTGATTGTTCCATCAATTTTAAGTACAATGAACTCTACCCCTCCTTCTTCCTCCTGTCCACTGTTCTATGCTCCTCATGGTTCTCCAATTTCTGACACATCTTTGTCTTTCTGTCTGATCTCAGGATACTGTTAAATGACTGCTGGGGACTAATCACTCTGCTCTCTTATACCCCCCCAATTCTCCCAGGTCTGTAGGCCAGTAGGCAGCACTCGCCATCTGGTCTTCTCACACACCCCAGGCCACAGCCCTTCTCCTGCCACACCCCTTCCCTCCACTCCAGCTACATGCCTCACCAGCCCACTTCTTTGAGTGTTTATGCCTGGTTGGAACGTGTTCTTGAACTCTAATCATACCTCTTGTTTGGCAGGACTAAGAGGGGGCAAGAATTTAGAAGCTGTACAAAGATAAAATTCTCAATCATTGCTCTACCCACTTTTGTCTTTGGCCCCGCCCATCACTACTTTGTGGCTCCCAGAAAATTGGCCTAGGAGGGAATTGTCAGGAGCAAGCCAGCAGTAAATCACACCGTGCAAATTTGAATAAACGCTTCATTAGCAAAAACATGATCTGTACAGGAGTGCCAGGTCTACTGAGCTCAGCAGTACATCTCTGGTAGGTCTTGCCCCCATGAGGTCTGCACATCACCAGGCTCTCCTCTGCCCTTTTCATGCCTATTCTGGTTCTGGGAGACAAGGGAGAGGGGACGTTGCAGCAGGAAGGGAGATACCTGGGACTCTTTACCAGCTTGACTCATCTCTGCCTTTTGACCTCCCTCCTCTTTTGCTTCTGCCCCGACACTGGAATTCTCTCTGCCACTGACTCTCCTAGTTCACTAAGCCCAGTTACCTCCTCAGCTTCCAAACCCCCTTTTCCCAGTCTTCTTCCTCCAACCATTTGTTGTTCCACCACCACTCCCTGGGCACTGAAACTTCTTCCCTTGGTGGTTTCCTCTGCATCCAACCAATCCATGGCATCAATGTAGGCCTCAGGCTGAAAAAAAGGTTCCTTCTTCCTTCTTTATTGGTCCTTCCAATAAGGTGGCTGCTTACCAGTGATGTAGTGTTAAATTCTGAAATGCAAGATCTTTTCACGGCAGCTCAATAGTAACACCCATAAAGGAAGAGTTTCTTTACAAACTGGGAAACCATGTAGGCTCAACCAATGCATTGTTTTTCAATGTCTCATTGGACCAGGTATTTTTTTTTTTTTTAATTTTTATTGGTTTTACAAAATTTTTAAAAGAAACAAACAAACACTAAAAGTGACAAACATACACGTATAGTTTCAAACATATTTTCATAAACCTCTTTTCTTGGACTTCCCCATACCCCCCCTCTCTGCATCCCAATGTCCATAATTCAACTAGCAACTCCCCATTGTTACTTTCCATTCTCTATCATCTTAATCCTCTTTTATAATTCTAACCTTATATCCTGTACCCCTTTGTTTCTGGGAACCACAACATTTTAACATTCATTAAGTTTATAGTAGTCCTTAAGATAACTTTTAAATTTTGTCCATTCTTCTTCCACCGTCTCTTTTCGTTGGTCACGGATTCTGCCTGTCATCTCGGCCAATGTCATATACTCCAT
This sequence comes from Podarcis muralis, assembly GCF_964188315.1. Lineage (NCBI taxonomy): Eukaryota > Metazoa > Chordata > Lepidosauria > Squamata > Lacertidae > Podarcis > Podarcis muralis. The sequence goes on along the minus strand of NC_135673.1, from coordinate 6,868,967 downwards.
CACTTTCATCTGCCATTCTTCCAGAGTGGGTAGATCTTGTGTCTTCCAATACTTTGCGATGAGTATTCTTGCTGCTGTTGAAGCGTACATGAAGAAAGTTCTATCCCTCTTTGCCACCAATTGGCCGACAATGCCCAAGAGGAAGGCCTCTGGTTTTTTAGAAAAGGTACATTTAAGTACTTTTTTGATTTCATTATAGATCATTTCCCAGAAGGCCTTAATCTTCGGGCATGTCCACCAAAGGTGGTAGAAGGTACCTTCAGTCTCTTTACACTTCCAACATTTGTTATCGGGCAGATGATAAATTTTTGCCAGCTTGACTGGGGTCATGTACCACCTGTAAATCATTTTCATTATGTTTTCTCTTAAGGCATTACATGCCGTAAACTTAACACCGGTGGTCCATAACTGTTCCCAGTCAGCGAGCATAATGTCATGACCAATATCTTGTGCCCATTTAATCATAGCTGATTTCACCATTTCATCCTGTGTATTCCATTTCAGCAACAAGTTATACATTCTTGATAAATTCTTAGTGTTGGATTCTAGCAGTTCAATCTCTAGTTTTGATTTTTCCACCTGAAAGCCAATTTTCCTGTCCTGTTTGAAAAGCTCCATTATTTGATAATATTGAAGCCAGTTTTGTACTTTATGTTTCAATTTGTCATAGCTTTGTAATTTCCACTTATCTCCATCCTGTTCCAAAATTTCCCAATACTTCGGCCATCCGACCTCCATATTGAGTTTCTTTACTGCTTTAGCCTCGACTGATGACACCCATCTAGGGGTTTTGTTTTCCAACAGATCTTTATATCTGTTGAATGCTTTTCTAACAATGTGATTTTTAAAGGCACTATGCTGCTTAATTTTGTCATACCATAAATATGCATGCCAACCAAAAACATTGTTAAAACCTTCCAGATCCAAAATGTCTGTGTTCTCGAGGAGCATCCATTCCTTCAGCCAGCAAAAAGCTGCTGCCTCATAGTACAATTTTAAGTCCGGCAGGGCAAACCCCCCTCTTTCTTTAGCATCTGTCAATATCTTAAATTTAATTCTGGGCTTTTTGCCCTGCCAGACAAATTTCGAAATATCTTTCTGCCACCTCTTGAAACATTCCATCTTGTCAAGAATCTGCAAGGTCTGAAACAAAAACAACATTCTAGGCAATACATTCATTTTGATCACTGCAATTCGGCCTAACATTGACAATTTCAAATTTGACCATATTTCTAGATCTTTTTTAATTTCTGACCAACATTTTTCATAGTTGTCCTTGTACAAATTCAGATTTTTAGATGTTAAGTAAACCCCTAGGTATTTCACCTTCTTGACTACTGTCAAACCTGTCTCCTCTTGAAATTTCTCCTTTTCCATGTCTGTTAGGTTTTTCCCTAAAACTTTAGTTTTTTGCTTATTCAGCTTAAATCCAGCTACCTGGCCAAACTGTTGTATTATTTCTAAAACCTTTTTCGTACTAGTGTTTGGCTCTTGCAAAGTCAATACTAAGTCATCTGCAAACGCTCTTAACTTATAATGTTTAGCTCCGACCTGCACTCCTTTGACCTGCTGGTCATTTCTTATCATATTCAGCAACACCTCCAGAACTGAGATAAAAAGTAATGGGGAGATCGGGCACCCCTGTCGTGTTCCTTTTTCTATCTTAAGTTCCTCAGTCACAACATTATTTACAATCAGTTTAGCTTTTTGTTCGGAATATATTGCAGCCATACCATTTTCAAAACCCTGGCCTACCCCCATCCCATGAAGATTCTTCCTCATAAAACTCCAAGAAATATTGTCAAAGGCTTTCTCCGCATCCACAAAGATCAATACTACTTTAGTGTTTATATTCACCTCTAGCTTTTCCAAAATGTCTATTACATTCCTTACATTATCTGCCAGGTGTCTTTTAGGGAGAAAGCCTGCTTGGTCCTTATGAATCTTCTCCATCAACACTCTTTTAAATCTTTTTGCCAAAATGTCTGCAAAAATTTTGTAATCCACATTGAGCAATGATATTGGGCGGTAGTTCTTAAGTTGGGTCTTTTCAGTCTCTGACTTTGGTATGAGTGAAATATATGCTTCTTTCCACGATTCAGGTGCCCTTTTTCCCTCAAGGATCTCGTTACAAACTTCTCTTAATGGTTGAGTCAGCCATTCCTTCAGCGATTTGTAGTATCCGGAAGTCAGTCCATCTGGTCCTGGAGATTTGCCCAATTGCATATTCTGAATGGCAGCCTCTATCTCTTGTTCTGAAATTCTCTGGTTCAAATCCATCTTACTTTGGTGAGAGATATTTTGTAATCCATATTTTCCAAGGAATTTGTCTATATCTTCTTCATTTTGCGGGCCTTGAGTGTAGAGTTTTTTGAAGTAGCTTAAAAAGCAGTTTCTAATTTCATTGGGTTTAGAGATATTTTTCCCATCCACCTCTAGGCTTGTAACTGTATTTGATTTCTGCCTTTTCTTCAGTTGCCATGCCAAAAGTTTGCCACATTTATTTGCTGATTCAAAAGTCTTTTGCTTCATTTGCTTTATCTTCCATTCAATCTCTTGGTTCATCAATTCCATATATTGTGTTTGATACAACTTAATCTCTCTTAAGATGTCCTGGGACTTTGGTTTTGTTCTTAATTTTCTCTCTCCTTCCTTTATCATTTCCAAAATCTTTTCTTTTTTCTCATTTTGTTTTTTCCTCTTTATTGAATTTTGTTGAATCAAAAATCCTCTCATCACCGCCTTACTTGCATCCCAGACCACTCTTTTCTCCACGTCGGTCCTCAGATTTATTTCAAAGTAGTCTTTTAGGTTCTTTTGGGCCTTCGTGAGAATCTCCTTATCTCGAAAGAGGGTGTCATTCATTCTCCATCTAAATTGACCAGTCATTGTGAGTTTCATCTCCATCTTCACGGCGTTATGGTCGGAGCAAATTTTTGGGCAGATTTCCACTTTCTTAATCTTTGGGGCCATCCCACTAGTAATCCAAATTTGATCGATTCTGGTCCAGGTCATCATTGCTTGGGAGAAGAAAGTTCCCTCTCTCTCCAGAGGGTTCCTTGTTCTCCATATGTCTATCAAGCCCATATTTTCTGTCATTTCAAAAAAAGTCTTAGGGAGTCTCCCTTCCTTGCTAACTGTTAGTCTTTGTGCCTTGTCCATATTAGTGGAGACCACGCCATTCATGTCTCCCATAATTATCATATTGTAATCCAAATAGTCAGTCAGGGTTTCATGAAGTCTCTTAAAGAAGTCAGATTTGCCTTCATTCGGTGCATAAATTCCAACCACTAAAAATTTTTCTCCTTGTATTTGTATCTCCACTGCCAGGTATCTCCATTGGACCAGGTAGGAGCAATGTGTGGCCCCCTCCAGATGTTGCTATGACTGTTTTAAAGAGGTACCATATTGCTCCAAATGGATAGTGCAGGTAGCACCTATGACATTCCATCTGAAGAATTAGACTATGACATCAGCATTTGAACATGTCAAGAGGCCCTGGAACGGTGAATGAAGTCTTTTTGCTATCTATTTCTCAGACTGTGTTGATAACTATATGCCAGCCTTTGCTAAACTAGTGTCCTTCAGATGTTTTGGAGTCTAATGGTTATCAGTCTCAGCCAGCATGGCTGCGCTGGCTGCAGCTGATGGGAGCTGCAGTTCAAAGTAACCGTGGGGCACCTGGTTGGCAAAGTCTGTGGTTTCTCAGTTGGTCCTTCCAGATCATCCATCTCATGTTGCCAACTGAGCTGGCTATCCTTGCTGGATTAAGAAAAACAAAAAGCAGAAATTATGCCTAACCCCCCACCCCACAATAATTAAGTGCAGTAAAGGCTTCATTTAGCAAAGCCATTTCATATGTTCAGAAATAAACCACTTTTTTTCTTGAGCTCATACATTTTAGATTCTGGGCCTACTACTTCTCTTTCCCTTGGGTCTCGTGTTCCATGCCAGTCTTGGCAGCCACAGATTAGGCAAACTGATGCAAGGCAATTTGGGAACAGTTGACAGAATGTGACTGCTGCCAGCCAGGCAGCCAGTGGCAAAGCAAGCAGCTGAGTTGTTCCATTTCCTTGCCCAGTGTGGTGAAGCACCAGAAAAAGCAAGATTTTTGGGTGGCGGGGCAAATGCAAAATATCACAGGAACACAGGAAACTGCCTCCTACTAAGTCAGACAATTGATCTATCTAGCTGAGCATTGTCTACACTGACTGACAGCAGCTCTCTATGGTTTCAGAAGGGAAAGACTACCAGCTGTACCTGCTGATGCTGGGTTTGAACCTGGAACCTTCTGTATGCCAAGCAGCTGCACTGACACTGAGCTGCAGCACTTCCCTAAGGAAGCGGAGCTGGAATTGTGGCTCAGTGGCAACTTTCCCTATTGATGAATTAGCTGATCTGCCACCAGCTATTTGCAGGGCTTTGGTGCTCTACCAAAGTTTCACTCTCATACTGTAACATATCATGATAAACAAGAAGGTGGTCTTTTCATTACTCCTTCCTGTTGAAGGTTGTGGCCCAGGAAGAGAGGGGAAAATACTGGAGGTAAACCACTGGCTGCACAGGTGGTGTCATCAGAAAGGGTATGGCTTCTTGGATCATGGTCAATACTTTCTTGAGGAAGGACTTCTGGCAAGAGATGTGCTGCATCTCACAGCGACTAGTATGAATGTGTTTACTAAGAGTCTTACAAGCCTGACCAGGAGAGTTTTAAACTAGATCTTGTGGAGGAGGGAGACAAGATTACAAATGATAGAAGAACACCAGGTACTGGGAATAATAGTTTCAGTTGAAGTACTCTGAAACTTGGTAGGAAGTGGTCATGTGCTCTTGGGTTTCATGATGCAGAAGCAAGCAAAAGCTGAGTGTGGTCTGACATGCATGCTGGACTTGAAGAAGGCCAGTTTCAAAAAGCTTAAGGAGCTACTGGGTGAGATCCCATGGTCAGACATATTTTTGTCATCATGACTTGTCCGCACCCAAGCAAACATTCGTATAGCCTTCATGCACAAAGCACCATACATCAGTTTGCCCAGAACCTCCCATCACACCAAACTGGTAAGGCCATAGGTGGCAGCTACCCGAAGCTTCTTTCTTCTCTGGGCCTAGAGCCCAGCTTTGCAAGGTCAACAGATAATCACAGCCTCAAGGCAAGCCAATTACCATATATCAAAGCAAGGAAACATAAACTTACATGAGCTCATTCATGAAAAAACTACCAGTTATTTTTGAGGCTATCTTGACTACCAAGATGGTGTTTGCAGGTCTTCCTGAACATTTCACTTTGGTTCAACGCAACTAGTAGGGAGCCCCGGTGACAAACGGGGTGGACATTTGCACGCCAGCATGCTCATGTTGCTCCATAGGGCAGGGCATCTGGGGGCGAGGCGTCCCAGGGGTGGGGCATGCCCCCGGAGTTGCATCCCTCCCCGGTGCCCCAGGACATGGCATGCGTGCGCACTGCCCATAAAAGCAGCACAGGTCCAAGCCACTGCGTCCCTCCTAGGCACCCTCCTGCTGGAGGGCAGCTGAGGGGGAGGTGACTGGTGGGTGCCAGCCCTGCACTGCCTTTTTGGGGTGGCTGAGAGGGAGCTGGTAGGCACAGGGCTGGAGGGCACTGCACCTTCGGTTCCAGCGTGCCACCTGAAGGTAAGTGCTGCCTGGTGCACCCTGTCCCTCCTCCCACCCCCTTCCTCCACTACTGAACGCAACCACTTAATGATTTTGTGTGTGTGTGCCTGCTGTAGCACTGTAATGCTCTGTGCTAGATACTGTATGACTTTTAACTGAATCATGATTAAACTTCTTAATTCTAGCCTCTCACCAATTTTGCTGCTAATTCTCTCCTCTCATTTCAAATTCCATCTTCCCCTCCCTCCTGGTCTATCCTGCTCACCTTCTGGGTGGACAGCCAGGTTCTAAGAATGACGGAGCAGCCACTGCTTCTGCTGTTCACAACTGCTGCTTCCACTGTTCTTCACCAACATACTGCAGACCACCTGAATGAAGCTAGTGGACCACTAGTGGTCTGCAGACCAAAGTTTGGGAGCCCTTGATGCAAGTTACAGGAGGGTAGATTAAAGTTGAACATTAGGAGAAGCATTAGGAGCAGTTCCACAATGGAATCAATTAACTAGAAGAGTGGTTTGCTCTCTCTCACTGGAAGTCTTCAAGAAGATGCTGGACAGCCATCCACTGGGAATCCTTTATATCTGGGTTTCCTGCACTGAACAAGGGATTTGACCATTGACTGCTTACAAGGGAACCCTGGTTCTATGGGCTGTGCCTTATTTTAGTCCCACTGAGAGCAGACTCATTTAAATTAATGTACTCAAGTTGGTTATGCCCATCAATTTCAGTGGGTTTACTCTGAGTAGGAGCAACACTGGATACAACCCAATGATTCTAAAATTCCATGTTAATGGGAAGCTGGAGAAGTTGGCTTAGGATGATGATTCCTTAAACTACACATATTACACCTACATCTCTTTCCCCCTGCACCCCCCAGAAGACATAATGACATATTCTTAATGGCTGAAAAATTATAGAGCACCTTTCCCACCCTAGCCGAAGTCTATCATACCATGATCTCCCACTGCAGTGAATTACGCAGGCTGAGTTCATTGCTTTTAGCCTGTCTCCGCTTTATCTAGCCATTAATCTAAGTGAAAAGGTCTTCCATGTGCTTTTGGGGGGCATGGTGAGAAGCACCTCTCACAAAGCCCTTGCAATTAATCCTGAATGCAACCCTATCCTATTGGGAGAGTATCATGGAGGGCACATGTCTCACTGTTTTTGCTTGTTCTTCCTACAGGGAGAAAATGTTTCTTTCAGCAGCTTGGTGGAGGGAGTTGCACAGATGGACTTGAATGAGGTCACAGATTTAGAGAGCTCATTTTGCTGCTGCTGTGGTGAGGTGCATGCCACAGGATATTGTTGGCAATTCCCAAACTCAGTGGGTGGGATCAGTGCCTGCAGGGGGTCATAGGTGGACACAAGCCTCAACTTCATGCTGGTCCTTCCTTTCAGTTGCACAAGAACATTAATGCTCATGCATTTGTGAAGGAAGTTTGGGGGGTAGGGGTGGGATCCAGGAATGCTGCTTGCTACACTGTTCCAGGATCCCTACTTATACACTGCACTGAAGACATGCACACTCTGCTAGAAACAGAGGATGTAGCTGATGGTGGCTGGTGCCCATAGGGCAAAAGGCAGAAATGCTAACAGTAGGTGGCAACAGAGTCAATGACAGGCAGAGCGAACTCACCCTAGCTTTGTTCCCCATGCTCCTCCCTGCAGAGTTCTAAGGGGCAAACACTTGAGACTAAGGAAGAGGAAGGTGACAGGCAGTACCACCTCCTGGGCTGGATGTAAGCAGGAAGTTAGGCAGGTGGCTGAGGACAGCCTGAGTTTGGCAGGGCAGTCCCCTGTTTGCCCAAATGGACCAGATTGCACTAGATACAGCTCATGGGGTTGCAAGCGTCAGTCTGAACCATCCATCAATATAGTTCCTTTGCTAGAGGGTTTCAAGCAGAGGCTAAATGGGCTTCTGTTGGGGATGCTGTAGATCTGGATCTCCTGAACTGACCATGACATTAGACTAGATAGTTTACAAGCCCCCCTTGATTCTAAGTTTTGCAGGTTTTACATTGTGACAGTAACAGCAGTGAAAATGATAGGTGGTGACCTTCCTTCCATGCCCTCTAGATGGCAATAGAAAGTCATTGTAAGTTGCCTCATTTCTACCTGTGGAGGGATGGTTAAAAAACAAGGAGGGGAAAGGAGGAGGAGGAGGAGGAGGAGGAATGGGTGGGTTTGTGTCCGTACTGCAATTTCTTTAATGGCTTTCTTCAGCTTGATAGATATTGAAGGAAGGAGCTTGTTGCTAGGGTAATTTCCATGGAGAGATAATAGGAGATCATTGTGAAGTGAGTGAAACTTTAATGGCACGTTCTGGTAATGAAGGAGTGGAGAGAGTAATGGCCAGAGACTGCGGAGTAAGAACATATCACGAAGGAGAGAGTTGGATAGGATTGCAGGAAGGTGTACCATACAGCTGGGCTGATTCTAAGTGTTCACTGACCTGGCCTTAAGAAGAGTCAAGGATCTGCAGAGCTGAGCCTTGGAATATTTCCCCTACATTAGGACTTGGATCCATGACATTTGAGGGATCCCCATCATGCAATGCAGTGGTTAGAGTGTGTCAGGCATAAGAATGAGTTGACCTATGTTCAAATCTACCCTCGGCCAGAAAGCTTGTTGGAGGACCTTGGGGCAGGGTTGGCACAACTATAGGGTAAACTGATTTCACTGGACCTCCAATATGGATAGAAGGAACAGAGGAATCTGTCTTATACTGCATCAGACCAACACCTGTCTAACTCAGTATTGTCTACACTGACTGGCAGCAGCTCTCCAGGTTTCAGATATGGAGCCTTTTCTAGCCTGATCTGGAGATGCTGAGAATAAAACCTAGGGCCCTCTGCATGCAAAGCAGATGCTTTACCCAGACATGACCCTTCTGCATGGGTAAATGCAGCAAAAGGGGAGTGCCCAAAGTATGCACAAACCAACAGGAGTAAACCGAACCTTAAAGCAAAAATTTGTCTGTGGCCCCACCTAATTTCTTTGGGATCTGGGGACCCATACTTTTGGGTCACGAAGAGTCGGACACGATTAAACAACAGCACAACATTGTGTCCACTCCACCCCATGGCAGCATATTGAGAGCTTTCTGAGCTCTAAGTGAGTTAATGATCTAATTGTGAATGTTCTATGCTCAGGGACGCGGACTTATAAAAAATATTGGGGGGGGCCCCGGGAAAGCTCATGAATAATAAATAAGCTCATGAATATGCAAATAAAGTGGCGCCGCCTCCTCGTGAGCGAATAGGGGAGAGCGTGCTGCGCCTATTAATCAGCTCCAAAGGAAATTGGGTGGAGCTTTTGCTCGGGAGGGAGGGCAGGAGGCATGCAGCCCGCCCCTCCCTGTGCATTTTGGGCTGGGGGAGGGGCGGCGATGGCGCTCTGCTGGAGGGGCGCCGGAGATTATTGGGGGGGCGGAGCCCCCCCAAACGAATTTTTGAGGGGGCTCGGGCCCCCTCAAGCCCCATGGAGTCGGCGCCTATGTCTATGCTCTAATACTGATTGTTTGTCTTTTGAACATGTGACAAAGGTATTGAATTGCAAATTGACATTTTGAAGGGAGTTGCCTTTGAAGACTTGGTTCCCAGGCTCTGTGGAGTAAAGATGTGTAAATGGCTCTTCAGGAGCACACAGCCTTGGGGCTGGAACACAGGCAAAGTGCAACCTGTGTGAAAGAGAGCAATGTTTGTCAGCTCTGATTATAAGTTAAAGTTATTTTTAGCATGCTGAGCATGTGCTGGACAGCACAAGATATTGTATGGAGTTATTTGGGTGTATCTTTGATGATTTTATTCTGTTTTGAAGAAAGTTCTGCAAGTGAAATTGTAATTAAACTTATGGGCCTTGAAAATGTTTTATTTTCAAAAGGAGTCAGTTTTTATGTACCCCATAGCTTCAAGCTATGCAATACTGTATTAATATCTGCAATATGAGGAGACTGAGGAGGAGATGGAAGAGAGTGAGCGGTGCACGTGTGCACCCCATGTCATGGGGTGGGGCATGCCAAGTGGGCAGGGCTTGCCCCCCCAAGCGAATGTGTCCCTCCTGGGAGGGGCGCAGCTGGCATGTGCTGGCCCAGTGCAGCTGGAAAAAGCAGTGTGGGGTGCACCACTGGGAAGGACACAGCTGGCATGTGTTGGCACAGAGGGTGCCCCAGCTACCGTGTCCCTCCCAGGTGGGTTCCCCACAGCATGCCCTGGGTACTGCGGGGCCTGGTGGAGGGTAGCCGTGGCCAGGAGGAACGTGATAGCTGTAGCGCACTGCAGGCTGTGCACCACTCAGGTCCTATGGTGCACCCCGAGCCCCATGCAACTTTTGGAGGCACCACTGGGCTTGCTGGAGGGCACCCAGGAGGGACAGTGGCTGGGGCACCCTGCCCCTGCCTTCCTAAGCTAATGGCCTTGGGACACAGGTGGTCTTTTCATCACTCCTTCCTGTTGAAGATTGTGGCCCAGGAAGAGAGAGGAAAATACTGGAGGTAAACCACTGTCTGTACCGATTGTGTCAACAGGTAGGGTTTGGCTTCTTGGATCATGGTCAATACTTCCTTGAGGAAGGACTTCTGGCAAGAGATGGGCTGCACCTCACAGCGGTTGGCATGAATGTGTTTGCTAGGAATCCCATGAGCCTGATTAGAAGAGCTTTAAATTAGATCTTGAGAAGGAGGGAGACAAGATTACAAATGATAGAAGAATACCAGGTACTGGGGATAATAGCTTCAGTTGAAGTACTCAGAAACTTGGGAGGAAGTGGTCGTGTGCTCCTGGGTTTCATGATATAGAGGTTTTAAAAAGCTTAAGGAGCTACTGGGTGAGATCCCATAGTTAGAAATACTCAAATAAAAGGGGGTCCAAGATGAATGGGAGTTTGTACAAGGAGAAATATTGAAGGCCCAAATGCAGACAATCCCAACAAGAAAGAAAAGTGGGAGGCATGTAACTGATGTAGCTGCATAAGGAGCTTACGGATGAGCTGAGAGTTAAGAAGGGCACGTATAAGAAATGAAAGAAAGGGGAAATCACAAAGGAGGAGGATACACAAGTAGCCAAGAATTGGAGGGTGAAGGTCAGGCTGACCAAGGCTCAGAATTAGCTCAGGCTTGCAAGCAAGTTTTTTTTAAAAAAATGTTTCTTTGGCTATGTCTGAAGTAAGAGGGAGAATAAACAAGTTGTAGGTCCTCTGCATCGAGAAGATGGAGAAATGCTATTGGGTAACAGAGAGAAGAACACCTAGCTACTTTAAATGAATTCAAATTCCCTTGGCCTGATGAGCTGCTTTAGGACCCAATTATTGGAGAACACATGAGGTCCCTGCAGACTAGAGGCGGGCAAATGTTGTCCCCATCTTCAGAAAGGGGAAAAAAGAAGTCCCAGGTACCTACCGCCTGTTGAGCTTGACATCGATTGCAAGAAAATTCCTAGAACAGATAATTCAACAATCGGTCTGTGAGCACTTAGAAAAGGATGCTGTGATTACTAAGACTCAGCATGGGTTTCTCAAAAAAGAAGTTATACCAGACAAATGTCATTTCTTTTTTGGATGGAGTTACAAGCTTGGTGGATCAGAGGAATGCTGTCCCCATGATATTTTTGCAAGGGAGCTGGTAAAATGTAGGTTGAATGAGCTAATTGTTAGGTGGACTTGTAGCTGGTTGACTGACTGACTGAACCGAAAGAGTCCTCATTAATGGTTCCTTGCCAGCCTGGGAAAAAAGTGACAAGTGAGGTACCACAGGGCTCTGTCCTGGGCCCGTTGCTGTTCAGTGTCTTCATAAATGACTTCTATGAAGGAATTGCAGGGATGCTCATCATATTTGCACATGACACTAAACTAGGATGGGGGACACCTGGATTACTAGAGTACATGTGAAAAGGAACTAGGGGCCTTGGTGGATTACAAGCTCAACAGTGGATCACATGAGTCAACAGTGTGATACAGCCTCCCCCCCCCCCCCCCCGCAAAGCTAATGCTATTTTAGGCTGCATTAACAGAAGTAAGGTGTCCTGAAGTAAGGGAGGGAAGTAAGGTGTACCACTCTATTCTGCCCTGTTCAGACCACACCTGGAATGACATGTCCAGTTCTGGGCACCACAATTTAAGGAGGATGTTGACAAGCTGGAACGTGTGCAGAGGAGGGCAACCAAGATTATCAAAGATCTGGAAGCCTTATGAGGAACAGTTGAAGAAGCTGGGTATGTTTAGCCGTTGAAATGGAAGACCGAGAGGAGATATGATAGCCATCTTAAAATATCTCAAGGGCCGTCACATGGAAGATGGAGCAAGATTGTTTTTTTCCTGCTCTGGAGGGTCGGAGTTGAACCAATGGCTTCAAATTACAAGAAAGGAGATTCCAGCTGAATACCAGGAAGAACTTTCTGACAGTAAGAGCTGTTTGACAGTGGAACAGTCTCCCTCAGGAGGTTGTAGACTTTCCTTCCTTGGAGGTTTTTAAGCAGATTTTGGATGGCCATTTGTCATGGATGCTTTAGCTGAGATTTCTCAATTGCAGGAGGTTGGACTAGATGACCTTTTGGTCCCTTCCAACTCTGGAATTCTATGATTCTATAGGCTCACGATTCTATGAGCATGGGACCTTCTGCATGCAAACAGATGCTCTACCCCTTCCCCACAACTCATCTCACATCTGTTGATTAAGATGAGGATTTATATGGCTTGTGGGATTGCAGTTATTCACAGGGGCCAAGTGGCAATTCTAAAGTTGGCACGTATGGCAACAGAACCTAGATGGCACCACCGAAACATCAAGTTGCCAGAGGTTTCCAATGCTCCAGGGTGCTAATGGCAAAGGAGACTTGAAGCCCTAAGAGAAGACTTCCTATTGTGCATTACATTTAGACTGCGGTGAATTAAATACTAGCCATCAGTGGCAGAGTGGCAATGGAGATTGACTTTTGGGTCTGCTGCATGGAAAGCAGGTGTTCTACAACTGAGCTACAGCCTTCCCCCCAATTGTATTTATTTTGCCAACAGAGCAGAGCAGCACATTGCAAAGCAGAATGCCACCTGTTGGTGAAATAGATACATTTGGAAGGGGCTGTAGCTCAGTGGTAAGCACATGCCTTATATACAAAAGGTCCCAGGTTCAATCCTCATTGCCACTGCACTACTAACAGCTGGTTTTTAGCTTGCCCATTGTCTAATTACAATGCAACCCTCAGACTATCTTAATTTGCCCAGGGTCAAATTTGTGTGCTGGACCTGTGTCCCAGCTGAAACCAAGAAGGTTGACTTGGATGTAAATTGTGGTGCAAGTTGTGTGTGTGTGTGTGTGTGTGTGTGTGTGTACTCCAGTCTGGTTGAGGGCCATTTTAAAAAATCAAAGTGCTCTCTCTTCAAAACCGGAAACAACATGTCCAATTAACATTAAGGTGCATTTCATCTGCAGGGATCTTGGGGAGAAAGCACAGCAATTTAACGACAGCCGCTAATAAGTCTTAACATTTAAAAGCCACTTGTAAAGCAAAACAGGACATGCATGTCTCATCATGCTGACTGCTTTTGCAGTGACTTGTTGCTGTCTCACCTCATTCTTTCCAACTTAGAATCATAGAATTATAGATTTAGAGTTGGAAGGGACTACTAGGATAATCTCATCCAACCCTTTGCAATGCAGGAATATTTTGCCCAACTTGGGCTCAAACTCTGAGATTAAGACTCTCATGCACGACCAACAGCTATCCCAGGGTTACTTCCCCATCTGCATTTCTAAAATGTCTTTATTTTTATAATTAAACTATTTGTCAATGTTCTTCCATCCAAAATGGATTCTAGGGTGGTGTATGAGAGGCACAAAACAACAGTGAGTCATACTGCATAACAATGCACATGTAGCTACAACATGTAGGAATAAGCTTGCCTGAACAAAAACTTGTTAAGCATGCGCTGAAAAGAGTACAGTGAAGGCGGCTGCATGGCACCAGTAGGCAAGGAGTTCCACAGTGCAAGTGCAGCCACACTAAAAGATTCTTGCAAAATGAATGACATCATTAGGCCATTGGTTCATCTACCTCAGTAATGTCTCCACTAAGTGGGTATTTGAATCAAGTCTCCACAACCATTATTCAGTGTTCCAACTAAACCTTCCCCAGCCTTCCAGATGACGCTGCGCTCCACCAGTCCTAGCCATCATGGCAAGTAGTCTGGAGTTGTAGTCCTAATATGATCTGAAGCGTACCAGGTTGTGAAAAGGCTGCTCTAACCACTGCACCACCCTGATTCCTGCTCCCTTGAGAGCAGCTGTGGAGAAGGCTAAAATGCTTCACTGAAAACTCCAGAAATATGCTAACTGGATAATTGTATTTCGCTGACTGCAGTCACAAGAGAAACAATATTCAGAGATGGATACCTCCCAAACAACCTGTGACTCCCAGTCCAGATACCCACATTATGCTGAGAACATTCTAAACAGAGGGGTAAGCAAAACAAAAGGCTCAGGGAACCTCAATCCTGTCCAATGATGCTTAGAGGCAGGTGCTGTATAAGCTTTGATTTCAGCACTAAATAAAAATCAGGTCCTTTCTTTCTCACTCTCTCTGGTTCAAGGAATAATTTCCCTTCACTATGAGTCATCACTCTGGACCAAATGAGGAACTGCGCCAGTATTCAGTGTCTGCTGCAGGCATGCATGTTGTAAGGTGTAACAGTGGCGTGTTTAATCAAGAGTTTCGCAATCCAAGGACGTGAAGCAGAAACAGTCACTTAGGGGACCCTATGGCTCAGGGAGAAGCAGGCAATGAGATAAACTGATATAAGCAGGTTTAAGTGCTATGAAGCTGCCTTATCCTGTCTGCATGACTCTGCTTTGACTGGCAAAACACTGTAGGTGGAAGGCCTGTTAGGGAAGAAAACAAATAAATCCAAAAGTGAAGAGAATAGTCAAGCCTTTGTTAAGGGCAACTGAAAGGTCACAGTAGCAATGAGCAGTGTTTTGAGTTCACCAAAACCTCTCCAGGGTGGATCATAGCATATTGCCTTACACCAGTGATGGCCAAACTTGGCCCTCCAGCTGTTTTGGGACTACAACTCGCATCATCCCTAGCAAACAGGACCAGTGGTCAGGGATGATGGGAACTGTAGTCCCAAAACAGCAGGAGGGCCAAGTTTGGACATCGCTGCCTTACACTAAGGTGCCATTTGCACTATTCATTTAAAGCTGTATCATACCTCTTGAAACAGTCATGGCTCCCCCGCCCCCACAAAAAAATCTTGGGAAGGGTAGATTCAGGTAGGTAGCCGTGTTGGTCTAACTCAGTTGAATTTTATTATTATTATTATTATTATTATTTCGACTTGGGAAGGGTAGTTTGTTATGGATGTTGAGAATTGTTAGGAGACCCTTATGCTAGGAGAGAACTACATTTCTCCAAGTTCTTTAACAGTCAATCCCTCTTCTCGGGAAACTGGGAATTGTAGCTCTCTGAGAGGAAGTAGAGTGTCCTAACAAAGCTCAGCACCCATAGCTAACTATACACCCCAAGATTCTCTGAGGGAATCTATGACAGTTTAAATCAGTATGATCCTTTTTTAAATGTTATAGTGCAGATGGAGCCAATGTCAGACCATATGGTGTGCGAAGTATGGTCAGTGAGCTGTGTGGCTGGAGAAAAGGATGTGGCCTGGGCAAAGGTCTCAAAAGCTTCATTAACTACAAACCCCAAAATTTGGGATCCCCTCCAAACCGGTGCCAAATTTCGCAGCACTGGAGGACTGTATTTGGCCCTCTGGACCAAGGGTTTCCTGTTCCTCCTAATATTCTTTCTCTGTGTTTTTCTCTGAACGTGAGTGCAGAGGTTAGACCAGAAAAACACACACACACACACACACACACACACACACACACACTACTGACTACCATCTTAGGAGAGCAGAACATTGACAGATTGCCTGTAAACACTTGAATTTCTCAGAAGAAAAGGTCAGTGTCTTAGCATGACGGGTCTATGACACCGTGACCTTTTTAAAGCCTGGATAGATGGAAAGGGTAGCACTGAGAAAGGGCACTAGGTCAAGTGGGCAGTGGGATGTCTTGCTGGGAAGTCTGACTCTGCAGCAGAATTCACAGAACTCCTAAACGGTTATGGGGATGATGTATCATCCTAAGTAGTCAATGGGAAAAACATGGTCCATAGGGATCTACCAGGTGGTCTGCTACTCTTCCTTAAACTCTCAGGCTTTCCCAATAAGACAGAGGAAGGGAACCTTCACCTCAGGGGCCAAATACACCCCTCCAATACATGGCCCTTGGGACTTGCCTACTTGCAGCCTACTCCTCAGTTGCACTTCCTTTCCTCTGGCCACATCCTTCCTTGGCCTTGCTTCACAACCTCCTTGAGTGGCCAGAATGTGCCATTGAACTCTGATAATGTCTCTTGCTTGCAGGGGTGTAGTTCTGTTTGCCGGCGCCTGGAGCAGGTATGGAGCATGCTCATCCAGTCCTTGCCTTGCCACAGTGAGAGCTCATGTGCTAGGCAGGGGTGGGGTGTGAAGGGCACATGACAGGGATCTCTGCAAGGGGTGCCTGGTTCAGGATCCCCAATTGTGCACCTGGGCAACGCCCCCCTGCCCCCCCATGCTATGTCACTGCTTGCTTGCCTGGATGTGTGTGTTGAACCAACTCTTCTGTACAAAGGTAGGCTTACATTCATTGCTCATTTTTGCCTCTGGTCCCACTAGCCACTGGCATGTGCCCCCCTGAAGTTGTCCAGAAGGGAATGTGGCCCTCAGGCTGAAAAACATTTCCCCACCACTGCAATAGGATACAAGGAAATAGCATAGCTAGCTGAGATTAAGGAAGACATGGCTGAGCTAAGTAGATCGTAGCTGGGTGACTGAGCACATGCTTTATATGTGGCAGGTGCCAGGGCTGGTAAAGATCTTTGCCTGGAAGCTTGGGTAGCCTCTGCCTGTCTGTTTAGACAACACTAGACTAGATGGCTTGGTGTGAAGAAGCTTGTGACTCCTCAAGGATATCCTCATGTGGCTTGATCACACTAGTTTGGTTTTTCACAGTGTGAGATGGGACAATCTCCCATGCCCACCCTTGATCAAGTCTGTCCTTTCCCAGCCTGCATCAAATTTAGCTTAGCCATTTAGGTTGCTTCCAGATTTACCTATTTATTGAACATTATCTTGATTTGTCTGAACAAATTAGGGTTGCCATATTTCAATAAGTAAAAACCAGGACACCCCTAAAATTGTTCAGCTTTTCTTTTCTTTCAAAAAACCCCTGTGATTTACTTGCCGAAGATCCAGGACAAACCGCTACCTTCCAAAAATTCCCTCTGGACATCCCTTCCTGCCTTTGAAATCCCAGTAATGTCCAGGAAATCCCAGACATATCACAACCCTAGCACAAAGTTTGTTAGATGCCACCAGCTATTTACTCAGTGTTCATTCTGAGTTGTTTATGGGGAGCAATCATTATTATCCTGCTCGTTCCATTGCATCTTCTTGTCACTTTCTATATTGCAAAATGAAACAAAAGGGGGGTGGGGGACTGGTTTTTTTTTGGGTGGATTTATTGTGTAAGAGTGCCAAATCAGTTTTAAGAGAGCATCCCTAATTTGCCGGTATGTGACTGAAGCCACCCAAAAATAGGGATTCAGGGTGAGACTTGTAACAGTTCCCAGAACAAAACTTCTCTTTGCATAGCATGTTCCAAAATGGTAAAATAGAATAAAGGAGAGCCTAAATAAAGAATTCTCACCCCTGCCGTGAGCTTACTTTGGTAAAATTGGCTCACTGGCCACCAAAGATTAAGGGCAGGCTTGGTTTAATTTGTGTGCTACATTCTTGTTAATGACAATATCTAATTAAGGCATCTGGTGACAACTCCACATGGAGAAAAAGATCAAGTGGGTTTTATTGGATTTTTCAATAGACTCTGACACTGTGGATTTGAATGAATCCCTCGCAGGGGGATGGCCTTTGTTTGTTGAAATCTGTCTCTTTCTCTCCCTCCCTTCCAGCAGTCTAATGTTGTCTCTGTCTCTGTCTCCCTTCCTCCCCACTCTCTCCTTTGTTGTCTAGGATCCAGCCTTGAAATTAAACCCATCCTTCTTATGACAGTGGCTGCTCAATAGAAAGTTAACTCCTTATGAATCAAGAAAACTGGAAGCTTCAATTGTTCATTTCAAAGTAAGTGGGTGCTGCGTGAGTATTGGCAGAGCACCTCAGCTTAGCCTAACTCAAGGGGAAAGCCTTTTTTGGCTGGGGAGAGGGACTTAAGGGTTTGGTAGGCTTTTATAGTGTTATTATGGCTTAGGAGTGGAAGGACCAGCCTTTCTCAATTCCACACCAGTTTCACACATGGTCAGTCAGGAGTCCTTTCCATCCTGTCACATTAGCACCATACAAGAACTATTCACCTGTGGAACTGACTCCCTCTGAAGGTGGTGGACTCCCCTTCATTGAAGGTTTTTAAGCGGAGGTGGATGGCCATCTGTCATGGATTATTTAGCTGTGATTCAGGCATTGCAGGGGGTTGGACTAAGCATGTGTGAATGTGATCATTAAAAAAATTAAATTTATGCACTTTCCTTGAAAATCTGCATTTTGTGGGCGTTTCTGTGTGCTTTTCAATGCATTGTCCATATATATATATGTGCATTTTCCCCATAAAAGACATTTTTTAAACCAAAGCTGCATTGCAAAATTCAAAGACATGCTTAAACCAATGGATAATCATGTACCAATCCACATATAAGTTCAGGACTGGCAAATTAGATTGGTTTACATTAAGATGCAGACCAAATAAATTCTCCTCTATCAGAGCCATAGCTGGGGGCGGGGTTCTAGTCCTGGGTGAAGCCTCCAGAGGGGCGTCATTGAGGCTCCCAGCCTCCCATCATGTCTGGGCTTTAGCTGGAGAGAAAGATGAAAAAGTGAATAGCAGCCACAAGCTCAATCCTTCTGAAGAAGGCTCATTTACTGTGTGAGAAAGAAACTCTGGAGGGATGGAGGGAGGGGTGGGAAGCTGAGGAAGAGAATCAGTTGGACTAGATGATCCTTGGGGTGATTCTGTGATCACTTCAGAACTTAGAATGTGTTTAAACAGCTAAGGTTGGGTCATTTTACAAAGTATACATGATCTACACACAGGAAAGTAAAGGGGTGTGTGTGAGAGAGAGCCAGAGGCAGTTCCCTGACAAGTTTTGGTCAGTCTGGCTACATTAGGATTGTAATAGAAGGGCACTTTAGACTTGCAAAAATCATTTATTCACCTTACACAGAACCTAAAATGACTACAAAATTATCATTTCCTAAAATGAGTAATCAAACAAAAATAAAATTGAAAGAAATCTTGTTGAAGCTTACTCAGGAGTAAATTTACACAACAAAACTCCTTGAAAGGGTTTGCACAGAACCAAGAAGAGGGGTGGATAGCAAAAAACCTCAAAGAGAGAGAGAGGAAAAAACATTTTAAAAGGAAACCAGAGGGTCTTAGCTGATCTTATGAAAATGCAGTGTTTTAATGAACCTGTGACCAAATAAATCCAATTCAAAACTTGACATCAGACAGACAATTGTTGCACATGGAAGTTCTACTTTTGACAAACAATTTGCTTTTACTGGAAGGGATGATCATTTTCCCTTTGGTCATACAGTCATAATACTTCTTTGTATTCAAAAGATATATTGTCTCCTTTCTAGGCCCTTTACAAATAAATGTGTTGAGGTGTGTTTGTTTGTTTGTTTGTTTGTTTGTATGTGCACGTATGCAAACACGCATCCTGTGTGTGTGGGGTGTGTGTGCCAAAGTGGGTCTTGAATTCAGGTGACAGAAAGCCCAGTTTTGATTCTTCCTGTTATTATGTGAGCAGATAACATCAGAGGCTATTCCATGTGGCTGCCTTAGAAGGCAATGTGAGACAGAAAGGGCCCCTCCATTGGTTTGTCTGAGACTAACATCCATTTCCAGAGCTTTCCAAACTGTGTGTCATGACACGTTAGTGTATTGGGTGCAGTGTGTAGCTGTGTCACGCTCCTCCTGGGGCTGGAAAGGGGTTATTAATTATTATTATTTATTTAATGTATATACTGCCCAATACCTGTAGGTCTCAGGGCAGTTCACAGAACAAAATCAAAATATAAAATCACAATATATATAATCAAAATAAAAAAAACAACAAGAAGAAGAGTTTGGATTTGATATCCCGCCTTTTACTCCCCTTCAGGAGTCTCAAAGCGGCTAACAATCTCCTTTCCCTTCCTCCCCCACAACAAACACTCTGTGAGGTGAGTGGGGCTGAGAGACTTCAGAGAAGTGTGACTGGCCCAAGGTCACCCAGCAGCTGCATGTGGACAACCCAATAACCCCCCTCCCAACCCCCCCCCCCCACATTTTAAAAGGGCATATCAGTCAAATCAACCAAAGGCCTAGTTAAAAAGGAAGGTTTTTGCCTGGTGCCTAAAGGTGTATAATGAAGGCGCCAGGCAAACTTCCTTGGGGAGAGCATTCCATAGACGGGGAGCCACTGCAGTGAAGGCTTGTTCTCATGTCCTCTGGACCTCTCAAGGAGGAAACACACAAAGAAGGGCCTCAGAAAATTATCTCAGGGTCTGAGTAGGTTTATATGGAAAGAGTATTGAAGTATTGCTGTCCTGAGCTCTTTAAGGCTTTATAGATCAAAACCAGCACTTTGAATTGGGCCCGGAAACTAATTGGTAGCCAGTGCAGTTGGACCAGGATCGGTGTAATAGGCTCATACCATCTTGCTCCAGTGACCAACCTGGCTGCTGAATTCTGCACCAGCTGAAGTTTCTGAACCATCTTCAGAGGACACCCTATGTATAACACATTGCAGTAATCTAACCTTGAGGTTACCAGAGCATAGACAACAGTAGTTAGGCTATCCCTGTCCACATAGGGGCATAGCTGGGCCACCAGCCAAAGCTGATGGAAGGCATTCCAGGCCACTGAGGCCACCTGAGCTTCAAGCAACATCAAAGGATCCAGAAGTACCCCCAAGCTATGAACCTGCTCCTTCAGAGGGAGTGTAACCCCATCAAGAGCAGGCAACCTCCCACCCATCTTGTCTAGGGAACCACCCACTAACAATGCCTTAGTCTTATCTGGATTGAGCCTCAGTTTTTGGCTCTCATCTAGTCCATTATCGAGGCAAGACACTGGTCCAGCATTTCCACTGCCTCACCTGCAGATGTAAAGGAGAAGTGGAGCTGAGTGTCATCAGCATACTGCTGACAACGTACTCCAAACCTCCGGATAACCCCACCCAGCGGTTTCATCTAGATGTTAAACATTGTGGGGAATAGGACTGAGCCCTGCAGAACCCCACATTAAAGGTTCCACGGGGCTGAAAAGCATTCCCCAAGCAACACCCTCTGGAAACCACCATCCGAGTAGGACTGGAACCACCACAAAGCGTTGCCACCCACCCCTAGTTCAGACAGTCACTCCAGAAGGATACCATGGTTGATGGTATCAAAAGCCGCTGAGAGGTCAAGGATTAGTTTAACCTCTGGCTTGCTAGTAAAACTGAATTACTGTCTCATGAAAAGATGCATTTCCTAAAAGTGTGTCGCTAACATGAAAAGCTTGGAAAGCTTTCCCATCCCAGCAGAGACTTGCCCAGAGGCTATTCCACTTGGCTACATTTTCTATTTTCAGTCTGGCTGGGACCTATTGTGCCTCTGGCAAGGGCCATTCCTCTGGCTTCATTCTGAAGTGAGATAGCAAGGTCCACTATATTGGCTGGGACCCCCCACCCCCATGGCAATCTTTCTTGGCTGAATCTGAAGACCCACCCCTCCTCTAACAAGAGGACATTTTTTTTAAAGAGGCTTTAGTGCAGCAGTTGCATTAGGGATCATTATTCTGGTTTGCTTGTTCTTTGCAAACACATTATCTCCTCTCCCTGGATAATTCTGTCTGCTGCCAATTTTCTTTCCCTTGCCTCCTTTGCAAGGGTAAATTAGCTGCTGATTGTGGTAGAAACTGACTGGCAGGTTGCAGCTACTGCTGGTGGCATTGTTGGAGTTATAATGGGATGTTCGTGAACTTTGGAGAAGTTTTGGACTTGGCTCATAACAGGCCATGGATGTCTGAAATGGTGTAATTCATAACCCCAAGGCGGATGGTGTCCATTGGGGCTGGTAGGGTGCAAGGCAGGGAGGCTACAGTAGATGTGGAGCCAACTAATTCTGCATTTGCCCACGTCCTTCTGAGTTGTACAAGCTGGAACCAAGGGGGAGAAAGCCGAGACTGGTTGTAAGTAAGGAGTCAGTCAGGCTGAGGGCAGCTATTTAAGGGCAATTGCCTATTTGGTAATCCAGCACAGAATTACAAATGTTCCAATAGGAAATAATGGAAATTGTCAGCTCATTATGCAAACACTCGCTTAACAAACGATTTTTAGGGAATGCATTGTTTTTCAGAAAGCAGGACCTGCATGCACTGAACTGACACAGTCCTTGCCTCAGGGGCTCATTATCTCATATTGGGACTGCCAAACAATGTATTTTATTTGAAAAGTTTTCGTGCATAGATAGAGCAAATGTGTTGTCTGATGTGCCAAAGCTTACGGCCTGAGTTCAAATTACAAGAACGGAAAATTTGATAAATTGTTAGAAGGAAGTTCTTGATAGTACAGGCTGCTTGATAACAGGGTACATTGTCTCTGGAAGTGAGGGACTCTCTAGAGGTTTTCAAGCAGAGGCTGGATGGCTACATGTATCAGGGATCCTGTAGCAGAGGTTGGACTAGATGACATCTGAGTTCCCTTCCAGCTCTTTGATTCTATGAAATTTACATCACTCAGCCCAAACATCAGCCTGGGGGATGTGTGTATGATATCAGGTATTTTAGGGTTCCCTTGTGCATTGCAAGAAGGATGATTCACCAACAGACAGCCTATTCAGAACATTATCCCAATCCCATTGGTACAGTTAGGCAATTTTAGACTCCAGGGAATAATGGCTTTATGGATGTTTTAATTGTAATGTGCATCCCTTTACTTATTTCAAAATGTGATAAGCCAGTCCTGCTGATTTGGGGAACCTTCTTTTCCCCAATCCAGCCTAGATGGAGGCACCAGCCAAAACTCAGTTAACTTCCACAAATTATGGGTGATAAATGGAGGTAGAAGAGGCATGGGGAAACAATTTTCAGCTGAGGGCCACATTCTCTTCTGGGCAACGTTCTGGGGGGCACATGACAGTGGTGGGTGGGGCTAGAAGCAAAAGTGGGGAGAGCAATTAATGCAAATTTTGCATTTGTAGGTCTGTGTCTGCATACACTCATGCATCCTTCTCTATCCTCCATCCAGGCAAGAAAGAGACAATATTGAAGTTCAGGGTCATATTCCAGCCAGGCAAAAACACTCAAGGAGGGTGCAAATCAGTGTTGACAAGGGATGTGGTCTGGGAAGAGGAGGTAGCTTGGGAGAATGATGTTGGCTTGGGGAGACTCCTGTGAGGACCGGACAAAGACTTGGAGGATGACATTTGATCCCTTGATGTAGGATTCCCATTCCTCAAGTAGAACAAGTATTGGAGTTCTTTGGCCTCAACCAGAGTGGAGAAAACTCCTTTTCCTCCAAAATCATTTGTGTTGACTTACCTTAGTTCAGCATGGTGTTAGAATGGAGAAACCATGGTTACAGCCACTGCTGTGTCTCTGTAGGCTTCTGAACCTAGAAACCAGTGTACTAAGGCTTTGGAAAACTAAAGTAGGCAAGTGCTGCTAAACCTTGGTTTAGCATGTATCCTGCACATTTGAAAGTGCCTGCCATGTTGTGGCTTGCAAACAATGGTAAGCGCAAGCCATGATTGATGTGATGACTGTTTCTGTCTGTCTGCTTCTCTCATTCAAACCCATTGTGCTTCTTGTGTGGTTAAGCAGGAAAGATTTTAAAGATGCTCCGTTGCCCACAGTGCAAATGCACTGCTCCCTGGAACATTGATCAAACACAGGAGAAACTTTAAATTCATGCAGAGAGAGAGAGAAGAAACAACACTCTAATCATTCTCCCATTCAGTAGCTCAGTTCCCTGTTTCTTTTATGGAAATGGCAAGGCAGAGAAATGTATTATTACTCTTCAGATAATATCAATTCTCAGGTTACCACCACTGATTGCAGAGAGTACATAGTCTAATAAATCTTGTCACTGCCATTTATGGGAATATGCCTCATCCATCTTCTAGTTTTCCAGGTGGTGAGGGGTAAATTTGCCAAGTTACCTGTTTTGCTTGCCTGAGTCCCAAGATACAAGAAAACTAGCAGACCAATCTGGGGAAGGGGAGGAACGGAAGGGGAGGAACCACTTTTTCCATCCCTTGCTGGTGTTGTGACTCCGAAGTTGACCAGGTATCATGACACAGAGTAAGAGGCTGCAAGGTTTCCAGCTAAGGGGCTGAACCAAGTTCAGATTCCTAAACCTGCTGCTGTTGGAACCCAGCCAGATGGGCGGGGTAGAAATAAATTATTATTATTATTATTATTATTATTATTATTATTATTATTATTATTATTTGCCTGAGGCTAACAGATGGGAGCCATCCAAACCACCTCCCAAAGCATTAGATCCCAAGGAGTCAGAGCCAGGATATCATATTGTGTGGATGTCTGATGATCGTCTTCCAAAGCAACTACTCTATTCCAAACTTAAAAATGGAAAGTGTAATGCTGGTGGTCAACAAAAAAGAGTTTTAAAGACTGTCTGAAGGCAAATCTAAAAAAAAAAATGTAGTATAAACACTGACAACTGGGAAACACTGGCCTGTGAGTGTTCCAGTTGGAGAACAGCCTTTATCAAAGGTGTCATGGGCTTTGAAGACACTCGAACTCAGGACGCAAGGGAGAAACATGCTAAGAGGAAGGCATGCTTGGCAAATCCACACCATTATCAACTCCTGCCCGGAAACCAAGGTCCCTACTGTGGAAGGACCTGTGGATCCAGAATTGGCCTCCACAATCACTTTCGGACTCATTTTTTAAACTGTATTTATGGAAGATGATCTTACTCAGCTACGAGTGATTGCAGAAGAAGAAGAAGAAGAAGAAGAAGAAGAAGAAGAAGAAGAAGAAGAAGCAGCTTATGGGTACCTTCTCCTAAGTTGGAGGAACCAAAGACCTCTTGCACAGCCTCATCAGTCCTGTGGCACCTGAAGTGCACTTGTTGGGGGGCCGTGGAGCAAAGGAGGAATGCTGGTTTTCAGGCCAATGGGTGAGCCTGAAAAGGGTGAGTCCACTAGAGCATGGGATATGTAGAGCTCATCCACACCTACCTTTTGCCCCACTCTTTCTATAGACAGGTCTGTCCTTTAAAGTACACTTTCCCCAGTAGAAGTTGCTCTTTAGCATGAAATCAGAACAAACAGCAATTTAGCATTTTTGTAGATTACTGTTTGCTTCGATTCAGCAGTAAAGAACAGCATTTCATGGGGAAAGTGCATGGGCATTTTTTAAAAGGCACTTGAACACAGTGCTTTAAAACATGGACCTATGCCTAGAAATGCAGCACAAAAGGTAGTCTGAATGAACCTGTAGTCTGGGAGCAGAGGCTTAAAAGGCCATAAAAGGCCCTGGACTCAGCTACACTCAATTATATCATTATAACTGTGTTATAAACATGTGACACCAGAGGGTGCTGTAGAGCAGCCAAAATCGCCTATGTGATTTTGCATTATGAGCTTTATAATGCATTTTCCTGTAATGCTTTTTTAAAAATTGTGTCTAGATCCAGTCCCTGTCTGCTTTCAACCATTGTTGGAGCAAGTGGTTTGCTCGGAGCTCTCCATGGTACTGCAATTCTTGCCTTGCTGGCCAGATCAGAAGAGCTTACTTGTGTGGGTAGAGTGGAGGATAGGAGAGTTGGCTTCCCCTCTTATCAGAACAGATCCTCTACCACTGAGCTACGGTCCTTCCCCAAAAGCTTCACAAAGAAGTCTAAGATCTTATGCTATACTGAGATAAGAAGCTTCCTTAAACCGAGCCAGATCACTTTTCCATTTAGCTCAATATTGTCTACACTGGCTGGCAGTGGCTGCTCAGGATTTCAGGCACAAGCCTTCCCCACCCTGCCTAAAATTGAACCTGGGACCTTCTGCATGCAAGACAAATGCTCTGCAGCTGAGCTGTGGACATCTCCTCTTCTTCCATCTTCCTGGAAACACTCTCAACCTGGCCCGGGGAGGGCAGTGCAACAGATTGCCCATGTCTGTTTTCCCCACCCTTCTGTTTCCTTGTTGTCTGTTTCAAACAATCTGCCAATTTATCATCACAAAATTAAATATTTTAGAACAAGACTTGAGGCTGGTGACAGGCTCCAGACTGATCATCTCTGGCTGAGAAAAAGTGATGGTTCTTTTCTGTCTTTCTGCGAAAGCCATGACTTAATGTTGGCTGGGAGATTGGAGAGTGGCTGACAACTCCAAGCTGTCTGAGAGTAACTCAGTGAAGACTCTTTAAAGAAAAGAGAAAAGAAAGTGCAATCTGGAGATAACTTAGTGCCAAGAAGAAAAGGGGGGAAATGTAAATCTAATGCATCAGACATGAAAAATAGAGGCAAGTATTTATATTTTTAAAAAGAAACAAACATATATTTATTTAATTTGGTGAAAACAAAACAAGAACAAACATATACAGTACTGAGGAGACATTTGACATTCTGGAATGACCAGTCCAGCAAGGATTAAATTACCATTTCTCATCCTATATTTCACAATACAATGATATGATATAGTAGAATGAATTAACCCAAAGTATGAATGGACCCAATCCGATCTGGGGCAATCTTGGGCTGCTGAACCTGAGTCACATCCCTAGCCTTCAGCATATGGTGAAAGGTATATAATCAAGCTGTCAAATACACTTCTATGGGAGGGAATTGCCTAAATTTCACTAAGCAGTGGCTCAGGGGCTACCACAGAGGATGTCCTCTCCCAGGCAGTCACCACCCAAACTTTCCAGAGTGGTGAAAATATCAAGAGGGCCCCCTCTGCTGATCTTAACATCTAAGAGGATTTGTAGGGAAGCAGGTAATATTTCAGGGATTTGGGGCCTAAAACAACTGCTGGACCCAGTCATCTACCACTGCTCATATTGCCATGCTAAAAAGAAAGATGCCTGCTTCTTGGGAGAAAAGCAATGACAAACCTAGAAAGCATCTTAAAAAGTAGAGACATCACCTTGCCAACAAAGGTCCGTATAGTAAAAGCTATGGTTTTCCCAGTAGTGATGTATGGAAGTGAGAGCTGGACCATAAAGAATTGATGCTTTTGAATTATGGTGCTGGAGGAGACTCTTGAGAGTCCCATGGACTGCAAGAAGATCAAACCTATCCATTCTTAAGGAAATCAGCCCTGAGTGCTCACTGGAAGGACAGATCATGAAGCTGAGGCTCCAATACTTTGGCCACCTCATGAGAAGAGAAGACTCCCTGGAAAAGACCCTGATGTTGGGAAAGATTGAGGGTACAAGGAGAAGGGGACGACAGAGGACGAGATGGTTGGACAGTGTTCTCAAAGCTACCAGCATGAGTTTGACCAAACCGCGGGAGGCAGTGGAAGACAGGAGTGCCTGGTGTGCTCTGGTCCATGGGGTCACGAAGTGTCGGACACGACTAAACGACTAAACAACAACAGGAAAGAAAGAAAAAACTTACATGGGGTGGGGATACAATCCTGGGAGTTCAGATGAACAGAAGGAGATGTACTGTTCTTCACTGGAAGTTTTAAAGCAGAGCAGGGATGCCAACTTGAATAAAATATTGGGAGGGCCCAGGTGCCATTTGAATGGCAATGCCTATCAACTTGGGGGGCCCTGACCCCCTCAAATATTTTATGGGGACGAAGGGAATTTTATGGGGGCGTAGATAGTTGGCTACCCACCTCTGCTTGATAGGAGCCAGCTGTAAGAGACTGTCTGTCATGGATTACTTAGCTGTGATTTATGCATTGCAGGAGATTGGACTAGACGACCCTTGGTTATGAACATTAACAAGGCATTTTTGGACATTAAAGTAAACATTTTTTTAAAAGCGATTTGCCTGGGAGAGCACACACTCCCAACAGTCACTATTTAACAAGGACAGCACCCCTTTTATAGTCCCTATCCTTAGTAAACCACTGCCCCTGTTTTGCCTTTATGGGAACATCTGACAGATGCCTTTTGAAAACATTCTTTTGCTAGCATTTCCTCATATGCTCCAGAGTACATTAGTTTTCTTCTTATCCTGCCTGAAACTGCTTCTCCAGATGGTAAACATGGCTTAATGTGCCTTGAGATGTAGGTATTCTAGATTAAGTACAACTGGATCCATCGTTAGACTGAATATCAATCTCAAATGTAAGAGCAAAAGAAAAACACCTCAAACTGCAGGGGGCTTAAATGCCTCCATATTCATTAAGAAAAGAGCGGGGGGGGGGCAGCACTATCCTGCAGTGCTTCAGTTAGGGAACTTTCGGTTCTGGACTTCAATGGATTTACTGTGACTCTCTTCACCCTTTAGATCAGTGGTTCACAAACCTTTGGGGACAATGCCTTCTTGGTTCCATAAAGTCATCCACAGTGCTCCCTTCACTTCACTTCCCTTCCCCAAAAGAAGCATAATTCAAAATAGCAGTTTACATGACCCACCAAGTAGGATACTAACACAAGAAAATTCAAAACAGTAACAGTTAATTGCATCATTATTCAAAATAAAAATAGAAACTATTTGGTTTAATTAATTCAACAGAATCTGATGAACTTGATCTAGCGATAGCACATCCACAAAGTCTGATAGCCATTGTAGCTCCAGTGCCCACTGCCTCCCTCCTGCCTCTTAATGCTGTCCCCACCACCACCTGGTAATTTCGCCCCCGCTGGGGGTGCTTCTACCCACTTTATAAAAGCACTGTTTTAGACAGCAATATGTAGCAAGGTGACTTACAGATGCCAATTTGCATTTTAAAAATCATATGCTGATGTATATTTGCAAGTTTAGAAATAAATAGAAATACAATGCAGTTCAACATAGTGGAGAAAACTTTGATCAGGCCACCTGTATCTGCTGTCCAGGCACTAACTATTGGTGAGCAACCTCAAGGGTCCTCCTCCTGTCCATGCTTAGAGATTCATATCTTTAAACTGGACTTGGACCAGGTAGCGCTTCAACTAGAGGACACTTTCAAATAGCCCTGTTGTTGGACAGCCTTTCAAATAGAGGATTGCTTTCTGTAAAACAGAGCACATGATAATGGGCATTTCTTTCCTTCAAATATGTGCTAAGCCAACTTTGCTCCTTTTCATTCTTCTTAGTGGACCCTTGGACCTAAGAACATAAGAAGAACTTGCTGGATGAGAACCCTACATGTCCATCTAGTCCAGCACCTCACTCTCCCAGTGGCCAAGCAAGATGCCTGAGGCACATGAATAGGACCTGAGCCTAACCTACTGTGTGAAGGTAAAATTTGCATTTGTTGCTCCTTCTACCTTTGCTTCTTTTTTTTTAAAAAAAGATATTTATTAAAGTTTCCAATTTTTACCTTCTACCTTTGCTTCTGGTGGCCCCACAAATCACTGACATGTGGCCCTTGGAAGGTTGTGAAGAAAGGAATGCGACCCTCAGGTTGGAAAAGCTTCCACAACCCTGTTGTAGATCAAACCTGGCTGTTGAAGGCACAGCATCAAGGGCTGGGCTTGGGCTCAAATGGAGGAGAGGCTTGCATACCTTTAATGGTTCTGTGGAAAAGGGAACTTTAGGAACACAACTATTAAAGATGCAAGAGCCCCGTTTTCTTTTTGCATCTGCCTATGGGTGGCGCTGTGGGTTAAACCACAGAGCCTAGGACTTGCCGATCAGAAGGTTGGCGGTTCGAATCCCTGCGACAGAGTGAGCTCCCATTGCTCGGTCCCTGCTCCTGCCAACCTAGCAGTTCAAAAGCACGTCAAAGTACAAGTAGATAAATAGGTACCGCTCCAGTGGGAAGATAAACAGCGTTTCTGTGCGCTGCTCTGGTTCGCCAGAAATGGCTTAGTCATGCTGGCCACATGACCTGGAAGCTGTACGCTGGCTCCCTTGGCCAATAAAGCGAGTTGAGTGCCCCAACCCCAGAGTCAGTCATGACTGGACCTAATGGTCAGGGGTCCCTTTACCTTTTTACCTACCCTTAATCAAGCCAGACCTTGGCCTTCAGAACAGAGTATTGCCCCTCTGCACCCCCTCCCCCAAAATCAGGGCTTGCATGTCTGTTTTACAGCTGCCAGGTGAAATGCAGCTGATAGAAGTTTTGCTTATTGTTAATGTTTGTATGCAGGGAAAAGTTGAGCCTTGTGTTTAATACACCCAATTTCCTATTGCACTTCTTGTCGAACAGCAGCTGAAGGCACAGGAGACTTGTAGGGGAAGCAAATGAAAACGTTGGCAACCTAAACTCCGAACAGGATTGCTTATTTCTTGCTGTTGACAGCAGATTAAAATGTTCAAATGAGTGCCTGGGTGCTTTCTAAAGCTGCTTCCCAATGTCTTCATTTGTGCCCACAAGATCTAGTTTTTATGTACTGGATGAAGTTGCATAAGATTACTGTGAGGTTGATCATTGACAGCTGATTAGTGGAGGGTGTTGCTAGCCAGACTTTAGGCTATTTCCCCACTTTTCTTCTAATGGTAGAAGCATTGAGGATTCTTCCTGCTTGTAGCTCATGCTTATGCCACAAGGAGGCATTGCAGAGCTACAGAAAGAATCTTGCCTCCCTCCTCCGCCTCCTTTTTCTATCAAAAATACAGGCAGAGGAAAAGCATTTAAGAAAGGGAAAAGGCTTGGTCTAAAGACAATGTCAGCTCTCCCAGTTACACAGAGCTCTTCAGGAGAGGCACAACCAAAGGGCCAAATTTGTGGATCTCAGAATTTTGAAAATTACAGTTTCCAGGTTTAAAGATGAAAGCTAGGAAGCAGATATCAGTAAAATTACATCTCAGCTACCATGTCCTGCAGAAGTGGGGATTTTGACAGGGACAGCATCTCTGACTGTTGCTATTTTATTTTTTAGGTGCCATGGTAAAAACCCTTGAATTCTCCATTAAAACAAGAACAAATAACTGGCTGTTTCCTTAATACTGATGCTATTTACAGTCAAGAAGTGTCTCCTAGTAGTCAACCAAAATCTCCCCTCCCAAACATGAACCATAAGTCCTAATCCCGCCAATGAAACCTTGACCAATTTAAATGGCTTTCTTAAATACCTAGGCAGCCCCTTCTATTTTGACTGAGCAAATAAATAAATCTGCCTGAGTGACAGCATCTGGGGTTTTTTTTTGCTTCCAGGTTCCAAGGCCTAGTCCCACAACCACCTATGGATTCCTAGCAGTTGGAGTGCCACTATCTTCACCTAGCATATATTTTGTGGCTTTGACAATTCATCCATCCATCCATCCATCTCAAAGGAGACTGCAAAAGTGTCAAGTTCCCACACATCCAGTTTATTGTTACAATGGTCTTGTGAGGTAAGCACCCAGAGACCTTTCTAGCTGACTAGATATCTCAACATAGATCTCACTAGTCCTAGTCTCACATTCTGTCCACTATACCATGTTGTCTGTCTTCCGGCAAGTAGGAAGCTGTATCTGCTGGATTTCTGATTTTGATGGAATGGTTAGAACATAAGGACCTAAGAAGTCACCTGCTGGATCAAATCCACAGCCCTTCTACTTTATTAAATATAAATAGCACAGCACCAGCCCTTTCCTTAATAACAGTCAGTTCTCAAAAGCCTCTTGGAACAAGAAGGCCTTCGAACTGGTTGGTGGAAGGACAACAAGGAGTGAGCTGATCTAGCTTCTCTAGGGAGGGAATTCCAAAGTTTAGGAGCAGCCACTTAGAAGGCTTACTGAGCTGGATGGACCAAGGGTCTGACTCAGTGTTTGAGGCAGCTTTCTATACAAGCCATATGGTTTGAGGGTGCCAAGAACCACAGGCATTCTCCTAGTGTGTGTGTGTGTGTGTGTGTGTGTGTGAGAGAGAGAGAGAGAGAGAGAGAGAGAGAGAGAGAGAGAGAGAGAGAACATCAAGCCCAGGGGCCATATGTGGCCCTCTAGGCATCTCTGTTTGGCTCTTGGGACTTCTTCCAAGCCACAGCTCTCATCAGGCCATACCACCTACCACATGCCACATCCTCCTTGAATGCTTTTTCCAGGCTCGCATGTGTCCTTGAACTGTTATAGGAGGATAGAGAGGTGAGTGCATGCAGAAATATCTGGCTTTTGCATGGATGGAATGTAGCCTACTGAACAAAGGCAAAAGTCACAATTGCCCACTCGGTGACATTCAGCAGGGCCGGTGAGCTGTGTGGCCTGGAGAGAGTCCTGTGAACCAAACAGAGTGAACTGGAGGAATGAATTTGAATTCCAGGGCTGAGGTTCTCCACCCATGTCTTGAAGGCACAGGAATTGTTCCATGGGTTGGGGTGAGGGCAAGGCACATTGACAACCTGAGATGCCACTACCTTTCATGAGAAATGTGTGCCAGTGGGTACTGGCACATTAGGGCAAATGGGGGCACTGCTTTGTGTATATCTCAGTCTGCCCATTGCCAGTCCCCACCCGATTGCCTTACTTATTTTTATTTATTTATACATTCCCATCTTTTCCTCCAAGGAGCTCACGGTGGCGGCGGCACATAGTTCTTCAACTCTCCATTTTAGCCTCACAACAACTCTGTGAGGTAGGTCATGCTGAGAGGCAGTGATTGGCCCATGGCCACACCCAGTGAGTTTCACAGCTGAGTAGGGGTTTGAATCCTGACCTCCCAGGTCATAGTCCAGCACTCTAACCACTACACCACACTTGGCTCAACTTGCCCAGGGTGTGGCTCTGCCTGTCAGCTTTCTCCTCAGAGCACAGTAGGCAGGAGGACAGGGACAAAATTAGTTGGCTTAGACTATCATTGGCTCTGGCACCATCTTCTGTTGGCCTCTCTCTGCCTTCAGCCCTGCCAGTCCCAATGGGCACCAGCCACCCCCGGATGTGCCTGTTCCCGACTCTCCAACTCTTCACCTCTCTTTGTCTGAAATGAGCATCTCCCTTGATGAATTGATATTGGAAGTACCACCCCAACACCTGCCTTCCTCATAGCGCCAAGTTAGAGATTGCTTTTCTCAATTTTTCTCTCTTTGTCTCTCAGCATGATGGACTCTTAGTGGCAGGTCTGCTTGTTTTAAACTGCATATGATTGATTTTTCTCCTTCCTGCTTTGTGTACACGTGGCTCTGTGCATGCACGCACATCTCTTATTATAATATAAATAGATTTAAGCTCAAGTGAGGCTATTAAAGTTCTCCTTTGCCAATCCATTTCTTTTTCACCCTGGTGCAGGATGGTTATTGTCATGGTTTTAATTTGTTTTCTAGCTTATCCTGCTGGGTTAGAATTGCAGAAGTAGTATTTAAAGAAGTTGTGTGGTTTCTCTCTTTCTCTCTCTCTCTCTCCTCCCCCCTTTCTTTGAAACAAGCAAAGCAGCATGCAGAGGAAGAAGTAAGAACCAGAGTCTGGCATGATGATGAGAGGTGACTTCAAAGAAATCTGAACTGACCTCTATAAAATAAAGAAAACGGTGTTGTTGTTTTTAAATGTAGAATGTTCTGTGTTCTGCTACCAGCTTTGTGATTTATATAGTTGTTGAAAAGCATTGATAAACCACCATTTAAAAAAAATAAATCTCCAAGCAGTGCAAAACATTCAAAAAAGAAAGAAAATAACATTAAAACAAAAATGGAACATAGCTAGCATAACAGTAGCAAAAAAGCATAGCAGAATCATAGAACTGTAGGGTTGGAAGGACCCCAAGAGTCGTCTAATGCAATCCTTTGCAATGCAGGAATCACAGCTAAAGAATCCCTGATGAATGGCCACCCAAACTTTGCTTAAAAACCTCTGGTAAAGGAGAGTCTACCGCCTTCCATTTTTTCACTGCTAAAACCAGGCATCCCCAACCTTCGGCCCTCCAGATGTTTTGGCCTACAACTCCCATGAGCCCTAGCTTAAAGGACCAGTGGTCAGGGATGATGGGAATTGTAGTCCAAAACATCTGGAGGGCCGAAGGTTGGGGATGCCTGGCCAAAAGAGTTCTTGCTGAACAGGCAAAAAACAGGGCCTGAACTTTTGCTTGGACAAAAGAGTTGCTGCTTCACATATAGTGGAGGGATGGGCACTTCATAGTTCAAGGGCGAGATCAGAAAATGTCTCCTTTATGTTCACCATCCTCCAATATTCTCAAAAGTGTGGTACCACAAGTGGAGCTTCCCCAGATGTTCTATGCAGTGGCGGAGGAAGAGGAGTGCAGGGGAGCACACACCCCCAGCAGCGCAATCCTGGTGGGCTGCCATCACGGCTGCCTCCCCCCGCGCTGGGCGCCATGGCCCCAGGTGGCATGCCACACCCCTGTGGGCAGCGCGCCACACCCCCAGGATGCCCGTCACACCCCTGTGGGTGGTGTGCCATGCCCCCGGGATGCGCACCAGCCCCGCCCCCGCCTGCTCTCCACCCCACCCCCCGGTGCCGGAGCATGAATTCCACCACTGGATCTACATGATCTTACAGACCTACACAGGGGCAGGTGACCTTTCAGGTTACCTGGTCATAGGAAACACAGGAATTTGTCTTCTACTGAGGCTGCATCTACACAGCTATAAAAAAAACTACTCTGAAAATGCTCTGAAAAAAATCGTTTTGAAGCTTGCAATGGAAAATTTCACAGAGTTCCGATTTCAGTTCTACATCGCCATCTGGTGTCACAGTGTTATAACATTTATAACGTTTTATTTTTTACTAATGTAGCTGAGCCCTGGGTCAGACCATTGGTCCATATAGCTCAGCACTGCCAACACTAACCAGCAGTGGATCTCCAAGGTTTCAGTCTCTCCTAGTCTCAAGATGCCAAGGATTGGACCTGGGATCTTCTGTCCAAAAAGCAGATGTTCTACCACTCAGCTATGGGCCTTCCATAAATCCTGATTTGCCAGTTTTTATTGCCCAAACCACCAAGGTACTAGAGACCGTTTGCTATCTTTCATAAATCACTGCCCCTGTTCTATACAAGCCTGGTGTCATATTTCCAACTGTTTAAAAGACCATCTCCATCCCCACAAACCCTATTAGGTATTAAGAGATGCAGGTAGTTCCACCACCCTCAAAAGTGCAGGGAAGAACTTTTTCTGTGGTAGCCCCCAAACAGTGAAACTTCCCCCTCCCACAGAGGTGTGTCTTGTGCTTTCACCATTCACTGAAGATTCATCTCCACCCTGGCCCCTGACGGTTTAGGTATTTTGTTTTGTGGAGTCCCCACCCACTATTCTGTTCCAGTTGTGGCAGCTTGCATGTTTTATCACTGCAGTCGATTGTCTCCAATTTTAGTCCTACTCATAGAAGGCTCACTGAAATGGATGTCTAACTTAGGCCCATTAATTTCAGTAGGTCTACTTTGAGTAGCACTAATTGGATGCAACTCAATGGGTGCATTTAAAAAAATAAAATAAAATGGTATATTCTATTGTAACTTGCCCTAGGGCCATACGGTAAAGGACAAGTGAGACATCTAATAAATAGCTATGATAGGTAAATGGAACCTCCAGGTTTAAAGCAAGTGTATCTCTAATTACCAGTTGCTTTGCAACAAATGGGGGGGGAGTTCTGTTACCTATGCTCCCTGTTTTTGGGAGGGCACCCATTTACCCCTGACTATCTATAGGGTTGAGCATCTACTGCTTTCCTTGGGGTATCTATTCCATAACACTGGAGCAGCCACTAATAGGACCCTGCCTTGATATTAAATAGATGTGACTTTCTAATGTTCTCCCCAGCTGGTTTTTAAAAAATTAAAATGTGCAGGGATGCAGATGGCACTGTGGTCTAAACCCAGGACTGTCTTAAGCATATGTGGCGCTGGGGTGCAAAGATCTGCCCGGCGCCCCCCCCCCAGTTGACCAGTCCCAGGTGCACAGGAGGGTGTCTCACTGGCTCGGTCGCCCCTGAACTCGTGGTGCAGAGCAGCGGCGTAGCGTGGGTTGTCAGCACCCGGGGCAAGGCAAGTAATTTGCGCCCCCTAACCCATGGATTTGCGCCCCCTAACCTGTGGATTTGTGCCCCCTAACCCGTGGATTTGCCCTAACCCCAGATGTTGCGCCCGGTGCGGCCGGCACCCCCTGCACCCCCCACGCTACGCCACTGGTGCAGAGCCACCCGCAGCAGAATAGCCCGCTGCGGCGTTCCGACCGATGGGCGGGCTCTTCCCATACTCAACTCTCGGGCACCAGACTCTTGGCCTGGCGCCTCTGAGAGCCTGGCGCCCAGGTGCCTTGCACCCCTAGCGCCTATGGGTAAGACGGCCCTGTCTAAACCACCAAGCCTCTTGAGCTTGCTGATCTTAAGGCTGGCAGTTCAAATCCGCATGATGGAGTGAGCTCCCGTTGCTTTGTCCCAGCTCCTGCTAACCTAGCACTTCAAAAGCATGCCAGCATAAGTAAATAAAGAGGTACCACTGTGACGGGAAGGTAAATGGCATTTCCATGTGCCCTGGCTTCTGTCATGGTGTTCTGTTGCACCAGAAGTGGTTTAGTCCTGCTGGCCACATGACCTGGAAAGCTGTCTGTGGGCAAATGCCGGCTCCCTCGGCCTGAAAGCGAGATGAACGCTTTACCACATAGTCGAATTTGACTGGACTTAACTGTCCAGGGCTCCTTTACCTTTTTAACAAGCAAAGGGGGAAAATATGCTTTCTATTAAAAAAAAAACCCTAAGCACAGGCTGAATTCTTGGATTTATGAAATTAAAAATATACCCATAGGAGGGTGTCTTTTTAAAAAGATGTGCTATGCATTTTTAGCAATGGCAAAGTTGGTTACTGGAGATGGGGCGGGGGTGGGGAGGGGTCAGCACTACAGAGGTTGGATTCTGTGCACGTTTGACAATAATTGTTTTCTTAAACGATTTTCTCCTTCCTTTTATAAAAATATCCATAAATTGGATGCCATACAGTTTACATTGCCTGCTGCGGAGACAAATACTTTAATTATATTTTTTTTAAAGGGTGGTGGTGAGAGAAAGAGAGACAAGAGGAGGGGGGGTATTCCTAACACATAAAATGGGGTGGGGTGTGGAGAAAAAGCCTCTCTAAAAATAAAACTGGATCCCAGAATGAAGAACTGAAGTAAAAAATGAAAAAATAAAAAGTTAAATAAAATGAAAAGGAAAGATTTCACTATGCAGAAGGGAGCTGGAATTTTATGGTAGGAATTTCTAAATAGTCTTGTCAGCATCTTGATTTTTAAAAGCAAAAATTACCTTTGTTTTTCACCTCCCCCACCTCCTATTTTGGGAAGGGTATCTTCCTAGAAAATAATGAGGTTTTTGCTACTGCCTTCACCAGGACTTCCCAAACTTTTTTGGGGCCACTGGCCCTTGGTTCCATAAACTCATCCTCAAAGCCCCCCACCCTACTCTACCCTGCCCTACCCTACCCTACCCAGAATGGTGCCTAGAAGTTACTGTGCCTCTTAGGCTGGAATGGTTCTTCACCACTAATTTAACTAGAGATGCAAAATAGATTCATAGAACAAGGGTCATAGAATCATAGAGTTGGAATAGACCACAAGGGCCATCGAGTTCAACCCCCCGCCAAGCAGGAAACACCAT
This sequence comes from Podarcis muralis, assembly GCF_964188315.1. Classification (NCBI taxonomy): domain Eukaryota; kingdom Metazoa; phylum Chordata; class Lepidosauria; order Squamata; family Lacertidae; genus Podarcis; species Podarcis muralis. The sequence goes on along the minus strand of NC_135673.1, from coordinate 6,831,675 downwards.
CAGAGCACTCCTGACATATGGTTGTCAAGCCTCTACTTAAAGACCTCCAAAGAAGGAGACTCCACCACACTCCTTGGCAGCAAATTCCACTGTCAAACAGCTCTTACTGTCAGGAAGTTCTTCCTAATGTTTAGGTGGAATCTTCTTTCTTGTAGTTTGGATCCATTGCTCCGTGTCCGCTTCTCTGGAGCAGCAGAAAACAACCTTTCTCCCTCCTCTATATGACATCCTTTTATATATTTGAACATGGCTATCATATCACCCCTTAACCTCCTCATCTAGTCCAACCCCCTGCAAGGCAGGAATCTCAGATGGCCATCCAACCTCTGCTTAAAAACCTCCAAGGAAGGAGAGTCCACAACATCCCAAAGGAGACTGTTCCACTGCTGAACAGCTCTTACTGTCAGAAAGTTCTTCCTGATTTTTAGTCAGAAACTCTTTTCTTTCGGGTCCTAGCCTCTGGAGCAGGAGAAAACAAGCTTGCTCCATCTTCCCTGTGACAGCCCTTTAGATGTTGGAACACTATCATCATATCTCTTCAGCCTCCTCCTTACCAGGCTAAATGCCCCTAACTCCCTTGATCATATTGGTTGAGTAGCCTTCCTAAATTGTGGAGCCAATGGCCTACTTTGGGCTCTTAAATTTCAGCAGTGCCTTGTTCGACGCTAGAATTTGGTGTCCTCCCTTTTCTCATGTTCTGTTCTACAGCATTGTTGTGGCATCCCATGCAGCATGGCAGCCAGTGTCTGCTATTCATAACCGCCTTTGGTGGTGCCCAGAACTGGACACAGTACTCCAGGATGTGTGTGACCTATGCAGTATAAAGTTAAAGGGTAAAGGGACCCCTGACCATTAGGTCCAGCCGTGACTGACTCTGGGGTTGCGGCGCTCATCTCGCTTTATTGGCCGAGGGAGCTGGCGTACAGCTTCCGGGTCATGTGGCCAGCATGACTAAGCTGCTTTTGGCGAACCAGAGCAGTGCACAGAAACACCGTTTACCTTCCCACCAGAGCGGTACCTATTTATCTACTTGCACTTTGCTGTGCTTTCGAACTGCTAGGTGGGCAGGAGCAGGGACCGAGCAACGGGAGCTCACCCCATCGCAGGGATTCGAACCACCGACCTTCTGATCAGCAAGCCGTAGGCTCTGTGTTTTAGACCACAGCGCCACCTGCGTCATATGCAGTATAAAGCAGGACTATTACTTCCCTTGATTGGGACACTGCACTTCTGCAGATGCAGCCTAAAATAGTATTCCCTTTTTTTGCTACTGCATCACACTGTTAAGCTTGTGGTATGCTAACACCCCTAGAGCATTTCCACATGTACTACTAGCAATCCGTGAGGCGTGGTGGTGTGGGTATCTACCTGCCAAGCAGGTGCTCTAGCACTGAGCCATGGACCTCTCCATAGCGACAGAACTTAGAAAATAGGGGGTGTTCCAGTGAAATTGGAACAGTTGGAACTCATGAATGATGATCTTGCCCCACCAAACCTATTCATCCTGTGCATGATCCAACCAGCTATTGGCTCAGAACATTTCTTGAGCCAAACTGCCTGGTGTGAGCTTAGGGGCTGCAAAGATGCTTGTTAACGCCACAAAGTTTTCTGTTGCCTAAAATCCCCAGGAATTGCCTGAAACGTGTCCCAGCCTCCGACGGTGAGTTTCTACCTGCCAAGTTTGATGAAATCCTCTCTCTTGCTCTCAGGGAATAATTAGACGATCACCTTCAGATGGGTAAGATGAGACCCTGCTTTCCAACCTTTTACCTTCAAGAGAGGAACGGATTATCCTAATGTTCTGTGCCTTGCTAGCCTGAGCCTTGGCACTATCCCCATATAATTAAGACTGTCAGTCAAGCCACACTACCTAAGCACTATATATTTTGAAGCTCAGTAGGATGGCAGCACAAAGGATTGCACTGCATTGCAAAGACAGATGCCATAGAATCATAGAATGGTAGAGTGGGAAGGGACCCTGAGGGTAATCTAGTCCAACTCCTTGCAATGCAGAAATGCATTACTTTCCCCCATTGTTTCATCTCTTATCTCTTCTTCAGCTCAGGAACAGCCAGTGGGAGAAAACATCCTTTTCCACTGAGGGTTATGGATGGAGATGTAGGAGAAAACTGATTCGATGCAAAGGCAAATCTACCTAATTCGCACATTCCAAAACAATGCATGAACTAAAATGCAGCCATCTTTTAAACTGATTTGATGTCCCCCACCCCGAATCAGGTGGGACACGGGTGGCGCTGTGGGTAAAACCTCAGTGCTTAGGACTTGCCGATCGCATGGTCGGCGGTTCGAATCCCCGCGGCAGGGTGAGCTCCCGTCATTCGGTCCCAGCTCCTGCCCACCTAGCAGTTCGAAAGCACGTCAAGTGCTAGTAGATAAATAGGGACTGCTTTATAGCGGGAAGGTAAACGGCGTTTCCATGTGCTGCGCTGGTGCTGGCTCGCCAGAGCAGCTTTGTCACGCTGGCCACGTGACCCGGAAGTGTCTTCGGACAGCGCTGGCTCCCGGCATCTTAAGTGAGATGAGCACACAACCCTAGAGTCGGACACGACTGGCCCGTACGGGCAGGGGTACCTTTACTTTACTTTACCCCGAATCAGATACATAGGTTTCTGTGTACTGTCAGCATTGAACATAAGCACTCATGGTCCTTGTGAAAGCCAGTAATTCAGGACTGTGACTCATCTGCACCAGGCAAAAACATTACTCTACAACCAAGCCATTCGCTGAATTAACATTCTGTGGCTTTTTGTAGGGTGAGTGGTTATTGGTTTGTCTTTGTCTTATTATGTATTTTGTGATCTCATTCTGAAAGGTTATTTAGAAATTCAATAATATTTTTTTTTTTTTTTGAAATAAATAAATTATAAATCCTTTGAAATTTGAGCTTCAGTTCTTCAGTCAGGTAACGTACCAAAATTCAGATACTGGGGTGTTTATATAAATGCTTATATGTGTGAAAATATTAATAAAAGCGCATTACAGTGGTACCTCGGGTTACAGACGCTTCAGGTTACAGATGCTTCAAGTTACAGACTCCACTAACCCAGAAATAGTACCTCGGGTTAAGAACTTTGCTTCAGGATGAGAACAGAAATTACGTGGCGGCAGCAGGAGGCCCCATTAGCTAAAGTGGTGCCTCAGGTTAAGAACAGTTTCAGGTTAAGAACGGACATCCAGAACGAATTAAGTTCTTAACCCGAGGTACCACTGTATATGGGGAAAAATGCTTTGCAAAATATGTGTATGTTACCCAGAATTGCATACAGAAATGTGTCTATTGGGATAAATCTGCAGTAAAATGTGGACGAATGTTCATGAGGACTCTTTTATTTTATTTTAAATGGAAACTGATATGACAATGCTGAGAACTAAATTAAAGATTGGAAAAATGAGAAACAGGGAGAAGCTGAAATGGGCAGATTTTTGCATCCTGATGGGGAATGAACTCATTATGGGATTTCTTATGGGAAATGGTATCTGGGCCAGCTGTGGGGGATCATTTTAGCTTCATAAACTTTGGTGCATGGTTTTTAAGCGCAGTACAATGACATCTCATGAGCATTTAACTCGTGCAATTTCAATCAAGCTCCTTGGTTCTAGAACATTCCTGAATCAGAGGCTTAGTTTAGGAAACCTGAAGGGCAGAAGGACAAAACTTGCCCCCTTTTGGAAAATGAAATCGAACTATAGTCTTGGCACCACTGGATACTTTCTGTAGCCAAAAAGAAACAAACAAAAAAAGTTATGAGCTGACCAAGATGTGCATGTAAATGCCCCACAAGCAAATCAGGTTGAATGCTCATTGCTCCATAAGCACCCCATAAACAAATAGGAATGACTACTCAATAGAGGCTGCATATACACCATACACTGAAAGCACCCCCAAAGAATCATGGAAAATCCACAACACTCAGCACCCTTAACTATCGTTCCCAGTATTTTGAAAGGGGGAGTTGTTTGTTAATTATGCTTTAAAAATATGGAGTGCACACAGCCTTAGTCTAAACACTGTTTAAATTTTGTGCAAGTAAATAAGGATGAATGCTAAATAAGCAGGTTGTCCAGAGGAGCCCAAAGTAATTATCCTTTAAATTGGCCACCAGGGGGCTCTCCTGATCTGAGACAAAAAATATATATTCTCTTATGCTTGTAAAAGATTATAGAATTTCCAGGGTGAACGGCAGTGGGTTTCCTTTAACAAACAGACAAAATCCGTATCATTGCGGGTGTTTGCAGAAAATTTAACTCTGTGTAATTCACTTAGTTCCCTTTAATAAAAACATCCTCAAAGCATGCAGAAATGTGGTTTCAGGAAGGCCCAACAGATTTGTGCATTTCATACCTAGTTTGCACCTTTAATTAAATTCAGGAGGGAGTAGTCATGTTAGTCTGTTACAGCAAAAACAGTGAACAGTTTTGTGGAACCTTTAAAGACATTCAGATTTATTGTGGCAGAAATTTCTGTAAACTAGACCCCATTGAATCAGATGCATCAGTTGGAGACATACTCATAGCCAAATGCTGTCTTTTCATTTAGGACTCCATCAAAAGTAAGGTTTCTCTTACACTCCATGTATTAAATTAGCTGACCGAAACTAGGAATATTGCATTTCAAGCAGTTATATTTATTGCAAGTAGTTAGAGGAAGGGGGTGTGGCTCATTTTGTATGCAGAAGGTCCCATCATTAGTCTTTGGCACCTCCAGGTGGGAGTGGAAGATTGCCTGACCAGAAAGCCTGGAGAAACGCTGCTGCTCTATTTTTAAAATGTTTTATTTTTCAATTTTTTGAAATTTTTTACAATCACACAAATTAATTACATTTTCCAATAAAAAATACACAATTTGATTTCCCCCTTTTGTGGTTTCTTGTGTTTTAAATTTCATTACTGCATCTCCCACTTAATTCAATTTATTAATTGTTCCCTATGTTTTCCTTAGAGGGACGCAGGTGGCGCTGTGGGTTAAACCACAGAGCCTAGTACTTGTTGATCAGAAGGTTGGCGGTTCGAATCCCCGCGACGGGATGAGCTCCTGTTGTTTGGTCCCTGCTCCTGCCAACCTAGCAGTTTGAAAGCATGTCAAAGTGCAAGTAGATAAATAGGTACCACTCCGGCGGGAAGGTAAACGGCGTTTCGGTGCGCTGCTCTGGTTTGCCAGAAGCGGCTTAGTCATGCTGGCCACATGACCCGGAAGCTGTACACCGGCTCCCTTGGCCAGTAAAGTGAGATGAGCGCCGCAACCCCAGAGTCATCCGTGACTGGACCTAATGGTCAGGGGTCCCTTTACCTTTACTTTTATGTTTTCCTTAATAAATATATTTAACTGCTTCTTTTGCATTAATCCTACTAATGAACTTAGTTGTTTACAATTATTGTTTGCATAATCCACGAATCTTTCCCATTCTTTGTTAAAAGTTTTTTCTTCTTGGTTTCTTATTCTTCCAGTAAACTTTGCCATTTCAGCATAGTCCATCAATTATATCTGCCAGTCCTCCTTGGTAGGGACTGTATCTTCTTTCCATCTCTGGGCATAAATCACTTGAGCAACTGATATGGAGTACATAAACAGTTTTTTTAAGAAAAATCTTTGGGTATCTGTGAACCTAATATCCCTAAAAGGAAAGCTCCTGTTTTTTTTTTTTATTAAGAGCTATCTTCAACATTTTCCCCAGCTCATTATATATCATTTTCCAGAAAGCTTTTGCTCCCTTACAAGACAACCAAATGTGGTAAGAAGTACCCTCTTTCTCTTTACATTTCCAACATACCTCTGATTTAGACATACATTTTTGCTAATTTACTAAGAGTCAAATACCATTTGCACATCATTTTCATATAATTTTCTTTCATGCAGCCAGTTCAATGTTATGGCCTATATCCCTTGCCCAGTGCTACTCTATGCAGACAGTATGAAGCTAGGTGGACCAATGGTCTGACCTAGTACAGGCAGATTCCTGTGTCTTGTAAATATTTGACACAGGTGGGACCTGTGGGCTCCTGGTCCTGCTGTTTAGCTCTTTCCCCCAATAAAATATCCATAGTGTGGGGCTGAACTTCTGGAATCTCAGATGCATGAGATCACATTCTTTTGCATTCTGGGGGTTTGGTGGGTGTGAATTTAGGGGTTGCAAAGCTCACTGGCACTCTCCCAGTTCCATCCTGCTGAGAAGCGCCTTATGTTTCCATAATGTCCTGGAACAATGTTACATCACTCAGCAGCATTATTCCAAGGGGCAGTCTGGAATTAAAATACAAACATCCATATTTAAAACACACAATGAAACATTCCCATCCAGACATTAAAATATAAACATCCATCAATAAAATATGCAATAAAAGACTCAAGCCACTAGTCCCAATTGCAGGCAGATTGCAACTGCTCCTGCCCTGTGACCAAGCAGTTTTCCTGCCGACATCTTCCTGGATGTGTCCGGTACAAAAAAGGAAGCAGCGATTGCATGCAGAGACTGAGGGCTGTGGTTTCCTGCTTCCAGCGACAAGAAAATGACGCAGCATTTCTGAGATGCTTTGTTCAGAAGAGCCCTAAGAATGATAAGAATTAACTCCTCAGAATTAGGGTACTGGAAGGTAATATAACCTGAAGTGAGACTGCAGCTTCTCATGCTGTTCTAAAATACAACCATGATAACTATGGTTATTATTACTACCTCTATTACCATTGGTGCAGCTGCTAACTTTGGCCTTAGATTTTCAACAAAAGTGGGACATAAAGGTAAAGGTACCCCTGCCCATACGGGCCAGTCTTGACAGACTCTAGGGTTGTGCGCCCATCTCACTCTATAGGCCGGGGCCCAGCGCTGTCTGCAGACACTTCTGGGTCACGTGGCCAGCGTGACGAAGCTGCATCTGGCGAGCCAGCGCAGCACACGGAACGCTGTTTACCTTCCCGCTAGTAATCTACTTGCACCCGGGGGTGCTTTCGAACTGCTAGGTTGGCAGGCGCTGGGACCGAGCAATGGGAGCGCACCCCGCCGCGGGGATTCGAACCGCCGACCTTTCGATCGGCAAGTCCTAGGCGCTGAGGCTTTAACCCACAGCGCCACCCGCGTCCCTTTAAAGTGGGACATAGATCACCCCATATGACTTTAGTTCAGTTTTTGACAAGAAACCATACCAAACCAAACCATAAACTTGAGACAAAACCTTTCTGGCTGTCTACAGACATACAACTGAAGCAACAAGTTTCCCAAGGTGGGAGCTCAAGTGCAATGAAGGCATCACCACATACCATCAAGATAATCGAGCCTAGCTCCATTTAGCATTGCTGAACTGAGCCATTGCAAAACAGAAGCTGAGCCTTTGGAGGCCTCCTCACAATTAGCAAACACAATTGGTTGTATCCTTTTAGGATTTTACCCAGAGTAGACCCATTCAAAATAATGGGTCTAAGATAGTTATAATCGTTAACTTCAATGGGTTTAATCTGAGTAGGGCTAGCTTTGTGTGGGGCACATGTGTACCCAAAACCATCAGTTCTTGTCACCCACTTCAGCAGGAGTGAGTAGCCTCAGGCCCAGGGGCTAAATGTGACCCTCCAAGCCTCTCTATATGGCCCTTGGAATTTACGATGGAGGCACCCCTTACCAGCCCTGTTTTGCACTCATTTTTGTGTGTGTGTTTGCCTGGCTGGCCTGTGTTCCAATCTCTGCTTAATTGTTTTGTGTCTAGAATGGAATTCAATCCAGCGAATATAATTGGCACTTGCTGTTTCTTTTAGTTTGCAAATGATGTATAATTAAGCCATGTCATCTTTGCATTCAAATGAATGGGGTAGAACATTGTAACGAAAAGATAATGTGCATTAATTAATTCCATGAATTGCCTAGGGGTTTTTTTGCCGTAGCGGAAAGCCAAACAAATAATGTCATTTTTGTCAAAATACAAACTGCAGAGGAATGGAAACATTGCTGCATACAATGAACGCAGGGCAGAATGGAAAACAATGTGTTTGTACATTGCTAGTCTTAGCAGAACACAAGCTTAACATGAATTAACAGTGTGATGCAGCAGCAGCAAAAAAAAGAAAAAGAAAAGAAAAGCTACTTCTATTCTAGGCTGCTTCAACAAAAGTATAGTCTCCTGATTAAGGGAAGTAATAGTCCTGCTGTATTCTGCCTTGGTCAGACCACACCTGGAGTACTGTGTCCAGTTCTCGGCACCACAATTTCAGATGCATATTGACATGCTGGAATGTGTTCAGAGGAGAACAAGCAAGAAGAACAGTGGAGGGAGTTGAGTACATTTAGCCTGGTAAGTCCGCTCACCTCCCTTGGTGTGGCAGTGTTGCTGGACAGAAGAGGCTTCACTGGAGCCCTGACGGTGGAATTCAAACAGCAGTGCCCTTCCTGATAGGAGGCGGGGGCATATGCTTGGACATTTGAGGTTCAGGAAGGGAGTAGAGCTAAGTGGGGCTTGGAACTTTTGGGTTCTGAGCCAGCCCCACTGCTTTAACAAAATGGCACCAGGCCTGACTGGGTGCCTGCCCTCCACCGTCTGCCCTTGTCCGGGTCTGTAGCAGGACTGTAAATGTGGTGGTGGCCTCTCTGCATTGTAAGCCCCACTGGACAGTGGCAAAAGTTTGGGTTGTGTCTGTAGTATGCATTGTTAAATTTTGTAAGGAGGAACACACACACAGAGAGAGGGGGGGCGGGGAGAGAGAGAGAGAGAGAGAGATTCAGTTAGAAATAGGACTGACTTATGACTGAACATGTATGAAACTTAAATGCACCTGAAATAGACATACCCACCCATTCCAAACTGAAGGTGCCATAAGACTCTAGTGCTATATATGCCCATGGATTTAAAGCACATGACTTTCCTACAAAGAATCCTGGGAACTGTAGTTTACCCATCACAGAGTTATAGTTCCCAGCATCCCCAACAAACTACACTTCCCAGGATTCTTTGGGGGGAAGTCATGTGCCATAGATCATAGATCTATGGTGTATATATGCAGCCTAGGATGTGCTTATGAATTTATAGTGTACAGACATGGTTAGGCTGGAGACAATGCTACGTAAAGATGTTGACCATTCATCAATAAATGAACATAAATAAATCAGCAGTCCAGTGAGAACAGTTATCATCATCAGTTATCCTAGTTTTATCCATCCATCCAACATGCAAAGCATTCACAGCTCTCTTCTCTCATCCCCACATGAACTCTAGTTAGTAGGTCATTATTATTCCCAAAAGGCATCTAACCACTCTTCCTCCTCTCATTCTTTCTCTCAATGGGACTGTGAAACCAGACCTTATTAATCCCAAGTAGCAGATCCGTGACTGAGGTCAACAACTTTGAATTTGTGGTTCATCAGCACTCTATAAATACACTGCCCACAAGCTGCCCAACAACACATCCTGTTGCTGCTGTTATTTTTGTTGAAACAAACTGTTCTTCCTATTAAAAATAAGCTGAATTCCAGCAAAATGTGGTCATAGGAAGAATTCACCATTGATCTCTTTGGGAACTTCTGATAGGGTGAACAAGGCAGACAAATACTCAGAACAAGGGCAGAGAAGCTGTGGCTCTTCAGATGCTGCTGAGCTTAAGCCTCCATCACACGAGCATTGGTTATAGGGCTGATGGGAATTGTAGTTCAGCAACATCTGGAGGGCCACAAGCACCACAGCCCTGATTTAGACCTATGTCTCACTGAGATGGTTAAAGGTTAAGACAAAGGTTAAGGCTGCCAATCAGGATGGGGTGGGGGAACAATGCCAATGAAACAATTCATTGTAAGGACCTTATAGCTTTATTAGCAGCAGGCTCTTTTTCTGCTGCTCCAGAGGTTAGGTCCCGGACCATTGGATTCAAATTACAAGAAAGGAGATTCAGACTGAACATTAGGAAGAACTTTCTGATGGTAAGAGTTATTCGACAGTAAAAAGGTAAAGGTACCCTTGACCATTAGATTCAGTCATGGCCGACTCTGGGGTTGCGGCACTCATCTCGCTTTATTGGCTGAGGGAGCCGGCGTACAGCTTCCGGGTCATGTGGCCAGCATGACTAAGCCACTTCTGGCGAACCACAACAGTGCACGGAAATGCCGTTTACCTTCCTGCCGGAGTGGTACCTATTTATCTACTTGCACTTTTACATGCTTTCGAACTGCTAGGTTGGCAGGAGCAGGGACCGAGCAATGGGAGCTCACCCCGTTGCGGGGATTCGAACTGCCTTCTGATTGGCAAGTCCTAGGCTCTGTGGTTTAACCCACAGTGCCACCCGCATCCCATATTCAAGAGTGGAACAAACTATATAATAAATTGATGGTCTCTCCTTCTTTAGGGATTTTTAAACAGAGGTTGGATAGCCATCTGTCAGGGATTCCTTAGCTGTGATTCTTGCATTGCATCATCATGACCATGATGCTATGCTCTGCCTCCACATTCTGCCCTCCATGGCTCCTTTTGTTCTATCCTCTGCCTCCACAGTTGTAGGCAGGAATGCTTCTGAACATTAGTCACTGGAAACTACAGGAGGGGAGAGGGCTCTTGTGCTTAAATCCTGTTTTCTACTGTGAGAACGGAATGCTGGACTAGATGGGCCATTGGTTCTATCCAGCTGGCTCTTCCAACACTACAATTCTATGATTCTATGAATTTTTAGAAATCCATCCTGCTATTGGGTAATTAATTACCAATAATCATGGTTCACACTTTAATTAGAACAAATGCATGTGTGTTTAATTAAATACTTCCAAGGATAGTCATGCAAATCTGCATTACTACAAAACAGAGTCCACAAAATCTGATGATGTTGATTCTAGTCCCAAGACCTTGTCATCGGAGAGTCACCCCCTTAGACTCCAAAGGAAAATAACAGACATTCACACCTGCCCTATGACAGCCCTGCAGGTTATGGTGAATGTGCATTGCAAGTTTGCAAGGTCCCTCCAGGGTCATGGCTGGCTCCTATTCAAATATTTCCAATATGTTCTAACACTTTCTAAAGTGGCGCAAAGTCACCACAAGCCACTCTGTAAGTGCTAAGTGTATGTTGAGACCCTGGAGAGTTAGCAGAAACTTCCCTGTTAACTGAACCTTTCCAGTTGTTTTGATGTGCTGTCATCTTTTTAATGGAGGTGTTGTTGCTGTTGTTGATAAATGTCCATGTGGCTTTTAAATGTGTTTTCATTGTGTTGCTAAAGCCTCTCTCTTTTTTTTGGGGGGGGGGGTGACTTCTTAGGTTGAAACTAGGTATGACAACATTAATGTAATTTTTAAAAAGGTAAATAGCTGGCACAACCTTCCCAAAATCCAGATCAAGTCCCCTTCAAGAGATAGGAGCAATGCAACCAGTCTGTGTCCCTTGGCTGTCTGGATCTACATGAAGTAATAACTGTGGTATTTGATTGAATATTAGATATAGATTTTGATTATGTCCTGTCCCAATATTAATTGCATTTCACCTCTTGGATAGAATGCATGAACAAACGATTCCTGTGAGCCTGCATTTTGTAACCCTCATGCTTTCTTCCTATGCCTTGTAAACACTGCATAGCCTTCTAGCCTTATCTGGCCCCAGAAGGGTAAATGATGTTTTGCTAATAATAATAATAATAACAACAACAACAACAACAACAATAATAATAATAATAATAATAATAATAATAATAATAATAATAATAATAATATCTTTATTGTCATTGCCCCCTCTCGGGGACAACGAAATTACTTAAAGAGGTAACTGTTGAGTTATCATTATGTTGTTGTTGTTTAGTCATTTAGTCGTGTCCAACTCTTCATGACCCCATGGACCAGAGCACGCCAGGCACTCCTGTCTTCCACTGCCTCCTGCAGTTTGGTCAAACTCATGTTAGTAGCTTCAAGAACACTGTCCAACCATCTCGTCCTCTGTGGTCCCCTTCTCCTTGTGCCCTCCATCTTTCCTAACATCAGGGTCTTTTCCAGGGAGTCTTCTCTTCTCATGAGGTGGCCAAAGTATTGGAGCCTCAGCTTCACGATCTGTCCTTCCAGTGAGCACTCAGGGCTGATTTCCTTCAGAATGGATAGGTCTGATCTTCTTGCAGTCCATGGGACTCTCAAGAGTCTCCTCCAGCACCATAATTCAAAAGCATCAATTCTTTGGCGATCAGCCTTCTTTATGGTCCAGCTCTCACTTCCATACATCACTACTGGGAAAACCATAGCTTTAACTATATGGACCTTTGTTGGCAAGGTGATGTCTCTGCTTTTTAAGATGCTCTCTAGGTTTGAGCACAGGCATAGGCAAACTCCGGCTCTCCAGATGTTTGGGACTACAATTCCCATCATCCCTAGCTAACAGGACCAGTGGTCAGGGATGATGGGAACTGTAGTCCAAAACATCTGGAGGGCCGGAGTTTGCCTATGCCTGAGTAAGCATCTGGGTGAGAACCAGAATTTTTCATTGAAGCTATCCAATGCCCAGAAAGAGGAGATTGGAGAAGAATTTATGACCCCTTTCCCTTCTCACTGAAGGTCTGGCTGCCAAGACAACCATCGGAGTTGCAAGTTGAGACCAAATAAATAAGGTAAATTATCAGTATGGAGCCATGCATGTTTACATCGCATAACCTGTAGCCTTTCTTGATGTATGTAGAAAGATAAAAAAATGCTTTATGACTCTTTGTGTGCTGTGTTTGAAACTGCTATACAGTATAAGCTTTGTTCTGATGTGCCTCATGGCAGTCCTTTCTGAGGGTTCACTCAATAACTAGTTGGTTGTCCTATTGCAATAGCTTTAATAAACTGGGTTCCTACAGGGGGCGCTAGCTTGCTATTCTTTGGTCTCTTGTTTATTTAAAGGTTTTGATTCTCCTGGGCAAGGACCAGTAATATAGAAGTAAATTCTTACCTAACACATTTTCCCAGTGCCCATTACTTGCACTGGTGTAGTGTAAGTGGGATGTGGGGTTGTCTGCTGGAAGGCCAGTGTATTTGATAGACCCTTCTTTCTTTTGCAATTGTATGAGGTAACAGCACAGCAAGAAAGATCTGTTAAAGAGGTCTGCAAAGGAAGAACTTACACCAGCAATACTCATAGGTATGAGGATGCCATGAAGGTGGCTTGGAAGCTTCAGCAGTAGCCCAGGTTTGAGCAAAGATGGGCCACAGAGAACAGGTCCAAATCAAATTATTTGTTAAGAATAATTGTTACATAGTAGCAGACATTCCATCAGGCTGCAGAACTGAGGAACATAAGGGAAACAGGGCTGTTCCATCAGCTCTTCTGACAGACCAGCTGCCTTTGGCTCTCTCAACTATCACCTAAAGGTAAAGGGATCCCTGACCATTAGGTCCAATCATGACCGACTCTGGGGTTGCGGCGCTCATCTCACTTTATTGGCCGAGGGAGCCGGCGTACAGCTTCCGGGTCATGTGGCCAGCATGACTTAGCCGCTTCTGGCAAACCAGAGCAGCACACGGAAACACTGTTTACCTTCTCGCCGGAGTGGTACCTATTTATCTATTTGTACTTTGACGTCCTTTCGAACTGCTAGGTTGGCAGGAGCAGGGACCGAGCAATGGGAGTTCACCCCGTCATGGGGATTCGAACCGCCTACCTTCTGATCAGCAAGTCCTAATTCATTAGGCTGCAGGGTAGAGGGAGGGAAGGAAAGCAGGATTATTGTGTTGTACTGTTGTACTCTTTTATTGTTGTTAGTCGCCCTGAGCCTGGCTTTGGCAGGAGAGGGCGGGATATAAATAAAAATTATTATTATTATTATTATTACTATTATTATTCCATTGGTTCTTCAAAGAGAGCAGCTGCCTTTGGTTTGCTCTCATCAGTCACCTAGCAGCAGGCATTCAATCAAGCTTTCTGAACTGCTTCCATTGCTACTGGATGTTATAAGAACTTAGTAACTTTGCCTTGCCCTCTTTGAGTATGCAAGCAATGTCAAAAGTGAGGAGACTGAGCAACAGCCACCACTTGCCTTGCATCCTCCCTCTGGGAATGTTCGAACACAATGTTTTTATATGCTCTTTCTGTTTTTAACAGTTCTAGGTTTGCATTTGTATCTATATTTAGGATTGTTTTCATTTGAGTATTTTGCTGTCAGCTGCCTAGAGTGTTCTTTTTTAAAGCAGAAAGGTGGGATTAGAAATTGTCTTAATAGACAAAAGAAGCAAATATTGAGCTGGAAAAACAATATGGGAAAGTGTCTAGCAGATTCTTCTTGTTTGCCTTTATTTCTGCTCAGATGGAGTGGAGAAAGTTGGCCTATTTAGGGGTGGCCCCTTATTTGTGGGATTCAGTTCCGTGTGAGAATGGGCAAGCTCCATTCCTGCACATTTAAAAGTGGGATTTTAATGCCCCACTTTCTCCTTTATTATATTACTGTTTTGTTTTAGATAGATATGGCTGGCCCACCCATGAGACAAAGTGAGGTGACCACCTCAAGTGTCAGCATCCACTGGGACACCAGATCCGGCCGGCAATGAATGCATTGCCCACCACTTGGTGAATAGAAGGTGCTGCTGGTCTCCTTCAACCATTATGGAGGAAATGGTGGGGGCTCCTGGGGTCCGCACCCACCTGGTGTAATTCAAAGCTGCCTCCCCATCCCTGGTGACTACCTTTGATTCCCACTTCAGCTGCTGGATACGGTTAATTTGATATTCACCCTTGTTTCCAATGAAGATCTTAATCTTCCCTATGTTCCTGATGTTCATCTCTTCTTACCTGGTGGGGGCAGGAATCACCATCAAGACACCAGGAGTCTTGAGCTGGCCTTGCTGTTGTTGCTTCTGCTCCTGCAGCAGCTGTTGCTGCTTTTGTTACTCTAAATTGTGGTTTTGTTTATCTCAGTGCTTGGGAATTTAATTTTAATAAGGAATTAGTTCCAGTTCCAGTTTGCCCCCTCCAAAAAGGATTTAGTTCTTGGTCAAACTTGCGCTCTCCAAAAAAGGACTAAACTCAGCTTGATCTATGAATAAATGATTGTATACAAATTTAATAAACAACAACAACAACAAATTTTGCTCCAGTTAAATTCACAATTCATTCCCCTGGTTCTTAGCATCTTCTCCCCAGCCTTCAAAATTTTACAAGCTGCTCTTCTAAAGTTTAAAATATACTCAAGAAGACTAACAAAAAGTCACTCAATATATAATGAATGGGAAAGACTGTGGACAAAAAATATAAATGTCACAGCATGTTACATATTAAGAGAGAACTATATGAAAATGCATCATAGGCACCAAAAAGTCTGGCAAAAATGAATAAAACATGTAATAATAAGTGCTGGAGATGTAAGAAACAAAAAGGAACCTTTTACCATATGTGGTGTACATGCCCCGAAATTGGGAAATTTTGGGACATGATCCACGAAGAAATAAAGAAAATACTAAGAATATCATATAGTAAAAGGCCAGAGGCATTCTTTTTAGGAATTTTAAATGACGATATTCCAAAAGACAAAACTTAATTTTTCTTATACATGACGTCTACAGCAAGAATCCTGGTGGCTAAGTATTGGAAAGGGAAGCAGTTACCCACTAGGGGAGAGTGGCTATGTAAGCTTTCAGAATATTTAAAATTAGCCAAATTGACAGATATAATAAGACAAAAACCAAAAAGTTAAGTGAAAAAGGAATGGGAATGCCTAAAGGAATACCTTAAAAGCCAAGGTTTGAGGACAGAAATCTGGCTGAGTCTGGAATAACCTTTTGAAGTGAAAGAATCAGAAAGAGGGATTTATATCTAGATGCTAGGATAGAGATGATAAGGAAAACAGGAAGATACACTGAGAGGTAAAGGAGGTGTTGTGGGATTGGTGGAAGTCATTGTTTGTTTTCCTTTTTAGTGTTTATATTATTAATTTGTAAGATTTGGATTTGTTTTTCATATGCTTGTTTATGTGTTTTGTGTACAGTGGTACCTCTAGATACGAACGGGATCCGTTCTGGAGCCCCATTCGCATCTAGAGGTAAATGTAACTAGCGACGGCGCATCTGTGCACGCGCACGTCGCTTTTTGCCACTTCTGCGCATGCGTATGATGTCATTTTGAGCGTCTGTTCATGCGCAAGCGGTGAAACCTGGAAGTAACGTGCTCCGTTACTTCCGGGTTGCTGAGGAGCGCAACTCGAACACGCTCAACTCGAAGCATATTTAACCCGAGGTATGACTGTATTGTTATTTTTCTTTTGTTGTTGTTGTGTGAAAAATGCTTATAAGATTTACTATTTTTAAAAAATCAAAAATGTCAAAACACAGAGACAGTCTAATGTGAAAAATGGTTTCATTTTTCTAACAATTATGATCTTTAAGCTTAAACAGCAACATCACTTTTCAGATTGTTAAAAATGCTGACTGCTATGGCCACAGTCAAACACAGAGCTAAGTATGATGAATGCCCTATACATACATTACTGAACTAAAACTGAAAATAATACCCCCCCCCCCAAAAAAACTTTCATTGCAAAATTCATGTTTACTTCACCCACTTCAGGTGTACCGTATTTTTCGCTCCATTGGACGCACCGGACCATAGGACGCACCAGACCATAGGAGGGGGAGAACAGGGGAAAAATTTTTTTTCTTGTTCTTCCCCTCTAAAACAAGGTGCGTTCAAGGTACATTCACCAGAGCTTGTGGGGCTGGCGGTGGGGGGAAGCGCTGCTTTCCCCCACCGCCAGCCTCAAAGATCTCTGAAGCCTTTGGAGCGCAGCGCCCCGCTGCCCTGCAGAGGTTTGCGCGCAGCCGTCCCCAAGCTAGAGCAGTGAGACGGAGCCCTCCGTTTAGCTGTTCTGGCTTGGGAACAGCCTTGCTAGCTTCTGCAGGACAGCGGGGTGAAGGCACCCCGCTGTCCTGCAGAGGTTTGTGCGCAACCGTCTCCAAGCTAGAGCAGCGAGACGGAGCCCTCCGTCTCGCTGTTCTGGCTTGGGAACAGCCTTGCTAGCTTCTGCAGGACAGAGGGGGGAAGGCACCCCGCTGCCCTGCAGAAGTTTGCGCGCAGCCGTCCCCAAGCTAGAGCAGCGAGACGGAGCCCTCCGTCTCGCTGTTCTGGCTTGGGAACAGCCTTGCTAGCCTCTGCAGGACAGCTGGGTGAAGGCACCCACTGCCCTGGAGAGGTTTGCGCGCAGCCGTCCCCAAGCTAGAGCACCGAGACGGAGCCCTCCGTCTCGCTGTTCTGGCTTGGGAACAGCCTTGCTAGCCTCTGCAGGACAGCGGGGTGAAGGCACCCCGCTGCCCTGGAGAGGTTTGTGCGCAGCCGTCCCCAAGCTAGAGCAGCGAGACGGAGCCCTCCGTCTCGCTGTTCTGGCTTGGGAACAGCCTTGCTAGCCTCTGCAGGACAGCGGGGTGAAGGCACCCCGCTGCCCTGGAGAGGTTTGTGCGCAGCCGTCCCCAAGCTAGAGCAGCGAGACGGAGCACTCCGCAGTGCTCCGTCTTCCTGTTCTGCCTTTGGGCTTAGCGGCGCAGCCTGCATTCGCTCTATAGGACGCACACACATTTCCCCTTAATTTTTGGATGGGAAAATGTGCGTCCTATAGAACGAAAAATACGGTAATTCAAAGATTTTTTAATCAATTCAGTGAGTTAGTTAATCTGAATTAGCTCCTTTCAAGCACTATTTATATCTATATAATTGATCTCATATATACAAATGTGTTATGTGTGTATGTGTGTGTGTGAGGGGACACACACACACACACACACACACACTGTTCTATAGAGGTTTTATTGTCTTGTAAATCCCCTGAGAAGCGATCTACAAATCTCATAATATATTTGAATAATATGATGAGTGCATTGTATGTTGCATGCTTGTTCATGTATGTTTCTAATTATGTGAAATTAAAAATGTAATTTGTTAAATAATACATCACATAAATTTATTAAAGAATACATCAAAAGGAAGGGAAGAAAGAAACACAGTACAGAATGAAAGAACATAAGAACTGCTGGATCAGGGCCACGAGTGATCTAGTCCAGCATCCTGTTCTGACAAGAGGCCAAGTCCATGGGCAAACAGCATTCAAGCACAAGAGCTCACTCCTTTCCTGGTATTCAGAAGCACCGCCTACAACTGTGGAGGACAGAATGACAGAACTCCATAGAATGTGTAACTTAACCCACTGTCTAATCAGCTAAGGGGAAATCACATGGTAAAACGCAACTTCCTCTTGGCATTCTGTGGTCATCATGCCTTCCTAACTTCATTTACCAGCAACACGAACCCTGCCTAAGAGAAAGCCACCGAGCTGTTCTGTTTTCGATTTCACTTCCTTCTTCCAGTGCGTCTCTCTAGACGCAGCTCTCTACCCTTCATGGCTCTTACTAGGCCTCGTGTGGCGATGCAACTCTCCTTTTGTTAATGTTTTTTTCCCCCTCTTCAAACTGTGTGTTTCTTTCTTTCCACTGGAAGATGCCCAGGAATGGTTGCCTCTGCCCTTCACTGATCATCACATTCTCTTTGGCTGTGTTTTTCCAGTCCCAGATGATAATCAGAAGCCTCAACCCCTGCTTGGAGGTAGGTGTGCTTTTGAAATATGAGCTGATGTTTCCTCTGGACAGTGCCAGCCATTAGGCAGAGTGAAGCAGCTGGTTTTTAATGTCAATTGTCCTAGTGTTCTTACTGTGATTAGAAGAGAGATAAGCACCTGTAGGATTTTCAGCCTCAGCTGTCGGAACAACACAGCTGCACTTAGATACTCTAGGCACCATGACGTGGGGTGTGCACGCACAAAGGCATAATGTACTGGTTTGACTCTGTGAAATAGGGGTGTAGGAAGCTGGCTTGTACTGACTCAGACCACTCTGATCAATCTAGCTCAGTAATTTCCACATTGACTGGCAGGAGGTCTCCAGGATTTCAGGGGAGGAATCTTGCCCAGTCCTACCTGGAGATGCCAGGGATTGAATTTAGAACTTTCTGCATTGCTT
This sequence comes from Podarcis muralis, assembly GCF_964188315.1. Classification (NCBI taxonomy): domain Eukaryota; kingdom Metazoa; phylum Chordata; class Lepidosauria; order Squamata; family Lacertidae; genus Podarcis; species Podarcis muralis. The sequence goes on along the minus strand of NC_135673.1, from coordinate 6,812,757 downwards.
GGGGATTGGACTAGATGACACTTTGAGTTCTTTCTAACTCTGTATTTCTATGATTCCATGAATGCAAAGCAGGTATTTTGCCACCGAGCCTTCCTCTGGAACCTTTTCTCTCCTCCTGGCGATATCTCTGAATCTCTTGAGTGCTAGGGTTTTTTTTCTTTTGTAAACCAAAGTGGTCGGAAACAGGTGTGTGTGTGTTTATGCCTTCTTGTACCCAGTTTCTCCTAGTGCCCATCAGTGAGGATTCTAAGGGGCCAAAGAAAGCACAGATTCATTCTGGTTGTAGTGAAATAGCAAGGCTGTGCATACAACAGTTAAAGTACATTCCAAGCTGGGGCGCCGGGTATGGGGCTTCAGCCCCCTCAATATTTTGAGGCGGGGGCAGAACCCCCCCTCAATATTGAGGGGGATACCATCCCCTGTCACTCTTGGGTGAGCACTGGGTGGGGGTCATGGGTGATTTATGCCCTCCACACACACCCGCCTCAATCACCAGAGCGCCCTGGCAGGCACCCACATGTCCCGGCAGGTGTGGCCTGATGGGGGGCATTCTCTTGTGTGTGTGACCTCATGCATACACGACAGCTCCCCCATGTGGGGCCCAGCTCAGCGCGCCTGATGGTGAAGCACATGACTTCCCCTGCAGAACACTAGTTTGTTAAGGGTGGAGGGAATTGTAGCTCTGTGAAGGCTAAACTATATTCCCCAGAATTTTCCAGGGGAAGTCATGTGCTTTAAATGTGTTTAAATCTATGATGTGTTTGGTGGTACGACAAGGTTAAAGTTCATAAATTGTTTAAAAACCATATTGTCAGAAGAACAATATTTATGGTCTGGATGAAATACAAAGACTTACTAGAGGGCAAGACCCCGAGGTGGCTATCACCGGTGGAGGCCAAGGCTCGAAAAAGACCCAACATGGAGGCCTACTGGCCGAAATATTGGGAAATAATTGAAAAAATTGGAGACAATTGGAGGTTGCAGAGCCAGGAGAAATTAAAAAATAAGGTGCGAGACTGGCTACACTATGCTCAAATTCAAGAGGTTTTTAAATTAGATAAAAAAGTTGGTTTCCAGGTGGAAAAATCGAAACTAGAGACGGAACTGTTAGAACCAAAAACTAAGTTACTCTCGAGAATGTACAACTTGCTGCTTAAATGGAATACACAGGATGAGATAGTAAAATCCGCCATGATAAAGTGGGCACAGGACATTGGGCACAACATTATGTTTGAGGACTGGGAAAGGTTATGGAACACCGGAATGAAGTTCACGGCATGTAATGCCTTGAAGGAAAACATTATGAAAATGATATACCGGTGGTACATGACTCCAGTTAAGCTGGCTAAAATATATCACCTGTCTGATAACAAATGTTGGAAATGTAAGGAGGCGGAAGGGACATTCTTTCACCTCTGGTGGACCTGCCCAAAAGTGAAGGCCTTCTGGGAAGTGATTTACAATGAGTTAAAAAAGGTATTTAGATATACCTTTCCCAAGAAACCAGAGGCCTTCCTCCTGGGCATGGTGGACCAGAAGGTGTCAAAGAAGGATAGATCTTTGTTTATGTATGCTACTACAGCAGCAAGAATCCTCATCGCAAAGTACTGGAAGACACAAGATTTACCCACGCTGGAGGAATGGCAGACGCAGTTGATGGACTACATGGAATTGGCTGAAATGACTGGCAGAATCCGAGATTTGGGAGAGGAAATAATGGAGGAGGACTGGAAAAAATTTAAGGACTATTTGCAAAAACATTATAAGCTGTATGAATGTTAAGAATGTGTACGATTAGGAAACTTTTGCTTCAGCAACTTGATTAGGTGAATTGGAAACTAAGTTATAAGAAAGACGAGGTGGACAACATGAAATAACTATATTATGTTTATTTTAAGGTACAAACTGAGATACAGTATTTTGAATTTAGAAACATAGTATTTGAAAGATACAGTAAGATATGAAATAAGGTAACAAATTGCTGATGTTTTAATCGCAAAGAACGCAGGGTTCGGAAGATGCGGGGAAGTCCAGTTGGAATGATAAAAATATTCTGGAAAGTTGGTTTTTATGTATTTCTTTTTCTTCTTATTTTTTTCTTTACTCTTTATTCTGTAAATTTCTGACTGTTTGAAAGAAAATTTAATAAAATATTTTATAAAAAAATAAATAAATCTATGATGTGTTTGTAGCACTCCTTCTGCCCCAGTGCTTTACTGCCTTGCCCTTCCCACTCTCCCTCTTGGTTAAGTCATTGTGATGGCTGTGACAGAAGGTAAAGTAAGTCTTGTACCACTGACCACTGTTGTGCAGATTGTTGCTTGGTCACTCCTAACAATTAGGCATGTCTTCCTCATTCTCTGTAGCATCTTTATAAACACAGTTTTATCAAAATGACCTGTTCTTGTTTCAGGTGATCCCAGGTATCACTTACAAATGCATGGAGCTGAACCTCAGTGCTATTCCACCGGATATTCCAAATTCCGCCCAGAGCCTGGATCTCAGCTTCAACCCACTGGGAATCCTGACCTCAAATTATTTCTCACCACTCTTCGCACTAAAGTTTCTGGACCTCACTAGGTAAAGTAGTGTATTTTTATTGCTGAGACCACTGGCCCAATTGGCTTCATGTCATGTTGAGAGCTAACGACAACAGATGCAAAGCTGGTGCAAATGTAACAGTTGGTGCAAACATTACAGCATCTGCTACATAAAGCTACTGGGATGGGAGTCTCCAGGCATGTCTGTATGGTTCTTGGGACTCTTCCCATGACCCTGCTTTCCACCCTCCAGAAGTTTTTTGTATAGCTGCAATGTGTGCTTAAGCTTTGATAATGCTTCTTGCTTGCTTGGATGGAGGCAAGAGGCATGCGAATGTATAGAAACAGGCCTACTGTGCAGAAGGTAAAATTTACATTCTTTTGCTCTCCCTACTTCTGCATTCACCACTTAATCCACCACTTGAAGGTTGCTGGGATAGGAATATGGCCCTTGGCTGGAAAAACACGATATTTATAATATTTATGAATTACGAATCATGAATCATGAATTATGATTCACGATTTACGATTAATGATATTTATGAATTATGAATTACGATTCATGATTTGCAATTCATGATACTTATGATTTAGGATTCCTGGTATTTATGAATTATGAACCATGAATTATGATTCGCTATTTTTGATTCATGATATTTATGAATTATGAATTATGAATTACGAATCACGATTCGTGATTTAGGATTCATGATATTCATGAATTATGAATTATGAATCACGATTCATGATTTAGGATTCACGATATTTATGAATTATGAATTAGGAATCACAATTCATGATTTAGGATTCACGATATTTATGAATTATGAATTACGTATCACGATTCATGATTTAGGATTCACAATATTTATGAATTATGAATTACGTATCACGATTCATGATTTAGGATTCACAATATTTATGAATTATGAATTACGAATCATGATTCATGATTTAGGATTCACGATATCAATTATGAATTACGAATCACGATTCATGATTTTTGATTCATGATATTTATGAATTATGAATTACGAATCACAATTCATGATTTTTGATTCATGATATTTATGAATTATGAATTATGAATCACGATCCGCGATGTGTGATTTGTGATTTATGAATAAAAACCATGAATTATGAATTATTATGAATTATGAATTATGAATTATGATGTGCTGTTACTGATATTTGTGAATTATGAATTATGAATTGTGGTTTATTTATGGTTCCTGATTTCTGCTTCATGAATCATTGTATTTATGATATTTATGATATTTATGATATTCATGATTTATAATTTATAATTTATGAATTGTGAATTGCTTTTATGAATTATGAGTTATGAATTACCTTTTATGAATCATGATTTATGAATTATAATTTATGATATAATAAACCACAGAGCCTAGGGCCTGCCAATCAAGAAACGGAATAGAAATCCTAATTCAAAATCAGGAACGGAATCGAAATCTTGATTTCAAAATCAGGAACGAAATTGAAATCTTGATTTCAAAATCAGAAACTGAATCGGAATCTAGATTTCAAAATCAGAATTCAAATATTGATTTCAAAATCAGAAATGGAATCAAAACCTTGATTTCAAAAATCAGGAATGGAATCGAAATCTTGATTTCAAAATCAGGAACGGAATCAAAAGCTTGATTTCAAAATCAAGAATGAATCAAAAGCTTGATTTCAAAATCAGGGACAGAATCAAAAGCTTGATTTCGAATTCAGGGGCATAATCAAAAGCTTGATTTCGAAATCAGGAACGGCATCGAAATCTTGATTTCAAAATCAGGAACGGCATCGAAATCTTGATTTCGAAATCAGGAACGGAATCGAAATCTTGATTTCAAAATCAGGAACGAAATTGAAATCTAGATTTCAAAATCAGAAACAGAATCGAAACCTTGATTTCAAAATCAGAAATGGAATCAAAACCTTGATTTCAAAATCAGGAACAGAATCAAAACCTTGATTTCAAAATCAGGGACGGAATCAAAAGCTTGATTTCGAATCCAGGGGCAGAATCAAAAGCTTGATTTCGAAATCAGGAACGGAAACGAAATCTTGAATTCAGAATCAGGAACGGAATTGAAATCTTGATTTCAAAATCAGAAACTGAATCGGAATCTAGATTTCAAAATCAGAAACAGAATTGAAATATTGATTTCAAAATCAGAAATGGAATCAAAACCTTGATTTCAAAATCAGAAATGGAATCAAAACCTTGATTTCAAAATCAGGAACGGAATCGAAATCTTGATTTCAAAAATCAGGAACGGAATCAAAAGCTTGATTTCAAAATCAAGAACGAATCAAAAGCTTGATTTCAAAATCAGGGACAGAAACAAAAGCTTGATTTCGAATTCAGGGGCATAATCAAAAGCTTGATTTCAAAACCAGGAACGCATCGAAATCTTGATTTCGAAATCAGGAACGGCATCGAACTCTTGATTTCGAAATCAGGAACGGCATCGAACTCTTGATTTCGAAATCAGGAACGGAATTGAAATCTCGATTTCAAAATCAGGAGCGGAATCAAAATCTTGATTTCAAAATCAGGAACGGAATCGAAATCTTGATTTCAAAATCAGGAACGGAATCGAAAGATTGATTCCAAAATCAAGAACGGAATCAAAAGCTTGATTTCAAAACCAGGGACAGAATCAAAAGCTTGATTTCGAAAATCAGAATCAAAATTGAAATCTTGAGGGTGAGCTCCCATTGCTTGTTCCCTGCCAACCTATCAGTTCGAAAGCACGTCAAAGTGCAAGTAGATAAATAGGTACCACTCCGGTGGGAAGGTAAACAGCATTTCCATGCTCTGCTCTGGTTTTGCCAGAAGCAGCTTAGTCATGCTGGCCACATGACCCGGAAGCTGTACGCCAGCTCCCTTGGCCTACAGAGCGAGATAAGCACGCAACCCCGCAGTTGTCCGCAACTGGACCTAACAGTCAAGAGTACCTTTATCTTTACCTACCCTGCCTATCTGACTGGGCTCCTCCTTACAGTTGGTTGGGGTGTATGTGAGCAGGACAAACAAGGGCTTGCCTTATCTTTGTGGTGAGGGTAAATTCCACTAATTTCTGGTATGTGTGGAAGTATATAATCCTGGTGGTGGCACAGGAATTCAACCTCCTCCAAGATCCTGTATTTGCTACTACTACAAGCCGTGGCTAATTTTCAACCATCAGCTCAAAGAGAACAATGACACACCTCAACGGTGTTTCAATCTCAGGAGCATAATAGAAGGGAAAAATTGGATGCTCCCAAAGGCCAGTGGGAACCAGCTTGCTATGTTTCAATATATGCTGTAAGCCACCCAGAGTGGCTGGGAAAATCCAACCAGATTGGTGGGTATTATTATTATTACTAATAATCCCACTCCCCACTACAACAATGCATCTGGAATAATGCTACATCATTATGAGCACTGCTTCAACCAACAAAACTTATTGTTTGAGGGGGCTTCTGAGATTTTTTGAGTTTGAAAGCTAAATTATCCCACAGACAGTCCTGATCTGCTGGGCAGATAAGGGATAAGGCAACCTCTCAAGTGACCTGGTCCTGGGCTGTATAAGGCATCATACATTACTACCAACACCTTGAACTTGGCCCAGTAGCCAAATGGCAGCCAGTGCAAATCCCCCAAGCCAGGTGTTAAATGTTGGTTTCCCTGCAGCTGCAGCCTCTGGACTAATCCCATGCATAGCCTCGCAGAGGAAAAGGCAGTGATCCAAAGGAGTTCCCTTTGGAGTTTTCCTGAATTGCAAGGGTTTGGACTAGTCACTAGATGATCCTGGGGGTCCCGCCCAACCCTACATAAAATAAAATGGTGCAATAAAATGGTGGCCTGCTTGTACAGACAATCCTCATTTTGTGCTCCATCTTCCTTGGGACAGCTCTTTAGATATTTGAAGATGGCTCTCATATCTCCTCTCACTCTTCTCCTTCATAAGGCTCGGTTTCCAGACCCTTGACCATGTTGGTTGCCCTCCTCTGCAGACGTTTCAGCTTATCAATATCCTTCTTAAATTGTGGCACCCAAAACTGTACACAGTATTCCAGCTTATTCTGACCAAGGCTGAGTAGAGCGGGACTATGATGTCAGCTGATCTGGACATTATACTTCTGTTGATGCAGAATATTTTACACCCCCACCTCCAGTCACTGCCTCCTTGGTCATGAGTAGTGACAGGGATTACCCTTATCTCCCTGGAAAAGTACAAAGAAATGAATTTGGAAGAGTGACATAATTTCCCAGTTGCTCTTTCAGCTCTATGAGTTTTTCAAGGTTCAGATTAATTCTGATGGATCTGAATTTTACCCAGATACTTTGGAATAGTGAAGGGGGGGTGTACACATGCACATACAGATTTTCTCTGTTTGTGGAAGGGTAAGAGATGGAACCAGAGGGAATGACAGCCTCAACATTTCCCAAAAAGTCCAAATGTGCCCATGAGCTTTAAAAGGTTGATGGCTGCATAGAGCCCATGAGCAGCCCCCTGTTTTCAGATTCTCTCCTTTTTTCCCCAACAATAGATGCAACATCCAGAATATCGAAGACAATGCCTTTGCTGGTCTCTGTAACCTTTCTGTCTTGATCCTGACTGCCAATCCTCTCCATTTCCTGGGTGCAACAGCTTTTCATGATTTGACATCCTTGAAAAGACTGGTAGCTGTACAAACTGAACTATACTCCCTGGACAACCTGCCCATTGGACAATTGACATCTCTCCAAGAACTGAATCTGGGAAACAACTACATTGATTCATTGAAGCTTCCTGAATATTTTTCCCACCTACTATTTCTAAAGTTTTTGAACCTCCAAGCAAACAAGATATCTTCCATTTCGGTAGGAGATTTGGATGCACTGTCAAGCCAGAACCTCACACTTGTGCTATCTAAGAATGACATAAAACATATTGAGGTAAATGCCATTGCAGGACTTCACCTTCAGAAACTATCTTTGAGAGGCTGCTTTGAGAGTAGCACCATTATGCAAGCCAGCCTTCAGAATCTGACTGGTTTATATGCCAACAGTTTAGTGTTAGGAGACTATAGGAACATTAAGAAGCTGCAGACTTTCAGTAAAGGTATCTTGGATGCCCTATGTCATATGCGCTTGCAGGAGATCACTCTCATCTGCACTAATGGTGATGTTGATAATACAGATGACCTCTCTCTTTGCTTGAACAACTTCTCCACTATACGACTGGTAGATACCTACATAAAAGACGTGTCAAATTTCCCAGAAAACTCAAGCATACGCCATCTTGAATTCAAGGACTCCAGATTTAGACAGGTGCCTTCAGTGAGGTTGTCTTCCTTGAAGGAGCTAAGATCACTCCACATCACCCGCACCAAACAGCTTGTTGAATTTGAGGAGGACTTTCAGGGACTGCAGAAGCTCGAGACCCTGGATCTCAGTCAGAATGCTCTTACTGCTGACCTTTGCTGGCTCTGCCTCAGAAAAGGGGTTCCAAATTTGAAGTATTTGAATCTTAGCTTCAATGTTAGAATCAGTTTAGAGCCTGAGTGCTATGGCCTCCCCAAACTGGAAATGATGGATTTACAACATACCACACTCAGTGGAGCAGGAGAGCTCCCTGTTTTTCTGTGCCTTCCAAATCTCATCTACCTTGATATTTCACACACCCACACAAATATTCAGTCAGAATGCACATTTTGTGGGTTGAAAAGTCTGCAAGTGCTGAAAATGGCTGGCAACACCTTTGAAAACAATAAGTTGCTTAACACCTTAAAGAACCTCAGCAGTCTGCGAATCTTGGACATTTCCAATTGTCGGCTGCAATATCTCTCCCTTAATAGCCTAGCCAGCCTCCATGAGCTCCGCGAACTGAACATCAGTCATAACAAGCTCCTGGGCCTCCATCCAGAGGCCTATGTCCACCTCCAAGCCCTCACTATCCTGGATTTCCATAGCAACCAGTTGTCTGTTTTAACAGAGAAGGATCTACAGAATTTGCCCAGCAGCCTGAAGAATCTGGACCTCTCTCAGAATCTTTTTGATTGCTCCTGTGACAACTTGCATTTCTTGCAGTGGGCCAAAGAGAACAGGAACCTCCTCCGGCATGTCGAAAACATGATCTGCCACAGCCCCAAGCACTTAAGAGATGCCCGTCTGGTGAATTTTGACCTAGCTTCTTGCCGTGTCAGTACAGCCACAGTGGCTATCTCAATGTCCATTTCTGTGGTTCTAGTCTTATCTTTGATTCTGGTTTATAAGTACTATTTTCACCTGTATTATTTGGCAGTGTTGCTTGGTGGACGCCGTCGCTCTGCTGAGGAGGACAATGTCTACGATGCTTTTGTCATTTACTCCAGCAGAGACCAGGAGTGGGTGAGACGGGAGTTGGAGGAAACTCTAGAAATGGGAGTGCCTAGTTTCCGCCTCTGCTTCTTCTATCGCGATTTCATCCCTGGAGTGCCTGTCATCACCAACATTATCAAACAAGGCTTCCAGAGCAGCCGGAAAGTCATCACTGTTGTCTCTAGTCACTTCCTGGAGAGCCGATGGTGTAACTTTGAGCTCGAGGTAGCTCAGTCTTGGCAGCTGCTGGACAGCAAAGCCAGTATGATCTGGGTTGTCCTAGATGGGACGGACAAAGCAGTTCTGCAGCGGAAGTTGGGCCTGTTCCGCTACTTGCGGAGGAACACCTATTTGGTGTGGAAGGACTCTGAGTTGAACCGGCATATATTCCTGAGACAGCTGCGGTCAGCCTTGCTTAATGGCTAAACATGGACAAGGAAGAACTGAAGCTAATGTTAGTAGGTTAATGTTAGCAGGCTAGGGCCATATCTCAATTTTTCTGTTGCCGTGAGCTAGCCACCAAGTCAGGGCCGACACTTTGCTGGCTGAGGCAAAGGACAAGATGGTACCCTCCACCAAGGCACATGCAGAAAGCAACTGGATAGTTAGTGGAATTGTACTCCAATACTGGTGAAAGGACAGTGACTTCCACTGCAGTTGAGGGCAGAAGGAAAACGTAAAGTGTACAAGGCAGGCCACTCTCAGCTCCATCCACTCTCTGCCCCTCAGCATCTGCCAACTGAGGCAGATGCCTCACTCTGCCTCATTGTAGGGCCCTCCCTGCACCAAGTGAAGGCAATGTTTGAGAACAAATGTTATGAAGGGTTACTTTATTGAGCCTTGAATAATTTCCATCTGGGAAGCAATGTGATGCACTACAAATGTCCTTCTTTACTGGGGGCAGTCTCTATTCCTTGACTCGGTTGAATTTATGTTTTTCCCCTCCCCATTTCTTTGCCTTTGGGGATGTCATTTATAAGTTTTCAGTGGGGGCTAGTCCATTTGGGCAAATGGAGCATGGCCCCACCAACCTCTGTGAGCCCTCAACTTGACCCCACCTGCCTGCTTTTCTGGTTTACAACCTGTCCAGGGGGGGGAGCACTGCCTGCCAGCTTCCTCCTCCTCAGTCTCTGTGTTATCCCACTTGCAGAACTCAGCAGGGAGGAGGATGGAGAGGATAGGCAGGTCATATGCTCTGGCTTTATCTAGAGATGCTTTCTGCCCCACCAGTCCAGTGGGCACTACCTCCTGCTGTTGCTTATCCTCCATGGCTCAGCACCCTCCCCATAATCCCTAGTATGTGTGTGTGTGTGTGGAAGGGAATGGCTCCCTGTTTCTAGCATGGATATAAAAACGTGAACATGAACTTTTAGTGGGAAGCTACTGTTTTGCACACCCAGCTGCTGAGGTATATTTTTGAACTGCTGATACCATATTATCACTCACTCCTCCATAGTATATCTTTACTCTGATGAACAAACACACTTTCGGCTTATAAATTCATGGGATGCAGCCTACTGCTGAGTATATCAATGCACAAGGCAGAGTAGAGCCTTCAGCAATGTGTATAATGATATTTCAGGGTGCAGGGTAGAGACCTTGGCATGGTAATAGGGATGCTACCAAGGTGTCACTATTCTGATCAGTAAAATTCTGGAGGATGTGCAGGGTCAGTGGGTGGGGGACAAGGGAATGTTCTGGTTGGATGACCCTAATAAAAGAATTTAGCCTTTATCCTTGGGGAAATGTGTATGTGGTGTATGTGGTGAGGGATCTTTAAGAGGGGGAAGAGGAACATGGTGCCCTTCACTTTGCCTCCCATCAGCCCCAGCCAGCATGGCTAGTGGACAAGTATGATGGGAATTTTAGTGCAACAGCACCTGGAGGTCTAGAGGTCCAGAGGTTCCCCTTCCCTTCCATAAGGAGAGCATTTCAGAAGCTGCATCCACTGGCCCATTCCTCACCTGAACAGTCTCTTCCTCCACCTCTGATATGACCTGTGTCCCCTTCTCCATCTCTGAGGGCTCTGACCTTTCCTCTGCCCTGGTTCCTGCCTCATGGGTGGTGTGAAACCCCATAACTGCCCCCCTCTTCTGGGTCAATCCATGACTTACTGAAAATGAAACAAAAATGAGTTGAATTGTGTATTACTAACAATAATAAATGGGAAGCAGAGAGAGAGTAAGATAGGCTCCTTTATTTATTCAAGGTTCTATATTGTCTATGCCTAGTAAAAGGAAGAGGGAATAACATTATTATTATTATTGGGTGAAGGGTATGTAGCCATAGGCCTGGAGCAGACGTGGCCCCCATCCCTACAAACAGTATGGCTGTCACACTCCTGTTTCATGGGAGGTAACCAATGGTTCCCTATTCAGGTGCTTTGTGGAAACAGAGTTGCTTCCTGAGACATTGTACAGGAAATAAACAACAAACAAACAAAAATATATGACTTTCCCCAAGGGCAGTGTTTATTTGTTCATTACAGCAAATAGGTTTTTGAAAAGAAGTGTTTTACTGTGTTTTGATCTGCTTTTTAACTTATTGTTGATTTTAAATAGTTTTGAATGTTTAAAGAGTTATTTTATAATGCTTGTAACTGATATTCTTTTTGTAAACAACTCTGAGGTTTTATTATAATCCAGCGCTGTATTAATTTGTTAAATAAATAAATAAATAAATAAATAACATAATGAATTAGAAAAGGAGAATGCCTCTTCTAAAATGTAGAATTCTTCTTCCAAAATGACTGTTGCCACCCACAGCCTTCCCCCTTTAATAAGTACTATTATTATTATTATTATTATTATTATTATTCACCTTCTAATCTGCTAATCTGGACGCGGGTGGTGCTGTGGGTAAAACCTCAGTGCCTAGGACTTACCTATCATATGGTTGGTGGTTTGAATCCCCGTGGCGGGGTGAGCTCCCGTCTTTCGGTCCCAGCTCCTGCCCACCTAGCAGTTCGAAAGCACCCCTAAGTGCAAGTAGATAAATAGGTACCGCTTTATAGCAGGAAGGTAAATGGCGTTTCCGTGTGCTGCGCTGGTGCTGGCTTGCCAGAGCAGCTTCGTCACACTGGCCATGTGACCCAGAAGTGTCTGCGGACAACACTGGCTCCCGGCCTCTTAAGTGAGATGAGCGCACAACCCTAGAGTCGGACACGACTGGCCCATATGGGCAGGGGTACCTTTACCTTTAATCTGCTAATCAAGTTAATCAAAATGTGTGCAGTGGAATAATCCAATGAATTAATCAGCTCAACACCTCTGCCCTCATCATCTGGTATTTAGTGCTGTGGCATTCATGGTCTGTTTGTGGGCGTCCCAGTAAGAAGCATCTGCTGGGGTGCTCTGAGGACATGTTGCTGTTCTAAATGGGTCTTTGATCTGATCCAGTGGCTGATCTTCTTTTCTGCTTAAAGTGAAGTAAACAAGGACATTGCTCAAGGTCCTTATGACTGAGGAAAGAAGAGAAAGCTTAGGACAATGTCAATATTAGCCTGGATTTCAGAAGCTACAGCTTTAAATTAAGGAACAAAAGGTAGGGGAGAATCAGTTTGCTACTGAAAATGACTGCACAGGCATCTTTCTCTCCCTCCCTCCCTCCCCTTCCTCTCTCTGTGGGTCCTTGACAAACAATTCACAGTGTAAATATACTTCTGCCTCAAATCACACTGTCCTAAGATTCTTCTTCCTTTTTTGTATTATCATTATCATAATGGGGTTCTGAAAGCCTGAGAGCAGCTGGGAGAATGATAATAAGAGTTTACGATGGACGTGTTGTTTATAGGGTAAGTGTTTGCTGAATACAGAACCAGGCTACAGTGAGTCGCTTGGGACCATATTGTGTATTGGAATACACAGCGAAAGGCAGATCAGCACATACAGAAGACCAAGCTGGAGAGTTGGGGGTAGGGACAGGGGAATGTTTGTTTGTTTCATTTGTTATAGATCTCAATTTCATAAAAATACAGCAAGACGTTATGCAGCACACAAAATTGCAGTAAGATAAAACAATCAATAAAACATTAAAAACAAAAGAAAAGAAAACAACCATCAATAAATACAAGTTTGTAAAAAGAAATTCACATCTCAAAGGCCTGTCTGGAATAATGCTGCTTTTTATTCCTGCTGAAGCTCTACTGGCAGGGAGATCCACAGGGCAGGGCCTGCCACTGTAGAGGCTCAATTCCTAGTAACGGCCAACCAAACCTCTGCCATATTGGGAACCACAATAAGTAGTTGACAAACTTAATGTGAGCAAACAGTGTGATGCAGGAGCAAAATAGGCTAGTTACAGTTCTAGGCTGCATCAACATAAGTTTAGCGTCCATATCAAAGGTTCCATGCTATTCTGCCTTTGTCAGACCCCACATGGAGTGTTGTATATAGTTTAAGAAGCATATTGACAAATGGGAACATGTACAGATGGGGGTGACCAAGATGATAAAGGATATTCTAACTAAAGCAGAGGCTCCCAAACTTATTTTGTCTACCACCCCCTTTTCAGGAAAAAAAAAATACTCAGTGCCCCCTGGAAATCCACCTTATTTAAGCAAACAAACAGAACGATGCAGTGACAAATTTACACTCTTTTATGTTTCTATACTTGTATCTATGTCCTACAACACATTGAAGAAAGATGATGTAAATCAGACACATCAGTAAGTGCCATTACACAACAGATGTAACATGTATAAATGGTTTTTCAAAACTGGGCAAGGAGGTGGCCTAGGCCCCCTTATTTTTATTCAGCACCCCCCAATTGTACCTAAGGCTACTACAGTACCCCTGGACTGTTCCAGTGCCCTCCAGGGGGTGGTATCACCCACTTTGTTTGACAGTGGAATGGACTGCCTCAGGAGGTGGTAGGCTCTCCTTCATTGGAGGTTTTTAAAGAGAGGTTGGGTGGCCATTTGTCTGGGGTTCTTTGGCTGTGGTTCCTTCATTGCAGGCGGTTGGGCTACTTGACCTTTGGGGTACCTTCCAACTCTACCATTTTATGATTCTAAGTGCCCCATCGAAGGCTCTCGGGAATCGAGTTGGCACAAAAGGATTCAGGTAGTCCTTAAAGTACTTTAGGCTTAAATTGTTTTGGCTTTTTGCAGATTAACACATACCTGGCTTGGCAGCAAATTGACAACACGTGCATGACTGAATGCTCCACAAATCAAAAATCTTCTGCCAATGAGAAGCTACAAAGCTAGGGAGATTGGTTCTTTTCTAGGGACAGATCAATCCATTAGTTTTGGATCCTCTCGATTTCTAATTTTTCAGATTCTAAATTCAGTGCTCCAGGTTTTGTACTTTTAAAAAAATGCCTGTATGAAAATATGTCAGCAAGGATTCTATCTGTCATTAAACAATTTGTCTGGAGGTGAGAACTGCTTGTCAGACAATGCCTCTCCCCTCCTGACCAATACATTGATCCCCTGGGTTCTGTCTAAGTGTCTCTGTGCACGGGTACTTCCAGAGCTCACTTGCTATTAGCCCCATTGCCAAAGCCTGGGCAGCCAGAGTAGATGTCTACTGTTTTCTTTGAGGTTGGAAAGTACATGTTTTAGGACCCACCCTCTTCTTTCTACTGTAGATTGTGTTAACTGATTTTGATATTTTTCAGTTGCATTGGCCATCAGCTTAAAGGTAAAGGTACCCCTGCCCATACGGGCCAGTCTTGCCAGACTCTAGGGTTGTGCGCCCATCTCACTTAAGAGGCCGGGGGCCAGCGCTGTTCGAGGACACTTCCGTGTCACGTTGCCAGCATGACAAGCTGCATCTGGCGAGCCAGCGCAGCACACGGAACGCCGTTTACCTTCCTGCTGGTAAGCGGTCCCTATTTATCTACTTGCACTTAAGGGTGCTTTCGAACTGCTAGGTTGGCAGGCGCTGGGACCGAACGACGGGAGCGCACCCCGCCGCGGGGATTCGAACCGCCGACCATGCGATCAACAAGTCCTAGGCACTGAGGTTTTTACCCACAGTGCCACCCGCGTCCCGGCCATCAACTTGGATGGCTTTAAAAGACAGATTCATGGAGGATGAAACTAGCATGATGTCTATGTTCTGCCTCCAATGTCAGGGGCACCACTGGCAGAGGAAGAGGCGGGTGAGGGAGTGCATTGCCTCCGGCACCACAATCGCCATGGTGTGCCATTGCGGCTGCCCCCCTGCACTGGGCACCACACTCCCAGGATGTGCACCATGCCCCTGCGGACGGTGTGCCGTGCCCCTGGGACATGCACCATGCCTCTGTGGGTGGCGCGCTATGCCCCGGGATGTGCACCAGTCATGCCCCCGCCTGCTTTCTGCCCCCAGTGCCGGAGCATGAAGCTCCGCCATGAGGGGCATTATTTCTCTGAATACCAGTTGCTGGGACTCACAAGTGGTCAGGGAGCTGTTGGGTCCTGCTAGTAGGTTTCCCATAGGAATCTGGTTGGCATCTGGTTGATAAAAACAGGATTCTGGACTAAAAGGGGCATTGGCATAATCCTGCAGACTCTTATGCTGTTACTCCCCTTGGGATTTTATGGCGAAAGACTGGAAACAAAATTAAATAATACCAACAACAATAATAGCAGCCCTTTACATGTTGAGATCTTGATCACATTTGTTTTGTAATAAAAGATTACTATGAAACATATGAACTCCCCCCCCCCCCTAAGAAAAGCAATATGTAACTATTCTAAACTAGCAGGGAGGGCCTAGCACGTCTTGGGAACTTTTAGAAACAAACAAACAACAAAAATAAATCTGATTTTTTTAAACCGTTAGTGTAATTTGTTAATTTGGACCTGTCACCCCAAGGATTGGGTGAAGTCATGCCAAAGTCACATTTTGGTGTGGCATCTTGATTCAAAACATCAACCTAAGAATCCACCCACCCCCAAACACCACATGAGTCCTCAGGTCAAGTTTGGTGATGATATCTCAAGAGGTGGCTGAACTTATTCCAAAAATGGGCAAAGACACACACTAAAGTCATGTTTTTAGTCCATCATCTTGATTCAAAATGGCACCTGGCATCCAAATTGTCTATGAAGAAATCCTTGTACTGAGTTTGATGACAATATATCAAGAGGTGGATTAACCTGCAGAGAACATGCAGACAAACCATTTTCCAAAATACATAGTAGATAAAATAAGTTTTGCTAGGACTCACTGACCCAGAGAAAAGGATGCAGGTAGTTGTGGGAGAGATATAGATAGCCTTTGCGGTGCTAGCTGGCTATGCAGGGGTAAACCTTTTCAGCTGTTGAGAAGCAAACCATGGTTTTTCTCCATCAGTTATGAAAGAGAAGGTTCCTTTCTTTATTTCAAATATTCTTTAAGCCCTTTGGAATGATCTGCCCTGAATGTAGGAGATTAGACATAATTCCCCTGTCAATGCTTGCTTCTGACTAGCTGACAACTTATGCCTTCAGAGATCCCCTAAACTCATGGCTGAATATATTAGACAGAGGACAAGGGATGGGTACCAATTAGGATGGGAGAGAAGCAGGTGGGTTTTCTAGCAGCTGGATATTCAGTTCAATGTAATCACATGGAACAATGGCCAATGTGTATTTCCCCCTTCCTTGTCAACCTGAAATGGGGGCAGTGAAGGACAGGATTGGCTTTAAGAAGCAACTGGATAGCAAATTATTATACTATCTGGCCACTGATGCCCCATGGAGCATGACCTGATCTAACCTCCATTCTGGCAGTTTGAATATATTCACCCCTGCTAACACCAGTTTTGTCTCAATGCTGTGTTGTCCTGGAATAGCCTCTAGATCTTGTTGGACAACACCATGACCAATGGGATGACAGGAATTGTAGTCCAAAAACATCTGGAAGGCCACAGGCTCCCCACCCCTGGACTATGGGGGTGGGGATGGGTCAGAAACTATGCCTTGTAACTCAATGGTACAGTACAAGCTTTGGCTGAAAAGTCCTAGGTTCAATACTCATAGGATCATAGACCTGGAGAGTTGGAAGGGACCCCAATGGCCATTTAGCCCAACCCCCTGCAATGCAAGAATTTCAACTACAGCATCCATGACAAATGGCCATCCAACCTTTGCTTAAAAACCTCCAAGGAAGGAGAGTCTACCACCTCCCGAGTGAGACCATTCCACTCTTGAACAGTTCTTACTGTCATATGTTTCTTACTTCCTGATGTTTAGTCAGAACCTCCTTTCTTGTAACTTGAAGCCATTGGTTCGAGTCCTACTCTCCAGAGTAGGAGAAAACAAGCTTGCTCCATTTTGCTTGGGACAGCCCTTGAGATATTTGAAGATGGCTATCATATCTTCTCTCAGTCTCCTCTTTTCCAGGCTAAACATACCCAACTTCCGTAGCCATTCCTCATAAGGTTTCCAGACCCTTGATCATATTTGTTGCCCTCCTCTTCACACGATCCAGCTTGTCAATATCCTTTTTAAATTGTGGTGCGCAGAACTGGACACAGTACTCCAGGTGTGTCCTGGATCAGGGTCTACTTAAAGGGCCAGGTACCAGCAAAGGAGCTGGTGAGGCCTGGCAGCCCACCACACCTGGCCATCTCATTTCAGATGGAATGGGGCACCAGTGTCACTTCCCGATGACCTGTAAGCAACAGGTACTCTTTTCCAGGGGAAAACTGGGGGGGGGGGGGGCAAATGCAGTCCATGCCTAGAGTGCACAGGACAAACAGAAAACCAGTGGACCTGTGCTTTCTAGGCATGGGACAAGCGGAAGTATGGACAAGCTGTTGCTTCCCAGTGCTTTTCACCATCCTATGCCTTACTGAAACAAGTCTAAGGTCACACCCAGTGCTTTTTAAAGCATACCCCTAAACATTTTCTGAATCTTTGTACAGTGGACGCTTCGGTTGCGAACGTGATCCATGCGGGATGCACGTTCACAACTTGCAGCATTTGCATCCTGCGCCTGCACGTCTGCACATTTGCAGGGTTGCGATTCTGCGCTTCTGCGCATGCATGACCCCTGAAACCCAGAAGTAACCTGTGCTGGTACTTCCGGGTTTCAGCGGTCCGCAACCTGGAAAAAAAATGCAATCTGAAGCGTCTATAACCCAAGGTATGACTGCACTTTTGTCCATTTACTGTATTTATTTTTCCCAATTTGAACTATAAAATGGTAACTTTCTTGAGTCAAAATGAGAGTACCCCTAAACATTTTTTTTAAAGCACTGGTCACATCTACACCATAGTTTAAAGCACTCTTATACAACTTATAGTCACAGCTCCCCCCAAAGAACCCTGAGAGCTGTACTGACAAGGGTGCTGGGAATTGTTACTCTGTGACAAACAGAGCAGCTCCTAGGATTCTTTGGAGGAAAGCTTTAAGCATGCTTTAAATGTATGGTGTAGATGTGACCCAATTTTGGATGGGGAAGTGAGTGTGTTGTACAAGAGCTATAAACAAACTTTAATTGTGCAACCTGAATTTGTTAGAATGTGCTTGAACACAGCAATGGTCTGAAAGCACTCCAGAATACTGGGGTACACTCTAGTACTGGTCTCCTCTTTGCTTTTGGGTGCTTCTGGTAGCACCCAGACAGTCTGATAAAATATGTTTTTGTCACATTCATCTGCTGACATGATACCTTAAAAAAGAGAGGGAAAAACCTCCTCACTGTATGGATAACAAATACAATGATATAATTGGTCCCAAGATCCTACAGGGTAAATTATCTTGGGACAGAAGCCACCAAACACAATATTCCGAAGACCAGTCAAAAGAAAGGCAGCATTAAAAAAAAAAAAAAAAAAAAAAAACCTCCCCTCCAAAGAGTGATGTTAACACTGGCAGGCTTTTAGTTAAGGGTGGGTTTAAAAAAATAAAAAATAAAATCTGGAGAGCTTATGTTGCTGACCCAGTTTTTGTAAATACACACACTCAGCGCCACAATCCCCATCTTTAATAAGTCTGTGGCATCGAAAGCAGGTTTTGATGTAAAGTGAAGCTGGCAGGGGAGTTGAGCAACCTCTGTGCTTCTTCTTTAGCTGTGCCAAGATTGCACTCAAGGTGGCTTCAACCTTCAGTAAGGCTTGTCGTTATTTTTATCCACATGTATATGTATCTAGAGATCCACAGAGTCTATGCTAATAGTAGCAATCTCAATTCTCCAGTTCTCTGATCCTTACATAGCCCAAATACTACCATCCACACACAAGAGAGAGGAAACACCATGCTTTGCAGAAGTAAAATAATCCCAAACCCTTAGGAGATACTCCCACCCCATCCACACCAAATAATAGTTTAATAGGTAAGAATGAGTCCAGGTTCTAATTGTTTTCAGTCTTAAATTCAACTCTCCATATTTCTGCAGTTATTTGAATAATTTTTTTAAAAGAAAGTGAAACATTTTCAGCATTTTAGTGCTAATTTCCTCTAAAATGTACATTTTGGTATGCACAGGCAGCCTGCATGCATTTCATTCATGCATTCTTTTTATTTATATGCTGCTTTACCACAAAAAAATCATGCTCAAAGGATTCATTTCAAATAGCAAATATAATAACATACCAAAAAAACACATTCCAATACAGTGGTACCTCGGGTTGCAGACGCTTAAGGTTACAGATGCTTAAGGTTACAGAGACTTCGGGTTACAGAGGCTTCAGGTTACAGACTCCGCTAACCCAGCAATAGTACCTTGGGTTAAGAACTTTGCTCCAGGATGAGAACAGAAATCACGCGACGGCGGCGCAGCAGCAGTGGGAGGCCCCATTAGCCAAAGTGGTACCTCAGGTTAAGAACAGTTTCTGGTTAAGAACGGACGTCCGGAACGAAGTAAGTTCTTAACCCGAGGTACCACTGTACTATAAAGATAATAAAATTACTTTAAAACATGCAGCATCCAATAGCAAAAATTACAAGGGAACTTCACAGTTTCACCATAGTTCTAGAAACACCCAGGGGTGGAGGAAAGGGGAGCTGTGGGGGCAGCTGCTCCTGGTGTCACCACTGAGGGGGGTGACAAAATGCTGGGCAGCACTCACCGCGGGGCCTGCAGTGCGCCCACAGGCTCTGCACTGCCCCAAATGGTCTGCCCGCCGCCTCCCCCTCAGCTGTAGGGCAGCTGAGTGGGATGAGGCAGGTAGACTCCTCAGAGGCCCCACACAGCATCCTGCTCTGGCTGGCCCCATCCCTGCCGGCAGCTGGCCCCGCCCCTGGGTGCAGGGCACGCCCACTGCCCCAGGCGCTTGATCAGTTTGCTCCGCCACTGAAAACACCTCTCCCATGATGTTGCTCACAGTCCTTCTCCTGGGTTTCTTATAAGGCTTCTAAGAGAAAAGGGTGGGGTAACTGGAAAGACCCCTCCCATGATGTTGCTCACCTGTCTCCCTCCTGCCCACATGCTTAATTAGACATAAGGTAAAGGTACCCCTGCCCATACGGGCCAGTCTTGACAGACTCTAGGGTTGTGCGGTCATCTCACTCTAGAGGCCGGGAGCCGGCGCCGTCCGCAGACACTTCCGGGTCACATGGCCAGTGTGACATCGCTGCTCTGGCGAGCCTGCACCAGTGCAGCACACGGAACGCCGTTTACCTTCCCACTATAAAGCGGTCCCTATTTATCTACTTGCACTTTAAGGGTGCTTTCGAACTGCTAGGTGGGCAGGAGCTGGGACTGAACGACGGGAGCTCACCCCGCCACGGGGATTTGAACCACCGACTATACGATCGGCAAGTCCTAGGCACTGTGGTTTTACCCACAGCGCCACCCGCGTCCCTTAATTAGACATACAAACCCTAATTAAAGGCTGTGCCATGCTGCCAATTGAGTTCAGGCTCTGGATCCAGGTTGGGTTGCACTGAATCATTTCAGGTTGGATAGGGGCTGCTTTTAAGTTCTAGATTGGGCCTCAAATTGGATTTGGTGACCATGCTCAGCCCTACCAGATACTCTGGCAAAGAATAGCCAACAGATGCCCAATTATTAATTAATCTGCCTATCTTTTCTGGAGCAAAAGCACACTACATTTATAAACTTGTCATTTATTAAAATGCAACAATGTGAAACAATCAAAGAAAGAGACTGGTTCAGTAGTTAAAATGGAAACATAAAAGGATTATCTGCCAGGAAGGATATGAAGCTTGATTAATAGTTTTCAGGGGTTACTCAAGCCACATTATTTTGTAAAAATGCACTCCCACAAGATGCAGTGATGACCAACACCTTGGGTGGCTTTTACATAATTCATGGATGGAGGGTAATGCTCTATCAATGGCTATGTTCTACCTCAAATGTGGGAGGCAGTGTGCCTCTGAATACCAATTGCTAGAAATCACAAGTGGGAGAGAGTGATGTTGCACTCAGTTCCCACTTGTGGGCTTTCCAGGGGCATCTTGTAGGCCAGTGTGAGAACAGGATATTGAACTGGATGGGCACCTGGGCTGACTCAACAGGGTTCTTCTTATGTGACATTTTGTCTAGTCTGCATCTGCCAAGTAGGCAGAAAGCAACGTGCCTGGGTCATGAAAATGACCTTTGGATTGAGTATCTCTTCGTTAATTCTCATGCAGTCCATTACTGTTCCTTTAGGCTGATTTGGAAGCAGTCAGATCGGGCTATGGCAATCATGTTCAAGTCACCTTGAGCATTGTAAAGGCTTGCATGCCTGGCAGGGATTTCTCTCTCCCTCTGTTCTTGTTCATTGGGAAAGGTTTGTGCAGCAGAAATGCTCGGTGTGCTGTCAGCGAGTAGAGCTGCATTCTTGGAGTTGAAGGAAAACAGCACCTCCAAGTTTGCAAGCAAAGCAGGTGAGAAACTCTACTCCCCTAAAAATCCAATCCTACAATCAAGCTTCTTCAGACCTGATTAAAGAGGGGCTGGACAAAATGGAATATGTTTGCAAAAAGTCCAATATAAGAGTAATAACAGTAGAATAATAGAATCATAGAACTGTAGAGGAGCACAGCCAGAGAACCCCTGGCATCCAGACGCTGTCTGAAAACCTCCAACGAAGGAGTCTACTACCTTCTGAGGTAGTCCGCTCCATTGTTAAGCAATCCATTGGTTCAGGTCCTACCTTCTGAGGCAGCAGAAAATAAGCTTGCTCTATTATAATGATTATAATTATAATAATTATTATTTTAAGAAATGCACACACATTCTAACTTCTCCCAAATAACTTTTGCAGGTTGTCTCTTACTGTTTCCCTAGTAACTCCAACCATTTATTTATGGACCGCAATAAAGCCTCTGTGTGTGTGAACTTATTTATGTGCTTATTGATTTTCCTCCTCTTCAAATGGGTTTTTGGTTGGGGGCAGAGTGAGAAGCAGCAAAAGGTTAAAAAAACTTCATCTCTCGAGAGATAGCGATTTTTTAGGCAATTATTTGCATTAATTCATTAATTTGTTTATTCATTCATTCGTTTGTTTGTTTGGTTAAACTGTAGTATTTTTGTGGTTTAATAGAAATTGTCTTTGCAATATTTGCCCCAGAGGCTACTTAGGGGAAATCAGTTGCCTGCCCCAAGTTTTTGCCAGCTGTGGCCCCCATCATCACAACAGCCATCATTATCACAGAGTATTGGAAATGACAGCCACAGGTCCTGTAACTATGGTAATAAAATACTCATGTAACAGGTGTTTACTCTTTTCTTGCAACATCAAATTTTCTCATGAAAAGGGGCATCTTTTCACTGCAATTTATTCTGCACTAACTACTCCTTAACATTGTTGAACTTTACTTTCTTTCCCTCTAAAGTATCATGGCTCTCTAAAATGTTTGCTGCCCAAATCTGGAAAAAGGTGTAGGAAGAGAAGAGCTTCTAATGAAATTAGTAATCTCTGTGAAGTTGGGCAACGGGGTGAGGTAGGGACAGGTTATAATAAGCCAAGTTCTGGCTGGCTTAAGGCAGATGCTGGAAAATCTCTTGCTCACCAGATGTTGTTGGACTGCAGCTCCCATCATCCCTTTACAGTGGTCATGCTAGGTGGGACTGATGGGAGTTGGAGTCGAAGCATGAACAGCCACAGGTTCTCATTCCCTGGCTTAATGGGACTGATATAGTCATATAGGATACATGAGGATATGCATCATCAGAATGGGAGGAGGGAGTATGTCAGGAGTGCCAGCTTGGCCCCACAGCCATGGGTGCCCAGGACCGTAGGTGCTATGTAGTGCATGACCCTGGAACCAAAATTTGTGGGTACCCGGCCTGTTCATGGGGAATTTTATGGGTACTCAGGGCTTCTTCTGTGTCCTTTCCATCCAATTTGGTTTTGTAGCTCCCTAGTTTCTGAGCAGGGATAGATGAATATGCCAGTTTTGATTACTCTCAGCTTCTTATTTTTCTCCCAATTTTAAATTCAGTCCACATTTCCTCAGCAATTTTCAAAGAAAATCCTCATGAAAATTCACCAGCATTTTAGTTTGAATTTCTCTGAAAGTACACATTTATGTATACTATTTTGGCAAGTACACAACTTCCCCTAATATGTATGTTAACTTCACTAACGTACAGATTTTGTGCACATTTTTGTACAAGTTGATTCGTGAGCTGTATCATAAAATGCATAGAAATGCAAATTCCAAAGGATAGCTTTGTTTTGATTCATGTAACTAGTTTGAAAAGTGTGACTCTGCATGTCTTAGGAAGATGGGCAGATGAGAAAAATAGAGAGTGGTGGGGAGTCACCAGTCCACTGGAATGGATCCAGGAAAAGGTGATAAAAATGATTTAAGGGCTTAGAGAAGGGGTTGACCTATGTGGAAGGATTAAAGGAACTAATTATACACCACTCAGATAAAGAATGACTAAAGAGGTGGTTTAATAATCTCCTGTAAATACTTGGAGGGTGTCAGCATGAAAGATGGAGGCAGAATTATTTAGGGTAGTTCATTGGAGAGTTCATTTGAGTTAAAGGGGTGGTAGGAATCAGCAAATAACACTTAATCCTGCCATTAGGCCAATCAGCTCGATGATAAACAAGATGGGAGAAGGCTGAGTGATGGTGCAGGACTAAAATGCAGGCACAACTAGAGATGGGGGAGAAATTAGTCCATTTTGCCTTTTTGCAAAATTTAAAAGCTCAGAACACAATAAAAAAAAGTTTAAAATCACATATACATTAAAAAGCAGTTCTAGTTGTTCATTTACTTTTCAGAAGGGAACCCTTCTGACCTAGGGATGACCATCTGTCAGTATATTATACCAGTTTCCTCAACTGGGATATTTCAAGGGGCCGCAGATGAAATTATATAATTTATATAATTATAAAAATAATAATTATAAAAAATATAAATAAGACAGGTTCTATTTACAAACAAAATAGCTACCTTTCTACTGGTAGGACAGAGGGGCCACAGGAAGGAAACAAGGTCAGAAGGGGGCCACGGTCAGAAAAAGGTTGAGAAACACTGGATTATACTACTCCTAGGTGCTATTGAAGCTGAGGCTCCAATACTTTGGCCACCTCATGAGAAGAGAAGACTCCCTGGAAAAGACCCTGATGTTGGGAAAGATGGAGGGCACAAGGAGAAGGGGACGACAGAGGACGAGATGGTTGGACAGTGTTCTCAAAGCTACCAGCATGAGTTTGACCAAACTGTGGGAGGCAGTGGAAGACAGGAGTGCCTGGCGTGCTCTGGTCCAGGGGGTCACGAAGAGTCGGACACGACTAAACGACTAAACAACAACAAAGGTGCTAGTCATTATATGTCATATTTTAATTGCTGCTGCACAAAATTAGCCACCTTGTATATTGGTCCCAGGGACGCGGGTGGCGCTGTGGGTAAAAGCCTCAGCGCCTAGGACTTGTCGATTGCATGGTCAGCGGTTCGAATCCCCGCGGCGGGGTGCGCTCCTGTCATTTGGTCCCAGCGCCTGCCAACCTAGCAGTTCGAAAGCACCCCCGGGTGCAAGTAGATAAATAGGGACCGCTTTCTAGCGGGAAGGTAAATGGCGTTCTGTGTGCTGCGCTGGCTCGCCAGATGCAGCTTGTCACGCTGGCCACGTGACCCGGAAGTGTCCTTGGACAGCGCTGGCCCCTGGCCTCTTAAGTGAGATGGGCGCACAACCCTAGAGTCTGGCAAGACTGGCCCGTATGGGCAGGGGTACCTTTACCTTTTATATTGGTCCCAGCTCCTGCCCACCTAGCAGTTCGAAAGCACCCTTAAGTGCAAGTAGATAAATAGGGACCGCTTACCGGCGGGAAGGCAAACGGCGTTCCGTGTGCTGCACTGGCTCGCCAGAGCAGCGATGTCACACTGGCCACGTGACCCGGAAGTGTCTGTGGACGGCGCCGGCTCCTGGCCTCTAGAGTGAGATGAGCGCACAACCCTAGAGTCTGACAAGACTGGCCCGTATGGGCAGGGGTACCTTTACCTTTTATATTATACTGGGATTATTATTTAGGAGCAGCAGAGTGGCAAGAAACAATTCAGAACTCCCAGTTTATTTCTGGCGTATAGGCAAGATAAGGTCAGAGCATAAATCTCTGTAAAACAAGCACTGGAGAAGCACATGTTCTACAATTTCAGTTTGGCCAGAGTCACAGGGACAGCATCTCTCCAAATAGGGGATTTTTCTATAGTGACCTTCAAGAACAGCAGAGGGGAGAGCACAGTATCGAGCCATGGTGAATGCCCTATGATGCTTAGGCAGATCCAGATTGCTTAAATACTCCTTAGGAGTTCAAAGATACTGACTGTAATCACTGACAATAAAGGAGAGGGACCTATCCAGATCCGTTTGGCTTTCTGTGTCTGTGATATGCTGTTTGATGGCTGATTTAGCCTGCTCATAGCTCATTCTGAACAGATGCTCAAAGGAAAAAGCCCAGAGCTAGAATTTTGGTCATAACTGTTTGATACCATGCAGATTGGAATTCATCTTTGAGAACAAAGGGAGGAAGCTCAGTAGGAAAAAACCAACAATAATCTTAGTCAATAGCTGAGGATAAACTTCCATACTCTGGCCTCTATGCTCAAGAGACCTTCCTCCAGCCCCAAGATAGCATTGATGACACCTCTAGGGACCTAACTTTAGATTGTATGCACTCCAGCGATGCCAAATTTGGAAAGAAACCTATGTAGCTGGGCACCATATAAGAGTTGGGCTATAGACTTTATTTCAAATAATTTCAATGCTGCCAGTATAAAATAGCCTTCTTTGGATCTATACAATTTTTGTATAGCCAATGAGCTCCTCTGAGCCTTGATAGTAACATAGTCCCCATGCACTTTCCTGCTTCCTGAGGTATTAAAGACTATACACAGGTATTTAAAGCAAGAGACCTTTTCTACTTTATGTTCCTCTATAGTCCAGCAGTGTTCCCTATGTTTTTTGGCAAATATATACAGTCGTACCTTGGCTCCCGAACATCTTGGGAATCAAACGTTCTGACTTCTGAATGATCGACAACCAGAAGTGAGTGTTCCAGTTTTTGAATGTTCTTTTGGAAGCCAAAAGTCCGATGGGGCTTCCACGGCTTCCAATTGGCTGCAGGATCTTCCTGCAGCAAATCAGAAGCAGCGTTTTGGAAGTTGAATGTTTTGGAAGTTGAACGGACTTCCAGAACAGATTCTGTCGACTTCTGAGGTACAGCTGTTTGTATAAATTGGCTAATACTGTCTTTTAATGGTTTATCTGTGTGCATTCTGTATAGTATTGATAGGATGTATATTTCTTTGTAGTGATAGCTGAAATGACCATGATGGCCACAACAACAAATAAACCTTGAAGATAAACATGCAAGTGTTGCTGATGCTGTTGTTTTTTTCAAAAAACTTTGTACATGTTTTTATTTATGAAATGGTCTGTTCTCATTGTTGATAGTTTTCATTGTGAAACTGATATTGTGAAGCTGATATTTTTCTTCTCAAACTAATATGTAAACCATCTCCTATTTAAAATTCACACTTCACTGAATTTTGTGATGTAGTTCTCCAGTTTATTTCTTTTTACAAATGCCTAGAAAAGCACATACAGTGATACCTTGGGTTAAGTACTTAATTCATTCCGGAGGTCCGTACTTAACCTGAAACTGTTCTTAACCTGAAGCACCACTTTAGCTAAAAGGGCCTCCTGCTGCCGCCGCGCCACCGGAGCACAATTTCTGTTCTCATCCTGAGGCAAAGTTCTTAACCTGAAGCACTGTTTCTGGGTTAGCGGAGTCTGTAACCTGAAGCGTATGTAACCCAAGGTACCACTGTATATTCAAGGAAATTGCATGCAAATATGTTTATATAAGGCAAAATTGCATAGAAAATGCATATATTAGGAGAATCATGCATGAAAAGGCCTATGAATTTTCTTGTGGACAGTGCACCTTTTTCAAAAGCCACAAAATGATGCAGAAATGGGGAACTTGGAAAAATTAGTAATAGAGAGAAATCAAAATGCAGAATCGTCCATTCTTAGGCATAGGAGAATGGAGAACCTGAAGGCACATCTCAAACATAAAATTTAAATTGGTCTGAAATTGATGTGATTGCCAGATATTTGTTCCTCTGCCTCCCCTCACCCAAACAAATACTCAGACAAGTGCACCTGTGCTTCGATTCACAAGTGGAGAGAAAGCACCATTGCACTCAGGTTCTGCTTGGGGTGCTGCATGTGGGCATCAGGCTGACAACCATGAGAATCAGATGTTGGACTAGGTGCTCCTTTGGATTGCTCCAGTGGGGCTCTTCTTATGCTCCTAACAAATCCTAACAATGAGGATTTGGTTAAATGAAATTCTCTCTTCCATTTCCCACCCGCCTGAATTGTATTGCCTCATCTCATGAAATAAATAAATAAAACTTGTTGTGTGATTCAGTTCCAAGAGTTTATGAAGGACAAATTCAACAACCACGGGGGATAATCATAGAATCATAGAATCATAGAGTTGGAATAGACCACAAGAGCCATCGAGTCCAACCCCCTGCCAAGCAGGAAACACCATCAGAGCACTCCTGACATATGGTTGTCAAGCCTCTGCTTAAAGACCTCCAAAGAAGGAGACTCCACCACACTCCTTGGCAGCAAATTCCACTGTCAAACAGCTCTTACTGTCAGGAAGTTCTTCCTAATGTTTAGGTGGAATCTTCTTTCTTGTAGTTTGGATCCATTGCTCCGTGTCCGCTTCTCTGGAGCAGCAGAAAACAACCTTTCTCCCTCCTCTATGTGACATCCTTTTATATATTTGAACATGGCTATCATATCACCCCTTAACCTCCTCTTCTCCAGGCTAAACATGCCCAGCTCCCTTAGCCGTTCCTCATAAGGCATCGTTTCCAGGCCTTTGACCATTTTGGTTGCCCTCCTCTGGACACGTTCCAGTTTGTCAGTGTCCTTCTTGAACTGTGGTGCCCAGAACTGGGCACAGTTCTTCTGAGTGTGTGACACAAACCCACTCACCTACAATCATATGGTGAATTGGCATTAGAAATTGCTTGGGATGCACGCCAATCTTCAGTAGCAAAATTCTCAATAATGAAAATAAGACTAGCAACAGTGGTGTGTTTTTTTTTAAGGAAAAGAAAGAAAGAAATGGGAAATGGGAAGTTTTAAAGATCTGATAAGAATTGTCTGCCCGCCCTTTCTGGCATTGATGTGCAAATAGCAGCTGGGACTTGGAGTCAGGCTCCACATTGCGTTGGTTTTCCCGGAACATCACATAATCATAAGAAGAGCTGAAGGGAACTCTGTAGGGAGGGTAGCATTTACACACCTCATTGTGTAACCACCCTATACCAGCAAATTACATTTGAGATGGGCTTTCAAGCCACCAGTCGCTTTCACAACAGGACTTTGAAAAACTCAATCTCCCTTGGCTCTCTGGTGCCTTAGTGCCTTTTAGAAAATTGGTTATAAAATACTTTTCTTTCTTTTCTTTTCTTTTCTTTCTTTCTTTCTTTCTTTCTTTCTTTCTTTCTTTCTTTCATGACAAATGGGGGGGGGGGGCAATCCTAAAAGCCTAAAGGCTATTTTATCATCTGTTCTATTTACAAAAAGTATCTCGGGGCTGATGTCAGTGCCTTGGGCTGCTGGGAGCAGAGGAAGATTGAAGGCTGATGCTTAAAAAGCTGTAGTATTGGCTGGTTTTGTACTGTGTGGCTTTAAAAAGGAGAAGAAGCCAGTTTGGAGCATGCTAGCTAAATTTCCATTGGGGCTCAAAGCAAAACAGAGACCAAAGGAAGAGTTTGACAGCTCTTCTGGAGGGAAGGAGAATGGGGTCTGTATGATGGAGCTGAACCCAAAATGGAAGTTACTGCTATGGAGTTCTTGCATTGTGGGTGAAGTAACTGTGTGTATATCTCAATCCACGTTCTCCAGACTATGCACCACCTAGCTCTATTCTGCCCCTTCTTAGGCTGCACTCCTAACCCCATTTACCTAAGAATAAGCTCTGATGACGCGGGTGGTGCTGTGGGTTAAACCACAGAGCCTAGGACTTGCCGATCAGAAGGTCGGCAGTTTGAATCCCTGCAACGGGGTGAGCTCCCGTTGCTTGGTCCCAGCTCCTGCCAACCTAGCAGTTCGAAAGTACATCAAAGTGCAAGTAGATAAATAGGTACTGCTCCAGCGGGAAGGTAAACGGTGTTTCCGTGCGCTGCTCTGGTTCACCAGAAGCGGCTCAGTCATGCTGGCCACATGACCCGGAAGCTCTACGCTGGCTCCCTCAGCCAATAAAGTGAGATGAGAGCCGCAACCCCAGAGTCGGCCTCGACTGGATCTAATGGTCAGGGGCCCCTTTACCTTTACCTTAAGCTCTGTTGAATTCAGTAGGACTTACTTCTTCTGAGTCGACATGGTTAGGATGGCATTGTTTGTCACCTTGTTTCTAAACTCAAAAGCCTCAAGTGCCCACCCCAAGTCTATTTGGCAACCAGAACTCTCTCCAGCCACCCACCCTCATCAGGCCATGCCCATCTCCAGCCCAGCTTTGTACCCTCCTTGAATGCCTTAACTTGGCTGGAATATGTCCTTGCACTCCAACAATACCTCTTATTTGCCTGGACGGAGGGTAGAGTGTGTAGAAACTACTCTACATGTGAGTGTGTAGAAACTATCCTACTGTACATAAGTAAAAATTCACATTTGTTGCTCTGCCTACTTTTACTTCTGGCCCCACCCAGCCAGGTTAGGAGAACAGCCTAAGGAGGGGCAGAATAGAGGTATGTGGTGCATAGTGTGAAGAAAGTGGATTGAGACATACACACAGTTACTTCACCCACAATGCAAGAACTCCATAGCTCCATAGCTCAAACTGGCATGTGGCCCCAGGGCTGAAAGGAAAGATGCGCTAATCGCTTGATCATTTGGGCCACCTTTTTCTCCCCCACTTGCTATTGGCTGCCCAGGGTATGGCAGTGGCTCTCAGTGTTACCTCCTTTTTAAAATAGTGATGCCTTTTCTTTACCAGTGTCTTGAGCTAAAATTCTTTTTCTTTGTTGTAATGCCAACTTCCCCCCACCCCTTTCAACCTTATCTGGATTCTCCAGGTGGTTCTTGGAACTGTGCCATGTGCTGAGGGAAGCGTTTTCTTTCTTCCTTAGCTGTTAAATGAAGGCAACATTCTAGGCCTGTGCTATTATTCTCATTAATGGGAAGGGAACATTAACAAGGAGAACATATGTGCTAGCCTTTTCAGATTAGGTGGTGGCATTGATTCCCTGCTTTTGACCCAGCATTGCTTAGTGGGCCTAAAGTGGTTGCTAAAAGCTGACAGGGATGATAGGTTGGTGGCATATATGTCTGCCAATCACTTTTCTTAAAAAAAATGCTGTTACAAATAAATTTGGGGAAAATGCTGTATGGACACACTAAAATGAAGGTTTTTAGTACAAGCTAGGTCGTGGCTAAGATTTGTGGGGCATCAGGTTGTCCAGCCCTAGATCTAATTGGGGACCATCACTCTGCCATGCTCTGGATACACTCTTGAGTAAGTTCAGAGGCAAGGTTAATGATTAATTAAGGTTTTAAAATCTTAAATAAACATATAGACATGTGGGAGCAGGGAGAAACACAGAAATGTGCAAGAATCCCATCAATAATACAGAACGTTCCAACCAACCATACCCTCTCAGAAAAGGTGAATAACCCTAGATGTCAGGAAGGATTCTGAATGGTCACATTAAAAAG
Source organism: Podarcis muralis (assembly GCF_964188315.1). Lineage (NCBI taxonomy): Eukaryota > Metazoa > Chordata > Lepidosauria > Squamata > Lacertidae > Podarcis > Podarcis muralis. Next base: position 6,781,800 of record NC_135673.1, on the reverse strand, counting down.
AAGGTCCCAGAACAGGCGGAGAATATTTGGAAATGACCCCAAATCAAATTGTGCTCTGAAAATCCATCACATCATACACAGAAACAGAAATTCACATAAGAACCATAGAAATCTAGAATCAGAGGGTAAGTTGACATAGTACTCTTGGTGTAGCTTGACCAAGGCAGAATAGAATGGAACTATGATTTCCCTTGATCTGGACCAGGGGTCAGCAAACTTTTTCAGCAGTGGCCCGGTCCACTGTCCCTCAGACCTTGTGGGGCGCCGGACTATATTTTGAAGGAAAAAATGAACAAATTCCTATGCCCCACGAATAACCCACAGGTGCATTTTAAATAAAGCACACATTCTACTCATGTAAAAACACCAGGTAGGCTCCACAAATAACCCAGAGATGCATTTTAAATAGAAGGACACATTCTACTTATGTAAAAACACGCTGATTCCCGGACCGTCCGTGGGCTGGATTGAGAAGGCGATTGGGCCAGATCCGGCCCCTGGGCCTTAGTTTGTCTAGCCATGATCTGGACAGTATACTTCTGTGATGCAGCCTAGAATAGCATTAGCTTTTTTCTCCCACCCCCCCCCCTTTTGCTGCTGTATCACACCAGTGACTCATGTTAACCTACAAAGATCCCTAGATCTTTTTCACCTGTACTGCTGGCAATCCAGACGCCAAGTTGTAAATTTGGTTATTCCTGCCCAAGTGGAGAACCTTACATTTGTCTCTATTGAAATTTATTTTGTTAGTTTGGGCACAGTTCTCCAATCTGTTAAGATTATCTTGAATTCTCATTCTGTATTTTGGGGTATTAGCTACCCCTCCCAGTAAAGTGTGTTTTCTTTTATGTAGGTCTGATTGATTTGGATGGAGCTAACTTCCAAATAAGCATGCTTAGGATTGCAGCTTTATTTCTATTTCCAGTTTATCATCTTCATAAATTGTGGGGGGGGAGTGCCCTTCCCTAAATAAACCATGGGAAGAGTGGAGGAGTTGCAAGCTACTTATCTGAAGACACTGGCCTTCCCAATCTCTATTTTGTTAGTATATGAAAAAAATATTTTCAGACTAAGGATTATTATCCTTCTTCCAGGATCCAGAAATGCAGTTAATCATTAAAACATATTTATTACAGTGGACTCTAAAATAAAAGGTAAAGGTACCCTAAAATAGAGATGAATATATTCAAGTCTTAAAGCAAAAGATTGGGAAACAAGAGAAATGGCTGGGTCCATGGACCTTATATATTAACACTGTTGTTGTTGTTGTTTAGTTGTTTAGTTGTTTAGTCGTGTCCAACTCTTCATGACCCCATGGACCAGAGCACGCCAGGCACTCCTGTCTTCCACTGCCTCCTGCAGTTTGGTCAAACTCATGCTGGTAGCTTCGAGAACACTATCCAACCATCTCATCCTTTGTCGTCCCCTTCTCCTTGTGCCCTCCATCTTTCCCAACATCAGGGTCTTTTCCAGGGAGTCTTCTCTTCTCATGAGGTGGCCAAAGTATTGGAGCCTCAGCTTCAGGATCTGTCCTTCCAGTGAGCACTCAGGGCTGATTTCCTTAAGAATGGATAGGTTTGATCTTCTTGCAATCCATGGGACTCTCAAGAGTCTCCTCCAGCACCATAATTCAAAAGCATCAATTCTTCGGCGATCAGCCTTCTTTATGGTCCAGCTCTCACTTTCATACATCACTACTGGGAAAACCATAGCTTTTACTATACGGACCTTTGTTGGCAAGGTGATGTCTCTGCTTTTTAAGATGCTGTCTAGGTTGGTCATTGCTTTTCTCCCAAGAAGTAGGCGTCTTTTAATTTTGTGACTGCTGTCACCATCTGCAGTGATCATGGAGCCCAAGAAAGTAAAATCTCTCACTGCCTCCATTTCTTCCCCTTCTATTTGCCAGGAGGTGGGGGGGACCAGTGGCCATGATCTTCGTTTTTTTGATGTTGAGCTTCAAACCATATTTTGCGCTCTCCTCTTTCACCCTCATTACAAGGTTCTTTAATTCCTCCTCACTTTCTGCCATCAAAGTTGTGTCATCTGCATATCTGAGGTTGTTGATATTTTTTCCGGCAATCTTAATTCTGGCTAGGGATTCATCCAGCTCAGCCTTCCGCATGATGAATTCTGCATATAAGTTAAATAAGCAGGGAGACAATATACAGCCTTGTCGTACACCTTTCCCAATTTTGAACCAATCAGTTGTTCCATTTCCAGTTCTAACTGTAGCTTCTTGTCCCACATAGAGATTTCTCAGGAGACAGATGAGGTATTGTATTTTCCCCATACAATTTCATACAAATATTCTAATCAATAAGTTTTTTAAATCTTTCATAAATCTATTCTAAACACAACCAATACCTTACATTTGATCTTTGTCTACATAAATAATCATTTAAACATTTCCATTGTTTCTGGATTATATTTTATGGTTTTTGTCTTATCAAATCAGTCAGCTTTGCTAATTCCAAGTATTATTCAGCCATTCTTCTTTGGTTGGAACATAATTCCCTTTCCAATTATTGGCTATTAACATTCTTGCTGCTGTTGTTGCGTACAAGAAAATATTAATTTTGTCGTTCGGGATGTCACCATTCAAAATTCCTAATAAATATGACTCTGCTCTTTTATTATGTGATGTTTTTATTAACTTTTTAATTTCCTCATCTATCATATTCCAATATTTCTTATGCTCCGGACATGACCACCACACATGGTATAAGGTTCCAATCATTCTATTACACCTTCAACACTTATTACCACCCGTTTTTTTCATTTTTGCCAACCTATCTGGCGACATATACCATCTATGGTGCATCTTCATGAAATTTTCTTTCAATTGATAAGAAAATTTAAATTTTTCGTCCAAAATTTAACCCTACACAGCATTAGCCTTCGTACGAGTAAAACTAAACAAGATAAAAAAAGATAGCTTCCAAACGACTACTCATCTTCAAGTTACCTGCAGACCTCTCCATGTCTATTGTACAAGAATGCAGAATGTATCATATCCTAACAAGAAATCATAAGAGAAAGCAGTATAGTATTAAAGGCTGAAGCAGCCTTCACCAACTTGGCGCTTGCCTGTTATGCTGGATCCCATCTTCCATCAGCCCCAGCCAGCATGTCCAATGGTCTAGGATTATGGGAGTCATAGCACAAAGATTCTGGAGGGCATGTGGTTTGGGAAGACTGGGCTAGAGCTTTGAGTAGAATAGGAAGAACCATGTTTTAATCTCCACCCAGTTATGTAGCATCTCTGGATGATCTTGAGCCAGTGGCTATTTCTCAGCTTAACAAAACTCACAGGATAAAATGTGTGCATGTGTTGGTGCAGGGATGAGACAGGAATTATTTATTCTGTCAAGAGCACTTTGGAGGAGAGGCAAGATTCTTTTTTAAAAATATATATATGAAATAAATAAGCCAGAAAATGCAGTCTAATAGAATCAGCAAAAAAGAAGAGGAGTGGTAGGAGGAAAAACAGCCCGCTTGGGTTTTAACTCAATCGATCAAAGGCCCATGTGGAATACAGATAGAAAGAAGCCCACAGGGGCCTTTGATTGTGTAAATCTGCCTTTATTGTATTTTTGATGCAAGATTTTTATGACACAAGTGGGGAGAAAATGGTTCCCCTCCCCCTCTAAGTGCCTGGGATATGTCTCTTTAATAGCAATGCTGGCAAATCCATTTTGTACCTCTCACCAGCTACGTCTCTGTAGTGGGTGCGGGGCAAGGGGGGAGAGGGAAACTGAAGCCAGAGCCTTTCTTTGACATCCCCCACTCCATATCATCGCAGAAAGGAAGCACACCTTGACTTTTATCACAGGCCACAGGATCTAGGGCCACCCCTCTACCTCCCAGAAATACCATCAAGGGAATACCATATACAGTGGTACCTCGGGTTACATACGCTTCAGGTTACAGATTCCGCTAACCAAGAAATATTACCTTGGGTTAAGAACTTTGCTTCAGGATGAGAACAGAAATTGTGCAGCAGCAGCAGCGTGGCAGCAGGAGGCCCTATTAGCTAAAGTGGTGCTTCAGGTTAAGAAGAGTTTCAGGTTAAGAATAGACCTCCAGAACGAATTAAGTTCTTAACCAGAGGTACCACTGTATTTGGTGACATACATTGACCAGTGAAGGAGAAGCACCAGGAACTTCACTCTTCTCTTGCTGCCACCCAGAAAGAGCACTCTGATGCAACTACTAGCTGTGCTCGCACCGCTCCTTCCATGTACTGAAGCCAACCAGGCTGGTAGTTGAATCTTATATCAACACTGGTAATGGGGGCCGCATCCTCTGTCACATATGAGTGCAGCAGCCTACCTTAGAGGGTGCAGAATAGGCTGCCTGGCACAAACTCTGGCTCGAGAAAACATCACTGGTTTTGCCCACTTCTCAACATTTGCCATCTAAGGCAGCTGCATCCCTTCGCCTAATGTTATGGCCAGGTCTGCTTTCATTCCCATCCTGCCTATTCCCTGAGCTCTTACAGACAACAGATAGGCTCCTTGTCTGTATGCTGCAGTTAACATCTGCTGAGCCAACTGATTTTAAACTATTCAAAATAAAAACAAACTAAAACTAGGACAGACCACAGAGCTCAAAGGTAGGGAGCATTTCTTGTCACCATCTTCACCCAGAAGTCCCACAGATGTTATATAGATGCTCTTCACTGTGTTCGGACTATGCTTGAAGCTATATTTGTCAGGAATTGTGCAAGAGCCTTGTCTCTGGACTCAGCAAAAGTGGTGTAGAGGTTAAGAGCGATAGACTTGTAATCTGGGGAACCAGGTTCACGTCTCCACTCCTCTACATGCAGCTGCTGGGTGACCTTGGGCTAGTCACACTTCTTTGAATTTTCTCAGCCCCAATCACGTGTTTGTTGTGGGGGAGGAAGGGAAAGGAGATTGTTAGCCACTTTGAGACTCCTTCAGGTAGTGATAAAGCGGGATATCAAATCCAAACTCCTCCTCCTCCTCCTCCTCCTCCTCCTCCTCCTCCTCTTCTTCTTCTTCTTCTTCTTCTTCCCTTTCTCTGTCTTCTACTAGCTCACTACAAGATCTATTATTATTCAGATAAGTTTTCAGTTTGCTTTGTTAGGATTTTTAATGGCCAATCCTGCAATTTTAAAGTTGATTTTTTAAATCTTCTACTCTTTTCTCTTTCATTCAGTGCCAGATTAAACACTTTGGAGGCCCCAGACAGTGGAAATCTCACCCCCCCCATGTGCCCTCTAGTGGAATAACATTGAACTAATAAAACTTGATTGTAATTTTCTTTCAAGATCAAATCAATATTATTTTGATCTGTTGTCATGGGCCCCCTAAAAGGCATGGGGCGCATAGGTCAGTGCTTACTCTGTCTACTTGATAATATGGCACTGCTTTTATGGTTTTTTAAATTTGTTTTATTATACATCCCATTATTATTATTTTGTTTTCAAAGGATGTAAAACACCCTGAGTGCTGTTTCTACTGTGGAGGGGCAGGATATAAACTTCAGTAAATGAATGGCTGCATTCTTTTCACAGAATTGTAGAAGATGGAAAGGATTTTGGAAGCTATTTAGTTGAATCCACTGCTCAAGCATGTCATGGCCTTTTGCTACTACAATAAAGCTTATTTACTTACTTACACTGCTCAAGCAGGGATCTGGCACTTATGTTTATGACTATGTGGTTTGTATTGTTAATGTGGCAGTTTCTTCCATACCCTCCTTTGTGTTCATAGCCGAATCTTCTTTTGCAAAGGTTGAGCTTTGGCTATAAACAAATGCATTGGACTGACCGACCACTATTGAACACCACCTCTATGTCTGCCTCCCATTTTCTCCATTCCTTCCACTCTATCACTGCTTTCCAGTGATTCTTCACTATTGCAGCCCTTGCCAAAGGACCTATAAAATTTGTCTCATGAAGGGGAAGGTACAGTATATTTGTGTGTGCATGAAAGTGAGAAAAACTTCAAAGAAGGGGGGAATAATATGGGCTGAGATTTAAAGCTGCTATCGGTTGCTGTTTCAGCTTTAAGAGTCTGTTGAAACAACATAATAAAATGTAATAAAGAGAAGATATACAACTTACCTGCAAATAATAACTTGCCACATTCTCCAGTGTGGGGTGAACAGTGTGCATGAACTTTGGGGAGTAGGAACAAAAGGTACTTTACCATCTAGTGTGCTGAAATCATGTCATGGGGGGGATATCCCAATGGTTCAGTTTAATGGTTTAGTTTGCAAGGCTTGTACAAGGCTGGGGTCTATTCCCTTTCCTGTACACTCTGTGGCCTTGAGAAACTAGCTATTTATGACCTTGGCATTTAGGGTTTTAAAGACTCTGTTTTGTTCTGTTTGACTAGCAAACCTCTGAAGATCCACTGGAATCGATGGCTGTGCATTGGGCTTTTTTATTACGTATATTTTTTTAATGGCTGGGTGTTTACCACTCTGCTTGGTCCCTCCAGCTAAAAGGGGGAAGAAAGGAAGGATGTTAATGGGTTTAAGCCCCACATTGGGCAAAAGATTCCTGCATGAGGGACTAGTTGACCCTCATGGTCCCTTCCATCTCTACAATTCTATGATTCTATGGCAGGTTCCCCATGCCTGGGTTAGGGGTTGTTTCTGGGGTGAGGATTTAGTTCTGGAGAGGCATTTTTTTGCCGTTATGTTCTTGCGTTTTTATCAGTAGACTTCATTATGAATTAGTGCTCAGCTGTATTCTGTATTTATTGGCCACCATGTTGAATCCTCCATGAAGCTTTGGCCCTTGCATCATATTAGATCAAAGATAATTCTGTACTTTCAAAATACAAACAACAAAGGGGTTCACCCACCTCTGCTTCCTACTCTTGACTTAAAGGAAGATTAACATTTTCTTTCTCAAATGCTTGCTACTCCTGTGCTCCCTTGCTAGTCAGAGGCCAAAGCCAAAAACCAACAACCCAGAGGGCAAGATGGAGAAGCAGCTAGACTGGTGACTGGGAGTGACCGCCGAGACCATATAACACTGGTCCTGAAAGACCTACATTGGCTCCCAGTACATTTCTGAGCACAATTCAAAGTGTTGGTGCTGACCTTGAAAGCCCTAAATGGCCTCGCCCCAGTATACCTGAAGGAGCATCTCCACCCCCATCATTCAGCCCAGACACTAAGGTCCAGCGTCAAGGTGAAGGAGCATATTACAATATAATTGTTCTATTATTGAAGGACATGCTTAAATGTTACATTGCAAATGGGCCCCTCAGAATGTCTAGCCTGGGCAGATAGAGATAAAGAACAAGGATTTATTGTCACACCAGGATGAGGGAGGTTGCAGGAAGGAGGGAGAGAAGACGAAGACCTTATATGGTAATATAGGAACTTATTATAAGTTTCGATTTCCCAGAAATCAGGTGACTTACAAGAAATCAGGTGACCTACAAGAGATCAGGTGGTATTCTATTTTGCAAATCTATATAAAGGGGCACACCCTGACTATTGTGTACAGGTTGCGTACTGATCGCCCTGTGCCTTTGTTCTGCATATGCACTTCAAATAAAAATCCTGTTAATAACCTGCAAGAGCGTTTTGCCGCTTTGTGCTAATCTGTGCTTCAGGGACCCAAATAGCAGATATGTGTGGTCCTTCAAAGGGCCTTCTGGTGGTTCCCTCACTGAGAGAAGTGAGGTTACAGGGAACCAGGCAGAGGGCCTACTCAGTAGTGGCACCTGCCCTGTGGAATGCCCTCCCATCAAATGTCAAAGAGATAAACAACTTACCTGACATTTAGAAGACATCTGAAGGCAGTCCTCTTCAGGGAAGTTTTTAATGTTTGATGTTTTATCGTGTTTTTAATATTCTATTGGGAGCTGCCCAGAGTAGCTGGGGAAACCCAGCCAGATGGGCGGAGTATTATTATTATTATTATTATTATTATTATTATTATTATTAAGCACACCATAAGTCATAACTAAAGGAAAACCAAAAGATGCAGGGACATGCCAAAGCTCAGGAAGACAAAGAGAGTCCGTTGACCAGTCCAGATACTTTGGTAGCAAATACATATCTGTGCCTTGCCTAAGTAGTCAGTAGGGATGAGGAAGAAATTCTGTTCAGTAAACATTTAAATATGCAAACCAAAACACAGCTATACTTAAGAGGCTGCATTTATTTAAATTTTGCAGTGCAGTTTCCATCCAAACAAATGAAAGTATTAGAAAAAAGTGTATTAAAATGTACATATTGATGAAAACAATACAAACATGCATTATATTAGGGGAAATTGATAACAAAAAATGTAAATATTGCTACAAAAATGTGTTCATTAGGAGAAATTCACAATAAAATGCTGGTGATTTTTCATGATAAACTTTTTTAAAAACAAACAAAACAAACTGCAAATTGCTGCAAAAAATGTGAAGAAGTGAATTTAAGATTGGAAAAATGAGAAGCCAGAGAGAACTGAAACTGACAAATCCTTCAATTCCTAACGAATAGCCACACAAAATCCCATTCTGAGTCCTGCGAACTCTCATTAAACCTGTGTCAAGTCATAATAAACTGACATGGATCACTGGTACTCTCAGTAGACATCATTCTGATGGGCTTCACTTTTGAGTTTAGTAAGCCCAGCCATCAACATTGCCACTGCTCGTTGTGATCATCACTGGCCCTTATTGATGATCAGCACAGTGACATCACTGGCCCTTATTGATGCCCAGACCTCTATGGCTTCTGTGGCTGTGAATTCTGGGCCCCTTTTTAGACCTGCAGTGGAGTCTTGGGGTTGTCTCTAATGCTAATCATACTTAGTGCAGATGCAGTGAAATTAACAGGCATGACCAACCAAAGCACCTTAATTTCAATGGGTCTTCTTTGAGTAGACAGCAACCCCTGATATCTCTCTACAGCAGAGCTTTACAGACTTTCCATGTTGGTGACACACTTTTTAGATGTGCATCATTTTGCGACACTAATTCAGTTTTACTAACCTTTTCCAGCCCCGGGAGGAGCATGGGGAGCGTTTCTGCAACACACTTACACACTGCAGCTGACACACTAATGTGTCACACACATTACTTGGAAAGCTCTGCCCTATAGTGACCAGACTCCTCTCTAACACAACAGGATGAACAACAGATTTCCAAGTATACCCAGAATTTGATGACCACTTTAATGAGCAGGCCAGCAGTTTTCCATCAACAGAATTGAGGTCTCTGTGACCTCTTTGGGAATATGTGATGCCTTTTTCCACAATATTTCTCTACTACAATGGTACCTCTGGTTGCGAACGGGATCCATTCCAGAGGCCCGTTCACAACATGAGCAGAACACAACCTGCGTCTGCGCGTCTGTGCCTGCACAGGTTGTCATTTTGCATGTCTGCGCATGCGCGAGCGGCGAAACCCGGAAGTAACCTTTTCCGGTAATTCCGGGTTGCCGCAGGACGCAATCTGAAAACGTTCAACCTGAAGCAAACGTAACATGAGGTATGACTGTACTTTTACAATTGTTTCCTTCTTCCAATACAACTTCTTTTGTGGTGACAACACTGTTGCACTCAGATCCACGGTAAGAACAGGATGCTGGACTACATTGGTTTAACAGGGTTCTTCCTGGGAGGACAATCCAGCTATAATAATCCATGCCTAAACAACATCTAGACTGGATCACTGCAGTATAGGACTAAACCACCACAGAGATCTACTAGTGTGCCCACCAGGCTCTTTAACCCCCATTGCATTAGATTATAAATTATAATGACTGTATGAGTTTCTCTGCACTCTCCCAAGAAACCATTAATACCCATTGTATTAATGGCTACTAGCTACAATGACTATGTCCCAACTCCTCTGCCTCTGACTACCAGTTATTGGTAGGGAGAGAATTGTTGCACTCAGGTTGCACACCTGCTAGCAGGTTTTCCACAGGCATCTGGTTGGCATTGTGTAAACAGGATGCAGGATGAGGCAGGCCTTTGGCCTGATCCAGCAGGGCTCTCCTTACATTTTTATGCATGCTTATTTTTAGGTCTATTCCTGACTGTCCCAATTCTCTACTGGGGTGTGGTGGTGGGGGGAGAGGAAGTGCTCGTTTCTAATTATGTTGTAAAGTAATGGTCCATTTAGCACATTTACTCATCTTGACCTAGATTCCCTCCCCCCCCCCCAATCTATTGCATGTACTGAAGCTTCGGTTGGCAACTTTGCATTCAGATGGGGAAATCATTGCAATAGATTCCAAATGCAATTAAAAAGACTCCCCCTCCAACTACTGTGCTTGTAAATAAATAGCTGCATTTGCTCCCCTTTTTACTAATAGTTTGCAAATTCACAAGAATTCCATTACCCCTGCTGTAAATGGCTCTGCGACAGTTACTGGTAGTTCTTTTTTCTTTTTTCTTTTAAAAGGGTAGAATCTTGTGAGAGAAGGAGAGGAACAGCTGATGAGCTTAATACATTTTTCTGCTGAGGAGAAAAGCTGAAAAGGAATACCTCAGAGACAGCAAATCCACCAGGGGATGCAAAGGAAATATAGATCTGGGCCAGCTAGTATTGAGTAGAATTGCTGAAGGCAATTATAACAGCCAGAGAGTAGAGCATGCTGGAAGCCCGGGAGTGCAGGGTGAGTAGGATGGAGAAAGATGGGTGGGAGAGCATTTGCTTCCAAGATGTTGCAGAATTACTTATATTAGCCAAGCTTCCCACTGCGCACAAATTGAGCAGCAGGAAAATTTGTGCAGGCAAAAGGAGAGTAGGGTAGTCTGAGAGGCAGTGTGACTGGCCAAAGGTGATTTGAACCCTGGTCTCCCAGTTCCTAATCCAATACACTACATTGGCTGGGGTAAGAAACACGCCCCAATGGCAAAATTCAATCCAGATATCTGAAGAAGTGTGCATGCACACGAAAGCTCATACCAAGAACTAACTTAGTTGGTCTTTAAGGTGCTACTGGAAGGAATTTTTTTTCTTCGTGACAGTAGTCAGTTGTGGGGGAGAGGGGAACTGAGTTCAGTTGTAAAGATTGGATCTTCCCCATGTGAAGCTGGAATTTGTTACAAGTGTGTACCTGGACTCGCATGTGTGCAACCAGCTCTCATGCATGTTTACATACACACTGCTGAGTGCTTTAGGATCTTTTGCTGGAGTTATGATGTGCACTTGTCATGGATGTGTGTTAACCCATAACCTTATGTCCACAAGAAGCTCTCCCACAAAGAAATAAAGAAAGAAAGCTTGGTTTATTGTAGAAATAGGAATGACAGAATATATAAAACTGCTGCTTTCAACAGCAAAGTTACAGTCTAAGCAGGTAGCAAATTACAATACATACACACCTTAATTAAAGAGTAAAACATCCCCTAACTATTCTAAGAGGCCTACAGAAGCATGGGCATAAACTACAGGTGGAGAGAAGGGAAGGAAGGAAAGTATACCCGTCCTTAGAGTGAAGCAAAAGTGTGCAGAGTCCTGGGAAGTGCTGGATAATTGCTGCCCCATTGGAGCTATGAGAGCCAGCTAACCTTTGAATCTAATGGGTTTTTTATACCCATTTGGCAAGGCATGTCAGTGGAGAGGGGAGGGGGCTGTGAAATGAGTGATTTCTCCAATTTCCATAGCTACCGTACTTGCAAAAGGGTAAAAGACTTGTGATAGTAAGACTGGCCATCTCTGTCTGTGATCACATCACCTTACCATTGTGGGGATGGAGCTAATTGAGGAATTGAGTACCCTGTACTTAGTAACTATATTTGTGTATGTTAATCTTTCAGGTCAGAGGTTGGTGAACTCAGCATTTGCCCAAATGCCTTTCTACAGGAGGCTGGAATATGGCTTGTTCCAAGCTCATCATGGAAGGTCTCATGTCATATTAGAATTATGTCAATCTTATACTTAGGCCATGATCTACAGAGATAAACCATATCCTGAATTCAGATCCACACACACCTCCTCACACTGGGTTTAGGAGTTTCTCTCATTCTACCCTATGCAAAACTGGTGCCAAATCCCAATTTCGGTCCAGGATCATGTTTGTGTTGGGCTTCAATTTCTTTTGCACTGTTTCCCCTGCAAGCAGTTTGTGCCTGCATCTGTTTTAGCAGAGCCACAAAGAGCACGAGACAGCAACTGAATGAGCAGGGGGTGTCCATGCCAGAGAGTTGCTCTGTGCCCCCACCCCTATTCTAATGCAGCCACCTGAGACCCAGCAAGCATTTGCAATTCCATCTGTCTCATTGTGGTGTCCCTGTGAAATCTGCTGCTTGTATCAGGCCCACAGCATCACACAGGCACAATTTACAGAAGTGGCACAGCTTGGTGACCCCCACCACTAATAGGCAGATCTGTCCATTTCAGATTCTCTCCATTCCTCTCCCTTCACCCCAAATCCAGTGCTCCTCATTTCCACATCAGTTTGTGATTATTTTTTAAAGTTTTCACCAACATTTCGGTGAGAGTTAAGATACAGATATTGGTATACAATTTTCCTGATATATCCTTCCCCCACCCCCCACCCCAAAGCAATTTCCCCTAATACAATGCATTTTTTGTATGTTGTATTCATGAATATGCACATTTTTATGCACACTTTGGTATATGCATTTTTTGCACACATTGCTTGGCTGGAGAACCATATTGCAAAATTAAGAGAAATGCAAATTTTGAAGGATGGTTGTGTTTTGGTTCGTTTACTGTTTCAGAAAATACAAATCTGGCAGGTTTGCCTTTAAATGTAAATTGAATCAGCTTTCTCTCCAGGGCTTTTTTTTCATCCAGAACTCTCAGGTGTGTGCCATTGCCATTATAAGAGAACAAAGGAGGCGTTCATGGTGAGTTCCAGCACTTCTTTTCTAGAAAAATATCACTGTTCATACCCCTTCATAGTGAGAGCCAAACAAGTTGGACAGGCTCTGAGAGTGACTGTTGTTGCTTTTGTTGTTGTTAACAAAAGGAACAAGGTGCTAGCTCTCATGGTTAGAGAGTGTGGAGCCTATGGCCTTCCAGTTGTTGTTGAAGTACAACCCCCACCACCCCAACTGTTGACCAAGCTGCTAATGGGGCTGCTGGAAGTTGGAGTCCAGCAGCATCAGGAGAACCACAGATGTCCCTGGAAAACACACACACACACACACACACACACACACACACACACGAATAGCACATTCTGTTCAATACTTCAGTGCGCACTCTCTCTCTCTCTCTCTCTCTCTCTCTCTCTCTCTCTGTGTGTGTGTGTGTGTGTGTGTGTGTGTGTTCAAAGCATCCAATTGCTGTTTCTCAAACAGATTTCCCCACAACCTTCTACAGAGCTGGTGGTAAACATCAGTATGACTGGGCATCTCCTGGGGGACCAAACTGCAGCAGAGAGCCCACTGAAAAAAAGTTTGTTGCCCCTGTTGAAATTAGAAAGTAGACTCTATGGGGACGGGGAGTCTACCATGGAGTGTGTCTTGCTCAAAGGCCCTTCAAAACCTGAAGCCATCACTGACCTAAGATTGGAATCTTACTCTGCTAACCATTACTCATAATAGCTAACTCAGGTTGTATGTGTTGCCAGTATCACAGTCATCTGATTGCTCCCTGCTATCCCCACTGCTGGGCCTATGAAGCAGCTGGTGGATTCTTGGGGTTGGAGAGATGGAGGGGGAACAAGAGAATTCATTGGGGAGGTGGAGACGCTGAGCAAGTAGGCAGGAAGAAGGCTGAGTCTGGCTAAGAAAAACAACCAGTCCCTTGGTTCTTCATTAAATCATCAATTCTTTTGCTGGATGTCAAATAGTATCAAAAGGCATGCAGAGGGTGGGAGTGTAGTAATTATGAGTTTAACGTTTCTCTCTAGCTATTCCATCTTCAAGATCAGGACGACTTGGGGCTTCCAGTTGACCTCATCCAAAGGGTCAGAATTGTGCTGTCGGTAGCTAGCAATGCTGGGAAACCTCAGGTTTGTATCCAATGCTAGTGAACTTCCAGAATAGACGCATTGAAATGAATGGGCATGGCTAACTTAGGCCCATTAATTTCAGTGGGTCTCCTCCAAGTAGGACTTAGGAACACAGGAAACAGCCTTCTACTGCGTCAGACCACTGGTTCATCTAGCTTGGTATCATTTACACCAGTGGTTTTCAGTGGCACCCTGGAGTGTCTTGAAGGATGGCCAGGAGTTTTCCTGCTTGGCAGGGGGTTGGACTCGATGGCCCTTGTGGTCTATTCCAACTCTATGATTCTATGAGTGTCACAGGCAACACTGGCCTCTGACCCTCTTTCCTTCCCTTCCTCCTCTGATGCCCTCTTGCATTTCTGCCCCCCAAAGGCTTGCACAGCTGTTTGTTGCAGCAGGCAAATGGTGCCTTTCGGACTGGCTGGGGGTGCTTCCCATGCCCCTGTGGGGTAATGTGAGGAGGTGCCTCTCTTTGGGTTGGGCAGCTCAGAGACCAGGGGTGGCAGCTGTGGCCACCCAGAAGACTCCCAAGGAGATGGGAGAGAAGAGGAGGTTGAGGGAATACTCCACAAGGGAGGGTGTTTGAAAAAGAGTGAGAGGCTGCCAGCTCTGCAGGTAAGCAGGTGACATAACTGGGCTCCTGAGCCCCACAGGGGAGCTGCAGAAAGAATGTAGTTGGTCAAGGGAACTGTGGTTGAAAACCTCTGATTTACAAGGACAGGCAGGAGCTCTCCGATGTTTCAGACAAGAGTCCATTCCAGCTGTATCTGGGAAAACCAGGTATTGATCCTGGGATCTTCTGCATGCAAAACAGATGCCCTACCACTGACTTATTAACTGTCCCCTTAGCTGGACATAGTTGGATACAACCATCACTAACTCTTCTCTTATGATCTTGGAAAGTTCATTTTTAAATGGCACTAGCTCCAGCTAAACTAGTTTGGTTTGCATTCAGTTCACAGTTCAATTCCAGTTCACCCCAAAATATTGGGGGCCCCCAAAAGGGCTCAGCTCCCATAAGTTGGCACACCCTGCACAGAAGTAATATCAATCAGATTGGCACTAGACAGGCATGAAAGGCTGAGCCTTCTCAGTGCTGGTCCCAAGTTTATGAAACACTTTGTACCCGCTGTGGTACAATTGGCTCTTTCAAAACAAATTTTAAAATAGGCTTGCAAACCACCGTCATCTATTCCAGCTTGTTTTCAGCCTTCCCATTTTATGCTGCTGTTAAAATTATTTTCGGTTTGCTACATTTTTAAATAGCTGTTTTGATTTTGATTTTAGAACTTCTGATAATTATTTTGCATTTGTAGCCTATGCATTGAATGGGTTCATCCAGGCTTTTTTGTTGGCATTCATCTGTCTCAAGAGTGTGTCTCCAGGGGTGAAGTCAAGCAGCGCCAAAGTGACCTCTACAGCGCACAAGCCTGGGCAGTGTGTATGGAGCGCTTTGGCTGCTCAGACGACAAGACCCTCCTCCCGGCCAGGCTGGTACTTTCCAAAGGAAAGCGGAGCAATGTGTTTGGCACCAGCTTGGCTGTAGGAGTTGCCAGAAGGAGGAATACAAGGTACCATCCAACTGTCTTAGGAACTCTACTCCAGATTTGTGTGGGGCTTGTTCCTTAGCCTTTTCTTTGCCTGAATATATCTTGCAAGGGGTTGGGACGCGGGTGGTGCTGTGGGTTAAACCACAGAGCCTAGGGCTTGCCGATCAGAAGGTCGGTGGTTCGAATCCCAGTGACAGGGTGAACTCCCGTTGCTTGGTCCCTGTTCCTGCCCACCTAGCAGTTCAAAAGCACGTCAAAGTGCAAGTAGATAAACAGGTACCGCTCCAGTGGGAAAGTAAACGGTGTTTCCGTGCGCTGCTCTGGTTCGCCAGAAGTGGCTTAGTCATGCTGGCCACATGACCTGGAAGCTGTACGCCGGCTCCCTTGGCCAATAAAGTGAGATGAGCACTGCAACCCCAGAATCGGTCACGACTGGACCTAATGGTCAGGGGTCCCTTTTTCCTTTAGCTTTTATCCTGCAAGGGAGCAGAGGTTTAGGATCAGTTTTCCTTGTTCTAGATGGGCTACCTTCTCAGGTGGATGAACCCCATCTGCCCCTCACTTCTATCTACAGCAGAGGTGCCAACTTGAATAAAACATGGGGGGGGGTAGGTAAGCCCCACCCCATATAATCAGTCACATAATGTGGCACATACACATCATTTGAATAGAAATGCCCATTAATGGGGGGGTGTTGGCCCCTCAAATATTGTATTGGGAGAGGCTGAAGGGACTTCGGCACCAAGGAGTTGGCTCCTATGACCTAAAGCATATGCAGAAACTGCCTTCTTGACTGTTGGACCCACTGCTGGCCTTGTCCACTCAATCTGCCAGATCCTGTTTTTGCTTGCAAGCTTTTAATGGCTAGGAATGTGACAGGAAATGCATTGGAAAATGGTATTTCACTTGTGGACCCCACTATGTGTGTGCATCCTTCAGTGCCATGTGCCTAGGCGCTGGGTTCTGTCAAACTTTGGAGGGCCCACAACGCACATGCGATGTCACACAGCAGGAGGAGGGAGGGGGCGGCCCAGTAAGGCCTGTCAAAGCTGTGGGTGGGCCTGGTGAGGCCCGATGGGACCACTGAAGAGAGGCCCAATAAAGCCCAGCTCCTCAAGATTGTGGAGGGGCTCAGCCCCATCCCAATATATTGGGAGGCCTGAGGTGTCCTCAGTCCCATAGAGTTGGTGCCTATGGCCATGTGGGAGGGTAGGAAGAAACATAGCAAGCTGCCTTGTTGTAGCTCAGTGTGATATACTAACAGTGGCTCTCCAGGGTTTCAGACAGGGATCTCTCCCATCCCTGCCTGGGATTGAACCCAATACCTTTGGCATGCAAAGGAACTGCTCTGTCACTGAGTTACAACCCTTTTCCTAACAACAAACTAATGCTCCACTCTTTGGGGTTCTGAATGAAGTGCTAATTTTTTAAAAGAAGACAGAGGATTGCCCTACACCAAGTCTGACCAATGGTCTATCTAGCTCCATATTGCCTGTTCTGACTGGCAGCAACTCTCCAGGATTTCAGATTCTTAGCCCTACCTAGAGATGCTGGGGATACAACATGGCACCTACTTCATGCTAAGAAGATGTTCCACCACTGGGCTAATGCCATTCCCTTATTCAAATACATCAGTTTAGCACTTGGAACTGTGTCCATATATGAATGGAAGGTCAGAGCAAAATTGGGGATCAGAAGTGCTGACAAATTGCATCAGAGCTCCCTCCCTGTCAGTCCCTTCGTCTTGTACAGTGAAGCACCCAGAAAGCATTAACTGAAGATCGTGTTATTGCAATTCGAAAAAGCAATAACCCAAAAGACATAGGTTGCAAGATTCCACTCGACTGGCCTCGGATTTGCTGAAGCTTTCTTTGCTTCTTTTCCCAAGTACTTCTTTGGCATATGGCATCACTGCTGAAAGGAAAGTGTGTGTGTGTATCTCTGTGCATGTGTCCAGAATGGAAACTGGCTAAAATCCAGAGTTGGATTTCCCCAGCGATTGCTGAAAAAGCAGCAGTGAGGACTGAGACTGGCAGCTTTTCAGATTGCAGCAAACAGCAGGGGGTGTCAGAGCTCCACTGTGAGGAGACAAGCAGAAAGCAGCAAGGCTAAAGTGCAAATGTATTTGGATAGACCTGTCGAAATCAGACAGACGGATAGATGCACAAGTGTCTTTATTTTATTTCTGTTGAGGCATGGTGGCTGCATGTATAGGGTACGGGACCTCCAGTCTTGTAGTCTGTGGGTTCATAAGAACCAGTGAAGGTTCATACAGTAGAGTGAATGGGGAACTTCCCCATCAACCTTGGTCTGTCCTCAACCAGTCCCCAACTGCTTGCCTTCTTCTTATTGATAGTCTGAGTGGTGGCACTCACCATTAGCTTCCTCCTTCTTGGTATTATCTTCTTGGTATTGTCCTTGTAGAACTCAGCAGGGAGGAGGATGGGGACAAGTGCACATCATTGGCTATGGCGCCACCCACCATGCACTCTGGCCATGGTTGGCTTCCCCAATTATCACTCCCACCACAACCACAGTATTCTCTATGCTTTGAAAATCTGACTAAGAGAGCTACATCAGTTACATAGGCAGTCTTCAGATTTAGGGAGGAGAAAGTGTGGGCCATTAGTAGCTGGAGGAGAAAGTTGTATAGACCAGGATGGGATTAAAGGCAGCACAAGTTCACAATCCACATTGAGACGAGGCATGGACTTATTATGGAATTAGTGGATGGAAAGGCTCTGTTGCTCTACAGAAACACCTAAGACAGTGCCCTTCAAATGTTGTTGGACTACAGTCCCCATCATCTCTGACTATATGTCATTGGCTGGAGTCAGTAGCAGTTGGAGTTCGACAACATCTGAAGGGCACTGTGTTGGTTATCCGTGCCCTAGCATAACAAAACTTTTTTTAAAAAAGGAGACTTTCTGCAAGCTAGGAAAGCAATGGGGAAACCCGCTGAAAAGTGGGGAATGGTTGAATGATTACTTGGAAGGTGTACAAATGCCCCACAAGCAAATCAGGATGAATGCTGATTGTCTTAAAACTGCTCTGTAAAGAAATAAAAACTAATTCTCAATAAATATTGGCCATAGTCTAATCTATGTGGAAGCTTTGCACAAGCAAATTAGGGCAAAGGCACAATAAACAGGTCAGTGGGAGGAGCCCTTGGTTTTATAATGGTAAATATATTATTTCATGTGCATTTTATACCTTTAATTTCCAGTGCGAGCTACTCTGGTTGGACTTAACCTGAAAGGCAGTTTAGAAATAATAAAGAGATAAAAGACAAATCTAACTTGCCTTATTCCAGATACAAGGTTTTGAGTTGTAGCCAACTAAGTCCTACTCAATAGTAGATCCACTGAAATTAATGAAACAATCCTTTGGTTTTATTTTTGTTCTGTTGACTGTAATTAATTAATTGATGATGACCACCACCACCCCATTATATCGGTCAGCATCTTTTAAAATATATGATATTGTTTCGACATGTGCAATTACCGTATATAAACCATTTGTACATGTGCAATTGCTTTAACTTTTTAAGGTAAAGGTAAAGGTACCCCTGCCCCTACGGGCCAGTCTTGACAGACTCTGGGGTTGTGCGCCCATCTCACTTAAGAGGCCGGGGGCCAGCGCTGTCCGGAGACACTTTCCGGGTCATGTGGCCAGCGTGACAAAGCTGCTCTGGCGAGCCAGCACCAGCGCAGCACACAGAAACGCCGTTTACCTTCCCGCCAGTAAGTGGTCCCTATTTATCTACTTGCACCCGGGGGTGCTTTCGAACTGCTAGGTGGGCAGGCGCTGGGACCAAGCAACGGGAGCGCACCCCGCCGCAGGGATTCGAACCGCCGACCTTTCAATCGGCAAGCCCTAGGCGCTGAGGCTTTTACCCACAGCGCCACCCGCGTCCCTTTAACTTTTTACGTGTATGCAATTGTTTTGCATGTGGCTTTTATAGCACTCTGGAATTGCTTTGGGCTGCTTTGTAGGAAGCGATTCACAAATGAAATTAATAATGAAGATGCTACTGGTGATGGTAACAACAACATACAATATTTGGATTTTGGGGGGGTGGGTGGGTAGATCATCCAATCATGGGTTTTTAATATATTGGAAATGACACTTCTGGTTGCTAGGTTTTTTTAAAATGGTATGTTTGTAAAGATGGTCTCTGTGGCGGTTTGCCTCCTGTGGTTTTGCTGTCAAGGCCAACGCTGTGGATAAATGAATCTTCTCTGAGCCTACCTTCCCCTCCCACCCCTTGAAAAAAAATTGTTGGTTGATGAGTTGCACTTGTTGCAGGTGAGAGACCGGGAAGCTGGTGGCGCAATGATGCTGTGAGGGTTTTCTGGTGCGCGCAGAACTAACAACAACAACGGCGACAAAAAGTTCAATTTGGAAAGGTCACCCCTGGTCGTCAGCTTCAGGTGCGCGCCGCCACGTGTCAGATACAGAGCTGCCATTAGGCAAATGAGCCAGTCTGAGGGACTCCGATAAGGACGGGGAAAGGGACGCCTCAGCCTTCCTGGAAAGCGGCTCTTTGAAGGAGTCACGAGGCTCTGAGACTGCCGGCGGGAGATAGGAAGGCCCTTGAAAATCAAGCAAATGAAGGTCTGTTCCCTAATACCCTCCAGCTTAATTTTTTTTACGATTATTATCAGGGAGGCTGCTTGGGCTGGTGGAAAAAGAAGCAATAATCGCTCACAGCAGGATGCAAATAACACAGAATCTCAGCGCATGAGGGGGAACTTTTCACAGGCTGGACAACTTTCCTGCTAGTCAATTTCTTTTTCTCTTTCACAGGAGATCATTGGTAACTTTTGCATCTGGGTCAGGGGGAAATACACCCAAATGTCCCCATTTGGGACATCTCTCTAATACCTAAGTCGTGTGTGTGTGTGTGTGTGTGTGTGTGTGTGTGTTAGCCAATCTGTCTGTTTTAGGAAGAGCACTCCACTCCCTCCCTCCCTGTTTTCAGGAACCTGTTTCCAAAAAAACTACTGCCATCGTTTGGCCTCTTAGGACTAACAGGGAAGCTCAGGAGAGTCTCCCTACCCCTTGCCCCACTGCTGCACAACAGTCCTGAAGTCAGTGCTGGATTTGTTGTTGTTTAGTCGTTTAGTCGTGTCCGACTCTTCGTGACCCCATGGACCAGAGCACGCCAGGCACTTCTGTCTTCCACTGCCTCCCGCAGTTTGGTCAAACTCATGCTGGTAGCTTCGAGAACACTATCCAGCCATCTCGTCCACTGTCATCCCCTTCTCCTTGTGCCCTCCATCTTTCCCAACATCAGGGTCTTTTCCAGGGAGTCTTTTCTTCTCATGAGGTGGCCAAAGTATTGGAGCCTCAGCTTCAGGATCTGTCCTTCCAGTGAGCGCTCAGGGCTGATTTCCTTCAGAATGGAGAGGTTTGATCTTCTTGCAGTCCATGGGACTCTCAAGAGTCTCCTCCAGCACCAGAATTCAAAAGCATCAATTCTTCGGCGATCAGCCTTCTAGTGCTGGATTTAGGGTGGTGCAAAGGGGGCACAGAACCAAAGGGGTGCAAAATAGAGTACAGTGAAGTTGCCTCCCTGATGTCAAAGTTCCAAAGTGCAAGTGCTGCAACACTAAAAGATTGATATCTTACAAGTGCAGAGTAAATAGTGTACTGCATAAAGTTAAAAGTTAAAATTGTTGTTCCTCCCAATTTTACCTCTGGCTTCTCACCACTGGCATGTGACTGGAGGGTTGAAGAAGGTTCTCTATCCCTGCTTTAAGCCTTTCTAGTGCTGCTTATTCCCACTCTCCTTTTTCAAATGTAAGGTGGGGGGGGGGAGGGGGAGAAAGTGGAGGGGAACTGCAAAGGTGCACTTCACACATTTTTTTCCAGGCTATTTCACAAAAAGAAACAGCCAGTCACAGTGCTTTCCTGGAAAGCTAGAGAAAGTGGAGACAATAGATGTTTATCTGTTTGTTTTGTAACACAATTTTTTAAAATAAAGACTAATTTAAAAAAGAAATCTGGAATAAATAAAAGGATTCAAGCCAAGCCAAGGGGAGTATGCCCATTCCTGATAATGAGGGGAAAAAATTAAAGATCCTGAGAAAAGTATTTTTTAAAAAACAAACTTTCTCGTCCTTAACACATTCAATGTGGGCTAGAAAGTATGTGAGTACTGCAGGAAGAAAATCAAGTTTCTAGTCCTTTAGGTTTTAAATGTCAGGCTTGAAAGTGCCTGAGCACTGCCAATATGAAGTCTCCTAAAAAGGATACAGGAATTGGTATGGGTGGTATGTTTACCTGTGTTACCAAAAGGTAAATGTACATAGAGAATTTTTAAATCATTGTATAAGGAGATGTTTGTATGGAATGTGGATCAGGACCAAGACTTACTTGAAAGGAAAGCAACTTTATAGCAATCTCCTGTTGAAGCCTTTGCACTAAAGAAACTAAACATGCAGGAGAATTGGAGTACTTATAGAGACATATTGTGTTTTCTGGAAATGTATGCACAGTGGCACCTTGGGTTAAGAACTTAATTCACTCCAGAGGTCTGTTCTTAACCTGAAACTGTTCTTAATCTGAGACACCACTTTAGCTAATGGGGCCTCCCACTGTCACCGCGCCGCTGGTGCGCGATTTCTGTTCTCATCCTGAAGCAAAATTCTTAACCTGAGGTACTATTTCTGGGTTAGCAGAGTCTGTAACCTGAAGTGTCTGTAACCTGAAGTGTCTGTAACCCAAGGTACGACTGTATAATGAAAAAGTTGACAGAAATCTGAGAATGGGTATCAGACTTGATGCCTGCAGGGGTGAGGGGAGTTGGAAATTGAGAGCCAACTCTTTGAGGAAGACAGGCTCCCCTCTCTTACCTTACAGGGTTGTTGTAAAACAAGGTTGCAGGACTTGTGGCCCTTCAAATGTTGTTTGACTCTAACTCCCATGATCTCTGATCATTGGCTGTGCTGGGCAAGGCTGATGGGATTTGGAGTCCAACAAAAAAAGAAAAGGAATGAGTTCCCTCATCCCTGTCTTAAAGACAATTCACACAGACTTGTATTGAACTAAGTGCTAATCAGGACAGACCCATTTAAATTAATGGATCTAAGTTAGTTGTGTCCATTAAAGTCAATGGGTCTGCTCTGAGGGCTTATCTACACTTGCCTTTCCTCTGCGCTTTCCAGGCACAGCCTGCACTTTAAACCTGTGTCTAAGCTCCCTTTGCCCAAAAGCTTTCCCTGTGAAAATCCATTCTTTAAAGCTGAATTGGAGAAAACAGCAATCCACAGAAAACCCAAATTGCTGTTTGTTGTGCTTCAGCTTTAAAGAGTGAGTTTTCATGGGGAATGCTCCAGGGCAAAAGAAAATGTACACTCTGACATGGAGATTTAAAGTGTGGACCTGTGCTAGGAAAGAGTGGGGCCAAAGGTAAGTGTGGAGAAGCCCTGAGTCAAACTGGCATTGAATACACTCCATGGTGCAGTTTTGCTATGACGTTTACCCATTGATTGTCATGATGATGATTTATTAGCTTTACTAATGGAAAGGACTCAAAGCAACTTACAATGAAGCCATCATTGTGCCAAAGCATTGGCACAGTGCACCACTGTCTATATTTTATATATTGTTGAACGCCACCCCAATCTCCAAGCGGTGCGAGATTCCAGGGGTTCCAGTTTTCTTGGAATGAGGGACAGCACTCTGCCAACCTGTGACTCCCAGCAACTTGTATTCAGAGGCATAATGCCTCTGACAGTGGAGGGATAGGATAATCCTCTATTTTATTTTCAGCATTTCTACTTAACCAGGGCTGGTACAAATGCACCTCTGCTTTTTGATGGAGCCCAGGAACTGCTATCTTTCTTTTGCTTTTTTCCTTCTTCTTGCAGTAGGTGTGGTTAGGATTATATTTCCTTAAGGCTTCCTGATGAGATCAGAATGTCTGTTCACAGCAAATGGAGGAATTATCTTTCTCCTTTTATCCCCCCTCCCCCATAAAAGTGTCTTCTTCAATCTCCTCTTTATTAACTTGTAGTCACCTGGTTCAGCAAACAAGGCAGCACTGGTGATTAATGGCCCCTGAAATATTATTGAGTTTGAAAGGCTGTTTGTTTGGAATTTATTTGGAGAGTGCCTAGACAGGTATCTAGATCTATCAATCTAGATAGACAAGAAATATAGTCTCACATCCTGGCATTTATTTCATAACATAATTGCATGGAACAGAGAATAAGAACTCGGGCATAACTAGGTGAGGAGAACAGGGGCATCTCTCAGAAGCAAGGAGAAGAATTCAGAGACAGTGCTTTGCCTCCAAGATCAGAGGCAGTAGTGCTTCTGAATATCAGTTTCTGAAAACTGCCAGAGTGGGAGAGCGCTCTGGGGCTTAAGTCCTGCCTGCAGGTCTCCCATAGTAACACTCTGCTTGGCCACTGTAAGAACAGGACACGGAACTAAACGAGCCAATAGCCTATTCTTGCTGGCTCTTCTCCTGTTCTTATGACAATCATTCCATTGATCAAAGCGGACATGCTTTGTCCCCATTTTATTTTCCCAACAACTCTATGAGGTAGGTTAGGCTGGGGTATAGTGACTGGCCCAAGTTCACTCAATGAACTTTATGGCTAAAGGTGGGTGGGATATGAACCTAGATCTCCCCAGCCCTCAACTAACATGATTACAATGGGATCACACTGGTCCTCCAGTTTTAAGAAGTATGGAATCAAGCCTTCTAAGTTCAGGATACTTTTAATTGGGCAAGCAGGATTTCCTAATGGCCTGCGTCTCATCTGCATCTTTATGGCTGGCTTGTTATTCCTTATGATATTTTAATGATGATGCATTGTTCTTTGGATGCATAGTGTTACTATTCCATTGGCTTTTCTGTTGCCCAGAGTGGTGGAAGTATTAAAATTCAGTAAGTAAATAAAAGGAGGAGAAAGGGAGAGTATTGTTTATGCTGCCATATTCCTTCTGCTGCCATAATTTACCAGCTATGAATGATAAGCCAACTACAGCTTTCTTGGACAGGGATAGCCAATGTGTCTTACAACTTTCTTGGACAGGGATAGCCTGGCCATGGTGATTTGTGGACTGGTAACCCATAGAGCACGTTGCAGTAATTGACTCTTCAGGTTACCAGTCCACCCTTAGGACTGTTCCAGAAGTTCCAGATGGGTCAAAGTTCTCTTGCCACTCCCTGATGTGGTTCTGCAATGTGCAAGAGGGGTGAAGGAGAGAGCAGGCAACTATAAATTAGCCTGCTGTACAAAGGTAAAATCTGCAGTTGTTGCTCTGACTGCTTTTCCTCTGGCCTCACCTACCCACCACCCTCTCCTGCTGTAAAGAAAATCTGGCACTGCTTTGGGATGAACAATGCAAAATGGGTGAGACTAGACATCTAGCCACCCAGCCTAGAAAAACAGGTGAGTTAAATCCGCTCACACAACTCAGCAAAGAGTCTCGAAGGGAAAACAGATACTGCAATTTGGACTGCTCTTGCCTGGGATGAATAAATTTCACCATTACTCCAAAATACCTTTTTAGTTGCTTATAAAAACACCGAAATGAATGCCTCCTGCCTAATTGCCGCAATGGGCCCAAAGCAGCCATTTCTATTTGTGCTTTCATATTTCAATAAACTTTTATTTATCTCCATTTAGGAGGGAATCTTCTTGCTCATGAAAATAAAAGAAGCATAATTTTCTGCGGTTTTATTTTATGCAGGCACGGCAGAAACCTGGCACTCTTCACCTTCTCCCTTCTCCAATGCTATTCCAGATATGTTGTTAGAATCATATAATTGTAGAGTTGGAAGGGATCCAAAGGGTTATCTAGTCCAACCCCATGCAATGTGGGAATCTCAACTCCAGCATCCATGACAGATGGCCATCCAACCTCTGCTCCTGACACCCGCTCCTGACAAGTGTATATATTTACATAAAATCACCTGGGGACCCCCTCTACATAAGAACAGGGCTCTCCACAGCCCCCCTACCTCTGCTCCCTAGATCCTATCATATCTCCTCTCAATCTCCTCTTTTCCAAGCTAAACATCCCCAAGTCCCTTAACTGTTCCTCATAAGGCTTAGTTTCCAGAGCAAGAAACGAGAAATGGAGAAAAACAAAAAATGACAGACTCACTCATCCTTATGAGGCACCCACAACTTCTGGCTCTGACCCCACCCACCACTGGCTCTGACCCCTGGTATATTGCCCCCAACAGATTTCCCCCTGGACAGAGCCATGGCTCTCTACCCTTGCTTTAAACATTCCCATTAAAGGTAAAGGTAAAGGTACCCCTGCCCGTACTGGCCAGTCTTGACAGACTCTAGGGTTGTGCGCTCATCTCACTCTAGAGGCCGGGAGCCAGCGCTGTCCGCAGACACTTCCGGGTCACGTGGCCAGCGTGACATCGCTGCTCTGGTGAGCCAGAGCCGCACATGGAAACGCTGTTTACCTTCCCGCCAGTAAGCGGTCCCTATTTATCTACTTGCACCCGGGGGTGTTTTCGAACTGCTAGGTTGGCAGGAGCTGGGACCGAGCAACGGGAGCACACCCCGCCGCGGGGATTTGAACCGCCGACCATGCGATCAGCAAGTCCTAGGCGCTGAGGTTTTACCCACAGCACCACCCGCGTCCCAAAAAAATTGTTCATTCCGCATTCCCACTAGGAATGAACAATTGCCCTTCCATTTGCCTGGAAAAGGGTTGAGGCCCTTCATGTCTTCCAGTATTGAAAACACTTAGCAGGGAGAGCTGTGTCTGCATGGGCATGGCAAGGATTTATTTATTTGGGGGGAGCTTTATGTTGGGGGGGCAGCACTGAGTTATCTGCAATGTAATTGGTCAGCTAAGTTTATTTACTTGATTTAAGGGGGGCATCCCCCACTGCACCCTCATGGCTATGCCTATGTGTGTCTCCACAGCAAATCACAGCCCTGGACAGTATGAGAAGTGTGTGTCCCTGAGTACGTGCAAAGTGCATTTCTTTCATATACATTTGAGATTGTCCAATGTTGGTAGCAGGGGGGAGATGGGGGTATTTTCAATCCATATGATCCAGATATGATCCAGTATGCTACAAACAGAGATGAGGTGCATCAAAGAAAGGAAGGACTGCACACAATTAAATAGTTGCAGATGAGCAAGCGACCCACACCACACACAACAGGATATGCCAACAGGCACCTAGCTCAGCCACAACTGCACCTGAGAGTAGATACCTTGGTATTTGCATCTGTGAAATGGGTATTACAAAGGCTTAGCGTTTGGTGATGAGAACTGAGATGTGCCCAAAAGGAAGCCACCACAAACTCCCAGTGAACCATCAAGCTGTTTTCCAAAAGGGAATCCAGTCATCCAAGGAACCAAAGCTTTATTAAAGTATGAGCAGGTATTTGTTGAGTCAGAATGAAGGCAAAAGAAGACATTTCCGAAGCATGGGAGGCTTGGGGTGGTGGGAAGAGCAGGCAGCAGAATAGGAGAGACCTTCATCCGTAAGGCTGCAGGTGCCCCAGCAACTGCCACAATATGGAACCGTTCGGCTTTTTGATGAATGTTGTCATTAGTGTTTGCGGCACTTACGGACCTCCATTTATCCTGAGAGACAGTGATATATGTCTGGGGCAGCTGCCCAGGTGAAGGGAGAAGCGAGTGGAAAAGACAAGCTACCAACGCAATTTCATCCAATGATTTTATATATATATATATTTAGAATAACAACAATCCCAAACCCAAATAACAAGCCAGAGGAAAACAAATATTTCAAAAAGATTCCTTTACTTCCCCTTTTTGTCTATAGCACATTCTAAACCATTTTCCGCCTGGGGGCCACATTCCCTTTCATGCAACTTTCCAGGGGCCACACGTCAGTGGGCAGGGCAAAAGTAGGTGGAGCAATGAAGACAGATTTTACCTTGGTACAATAAAGTATTTTCTACATACACACAGAGCCCCTCCAGACATCATTTTTATTTTGCATATGTGATAACTTGTACTTATAGTGGTACCAGGGTAGTTCTGATTTCAGTGTTACTTGTGTCTTGAAACGTTTTGGCAGAGCCGTCTTTCCCATTGGGTTTACTGGTGCATTGTGCCAGGGTGCCGGCCTCTCAGGGGCACCCCAGCGAGTGGGGGAGCTGCACGGCTTTGCCGGCGGCCTCCCCTTTCCCTCCTGCACGCCCGCCAGCTGCGCCCTGTGAACCATATGGCTGGTGGGTATGTAGCTTCCTTCCCAAGCCTCCATGGGAGGAGAGCGATCCCCGCAGAGGCTTAGGATGGAAGCTGCGCCCTGCCAACTGTATGACTGGTGGGTGTGCAGGTTCCTTCCCAAGCCCCCGCAGGAGAAGAGCGATGCCTGCAGAGGCTTGGGAAAAGGTCAACAACTCTGGGAAACGGGGTGGGGGGGTGGGGTGCCAGAGGGATCTTTGCATCACAGCACCAGATATGCTTAAGATAGCCCTGGCTTTTGGTATAGATTTAATGTTTTGTTTCCAATCAGTGCATGTCCCATAACTTTCCACTGAAATCCTGTAACTTTACCATGAATGTTCCAGAGTGTGTGTGCATCGTCTTACCTTTGCTGCACTTTAGTGCAAGAGTGCCCGTCCAGGGGGCAATAATGCAGTGACACTAGGAAGTACCACAAAGCAGCATTGTGATATATGGATGGTCCAGTATGAATCCAACACTAATGCACTGTTATTGTATCAGTGACACATGGCAGAATGCACCCGCCAACAGACAGTCTGCAGTGGCCCTCACTGCCCCCCTCTCTATCCTCCATCCAGGCAAGCATTATCATAGTTCAAGGATGCATACCAGCCACACAAAAACACAAGGAGGGTGCAAAGCAGGGTTGCTGCGGTGTGGCCTAGGGAGGGGATTAGGCCTAGCGGGAATTCCAAGGGCTCAGAGGGTTACAGGCCAGAGTTTCTCCACCCCTGCTCTAAACCAACATGCTAATTTCAAAAAAAAAAAAAAAAAAAAAGGGTAGATAAATTATCAGGTACTACTAGAAGCTCAAGTGTTCTTTGAATGCAGATTCTAGAAGGAGAGGAGTGACCAACAGACTTCAGCCTTGCATAGTTTGCTTGCAAAACAGATAAATCCAAATTACAGTCAGCCATGGTGTCCTGATGTCTCCTGAATTTGCAAAGCAAGGAGTCTACACTCAGGCAGCAATGGAGCTTAGGCTAGTGCTGCTGGGGTGGGTGCTCCGGGCAAGCCCCCGAGGGGGGCAGGGTGCAGAGAGAGCCTACTGCACCCCTGGGTCAAGCCTGACCAGGGGATGGAGCTGCTGCAGCCGGCAAACCGCAGTTGAGGAGGGTGGGCAGCAGCATTGCTGCGCCAGGAACGCAGTGGCAGCATTGGTTTTAATGGTGTGTGGCTCCTCTCCTCCTCCGACAGGAACACAGTGGCAAGAGGAAGAGGAGGAGGAGCACTTGCCATTAAAGCTGTGCTGCTGCCGTGTTCCCGGCTTCTCAGACTGCACACGAGATCTTGACGTGACATCGTCGCACATGCAACATCTTGACATGATGTCATTGCAGCTGTGACAGTTGCCCCCAATCTCATTCACAAGCTGGTGCCTCTGATCCTAAGTTGCTTGTCTTCTTGTTAAGCTTGTGTTCGTCTCACACTTTTCAGTGTGTTTCTCTGTCATGTTCCTAACCACTTTTTTAATTTTTAAAAGTGGATTTTTGTTCTAGGATATGACAGAGAGCTTATGGCACCTACCATTCCCCTGCGCTTTCCAGGCATGGTCTGTGCTTTAAAGCTCCATGCCTGAGCACACTTGGGGGGGGGGTGGTTCCAGAGAGTTCAAAACTAGCTTTTTACTGCTGAATCGCAGCAAACAGCATTTCCATTTGCTCTGATTCAACAGTAAAGATCAGGTTTTCCTGGGGAAAGGTGAAGGGAAAAAACAAGTGTTCAGACACAGACTGAGGAACACAGACCTGTACCTTCAAAGTGTTGGGCAAAAGGTAAATGTGGATATGCCCAAAGTGTTTAATCCACTTTAATTGCACAAAGCTAAATCTCCACTATGTGCTTGAATTATTCCCACAAAATATTGACATTCTGAAGGTGACCAAAGATGCAACTGATCTGCAATCACCGATCCTGAATACAAACTCTTTCTTGAGGAATTTAAGAACCAGAAAGAGTTGCTGAGCATCACAATTCTTCAGTGCAGACTACAGATCTCTACAGCACAGTATATGCCTCAATTATGAGCTGAGTCCCAACTTGACTGCTAACTGCAGCTCTTCATTGCTAGATCTGAACCTGTGCTCTATCTTTCACTGATGTTTTTCACCTTTGTTATTGGATCATTACTGGTACCAACTTGAGAAGTTGAGCTTCAAAGTTCATCTGTGTCTAGATATTGTCCTAGAACTCTATTACAGTGCCAACTGGTCTGTAACTGAATGAATGCAATGCTGTAGACTTGTCCATCACTAAAAGGGTGATGGGTAACATCATAAATCACAGTCAGGATTAAGACAGAGAGGAATGTGGGGTGGTATAGAAGTGCTTATATTTCATTGTTTTATTAGTGCTTCGTAAAGGAATGGCTTCCCTTTCCCCTTTGCACTCCTAAAAACTCCACTTTGCTTCTCTGTAAAGAAGCCCACATATTTAAGTCAGTGGTAGCCAACATGGTGCCCTCCATAAGTTATTGCATGCCAACTCTCATTAAATGGTAGCATGGGAGGGGACCCTGTGGGTCATGGCCTACTGCAGGGTGGGGGTCTCCACTCAGGCATCCATGACAGACAGCCCTCCAACCTCTGCTTTGGGGCCTCTAGGTGCCTGTGCAAAGAAGCTCTTTCTGAACATAAGAATCATAAGCCTTCCTTCAGGCAGCACAGTATTAAATTGTGGCACTTATTCCCATAGGAAGCAGTAATGGCCACCAATCTGGATGGCTTTAGGATGAGATGAAACCATGGAGGAGGAGAGAGCTATTGTGGACTGCTAGCCGTGATGGCTATGTTCTTCCTCCTTGGTTGGAGGTGGCAATTCTTTTGAGTAAGCAGTTGCTGGAAACCTCAGGTGGAGAGAGTTGCGTTCATGCTCAGGTCTTGCTTGTGGGTTTCACATTGGGTGCAACTAGCCAGCCACTGTGAGAACAGGATGCTGGCCTAGAAGGAACCCTCCGTCAGACTCTACTTATACTCTGTTCTCATAGTGGCTGACTAGATGACTTTGGGAGGCCCGCGAGTTGGACTTGAAGTCTACAGCACTTTCCCCATCTGTGGATAGCCACCTATCATTAAGGCTTTCACTGTGATTCTTGCATTTCAGGGGTTGGACAGGATGACCCTCAGGATCCCTTTCAATTCCTACAATTCTAGGATTTTAGGATTTAGGATCCAGATCCAGCTTGCCAGTGGTCAGGGATTATGGGGGCTGCAATGCAATGACACATTGGCTACCTGTGAAATAAAGGATGTAGTTACATCAGCCACAGAAGCAGGATTTTCTCAGTTAGAGGGATGCTTTGGACAAAAGATTCCTGCATTGCAGGGGGTTGGATGTAATGACCCTCGTGGTTCCTGCCAGCGGTACAGTTGTATGATTCTAGGACTAGAGGCAAAGGTCAGTGGAGCAACAGGTGTGAATTTTGCCTTTGTACAATAGGCCTGTGCCTACACACACTCATGCGGACCCTCTCCATCCTCCATCTGGACAAGCAAGAGCCATTATCAGGGTTCCAGGACACATTCCAACCAGGCAAAAGCACCCATGAGGGTGCAAAGCAGAGTCAGTGACAGACACGGCCTAGGTTTGTGTCTTGGAATGGAGGATGGTGTGTGGAGACTCCCAAAGGCCAGATACAGAGGCTTGTATAACTGCATTTCACCTCTAGCCTGATGTTCCTCACCTATGAAGTAATCCAATCATTTGTAATTAACCAGAAGTCACTAGTGATGCCCAGCCAGTGTGTTCTCCACAACTCTTTCTGCTTCAAACTACCAGAACTGGTTTCTGTTTCCTTTCTGCATCTTGAGCCTGCATGTGTGCCTGTGGTATAGTGAGTGAACATTCTACAACAGACAGTTCCTACCCACATTTCTATCACAGAATCATAGAATTGTAGAGTTGGAAGGTACCCAGAGGACCATCTAGTCTAACCCCCCTTCAATGCAGGAATATGCAGCTGTCCCATATGGAGATCAAACTTGCAACATTGGCATTATCAGCATCATGCTCTAACCAGCTGAGCTATCCAGTTGTTTCTTAATGTACCTCTAAGACTTTCCCCAACTTGGGTCACTTGGCTACATTCTGTGTGCTGCAGATAAGTCACTCAGTCAGCAGTTTCGAATCAGCCCTGGCTTGTGATGAGAAGGTTTGTTTGAATGGTAGGATTCGTAGGAATACCTTTCAGCCTTGGAGACAGCCTTGACCGCTTTGAGCTTTCTTGCTCGTTCCAATGCTATGCAAATTTTTCAAAAGCATGGATATTTTTTCTTCCAGGCTCTCCAGTTTGGGGGTTGTGTGTGTGGATGTGCTGGGTAGGCAGGGACAGGAAAAGAAAGCCCCATTTGGAGATGGGGAGGTCGGGCAGCTAAGGTGTGAGTTAAAATGTGTGTTCTTATTTTGAGTCGTGCTAAATATGAACGCGAAGCAGAAACCTAATTAGTAACCTCTGAACTAGGCTCGCTTTATCTCTGGGAACACATGTCATGTGCCAGTTCTCTTTTCTTCCTTTCTTCCTCCGTGCCGATTCTCCATTGCTCATTGCATAAAGCAGGTGGTGAAAATGGTTCCGGAGAGCTGAAGATGTCCCAGACAGCTGTTGTTTCCAGGACTATATATTTGGCCCTCTGTTCCTCTCCATGTCTCCATGTCATCCCTCATTCCAGCTTGGATAAGGAAAGGAGTTGAGTCTCTTCAAATATGCCCTGAAGATTTTGCTGATTGCTTCTTCTACTAAGCATCTAAGTGATTTCTCAGATCTACTGAGAACACTGCTTTTAATCGTTCCATCTGTATCCGTACAACATGTACCCACAGAGAGTAGCAGTCTCATAGTCATAGCAAAGGTTGAGCAGTAGGTTATTGTTTTGTTGTTGTTGTAATTTCCAATATGAATTGACCTAATCTGCATCTCCCAAGCTAATGTGCAGCTCGGGAGCCAATCATCCTTAGGTTTTCACAATTCCCTGAATTTTGCAATGTAGCTTTCAGCTGAAAATGTATATAAAATGATTTTTTTTATAAAAAAATAATCTATAAATATGTATTTTGAGAGACATTAACTTTAAAACTGTATATTGCGGAGGGAAGCGCACACACATGCACGCACACGCACACAATTTTGCATGAAGATTTTTTTTGTTGAAAATGCAGATCAGTGCATAAACAGAATGGAACTATTATTGTTATTATATTAATTTATGATTTGTCTTTTACATATATGTATCATGTTGACTAATAGACATACCATAAAACAGCTAAATATAGCTACTAGACATTCAGTCTCTGCCCCATTCTGGCTGTAGTGGGGAATACTCTGATCCTACCCTTCCCCCAAGCTGTTTTTGAGTTCTCAGGGTTGTGCAGGGTGTGTGGGGGGGGGGAGCTCTGTTCTGCTAGCAAGACTCCTTGTGCTGGCTTCCACTAGCTGAAGATAGGTTTAAAAACAATACAAAATGAATGCCTAAGGCAGAAGACCTTTTCATTCAGCTGGAAAAGCTTGTCAAAATGAAAATGTTTTCAGTTGCTACCAGAAAGTAGAGATAGATTGTGGGGGCCTGTCATCTCAGCTGGAATGCTGTTCCTTGGAACAGGGGCAGCCACATTGAAATCCTGCTCCAATTTATACTGGAGTAGATTTCTAATACTTTGGGGACTTTCAGGAAAAACCTATAGCATCCATGACAGGTGGCCATTCAACCTCTGCTTAAAAACCTCCAATGACCTCCCACTTTCAGAGAGAGTCTGTTCCACTGCTGAACAGCTCTTACTGTCAGAAAGGGCAAAGTTAATGTGGATCGTTTTGTTAGATATATTATTTTGAGAGTCTGGAATAGATATAAACCTAGGTTATATGCAAAGATACTCTTATGGATCTCAACACAAGAAGCGTTTCACAGAAAAGAGGCAACAGGCAAGGACAAATGGTTAACTTATCAAGAGGCATTAGCGTGGAGTCAAAGGGGCTGTAAAATTAAAACAAGGAGAAAACTCACAAAGGAAGGTTACAGTCTCCAGTGGTTTCCTCACCTGCAATTAACTGAGAGATTTAAGTTGGATAAAACGGCTTTGGTACTAGGGTTGTCATATGTCTGGTTTCCCCCAGACATGTCTTCTTTTTCAGGCTTAAATTTTCTGTCCAGGCAGATTTTGTCAAAATATCCAGGGTTTTTTTGTTTGGCACCATGGTGGGTTTGGATAGGCTGAAGCTCAGAAAAGAGTAAAGGGAAGTCCCATTGCATGAGCAGTAGACAAATCTGCAAGTGGGCTGCTAGGAAAAACACAATACCTGCAGGAGCATCTAGCTGGTTCTTTCACCACTGAAGCCATCACTGCAAGCAGCAGCTACTACTGCAGGCAGATTAGAACCCAACGGGAGTGAGGCAACTGGAGAAGTCACAGAGAAGAGCATCTCCCTGGGTGCTCCTTGTCCAAGGATGGAGACTGACCCAACTGGCAGCCCAGGGGAACCTGGCAGCCCAGGGGAACTGTGTGGCAGGATGGGCACTGCCGCTACTGCCGCCTTTGCAAAGGAGAGGCCAAGATGCATTGTAAGGGTGGCCTGTTGCTGGGAATAGTGCTCATCTTGGGACCAACCTGCTGAGGAGGAACACAAAAATCCCCTGGGAGACCGTGCGGCAAGCTGTGCTTGGCAGTAAGGTAGCCGCCATGGGGGTCCTTCCCCTGCCAACCGAAGGTTGTTGGTGGTGGGTGTGGGCTCGATGGGAAACAATCAGAGCACGGTGGAAAACGGTGGCACCCAGCAGGGAAACCCAAAATGGTGGTGGCTTCCTCCTGAGGACATCCCCCCCGACCCTACAGCCCCACGTTGCGAGGCCGCCTTCAGGTCAGTGCACTCCACATTAGAGGGAGAACGTATTTCTTCTTCTTCTTCCCTTTTAAAAAATATATATTAGATATATAAAGTTAATTAAATATATTAAATATTAGAAGTCTATGCCAGTATAAATTGGAGCAGGGTTTCAATGTGGCTGCCCCTGTTCCATGGAACAGCATTCCAGTTGAGATGACAGGCCCCCACAATCTATCTCTACTTTCTGACTTGATCCAGAATGGTGCTGGGTTGTCTTGACATTACTCAGCCCAAGCCCAGTTTCTCCATAATCAGGCTTCAGCCAAATCTGGAGCACAGCCCCACCTAACATTGTTTTCCTTGAGTGCAACATTAGTGCAGCTTTAGGCTTAAATTTCAGGGTGGTCTCTGGCTGCTCTCCCAACTGTTGAAATTGGGGATTGGGGAACTCAGGTGTGGGGTGGGGGTGAGTAAATGTGCCCCTCTAGCCTTCTTTATCCTGAGAACTCTCTCTCTACCCTGAGAACTCTCTCTAGGTTAAGGGTGCCAACTTGAATAAAATATTTTGGGGGGGGGACGACGACAACGTAATCCCTGCCCCATGTAATCAATCACATGATGCAGTGTGCACACACCATTTGAATGGCAATGCCCATCAACTTGGGGGGGGGGTAGCCCCATCAAATATTTTATTAAGGGGGCTGAAGGCCCCTTGGCACCTAGGAGTTGGCTCCTATGCTACAAGTCCTCCTCTCCCCAGGCCATACTGCTCACACACTTCTTGGATGTTTTACCTGGCCCTTACACACTTTACACACTGTTGGACTGTGACGATGGCACTTGCTTCCCTGGATGTTGAGACGTGTGCTTGCCTATGGACCTCTGATTCTGTACAAAGGTAAGAGTTGCAATCATTGCTTCACCCTCTCATTCATCTCACCATGCCCATCACCAGCATTTCATCCCTAGAAGTTTGCCCACAAAGGGGCACTGCCCCAGCCCTGTGTTAAAGACTGCAGGCTGGAGACAAATGAGGCCTTGGGTGCCACTAGGAGCCTCAATGGGAGGACTGAGCTCTTGCCAGACTCTGCCAGTGGTCAGGGGGCACTGGAGTTCAGCAACATCTAGAGGGCAACAGATTCTTGGCTTACTTGCCTCTTTCTCTTCCTGCCACCATTGCTCTGCTAATAATTAAAGTAAGCCAGGGGTGCATGAATGATCTAACTCCACTCCACAATAAAAGTGTGCAGGATTTTGTTTTCTTTTTGTTTTTCAATTTTGAAAGAACAGCTAGATTTTCCATTAGTAAGCCTGAATATTAGCCATACAGCATTCTAGACCCCTAAGTGACTTCCTTGGTCTAATTGATTTGCAGATACCTAGAGCTGTTGATAATAGTTATTTCACTTTGTTTCCATCTCTTCCCCCACCCCATCCCCTTCCTTCCCTTGTAGTTTTGGCTTATTATGATCCTTATCTAGAAAGGCCTATTACTTGCTTTGATCTGCAAAAAACATCTAATCGCTGACAACAGCTGGCATTTGACAGAACATGGACAAAACACATCAGTGTGATCCCTTTTTTAAAGTCTTATTTTTGAAGCCAAGGCTATAAACACCCAGGACCTCTTCCTTTCCATCAGATTTACTTACTTCTTTTTGCAGGTGGTGTGGGACTAAGAAATAAACATCAGAAACACATTAATGGGTGACAGAAAAGAAGAAAAGCTTCAACTTTTTTGTTCAAGCAAACATTTTGTTCCCAAAGATGAGCTGGAGATAGGAGCACAGGAAGTAGCATTACGTATATTGAGTTAGACCAGGCTTCCTCAGCCTCAGCCCTCCAGATGTTTTTGGCCTACAACTCCCATGATCCCTAGCTAGCAGGACCAATGGTCAGGGATGCTGGGAACTGTAGTCTCTAAACATCTGGAGGGCCGAGGTTGAGGAAGCCTGAGTTAGACCACTGATCCATCTAGCTTGGCAATGTCAACACTGACTGGCAGTGATTCTTTGGGATTTCAGGCAGGAATCCTTTTACAGCCCAACCTGGAGATGCTAGGGGTTGAACCTGGGACCTTCTGCATGCAAAGCAACTGCTCTACCACTGAGCTATGACTTCTCCAATATAATGGTTAAGGCTTTGCATTAGGGACACAGGAAGTTGCTGTATACAATGTCAGACCACCGACTGGTCCGACTAGCTCAGGATTGTCTACACTGATTGACAGTGGTTCTCCAGGGTTTCAGACCATAAGCCTATCACAGCTCCTCATGGAGTAGGTGGCATTAAGCCTGGGACCTTCTGCATGTAAAGCAGTTGGTCCAAGCATGATCACTTTTTTATTTTTACAAATTACACACCAGTCCTCATTTTCATCTAATGTCAGAGAAGACACAATAGTCTCTGGAGTGCCAGCAGCAGGTGCATCCCTCCTGATCTTTTGACCCCTTGTATCCTCCAGACTTTCTCACAAAGTCTCAAGTGGTTTAAAGAGGAAAATGTTAAAAGAGCCAGAATGAATGAATATGAGTGTTCTGTTTCTGCTTCTTCAACATGGCAGCTGCAACAGCTGTAAGGAAGCTCAAGTGGAGTAAATCTGCCACTTGGAAAAGACTCTTTAGAGAAGGGTCTTCCTGTCTTTTCCTTGACCAGCAGAAAAACACAGAGAGACAAATGAGTTGTGGTGGGAAAAGAAGGAGAATGAAATCAGATCTATCAATGAGTGTCTCGCTGGTGCCTTATAAGACATTTTCTCCTGTGGTTCCGCTACAGTCTCAGTGGGCTAATACGCAACGATTTATTCACTGGTTCAGAACACCTAGAAATTAAATTTAAGATATTGTAATGCTGAAGCAAGCATAGAGGGATGAATCTGAAACAGGATTTCTAGGGTTTCTTTTGTGAAAGTTAGTGATGAAAGATGAGAGGATTGTTAAGTGCTTGCATTTTTGTTGTTTTTATTGCCACGCTCATGAGAGACTGGCTGCTTCCAGACCGTTGCTATTTTTGGGAAGGATTCAATCACATCCCAGCAAATTCAGGTTGTGCAATTATAGCCAATTGGGAGATCTTGTGCAACAAACACACTTTCCCAGAAATTCAGACTTTTTGTTATAAGGAAAGTGATTTGAAAGTGGAAATGAAAGAAATTAGATTGCCACCCTCTGGATCTCTCATGGAGGAACACAAAGAAGGGACTTAGAGGCTGATATCAGGGTCTGGTTGGGTTCATATGGAGAGAGGCTGTCTTTGAGGTATTGCAGACCCTCTGTGTCCCTATTTTCCAAGGGTGCCCCTGATTTAGAGAAGCCGTCCCAGTTTTTTATTTGAATGTCCCGCTTTTTCTTAGGATGTCAACATTTTCATTAGAAAAAAATGTTGGAGGGTATGGAGTTATCCAACCTCTGAGCTGTCTGAAGGCAATCCTGTACAGGGAAGTTTTGTTTAATGTTTAATTATGTTGGAATATATGTTGGAAGCTGCCCAGAGTGCTGGGGCACCCCAATAGGTTGTGTGGGGTATAAATTATGGAATGGGGTGTCCCTATTTTCATCAAAGAAATATTGGAAGGTATGGGTTTTGCAGTCCTGAGCCATTTAATGCTTTATAGGTCAAAACCAGCACTTTGAATTGGGTCTGGAAACTAACTGGTAGACTGCAGTTGGACCATGATCAGTCTAATATGCTCAAACTGTCTTGCCCTGGTGAGCAACCTGTCCACTGAGTTCTGTGGGATGAATACTTATCTGAAAGCATCCTGTTGTTTTTTCTGCAGAAAAATATGGCTGTCCACATGAGGCAATAATCTTTCCCCCATGCTATAGCCCTTTGAATGTAAAATCGCACATACAAATACATAGCAAAATCACCATCTTCTCCCTCTACCCCTTTTTAAAAATAGATATTTTTGCAAATATAAATATAGAAACAAAATAAACATCCTTAGCTGACATTAACAATAATACTGTCCCATCAATCCTAAGCATAGAAATTAATTAAGGCATGTCCAAATAGGTATTCAAACAAGATTGGCTATAAATAAGCTATATGTTCAAACTTCTAGGTTAGAGATATGTTCAGTCCACTAGGTAGCAGATGGTGGGTGTTTATTTTTCCAGCCAAGCAGTGTAAGTCTTTTTGCAATGTCCATTTTCGTAGATCAACTGTTCCCACACTACAGACACGTAATTCAAGAGTGTGCTTGTACCTGCTTTTAAAAGCATTTCCCCCCCAGTGTGGCAAAGCTGAAGTACTTTTGAAACAGCTCTGAGCATATTTACACTGTTAAAGGTGTTTATGTGTATGTGGAGGAAAGTAACTTTTAGACCGTTTCCTAAGAACTCCAACACACTATCTTACTGCACATTATTTTAAATCGTGGATTAAAAATATTTCCCAGGAATTATCCTACAGAACCCCCATGCAGAAATTTGATGGGATCTAATGGGCAGAAGATCAAACCTATCCATTCATCAGGAAATCAGCCCTGAGTGCTCACTGGAAGGACAGATCCTGAAGCTGAGGCTCCAATACTTTGACTACCTCATGAGAAGAGAAAACTCCTTGGAAAAGACCCTGATGTTGGGAAAGATGGAGGGCACAAGGAGAAGGGGTGACAGAGGACGAGATGGTTGGACAGTGTTCTCAAAGCTACGAACATGAGTTTGACCAAACTGCGGGAGGCAGTGGAAGACGGGAGTGCCTGGCATGCTCTGGTCCATGGGGTCACGAAGAGTCAGACACAACTAAATGACTAAACAACAACAATGGGGCAGAGTTGTCCATCCCTATATACAGCACTTTTCAAGTATCTGAAGAATTCCTTACAAAAGCTCTCTTAGACCACTCTGATTATCCCCTATTGTAGACAGAGGGCTGGCTCCAAAATTGTGTGGCAGTCATTCTTTAAGGCAGGGGTGGGGGACATTTTTGGTCCAGGGCCCACATTCTCTTCGGCACAGCTTTCCAGGGACCATGTGCCAATGGCAGGCAGTACCAGACACAAAAGTGACTGGAGCAATGTGTGTAAATACATTTGGAGTACGAAGCAGGAATGGTGAGGTGTGTCACTTGGGGATAAGGGGTGTGGCTTTGGGAGAGTTCAAAGGGGCAGGTAGAAAAGCCTGGAATAATAGAATCATAAAATTGTAGAGTTGGAAGGGACCCTGGGGATCTTCTAGTCTAGTCCCCCACAATGTAGGAATATGCAGCTGTCCCATATGGGGATCAAACCTGCAACCCTGGCATTGTCAGCACCATGTGGAGAGCCGCATTTGGCCCTAGTCCTGAGGTTCCCTGCCCCTTCATGACAGATTTTAATTGTCCAAGCACAGGTTGAATCACAGAGCCAAGGTTGCAATTCAGAAAAAGTCATACAAAGTTGAAAGTAAGTTCTATTGAATTTAGCAGGGCTTACTTATGAGTAAACACTACAAGCACTGGGAAGAAAACATGCAGATGTAGCTGTAGGGAGAAGAATGAGAGAAGGGGAGCAATTTCTGGCATGGGAGTGGAGGAAGGTTAAACTTTTATTGATCCACAGCAGGAAAACATATTCTCATTGCTTTTTCTCTCTGCTTTACAGATGATCCTGAATCAAATATAAAGGGGCCATTTCAAAGCCAGGCTTTAGAAAGATATAGCAGATAAACAGCTGTTTGCTGACACCAAAGGTGCCAAAGTGATTTTTGATGATAAAAGCTGAGCTGGAAGAACAGAGAATGCTGAACATGATAAAAACTGGGGAGGGAGGTGGGGGGCAGAGCAGAATCCAAGGACACGAAGGTTCCATAGCTGAGCTGAAAGAAAAAGGAAACAAAAGGAAACATAAGAAAATCAAAATGGTCCTGCTGGGCTCAACCAAATGATCCATCTGACTTGTCATTCTAACTTCTGCCCATAGTCAGGGAAGCTCACAAGTGAGGCGTGGTGGAATTTTAGTAATCAGAAGTTGTGTGTATCCATAAGAACATAAGAAGAGTCTGCCTGCTTGAGTAGTCTTGTTCTCACAGTGGCCACCCAGATACTTCAGTGGGAATACCACAAACAGTACCAGAGCGCAACAGCAACTTTCACCACCTGCAGTTCCCATCAGCAGATATGCAGAATAAAATACTGCCTCTGATGGTGGAGGCAGGACATAGCAATTGTGGCTAGTGGTTTTATCCTCCATGACTAATTTTCTTTCAAAGCGATCCAAGTTAGTGGCCATCACTATCTCTTGTGGCTGCGAATTCCTTAGTTTAATTGTGTGATGTGTCGATCGCTGCTAATCACCGCACCAATCTCTTCCCTGGGCGGGGATCGACGTGCCGATCTCCCCCCTGGGTGGGGATTGCCACAAATCGCCTCTCTGATTGCCCCCATGGGTGGGGATCACCACACTGACCTCCCTCCTGGGCAGGGATCGCTGCGGATCGCCTCGCTGATCACCCCCACGGGTGGGGATCGCCTCGCCAATTGTCCCTGTGGGTGGGGATCACTGTACCAGTTGTCCCCGTGGGCCGTGCCCCGTGGGTGGCGCAGCCTGCCCCTGGGTACATGACATGTGCACTGCTCCAGGTGCCCGAGCAGCTAGCTATGCCGCTGGGCCAGATACCATAATGAGTGAAGCAATATTACCTTTCTACATTAGTCTTTTTTCTACACCCACTTACACACTCCTCTCTATCCTCTATCCAGGCAGGCAAAATTTTTTTATCAGATTTCAGGGACATTTCCCAGCCTGGAGAGGGGGAGAGTCCTAATGGACTGATAGAGAGACTTGGTGGGACGTTTGGCCCTGAGATTCGCCCCCCCCCCACACACCCGAGGCTTATGTTTATTGGCATATTTTTTTTTTTTAAAAAGTGTGTTATTTGGATTCTGATGTGAACCAACCAATCAAGGTTGCCAACTGCCAACCTAGCAGTTCGAAAGCACCTCTAAGTACAAGTAGATAAATAGGTACCGCTATGGCGGGAAGGTAAATGGCGTTTCCGTGCGCTGCTCTAGTTCGCCAGAAGCAGCTTAGTCATGCTGGCCACATGACCCGGAAGCTGTACGCTGGCTCCCTCGGCCAATAAAGCGAGATGAGCGCCACAACCCCAGAGTCATCCGCAACTGGACCTAATGGTAAGGGCTCCCTTTACCTTACCCTCCCTCTACCCCATGAAATTTTCTCCTCTTATTTTGGCTCTGCCCTACAGAGAACAGTCTGGGCAATCTGGTTGTCTGCCTCTCAGTTCACAACAATTCATAGCACATGACCCAATCCATGGGGAGGCCCAGCCAGATGGGTGGGGTATAAATATGAT
The DNA here is from genome assembly GCF_964188315.1 of Podarcis muralis. Taxonomy (NCBI): domain Eukaryota; kingdom Metazoa; phylum Chordata; class Lepidosauria; order Squamata; family Lacertidae; genus Podarcis; species Podarcis muralis. The sequence continues at coordinate 6,740,017 of NC_135673.1, read as the reverse complement.
GATGATGATGATGATGATTAGCCTTAATTTTGCATCCCCCCATTGCTTTAGAGCTTCAACTTGCAAAGTGGGAATGGACAGTGCCTATTTATATGAAGTGTCAAAGTTGTTTCTTTGAAGTCAGCTAATTTTTCCCTTGGATTAATGGGTTTATTATATTTATATGAAGTACTTGGAGCGCTTGAAAGGCAGCTTATAACTCTTAATATATTATTGTTGTGAACCTTTAGGAAAGTGCCTTGATATGCCTGGGATGATAAGTGCTGGAAGCTTGGAAAAGTTGTGCAGAGATAAATTCCCTGTTGAAATATGGTTGGTTATTACTATTAACATTTTTTGCTCTAAATGTTTATGTTGCACCATCTTCTCAAAAACTTTGTCCAAGGAACAAATAGACCCATATAAAGAAGTTAAAATGGAGATGATGACACAGCAGGGGATTCTTTTTTTTTGGGGGGGGGTGAGCAGGAGAAATAAAGGGCAGAAGAAAAGAACTCAGAGCTCAAAAATTGCTCCCTGACATGGCATAATGATCTTCTCTGTTAACAAGAGTTCTTAATTAATTTCCCAAAGAAGGGTGTAAAGGAAGGAGCAGCTCATTCAGAATATACCTGAAAATGGATTCAAGAGAAAGCCATTATGCATGTGATTGCAAGGCATATTTTTCATTATCATACCTCACATTATCTAAGCCTGGTGAAACACATTCTTCTAGGTATGATCTAAAGCAAGGATGGGGAGACTGGACATCCAGATGCAGATGAAGGGATGTAGCCCAGTGATAGAGCATCTCTTTTGCATTCCAAAGGTCCCCAGAGCAATTCCTGGCAGGGTCGGAGGAAGGGGTGCATGGTGGATGTAGGCTGCCCTGGGTGTCACCACTGAGAGGGGGTGATGAAATGCCTGGTGGCACTCACCACGGGACCTGCAGCGCACCCGAGCCACATGTCTCTCCTGGGAGTGACATGTTGGCTTTGGCATGCGCAGACTCCTCACTGCCCCAAATGTCTGCCCGCTGCCTCCCCTTCAGCTGTAGGGCGGCTGAGTGGGAGGAGGCAGGCAGACTCCTTGGAGGCCCCACGGAGTGTCCTGCCTTTGCTTGCCTCGCCCATGGGCGGCTAGCCCCACCCCTGGGCACAGGGCACGCATGCCGCCCTAGGTGCCTGATCGGCTTGCTCCGCCGCTGATCCCTCACATCTCTAGGTTGAGCTCTAGGCAGAACTGGGGGAGACCTCTGCCTGAAACCCTGGAGAGCCACTGCCAGTCAATAGTAGGCAATATTTAGCTAGATGGACTCAATATTGGGCAGCTTTCTGTGGTGATATGTTATGAGACTCCAAAAACCAAGATCTCTGACCATTAACCATGTTGGGTCGGACTAATGAGAAGTGGAATGCAGCAACATCTGGAGGGACACAGGCTCCCCAACCCTGCTTTACACCATACCATGCAGATCTGCATCATCTATGGTCTGAAGTAGCGGCGGGGAACCTCTGACTAGTGGGCCTAATCTGCCCCAACAGGTCTCCCCACTTGGTTCAGGATGCCATTTTGGGCAAGCCACACCCACCTGCTCTGAACCTGGTGTCATACAATAAGGGTGGCCTGAAACCTGCCCAAATTTCCCCAAACAATTATTCCCCTGTGAAGGGAGGCAATTTTCTGTTGCTTTCTTGTTAAGAACTTAAGAAGAGCCCCATAGACCAAAGGGGAACCACTTAGTCCAGCATCATTTTTTCACAGTGACCAACCAGATGCACCAATGCACCCATAAGCAGGGCCTGAGAAAAACTGAAGTTCAAGGTATCTCTGCAGCCAGCCCTGTAGCCAGCCTCTCCCAAAGATGGATCCCAGCTCCTTTTCCTGCTTCTCCTTCCCAGCAACACTTCCTCAAAACTCCATTTTCCAGTCCTCTCAAATACACTCCATCACCTTGGTAACAGCTCAGTCCCCAAGCTAAAGGATTCCTCCCCCAATGCCCCATCAACACCTTTTGTCATGTTAACAGGTTTGTTCTGCACTAAGCCAGCCAGCCTGGTTTGCATAAACCAGCCCAGGAATTCCCTGTCTGGCACAGCTCTGCAGCTTGTACTTTAATCCCTAGGTTTTCAAACAGTGTGCCCTGGTGCCCTGGTGTGACCTGAATGATGGTCAGGGGCACCATGAGCAGCACTAGCCTCCGTCCCTTCCTCCTTACTTCTCTCCTCCGATGAAAAAAACATGGCTTCTGAAACGAGGCTGGAAACTCCTTGCTCAAACAGAAATGAGATGCTTTCCTTTCTTTTTTCATGTATGACTGTGCTATGTGATGCAGTCACTTTCGAAAGGGTACTGCCCAAGTGTGTGCCCCTCTAGCCCATCTCTATGATCCCAGATGCTGAATGGGGGCATGAGGGGAGCCTGCAAGGAGGAGAGGAGGGAAAGGAGAGGAGGAAAGTAGATGCTTCATGGGGTCAGTGGAGTGAGAGTGAGGTGATGATTGAACCCGGCAAGGCAACTTCTTCCTGCCAGGGCCATGACCAATGTAAGTCCTACTTGACAGGAGACCCACTGGAAGATAGTGGGGCAGCCTCGACCACTTGGCCCTAGTGAGTCTTGAGTAGGACTTTTTTGGGTGAAGCCCATCTTCATCATTATTGGGTTGTAGGCAGTGTTGAGTCCAGCTCAAGAGGAAACCCATTGAAATAGGTGGGTAATAGACAGGCAATGAACAGTAATAGAAATAATAATAATATCCAAGTGGAGACCTACTGAAAATGATGGGTGTTGCTTACTAAGCGGTCACTTACTGAAAGTGATGGGTGTCACTGGCCTCCAATGGGTCTTCCCTGAGTAGGATAAAACCCATTTATATTAGGTGGTAGCCAGTGTTAATCTTATTCAGTGTAGGCCCATTGAAATTGATGGATATGACTGATGGTGTCACTGATTTCCAGTGAAGCCAGTCGGAGGTTAGAACATTGCAAGTTGAAGCTCCTCAGAGATCTTCAAAACCATGTAAGGAAGGGGGTGGGGTCTCCACTTACACAGGATGCACATAGTGGCCTCGGTTGTAACTCCTGTGTAAGTGGAGATTCCCACCTCCCTTCCTTACATGGTTTTGAAGGTCGCTGAGGAGCTTCAACTTGCTATGTTCTAACCCCTGACTGGCTTCATTGGAAATCAGTGACACCACAGAAAGAATGTGGTTGGTCAAGAGAGCCATGGACTCAAAAAGGTTGAAAACCTTTGCTTTAATCCATACCCCAATTAATCAAAATACTAGCATTTATTCATTCCTAAAGTTTAGCGCCCCCTGCCCCCAATCTATAGCACTTCTTGTGAAGCTATCCAAGCTGGCTGCTCTGGTGTTATGTTCCTGGATCAGCTGAGACTGCTGCTCAAAGTCCAGCCCAGTTAAAAAACAAACAAACAAAAAACCATACCTAAGTATTCCAATATGTTAAAACTCCCTGAATGTGGAGAAATAGTGTGCCAGAAAGAAAGCTCAGTTAGAAACCCTAGTATTCTAAGTTTGTTTTTTAAACATGGAGCTAGATTCAGACATACAGCCTTTCATTTGGACTTTGAAAGATTTTCATTTCAGGCTGCAAAGTCCACCTCTGTATGTGGTGTTTTCAGTGCTGAGACTCAGCTCTGGATAATGTGAAGCTCAGCAAAGAAGAGTGTTTCTGAAAATGTGCTGAGTGCCTTTCCCTCACTGAAGCCAACTCCATGCACTTGGAATTACATCTATTTCACTGCTGATTCTGTTTCCTCTATTGTTTCTAAAGTTGACCACCTTTAGAGGTTGGGTATTGAGTTGGTTAAACCATTAATATGACTACAGGAACAGAGAATCCTTTTATGGCTGTAATGGAAACACTGAGACTGAATTGATCTGATCCAGTAAAAATGCTCTTATTTTCTCCTTATGACAGTTTCTAGCCAGCTGCCCATGCTCCCCCAAAGAAACCAAATGCCCCATAAATAACAGCCAAATGATTACAATGTATATTCTAATAATGGCTGCTATAATAACCATCTGCCCACCCCCTTCACCCTCTCTTCCTTCCACCAGCTATTCCTCTTTCAGGGGTGATATGCCAAAAGAAGAATTGAAATTACTGTGTCTGTTCAGCAAATTCCTCCTGACAAAATCTTTAAGAGTTGACAAGAGTAATATACTGAAAATTAGTTTAGAAGTATTTCAAGTTTTGAGAAATCAATCAAAATCAAATTAAGTTCTGAAGATGCTGTCTGGGAAGTTTAAGGACAATAAAGATCTGATCCAGCATCTGATCCAGCATATTCTCAAGCCGTTGGAACTAGCGGTGGTAGGAGTTGCCTCGCCTATGATATGCTCCCCTTGGTGAACATTGAGGGACAGCTTGTTTTCATGAAGTGTCCTACAGAACTGGATTTGATTTAGATAAATCTAAGCAGGAACACATTGCCTGTTCACCTGTTTCAGAAGGTGGTGCTGAGGTTCTAAACAGTAACATTTGTTGTCAAAAGGTGTGTGGATACATGTACTAGCACTGAAAACGGGAAGAGAATACATGGAAAATATTTCTTTTCAGCTGGAGCCATGACTTGGGATGCAAATCCAATTGATTGTTCAGAGCCATTTGGATATACACGAGTGCAAAATCTCCCACCTCCCATGCTGGGATACACCACAAGCCAGCACTGATGGTAATCTGGAGTCAAACTGTGTCAGAACCTTGGAAGTTTCCAAAACACCTTGGGAATATTTTTTTAGATTTGAAATATCCTCTCTTGAACCTCCTCCCATAACAATTCATGCAATGATGCTAATGCTGTAGGCCACTGGTCTTTAACTAGTGGATCAGGATCAGGACCCACTAGTGGGGTGCAGCCTGATCCAAGGTGGGTGGCAACAGGAGTGCTACAACCAGGCAAATATATGGTGAAAGATTAAGATGGGTTAAAATGATTAAAATGGATCCCCAAATGCATGTTTGAGTTAAAAGTGCTTCTTGGGTTGAAGATAAGTACTATGGACAATTTGGACAAAAACTCATGGATGAAGATAATTCATAAGTGCCATATAGGCTTTAAACTCTGAGACTGATTTAGGTGTTGCAGATTCTTACATACCGGGAGGAGCCTTTTGCATTAATAAGTTGAAATCATCATACAAAAAATATGGAATGGGCTGGTCCTCAGTCTGTAGATTGGATAAATAAATAGATCTTGTTAAGATTCAGTTCTTCACATCCTCCACTATTCCTTCTGCTAAAGCAGAGGGTGGGGTGATACCTGGGTGTCATGACCCAGGTGGATGTCGTAGCCCAGGAAGTATGTCAGAATCCACAGCACACACAAACCTATGCTTATCTCCTATGTCTCTTTGACCTTGTTTTTCATCTAGGAGCTTGTTTTGCAATGAATATACTGCTGCTTTGGTATTGGAAAAATGCTGGCTCTCTCGGCCTGAAAGCGAGATGAGCGCTGCAACCCCATAGTCACCTTTGACTGGACTTAACTGTCCAGGGGTCCTTTACCTTACCCTTTGTGTAGTACATAGGCGCATGTCTTTAGCATGTGCAGAGATAGCCAACTAGGATAATCTAAGCTTCCATTCTGTAATATTATAAAAGCTTTGTGCAGCCTTTGTTAAGGGGTCCCAGCTTTTCGGAGATATACACTGGGATTTCTAGATTTACTCTGGAGCATTAAATCTGAATTCTTCCCATGCACTGAGTTTGTCTTTTGTTGGCTGAAGGGTCAGAGTTTTTATTCCACCCTCCTTTCTAGGGTAACAGGGGAACATGTTGCCTTCCAGATGTTGTTGGACTCCAATTCCCATCAGCCGCAGCCAGCATAGCCAATAGTCAGGGATGGTGGGGTTTGGAGTCCAGCAACATCTAGAGAACCGTAAGTTCTTCAGCCCTGTGTTAAGGAAAATCAATCTTTATGTTTTTTTAATTGTTGTAAGCTGTCCTTAGACAAGCACTGTCTGGAAAGCTGGCCTTGAAATATTTTAAAATAGAAATGATGAAAAGGCTGCAGAGAACTTCCTTTTGCTTGGGAATGGAAAGTTGTTTTTTTTTAAAAGAAGTCGATAGACCATTAAATATATTGCTATACAGGCCAAATGTACTTGCTTACATAATTCTGTACTATGCATTGAACTGCATCCAACTAACTACTACACAGAGCAGACCCATGTAAAGTACGATACCTAAGATAATCACATCCATTAATTTAAATGGATCTACTCTGAGTAGGACTAATATTGCACACAGCTCATTCTCACACAACCCTGCCATATAACCAACACAAACACCCCCCAAAAAGTCATTGTTCATTCTCGCCAAGCACTCCTCAATTATCCTATTTTAAACTGATCCCTAAACCATTTCATTTCAATACTGATCACCTAAGGGGAATAAATTGACAACAGATGGAGGAGATAAAAGAAACATGCCAAAGAGACCTTCTGACTTTCATCCCTGGAGGCAGCTGATTTGTTTTCATAATGTACTGGGCTTTTCTCAACATAGTTTGCTGAGGTCAACTCAACAGTGCCCATTTCACCAAGGATAAGATCTTGAAAATGGGTACCCTGATAAAAATAGGGTTGCCATATTTCGAAAAGTGAATATCCAGACACAAAAGTTGTTGAGCTCTTTTTTTGGGGAAAGTTGTTGAGCTTTCTTGAGCTATGGGTTGCCATACGTCTCGGTTTTCCCAGACATTTTTTTTTTTTACTGATATGTCCTGGACATTTAGCAGTCTTAGATTTAAACTTTTCCTCTCCTACCTCTTGGCCTCATGGCCTCCAATCATGATATGCCACCAAGACCCCCGAAACATATGCTTGTGATGTATGTTTGGGAAAATTACACTTCTGTGGCTCAGTCAGTTGCATTTTCCAAACTTTGGGTCTGTGATTAAAGCTCACCTGCACGAGCAAGTGACGGAAAGGGAATATTGTTTGAGTGCAGCTGTAATACTCAGGTCTGACCATTTCAAAATGAGTACGGGTAGTTTCTTTAGCTTATCTAACTGAACTCTAGGGGAGCATAAGGATTGTTGACTTTTGCTTTTTATCGTTTGATTGGACACTGTTACATCCATTAACTTGTATGCTCATTGTATTGTGCACCAGTAACTTACTGTACCTGCATACACCATATGGATAAATAAAATAAAATGTTATAAACCATCAAGCCTTCAAATATTATTTCTCTTTTTCTTTTTCTTCTTTTTACAATTTTATTTAGATTCAAAACAAAAATAAAATAAAATAAGAATGCATACAAAGTAAAGACCACTACTAAATATGTTCTTAGAGAAGTCACCCTCATATATATTAATAATAATTAAATAATGTCTAATTCTAACTTTCATTAGAGGAGGATCTTACCAGAATATGGGCATTAATGAGTTACCAAACCATTTAGTAAGTGAGAAACAACCAGCAGGGATCAGATGTCCACATTTGAAGAATCCCTGGTGATGAGGTATATAGTCACATCAGAACCAGTAGCAGGCATAAGAAAATTATGCCAAACAGTAAGGCACTTTTGCTTAGATCCCCTTTTATCCTCATTTGGTATGTAACCTCTCTCCATGAGCATAGTGAAGGGAGGGCTGGGGGGGGCAACTGCCCCCCTAAATCAATACAAAACTGGGGTTCTGCCCCACCACAAAAGCCAGCCCCCCCCTAACAAAAGCCTGACCCCTCTAACAAAAATCCTGGCTATGCCCATACCTCTCCCCACCACTGCCCACTGATTCCAGTCTTCCCCACATTCTTATGCTATTTTCACCCCAGCTCCTGAAACTGATAAACATACATAAGAAGAGCACTGCTGGATCAGACCAAAGTCCAGTGCAGTTGTGTGTGTTTTTTCAGGGGGTGCTCAAGGGTATGCAGTACCGGCACCTTTTTGCTTTTGTTTTTTTGTTTTGTTAAAAAGTGTGGCACTTACTGTAACAACTTCATGGCGAGTACTGACAACTATCTTTCTAGTTAAAAGCACTGCCAAAGTCCCATCTAACCCAGCATTCTTTTGCCATTGTGGCCAACCATGATGCCTCTTCTGGGAAGCTCACAAATAGGACTTGGCACAGTTAAACGTTCTGTGTTCAGCATTTAGAGCCTTAAACAACTTGGCACAAAGTGACCTAAGAGACCAACTCACTTCCTCTACCCAGCAGCTGTGCTCCTCAGATGGGGACACTAGTGAAAGTGCCATGTCCCAGAAGTGCATTTAGTACATACTTGAGACTGGGCTCCAATTGAGTCTTGTAGCTGAGTCTTGTAGCTCCAATTGTCTGGAATCACTCTCAAGCTGAACTTAATCAAGTGCCTAGCATTCTGATGTTTAGGCTGCTATTGAAGACATTGTTTAAAATTTAATAAGGTTTTCTCTGAGGTGTGACCCAGTCATTTTATGGAATAATAATTATACAGTTGAATAAATTGTTTTATAACTTTTAGTTTATTGAGTTGTAATCTTTTTTATCTTAGTTAGTTGTGGTTTATAGATTGGTAAAAAAAAAATTAATTAAATGAATAAACACAGTAGCACTGCTTGTAACTCCCCAGTAACTGGTATTCAGAGGCACAATGCCTCTGCTCCTGAGAGTAATAGAGCAGGCTTCCTCAACCTTGGCCCTCCAGATGTTTTGAGATTACAATTCCTAGCATCCCTGACCACTGGTCCAGCTAGCTAGGGATCATGGGAGTTGTAGGCCAAAAACATCTGGAGGGTCAAAGTTGAGGAAGCCTGGTAATAAAGCCATCATAGCTTGTAGCTATTGATAACCCTACCCTCCATGAAGTTGCTGACCACTACTCCACTAGAGAAAGAAAAGTGCTTAGATTCAGAACTAGTTTGAATCTAAGAAGCCTCCCCTCATGTTAGGAGCAAAGGAAAGGCTGCAGCTGTTGCTAAGATATAAACTGTCTTCTAAGCAGCCCAAGACCCTAACAACTGTAAGGCTTAGATATAGATAGATAGATATAGATAGATAGATATAGATAGATATAACCCCTTATCAAGACATTCCAGTATTAAATCAAGCACTAGTAAGGGAAGGGAAAGGAAAGCTTTAAAGCTAACCCCCCCTAAGAAAATGTGCAACAGGAGAAAGGGGAAAGCAAATAAATAAACCGAGGAAGTAGCTGGCAATGGATAAACGAAGGCGTCTTGGGCTAAGAAGCATTACAAATAGGTCGCCTTCATTAAACACTCCATCAAGCCAAGTTCACCTCGCTGCTGCAGCTGCCATCTTAGTAACAGGAACAATGGCGCAAGGGCCCAGTGCGGTGCCTCTGTTCCCTCCATTGCTCATTTTTATCTGTGAGGGAAATGTGTTTTATAACCCTGATGTTATTCCTATCTCACCACTCCAGTGATGAACTTTTAATGTCACCGTCTCTGAGGAGCCAGAGAGATTCAGCCTCCTCCCAAGCACTAGCCAGGCAGGCCACCAAAACAAAGAGCTGCAAAGAGGAAGTCTGCAGGCATACCAAATGATGACAACTCCCATGGAGTGCAATTAGGTAAGCATAGGCCAGGAGAAATGGACAGGCATTGACACAAAATGAAACCTAGCTCAGAGTGGAAACTGTGCCCCCTCCGTTAGTTGACTACAACACCCATCAGGGCCAGCCCAGTCACCTCAGGTGGCAGATCCAACCTCCTCTGCCTCTTGCTGGCCCCTCCTTATCTTCACTGGCCCAACTCCAGCCACTTCCTCCTCTGCACCCACCCACTGCTGTGGCTAACTCATATGTGCTGTGGTACCCCCTTTGCTGCCCTTGCTTCCTTTAAACCTTCCTGCTACTGAGACCGACTCCTTTGCCTCCTCCACAATTGGCAGCAGCAGCAGGGTGCAGAGACAGCAGCAGCACCGCTCCTCACCCCCAGCATTTTCTGTTTTGCCTGAAGCAGCAAAACATACTGGCTTGGCCCTGACTCCCATCACTCAAAACCATTAGCCATGCTGGATTAGGCTGATGGAAGTTGAAGTGCAAAGTGTTCTAAATGAGTTTTTTTGCTGTCTAGCCCACTAAAAGACATGGGTAATTTCTGGCTTTCCCCCAGTACTGCATGCAAGCACGTAAATGCAGGATTGAGGATGGATGATAGCTGTGGAATAGTGGTGAACTCCCTGCAGCTCAATCTGGAACTAGTTTGGTATTCATGAGCTTTCCCAGAAATTGCATTTCCAATTTAAAGAGATCTTACCAGTTCCCCATGGAGTTAAAAAATCATAGAATTGTAGAGTTCAAAGGGAGCCCAAGGGTCATCTAGTACAACCTCCTGCAATGCAGAAATCTCAGCCAGATCATACATGACAGGTATCCACCCAACCTCTGCTTAAAAACCTCCAAGGAAGGAGAGTCCACAACCTCCCAAGGGAGACTGTTCTATGGCTGAACAGCTCTTACGGTCAGAAAGTTCTTCCTGATGTTTAGTTGGAAGCTCCTTTCTTGTAACTTGAAACAATTGGCACCTTCCAGAACATGAAAATTGCTCCATCTTTCATGGGATAGGCCTTAAGATATGTGAAGATGGCTGTTAAATTCTCACTCTTTTTTCCAGGCTAAACATACCCAGCTCCTTCAACTGTTTCTCATAAGGCTTGGCTTCCAGACCTTTGATCATATTGGTTGCTATTTCTTTCCTGTTTGGGTCTTATCTTATTCTGTGCACTTGTAATTATGTACTTATTATTGTTCAACAAAGAATAAAAAAGGCTTGCGGTCCACCAAGTTCTAGATCACTAAGTCCTAGATCCTTTTCATTCACATGTAAACCAGGTGTCTCCCATCTTATATTTGTACACCTGGTTCTTCCTGCCTAAGTGCAGAATCTGACATTTGTCCCTACTGAAATTCATCTTGCTAGCTTGGGCCCAGCACTCCAATCTGTTAAGGTCATCCTGGATCCTGATTCTGTCTCTTGCGACATTAGCTACCCCTCCCAGTATGGTGTCATCTTTAAATTTGATAAGCATCCCCTCAATTCCTTCATGCAAGTCATTTATAAAGATGTTAAACAATAATGGGCTCAGGCAGTGCTTTCCCCCCTAGAAAAATAGGTGTCAATACTCACCATGAAGTTGTCACAGTAAGTACCACACTTTTTAACAACAAAAAAAGAAGTGCTGGTACTGCATAGCCTTGAGTACCCCCTGAAAAAAAGAACCCTGTGACACCCCACTTGTTACTTTCCCCCAGGATGACAGGAATCCATTAATGAGTACTCTTTGGCTTCAATCAGTCAACCAGCCACAAATCCACATAATGGTTACATCATTCACATTTTATCAGCTTCCTTGCAAGAATATCACAGGGGACCTTAATCAAGAGCCTTCCTGAGATAAAAATACACAATGTCCACAGTATTCCCCTGATCCACCAAGCTTGAAACTCCCCCACATCAGCTTCTGAGTCCTGCTCCAGAGCCTACTGGTGTCAAAGGAGCCAACTTCTAGGGGCTGAGGGGTCTCCCCCCCCCCAATAAAATAGTGTCTGTGCACCGTGTCATGTGATCAATTATGCAGGGCAGGGCTTACTCCCCCCCCCATATTTTATTCAAGTTGGCACCCCTGACTGATGTGATAAGCCAGATTGGCTGGTTCAATAGACAGGGAGCTTTCAGTTGTGGCCCCAAATTTGTGAACTGCCTCCAACCTCCAACTAATGTATGGTCCCATCAATTCAGTCCTTCAAATGGACTATGGAGAGCCATTTATTCAAGGGACCTTTTCCTAAAGCAGGGGTAGGGAAGTGTTTTCAGCCTAAGGGCCACATTCCCTTCTGGCTAAGCTTCTAAGTGCCACATGCCAGTGGTGGGTGGAGCCAGAGGCAAATGTGAGTGGAGCAATCAACACCAGTTTCACTTTTTATACAGTAAGCTAGTTTCTACATATGCATACTGATCTCAGTCCTCAATCCAGATATGCAACAGAGAAGGATGCATTCTTGCCAGGCAAAAGAACTTGTAGTGCCCAAATGTGTGTGTGTGTGTGTGTGTAAGAAGAGTCCTGAAGGTGGATTAGGCCAAATGCCCATCTAGTCCATTACTATTCCCACATGCAATTGCCAACAACTGGTGTTCAGAGGCATACTGCCTCTGGTGTTGGAGGTAGAACATATGAATTCTGACTAGTTACCAGCAAGCACACAAAAATTATCAAATGAGAACTGAATGTGCTACAGTAAGTGGAAATGTGTGATTAGGGAAGGCTGCTCTATTAGGGCAAGAGGGACACTGCCCCACCAAGCTCGGTGTGCCCTCAGCCAGCTTCCAGCTGCCTGTTTTCCTGTTTACAACCAGCTCAGGGGTAGACACTCCCTGCCAGCCTCCTCTTCCTTAGTCTCTATCTTTCCCTTGTCCTCAGCAGAGAGGAATACACAAGCAAAACAAGAATTACGTGTCTGTCCAACATTGGCTTTGGCTCCAACTAGTGTTGGGACTGAGTGCTGAAGTGAGAAAATTGGAAAAGTAGGGTGGGTGGCAAGGAGAAATGGAATAGATTACACTGAGGGAGCTCATGGCTGGCTGATTGGAACAGTTAACAAGAGCATTCCACACTGCAACATTCTTTTGCAAGTCCCGCCTGTACAAAGCACAACATGAAACTGCTTTTAAATAATCTTTAAAAAATCATTTTAATGAATAAATGAGTTGTGAAGTTGTGCAATTGTGAAACAGTGAATGAGGGAACTAACCAGGTGTGGGAATCCCAGAACAATAATGTGCTGGAAATGCTTTGTTTAATTATTGTATTGCTTATTTATTTGATGCAATCTTTTTACCCCCAGTCTTCATTCTGAGAAAAAGGCTCTCAGAGAAGTATGCAAACATTAGCAATGATACAAGCTTTGTGTTCGGGGAAAATGCAAACTTGGGCACAAATTTTCAGTTACAAAGCTCTGATCATTCTCAACCAGATCAGAAAAAGTTCAAGAGGAAAAGCCAAAGGTTGCTGGTCTCTCAGTGGAGTTGACAGAGCAGCTCCAAAGTCCCATCTTTCTTCTCCTTTCTGCTGTAGTCTGATGGAATAGTTCTTAGATGAGAGGAGTAATGAGCAGCTGGGAGTGACTGAACAGGCCAGTTCTACTTCTAAAATGCTGGCCTGGGCACTGCTGGGTGGTGACCATTGGAACCAGTGAGGCAGAAGGCAGGGGCACCAACAGTAAGGGAAGACAGAGCCAACAGCAGGCACCACATATTACCGTAACCCTTGCTTTGTCTCCACCTCCCTGCCTGCTCGGTTTTGTTAGAGCAACTCTGAGGCAAAGGAGGAGGAATTTGGCAGGCCCAGGGCTGTAGCTAGGGGGGTGAGAAAGGCCCCACAAAATCAGCTAAAAATATGTCAATAATAATAATAATAATAATAATAATAATAATAATAATAATTTATTATTTGTACCCCGCCCATCTGGCTGGGTTTCCCAAGCCACTCTGGACGGCTTCCAACAAAGATTAAAAATACATTAAAATGTCACACATTAAAAACTTCCCTGAACAGGGCTGCCTTCAGATGTCTTCTAAATGTCAGGTAAGTTGTTTATTTCCTTGACATCTGATGGGAGGGTGTTCCACAGGGTGGGCACCACTACCGAGAAGGCCCTCTGCCTGGTTCCCTGTAGCTTTGCTTCTCGCAATGAGGGAACCGCCAGAAGGCCCTCGGCGCTGGACCTCAGCGTCCGGGCAGAACGATGGGGGTGGAGATGCTCCTTCAGGTATACTGGGCAGAGGCCGTTTATATGTCTATAAACAAACGTATATAAATATGTCTATAAATAAAAATATCGATTATTGCCTCATAAGAAAAGGTTTTAAATAGAGGGTCTTTATAAGAGGGGTGGTGGTTGGAGGAGAGGCGGAAAGAAGAGTTAATTTGTCCATGGCTAAGGGGTGCAATCTGGACGGTTCTGCCAGGGGTGCAAGATCACCTAGCTATGGCTCTAGTCAGGCAGTGCCACTCCTCAACTGGTTTTAAGTGGGAAGCAGGCCAGAGGGGGCTAGCTAAGAGCAGGCTGGGGTTGGTAGAACAGTGCCCCATTTCCCCTGTTGCCAGGAATCTGGGGGGAGGGGGCACTCAGCCCTTCCCATGGCCAGAGTCACCAGACTTCGCCTTGCCTGCTCTCTCTCCTTTATTTCCTTCTCTTTCGCATCCATGGTGTGCTCATAGATAAGGGTAGTCCATTTGCCAGGTGATTGAGCATGTGGTTGCTGAACAACTCCAGGCACGCCTGGAGGATGCGGACCATTTGGATCCCTTCCAATCGGGGTTCAGGCCTCATCATGGGACTGAAACTGCCTTGGTCGCACTGGTTGATGATCTCCGGCGAGCTAGGGACAAAGGTGAGAGTTGTTTCCTAGTTCTGCTGGATCTCTCAGCGGCCTTTGATACAATCGACCATAACATCCTTCTGGACCGTCTAGAGGGGTTGGGAGCTGGGGGCACTGTTATACAGTGGTTTCGCTCCTTCCTCCTGGGCCGTGTTCAGAAAGTGGTGGTGGGGGATGAGTGTTCAGACCCTTGGGCCCTCACTTGTGGGGTGCCTCAGGGTTCCGTCCTCTCCCCCATGCTTTTTAACATCTATATGAAGCCACTGGGAGAGATCATCAGGGGGTTTGGACTGGGTGTCCATCAATATGCAGATGATACCCAGCTCTACCTCTCTTTCAAATCAGAACCAGTGAAGGCGGTGAAGGTCCTGTGTGAGTGCCTGGAGGCGGTTGGAGGATGGATGGCGGCTAATGGGTTGAAGTTGAATCCTGACAAGACAGAAGTACTGTTTTGGGGGGACAGGGGGCGGGCTGGTGTGGAGGACTCCCTGGTCCTGAATAGGGTAACTGTGCCCCTGAAGGACCAGGTGCGTAGCCTGGGAGTCATTTTGGACTCACAGCTGTCCATGGAGGCGCAGGTCAATTCTGTATCCAGGGCAGCTGTCTACCAACTCCACCTGGTATGCAGGCTGAGACCCTACCTGCCCGCAGACTGTCTCGCCAGAGTGGTGCATGCTCTAGTTATCTCCCGCTTGGACTACTGCAATGCGCTCTACGTGGGGCTACCTTTGAAGGTGACTCGGAAACTACAGCTAATCCAGAATGCGGCAGCTAGACTGGTGACTGGGGGCGGCTGCCGAGACCACATAACACCGGTCTTGAAAGACCTACATTGGCTCCCAGTACGTTTCCGAGCACAATTCAAAGTGCTGGTGTTGACCTTTAAAGCCCTAAACGGCCTCGGCCCAGTATACCTAAAGGAGCGTCTCCACCCCCATCGTTCTGCCCGGACGCTGAGGTCCAGCGCCGAGGGCCTTCTGGCGGTTCCCTCATTGCGAGAAGCAAAGCTACAGGGAACCAGGCAGAGGGCCTTTTCGGTAGTGGCGCCCACCCTGTGGAACGCCCTCCCATCAGATGTCAAAACGATAAACAACTACCTGACATTCAGAAGACATCTTAAGGCAGCCCTGTTCTGGGAAGTTTTTAATGTATGATATTTTAGTGTTTTTTGGTTTCTATGGAAGCCGCCCAGAGTGGCTGGGGAAACCCAGCCATATGGGCAGGGTACAAATAATAACTACTTCTTCTTCTTCTTCTTCTTCTTCTTCTTCTTCTTCTTCTTCTTCTTCTTATTATTATTATTATTATTGCCATACCCATTCATTATTTCCCATCCACAAGACGCCTAGCTAATCAAGAACCATTATTCAAATAGCTGTCAAACTGGCAACCAATCAGAAGAGTCCCTTTTTGACCGCAACACCGATGCGGTTATA
Organism: Podarcis muralis; assembly: GCF_964188315.1. NCBI lineage: Eukaryota > Metazoa > Chordata > Lepidosauria > Squamata > Lacertidae > Podarcis > Podarcis muralis. Next base: position 6,724,245 of record NC_135673.1, on the reverse strand, counting down.
CAATAGCGCCCCCTAAGAAAGGCTCCACGGGAGCTGTAGCTGTCAAAGCCTGCTTTGCAAACCCAGCTCTGCTAGAATTGCAGAGGACCCCCTCTGGGTATAAGTGAAAGTGTGAACAAGCAAACAGGAATATAGAATAAGTTTGATTGGCAGGACAGGTCTGAGACTCAGATTTCAGTTCAGATGCCGTGCCTGATTTATGATATGTTTATGACAAGTGCATGACATTTTTCCAAGGGTGTTGTGAGTAACTATGGGGAACTATTAAAAGCACCCCTTTGTTCGGGGCTTTTCTCTGCTTCCTTTATATTGTAGTTTGAAGTCTTGTTGCAACAATAAAGAACAGGCCTCCTGATCCCTGTTTTGCTTCTTATCTTGGCTGGAGCCTTTTGTTTGACCATCTAACTCAAGCCTGGGGAACTCCCTGCTACAGCCCTAATGGACTAGCCTCCACTGGTATTAGAAGGGATGAAGTAGAAATCTTAAAATAAATAGTTTTCTCTTGACTGGATTCCCTGCCCTCCTTCTCATTGCAATAAACATCCTGATTATTCACTATGTCTGCCATCCACTCCCTGGCTTCCTCACTCAAATCTGGCCCATCCACCATATATTGAATGCCCCTGTATGTGCTGTACAGCGACCCAGTGTTAGTAGAAATAGTTGTTTTCTGACCAATTAAAACTTTTAAAAAGCATCTTAGAGGCCTTGTTTCCCCTCCCTGGCAGAGACTCAAAGAAGCTTTCTGCCTTGCAGGGCTTGCAAAATCCCCCTCCGTTCTCTGTCAAGGTTGTCTGGGAGTCAATTCACACCCCAGCATCACTCAGTCTTGTGTGTTGAGGCAGCTGCTGACTGGGAGTGAATTACAGCCCTGTGGTAATTCACTCCCTTGGCCCCACCGACAATCTCACAGTTGTGTGCACTCAGCAGAGAGCTGGGGGTGGGGTGAATCCCAGTCCTTGCATTGATTCTCTCCTGGGTCCCCCAAGCGCTGCACCTGACAGCCGCAAAATGCATGGAGTGAATCTCAGCCCTGTATTAATTCACTCCTAGGGTCAAGGACTCAAAGTGGGTGCCATTGAAATAAAATAAATAAATAAATAAATAAGGGTGACAAGAATACTGAAATGCAAACTTTCTGTATAAGATATCTACTGCCAAAGAGAGCGGGGTGGGGTGGAATGCTTCAGCGAAAGAGACCACCAATCTGCATGAATTCTGCTTAGGCTTATTTAAATGTATAGGTACCAATTTAGAAATAACTGCTATAGCTGAAATGGAAATGTAATGCTTCTTACTACAGTGGTACCTCTGGATGCGAACAGGATCCATTCCGGAGCCCCATTCACATCCAGAGCAGAATGCAACCCGCGTCTGCGCGTCTGCACACGCACGGGTCGCCACTTCTGCACATGCGCGTGATGTTGTTTTGCGTGTCTGCGCGTGCGCGAGTGGCTAAACCCAGAAGTAACGCGTTCCATTACTTCCGGGTCGCTGCGGAGTGCAACCCAAAAACGCTCAACCTGAAGCGACTTTAACCCAAGGTATGACTGTGTAGTGAGGAAGACCGTGACCTGCTGCCCAGGAGTGCCTGCTGGGATCTGGCTTGGGGCGGGGCCCATCTGGCTTGGGGCGGGGCCTGGCAGTCCCTATAAAGGATTGCTGCCGCCGCCCAGGACTGCCTGAGGTGTGCCTGAAGGGCTCTGCCCTGCCTGTCTCCATCTGGCTTGGGGCAGGGCCTGACAGGCTTCACAAGGACTGCAGCTGCTACTCGGCAGAGAGGGCTCCTCTTTTAATTGTTTTTAAATTACATTTTATCTGTGGTGTTTTAAATGGTGGGCTTTTTGTGATGTTGTGGTTTATTTCTCTCTTGGGGGTTAGGATGGGTGTTGGGTTGGGGATTGGTTTAATTTTAGTATAGTTGTAAATTGTTTTTATTATTATTAGTTTCTATTTTTATTTTCGTATAGTTGGTATAGTTTTGTATAGTTCTGTTCTTAAGGGGAGAGGGTCAGGGCTGCCTGGGAGTGGGCCCCAGCCAACAGAATGGCTGGGGCAGGTTCCACAGGGGGTGATGCTTTGGGACTTCCAGTCTCAGTGATCCCGGGCAAGAGGAGGAGTTATGCTAAGACCAGGGAAGGAGAGACGGAGGTTAGTGCTGCTCGCAGTGCCCCTGACCATCATTCAAGTCACCCCAGGGCACCATGGCACACTGGTTGAAGACCTAGGCCTTGGGCATTTTATCTAATTTCATTGAGGGATTAATTTATTCACTGTGGGACTGGGCTTTGAGCATCAGTTTCATATGTGAGAGGAGGATCTCCCATCCCCATCTCCTCCATTTCTGAGGATGGAAGTGACAGCAACCAGTGTCAAAACAAAGATTTTCCCTGCATTTTCTTAACCATCTTGTTCTATCTGTTGCATTTTGCTGCGAAGTGCTTCTGTGATTGGCATTGTTCGTTACCTCGTGACATGTCAGCCTAATTAGGATGCATATATGAATTATGGGTAGTGAGAGGTGGTCATATTTCCCTCATTAAAGAGAGAATGTTAATAAAAGAAGCATGGAAAGAAAAACTGGAATTGCAATAAGTTTGAATGTGGGGTGTGTGTGTTTGTGTGTGTTAAACAACAGATACAGAATAAAGGCTTCAGCACTGGATAAATTCAGTCTTATTTACATGTACAGCAGAATGAAATGCTAGAATCCCAACGTTGGAGTGGACTGTGCCACTTTAGGGTGAATATAGTGAATAACTTTGTCAGACTTGATCTAGTCAGTACATGGACAGGATCAGCGAGCTCCTATTCGGCGGGTTTTATTGCTGCTGTCGACGCGCAATGGATCCCATCCGGAGATGTTTCCTCCGCTCCTCTGTGCTGGCACCCCACGTTGGGTGGCACTGGGAGCATGTGCCGACAGTGGAAAAACCAGCAAAGGAACCCGCAGCTTGACACATGCAACAGGATGCGTCGCGCAGTGCCCACAATGTTACATGGCACTCCGGGCGTGGCGCTGAAACAGTTAGCAGCCATGCAGCTGGGGCAAGAGCCAACAGCTGAGTGGAGCAGAGTCTGTTGGAGTGCTGCGGGCTCTTCTGCTGCGGGTGGCTCAGCATGAGTTCGGGGGCTAACGTTGGAGTCCAGGGAAGAGCCGCCTGCAGCAGAAGAGCCTGCAGCACTCTGAAGGGCTCTGCTTCGCTCAGCTGTTGGCGGCTCTTCCCCGGACTCCGACGCTTAGCCCCGTACTCTTGGCCTGGAGCCCCTAAGAGCCCGGCACCCAGGTGCCATGCACCCCTAGCGCCAACGGTTAAGACGGCCCTGCTGGGAACCTGAGTGTGGCATCTTGAGTCACATTATGGGAGAAACATATAATATACCTAGCTTGCAGAAGAAAAATGAGGATCTCTTAGTAGGTCTGTGGATGATTTGCAGTAGATCAGCCAGGATTTCTGTCTAATTTCCACTTTTTTAAGAAGAGCAAGCAGAATGGTGGGTAACAACTGTTAAGGAATGCAATTAATAGGTCTCATTCCTGAGGCAACCTGGCTGAATCTGGTGACTTCCTTATCAGTATTACTGGGCAGATTAGACATGTAACTTTGTTTCTAAAAGGGATCGGATTACTGCATGGGTTGTGGGTTGTTATCAGGAAGGAGTGGATTGGTGCAGAACTGTGGAGTTTTTAGAAGATCTGTGGAGTTTTTAGAAGATCTTATTTGAGAAGAAGACTTGTATAATTGCCAGACTTCAGGACTCAGAGAACTCTGAGCTGTTGTAGGACTCTGTGCAAATTTCTTAGAACTTGCTTGTGGACTTTGTTCAGCAAGGTATTTGAAGTACAGAAACCCTTCTGGAATCAGAAGGAGAAAAGCCTTAGTGTAAGCTGTATGTGGTGTGTAAATACAGAGTGAGTGCCTTGTGTGTGCCAAGTAAAACAACTCTGCTTAAAACAACTGTTTCGTCTTGCTAAGCTTACCAGCTTTACTGAAGCTTCCATGGTGCACACACAGAGAACAAGATTTATAGGTGTTAAAGATAAACACACACCCCAGCAAGAACAGCATCAACAACAGCAACATTAAGCTAGTTAAAGGGAAGTAAAAAAAGCTTTGGACTATTATGTGATCTGGAATCCATTTGTGAAACGTATTAGAATGCGTAGATAGCTGTTGGGCATGACAAATGTGTTGTTCACTCTTTGAGGCTCTCCTGAAACAAGAAATAAGAATAAAAAAAGGAACAGACCATGGTTACATCTTCATCACAGTCAGTAAAAGTGTGTGAGACTTCTGTAACTCAAATCTACTTTGGTGAACTTGTTGCTGGGGGTAATAGTTGCTTACCTGTTAATCTGTCAATCTCATCTCTTCTTCTTTTGTCACATGAATGTTGTCCAGATACTGTTTGTTTGTTATAAAATAAATCATTAAAACTCCACATTTGTTAACAACAACAATAACAAGCTTTTTGTGCTAATCACTTCTTGTTCAGTCTTAGCAATAAAAATTTGGAATGTGTCCTATGAGGCATGAGTATGTTTAGCTTCAAGAAGGGATGACAAAGGCTGCATTTACACTGCAGTTTATTCTGTTCTACAGACGTTTCCCCAACTGTTAATTTCTGCATTATATTTGAGCCTTCATGCAACATAAAAGCTTCTTCCAGAAATAGAACATAGTGTAAGCTTAGTGTTCATGTCTGTGTTATTTGCTCCCAGAAAAACACACACATTTTTTTTTTGCAAATAACATGGAAATGAGCACTAAACTATATTTCTAGAAGAGCTTTTATGTCATGTGGAAGCTCAAGTATAATGCAGAAATTTACAGTTAGGTTGGGAGAATGGAATAATCCACTGTGTGAATTCAGCCGTAGTAGTGATATGGTAGCCAACTTCACGTATTTGAAGGGTTGATATACAAAATATTTTCTGTTGCCCCAGAGCAGTCATGGGAAACCTGTGGCCCTCCAAATGTTTCCAGACTCCAGTTCCTATCAGTTCCAATAATCACAGCTAATAGTCAGGGATGGTGGGAGTTGTAGTCCAAACAACCTTGTCAGGCCCGTAGGTTCCCCATCCCTGCCCAAGAGGAAGTGAAGTCTGGTCCACTAGGACAAGTGGGAGACTGTATGACCAACAGCAGTCTGCTCACACCCAGCATTCACCTGCTTGCTTTCTTACAACCACTCCAGGAAATGGCAGCACTACTTGCCAGTTTCCTCTTCCTTAGCATTCGTCTTACTCCTGCAGAACTCAGCAGAAAGGAGGAGGATGGGGACAAAACTAGAATTAGTAGGCTCTGGCTCAACCTACTATTTGGGCTCCTTGCCTTCTGCCCCATCAGTCGATGATCACCAGCCACCACTGTCAAGCGAGTAGGACCTGAACCTGTGAGCTCAAATTACAAGAAAGGGGATATTGACTCAACATTTGGTGGAGCTTCCTGACAGTTTGAATGGTTCAACAGTGGAACAGACTGCCCTGCAAGGTGGTGGATTCTTCTTCATTAAGAGGATTTTGAGATGATGTGGCGTGGCTGTCTATCAGAGATGCTGTAGCAGATGCGTCAACTCTTAGGCGCTGGTATTGTGTACCCTTGAGTACCCAAAGAAAAAAGCACTGCCTCTGACCCTGATAAATTTATGTCATTTTATGAAACCACTTGGAGGGGGGATGGTTATGGTTGGCCCTGAACAATTAGTCCCACAAGAATCCTACCTGTCAGGAGTCACAGGTTCTTTTGTATTCCCTTTTGCTGCTCCCAGCTCCAATTTCTAGCGAGTAAATGTCACGTCAGCCATTTTGTGCAGATTGCTTGCTTGCATGCTGAGAAAAAGAAAAATCTGCAGGGATGTCCTTGAAATGGCTGCACGTATGGGAGGGGCTAGAAAAGAGGGGAGATGGAGCCAAAAGGGGTTTCCGCCAAGTGAGGAAGGAGCCTACACTTTAAATTCAGTTGAAACAAAATGGGCTAGAAATTATACCTTGCTTTTCGTTTGGTGCCCTGGGAACTTGCTTAAAGGCTGGGCTGAAATATCTATAACAGCATTCCCCAATCTCGTGCCCTTTAGATGTTCCAGATAATGAAAGGATAATGAACTAGTGTTGTGAAAGACCACTCTGTGACACCCAGGCAGAGTTGGCAAAACTGGACTAGGTTGAGGTTGTGAAAACTAAAAATGGAAGAATAGTCTCCTGGATCAGGCCAAAGACTCATTAACAGTAACAGTTATCTCCCCATTTGGAATCCCCATAACTGGCGTTCAGAGGCATCCTGTCTCTAACAGTATAGCTAGAACATGGCCATTATGACTATTAGTCACTGATAGCCTTAACCTCCATGAATTTGTCTGATCCTCTTTTAAAGCCATCCAAGTGACCATGTCTAGGTATTGTGGGAGTGAATTCCGTAATTTAAGTATTCTCTAGGTGAAGAAGTCATTTCTTTTCTCTGTTTACTTTGTCCACAGCATGCACAATTTTATACACCTCTATCATCTCCCTTTCTCACCTTTTCTGTAAGCTTTCAGTTCAGTTCATAAGTTTATTGTTCTAGCTAAAGGCCATGACAAACTTGTATTAAGCAATAGTGCTAGAAAGCCTCCAGTGTGGTAAGCTTTTCTCAGTGGGGGAGTTGCTCCAGATCTAGGCGAGTCAACTCTATGGGGCTGAGGTGTCCACGCCCAAAAAAATCTGTTGGGAGGGGGCCAGGCCCCATTAGTGTTAAGGGGGTTAGGATGCCAAGCGCAGAGCTGAGCATGGCACAGCGCAGCAGCCCGCTCCTCCTGAGCATGAGAGAGGAGGAGCCACCAGCCATTGAAGCTGTGCCATGCTGGGCTTTGTGTTGGCCTCCTTCCGATGATGCGATGTCACATAAACAGTGGTACCTCGGGTTAAGAACTTAATTCATTCTGGAGGTCCGTTCTTAACTGAAACTGTTCTTAACCTGAGGTACCACTTTAGCTAATGGGGCCTCCTGCTGCTGCCGCTGCACCGCCACCACATGATTTCTGTTCTCATCCTGAGGCAAAGTTCTTAACCCAATGTACTATTTCTGGGTTAGAGGAGTCTGTAACCTGAAGCGTCTCTGTAACCTGAAGCGTCTGTAACCCGAGGAACCACTGTAATGTCATGCGCATGTGATGCACGACACTCACATGCTGTTACACACACATGCCGCATGCCAGGGCTCCTCAATCTTGGGTGCAAGTCAGTGCCTCTGCTCCAGCTACTTGATCATTTTGCATCCTGTAGCTGTCCATATGTTTCTGGAATCCATGTTCCATTATCCCTGACGACTGCCCATACTGACTGGGACTGATTGGAGTTAGGAGGAACACGAGTTGGGGAAGACTGGCATATAATAAACAGCAAAATACAGTGGTACTTCATGTTAAGAACTTAATTCATTCTGGAGGTCCGTTCTTAATCTGAAACTGGTCTTAACCTGAAGCACCACTTTAGCTAATGGGGCCTCCTGCTGCCGCTGTGCTGCTGGAGCACGATTTCTGTTCTCATCCTGAAGCAAAGTTCTTAACCTGAGGTCTATTTCTGGGTTAGCGGAGTCTGTAACCTGAAGCGTCTGTAACCCGAGGTACCACTGTAATAAATTGGGCTGCTTCTGTTTATTTGCACCTTTAGAGGCATCAGTGTTCCCTATTCCAAATGCCTTTTTTTCCAGACACAAAAATGTTTAGCAGCTTTCAAAAGCTCCCTGCTGTCTTCTTTTTGTGTGCCTTTAGGAGTCACAGCAGACTTTCAGAAGAGAAGAGAAGTCTATCCCACATATGTGAAGCACTGCCAGAAAAACATTTCCCCCTCCCTGAAAGTGTCATCGAGAGCCATTAATTATCTGCGGGTCTCTGAATCAATAGCAAACGTTGCAGATTCCTTGATGGCTTTAATTAATGCACGCATATGTCTGTAATGGGCTTCTCCTCTGAACAATTATTGTCTTAGCTGAACCACTTGAAATTAAAGAGTGCAAAAAGGAAGAAATACGATACTGCCAACCTCTGTCCACAAGCCACCCACGGAGGAATATGCCTCGCAATATATCCAAGTGGGGATATATAATCTAGCCTTTAGTATATTATTATCTGTACATCTCATTATCTCATCAGGGCCTTTTGTTCTCCAAGGCAGAGAGAAAAGCAAAGAGAAAGCTCAAGGAGGGCCCATCCTAATCAATGTCTTAGCTATGCTTAGGTCCCCATCTGCAGTTGAGTGCCAGCTTGTGCATTGAAAGCTCTGAATGCATTTGCAGAACTTTCAACAGTATGCCCACTCTGGCCTTTCCTGGAGAAGGCCACCAAAGGGATGTGGTACCTTGGTTACACCAAACTAGTTGGCCACACATACCTATCATGAACTCAGGTGTTGCCATTCAAGTAGGTCTATAACACAGATGGTGGAACTGTACCCTTCTAGACATTGCTGGACTCCAACTCCCATAATCTGTGCCCATTGGCTATTCTGGCTGGGGCTGATGGAAGCTGGAATCCAACAAAATCTGGAAAGCCACAGGTTCCCAAGTCCTGATCTAAAAAAACTTCTTTTGGTGCAGAATGCAACAGCTAAACTGCTTGTGGGAAGATAATTTTCTGTGCATAGAATGCCAATACATGTATTTTTATTTTTTTGCTATACCAGCTTCCAATGGGTTTCTGGATCCAGTTCAAAGTGCTGGTTGTGACTTGCAAAGCCCTGCATCAGAGCTGGAGAATCTGCAGCTCTCCAGATGTTCCAACCGCCATCAGCCGCAGCCAGCATGATCAAGGGTCAGTGATGATGGGCATTGGTGTCCATTTGGAGGGCCACATATTTCCAGTCCTTCCTGTTGGTCTGGAACAATGCGTGCACCATGTAACATGGGGGAAATTACTACTACAGATTATCACTAGAAGCTTTCACTCATTCATGAATCTTAGATGAGATGCATGAATTCTGAATGCAAAGTCCCAGGGCACAATCCAAGGGTAGCCAATGTGATGTTCTGCAGTTGTTTCTGGACTACAACTCCAATGTCCCTGACCATTGGCCATGCTGGCTGGGGCTGATGTGGTTTAAGGACACCTGGAGAGCAACAGACTCCTCACTTCTGATCTAAAGCATCAGCTCCTGTCAGTGGAGCTGACAAGGAGAACAGTTCAATCACAGATCTGAAAAAGCTAGGGAAACACCAGCTAACTTTATTAAGGAAGCAGAATGGGGAACATATGGAGACCCCTGAGATATGTTCCACCTAGGCAAGCAGTTGCTCAGGCTGGCTTGTACCTCCCACTCCATTCCCTCTGTGTCAGGCACCTCCCTCTGTCTACAGTGAACCCCAAGGGATCCTCTTTCTGCCTGGCTCTCTGCTGTTGAATACTCATCAAACACCTGGTTTTGGGAGTGGGGCGGGGGCTTGGAGACTGTCAGCAGAAAAGCTGGTAAGTTTGATTCCTGTCTTTGCTGTTGTACTGGGGCAGCTGGTTGTTTCCTCCTTTTACTCCTCCAAGATCCCAGTCTTCAGTACTTCCCAGCTCTTCCCGTCCTCTGGGGGTATGTCCAGTTCTCCACCACCAGGATCCAGGATACAATTCCTCTTTCTTTGTGCTTTCCCTGGGGGAATCTTGGTCAGGCAGTTTCCACTCCTCCTCCTCCTCATCTAGCCAGTCCCTGACATCTCCTCACTCTCCTATGAACTCTGGTCTTCAGAGAATACCCTTCCTAGCCCTGTTCCCAAATCTGGAACTCAAAGTAGATGACCTGGAAAGGGCACACAGAGCTCTGAGACCCATGCCGAAAGCCAGTGCCCCTCCACAAGACATAATTGTGCACTTTGCCCACTACAGAAAGAAAGAAGAAATATGGAACAATTTCAGAAAGCCAACCAATCTCCAATATAACGCCATCATGACTCCTACAGGATCTATCACAGCAGACCATAAACTAAATAAAAAAAATCTATGCCCATGTGCTTCAACACTGCAGGACACAAATACTGGTGCCTCAATATAACCACTGACACAACACAACACACGGCCACCAACAAATCTGAAGCCCTGCAACTACTGAAAGACCTTGGACTCGACCCTCCACCAATATGGCAATCACTAGACTTGAAACAATGCTTTATGAGCATGGAGGGGGAAACGCCAGACTATTAGCAAACAGGTGCTGGGAAAAGCACTCAAAACAAGAATACATTGCATCACCAAAAATAGGGCAATATTACATTCTCCTCCAAAGAAATAACCTCAGAATTTGCTGAATTTTAATCCATCCAAAAAAGGAAATAAAAATTTCCTAGTAGGACAGACCATGCCAATCTTAACTTCAGAGGACAGACTATGCCAATCTTAACTGCAGAGGAACAAGAATTCATGGACCCAGAGAAAATAGAGAGGGTCTTCAAAAATCAAAACCACACAAAGCTCCAGAGCCTGATGGCTTTACAGCAGAATTCTCAAGAAATTCAAAGAAATCCAGTTTCCCTATATGACCTGCCTGTTTAACAATATCAAAAGGGCCTTCATTCCTAGAACTTAGACATCCTCCAAAATCTCTATCCCAAAGCCACTCAGATAGTCACAAAGTAGAATCATATTGCCCAATCTCACTGATAAATCAAGACTACAAGACAGTCACATCAATCTTGACTAATGTTCTAAACCTTTTCTTACACAAACTAATAGCACCAGACCAGGATGGCTTTGTCCCTGGTCTCAACATAACAGATTCCATGAAGAAATTACTGATTCTGATTGAACGCAGCAAAACAAGCAGATATAGATATAGACACAATCAAAAACACACCCACCACAGCATACCTGTTCCTCCAAAACAAACTAAGAAAAATCCCCATAACACCAAACAGGTTCACATAGTCCATGCTTAAAGCATAGAAGGAAAAAGTATGAAAACTGTCCCTACCTGGCCCACCATCCACTATTTCATCATGCAGCCCAAAACTTCCAAATAAAAATTTGGCAAACCAAAGGCTTATTATACCACCTACCAAACTTCTACAAAAATAATCAACCCATACCAACACAAGAAATACAAGAAAAACTAGAGGACACCCAAATACCCTGGCAAGCACACTACCAACTGCACATCTTAAACATCCCAGCAATAAAAACAGCAGCCACTAGGCCTTTGACCACCTTCGAAAACCTCCTGACAGCAGAGGGACATGGTAAAGGGATTCTGTCCACAATACATAAAATACTACTCCAGAATTCCACAAACCCCCTCATCTCAATCCAAAAACAACGGGCACATGGCAACGGCTATGAAATAAATGTTACCCAGTGGACTAAACTGCGGTCAAAACCACCCTTTAAATCAATCTCAGCCAAAAGAAGGGAACTCACCCTGAAACTTATCTGTAACAGTACCTAACACCACGGAAGCTGGCAGTGATACATCCAGGAACCTCATCAAAATGCTGGAGAGGTTGCTCCTCTAGAGGCACTTACCTCCACATGTGATGGGATTGTCCCCAAATTCTACCTTTTTGGACATCAGTCCTACAACCTCTCTCCTTGATCCTTGCCCATCCTGGCTCATAAAAGTGAGCCAGGAAGGGCTGGGCAATGGGCTATGCGGGGTGGTGAATGCTACCCTCTGTGAATGAGCCTGTGAATATGGCCAACTATTGCCCAGTTGGTGGCTGAACGGTTGGTCGCTGAACAACTCCAGGCACCCCTAAAGGATCTGGACCATTTAGATCAATTCCAATCAGGATTCAGGCCTCATCATGGGACTGAAACTGCCTTGGTCGTATTGCTAAATGATCTCTGGCAGTCTAGGGACAGAGGTGAAAGCTGTCTCCTAGTTCTGCTGGATCTCTCAGCTGCTTTTGATGACATTGATCATGATATCCTTCTGGACTGTCTAGACGAGTTGAGAGCTGGGGGCACTGTTATGCAGTGGTTCTGCTCCTTCCTCCTGGGTTATGTCCAGAAAGTGGTGGGGGAGGTGAGTGTTCGGACCCCTGGGCTCTCACCTGTGGGGTGCCTCAGGGCTCTGTCCTCTCTCTCATACTTTTCAACATTTATATGAAGCTGCTGGGAGAGATCATCAGCGAGTTTGGGCTGGGTGTTCATCAGTATGCAGATGATACCTCTCTTTTAAGTCAGAACCAGTGAAGTCCTGTGTGAGTGCCTGGAGGCAGTTGGAGGATGGATGGCGGCTAACAGATTAAGGTTGAATCCTGATAAGACAGAAGTACTGTTTTTGGGGGGCAGGGGGCAGGCAGTTGTGGGGGACTCCCTGTTCCTGAATGGGGTAACCATGCCCCTGAAGGACCAGGTGTGCAGCCTGGGAGTCACAGCTGTCCATGGAGGTGCAGGTCAATTCTGTGTCCAGGGCAGCTGTCTACTAGCTCCAGCTGGTTCGCAGGCTGAGACCCACCTGCCCGCAGACTGTCTCGCTATAGTGGTGCATGCTCTAGTTATCTCCTGCTTGGACTACTGCAATGCGCTCTACGTAGGGCTACCTTTGAAGGTGACCCAGAAACTACAACTAAACCAGAATGCGGCAGCTAGACTGGTGACTGGGAGTGGCTGCTGAGACCATATAATACTGGTACTAAAAGAACTACACTGGCTCCCAGTATGTTTCTGAGCACTTCAGAATGTCGGTGCTGACCTTTAAAGCCCTAAACGGTCTCAGCCCAGTATACCTGAAGGAGCATCTCTATCCCTCAGCCCAGACACTAAGGTCCTCCTCTGAGGATCTTCTGCTGGTTCCCTCACTGCGAGAAGCAAAGTAACAGGAAACCAGGCAGAGGGCCTTCTCAGTAGTGGTGCCCTGTGGAACTCCCTCTCTTCAGATGTCGAGGAGATAAAGAATTACACAACTTTTAGAAGTCATCTGAAGGCAGCCCTGTATTGCTTGATGCTTTTATGTTATATGTTTTCAGATATGCTGCTAGCTGCCCAAAGTGGCTGTGGAAACCCAGCCCGATGGGTGGAATATCAGTAAAACAACAAAAACAACAAGAAGTATTATGCAAAATAACAAAACAGGTATGAGAAGCCATCCCGGAACTGGACCTATCATTCTCCATGATAATAATGCACACTCACACTACAAAGAACTCAAAAGCCACCTATTCTCAGCAGCCAGGAGCATCATAACTAGCATCACAACAGTGCATAGCTGCTTCAAAGTCCACTTGCAAGACAAGCTGCCTGTTAAGGCATCACCTGCTACACACTGAATGCTGGTATTTCTGTGCAGCAGAGTGCTGAGCAGCTGTTTTAGGCCAAGAGGCAGCCTCATTCTCATTCTATGCTCAAACTGAGCTCGATCTGATTGCTGGAGCTGGAAGGGAAAGCGATTCATTCTCTCTCTCTCTTTCTCTCTCTCTCTCTCTCTCTCTCTCACACACACACACACAAACATCCTGAAGCCCCATGGGTTCCCTATGGGTTCAATTTCTGTCTGGATATCCATCTCGTCTCCACTCTGCACTCACCCTCTCTCACTCTTTCCTCTGTTAGGTTGTGGGATTTGCCAGCAGACCCCTCTGCCTCAGCTCGTAACCATCTCTCTGCTATTAGAATGCAACGCAGGAGGCTCACATTGCTTGGTACATTATCATTCCTCGTTAGAGACCCCTCCAGGGCCTGCGATATGCCTGCACGGACTTTATAATTACAAAGTCAATTTCTAAACAGACATTTGCAAATAAGTCAATTTAAATACCGGAGATTTGCAAACAATAATTAAGCAATAGCGTCTTTTAAAAAATAAAAATAAAAAGAGGGAGGGAAGAAAAAGGAAATCTCTCTCTATATATAATTAATGCCCCTGGGGTTTTTGTTGTTGTTTTTGTTGATTCTACCTTGCAACTATGTAGTTTTCAATTGTTTGTTGAGCCACAAAGCATTCCCAGAAAGCAAATCAAAGGCTTGGGGGCGGGTGCCCACATGTGGTTGTAAAATAATGCCCCCTTTCTCCCCTTCTCCTCTCCATATTCTATAATATATGAACAGCTGGCTGTAATGTTACTTGGCAAAAACTTATCAGGGATGTGTGGGTGTGGATGGGTGGGTGGATGGGTGGGTGTAGGAGAGAGAGAGAGAGAGAGAGAGAGAGAGAGAGAGAGAGAGAGAGAGACCTTTTGGAAACCTGCATAATTATAACCAACTTACCAGTCTATTTCAGGGGCAGGGAACCTGTGCCCTACCAGATGTTGTTAAACTCTAAATCCCACCATCACCTGTCAGCATGGCAAATGGTCAGATATTATGGGAGTTCCAGTCCAGCAACAGCAACACATTCTCCATCTGTGCTTTTACTGAAATGTAATTTATGGGGGTTTGGTGAAGATCTTCAACAGGGCACTGTAGAGCAGCAACAACAAAGCCCTCTGTGTTCTTTAAGTATTCTATTGCACAATGAACTACAATTCTCAACTCCATGGCTCCTGTGACAATTTGCCGCAGTATGCATGCACTTCTTTTAGATCATGGATGGGCAACCTGTGGCCTTCCAGATATTGCTGGGCTACAACTCCTACCATTTCTGATCACTGGTCATTCTGGCTGATGCTGATGGGAACTGAAGTCCAATGACACTGGGAGCCTCCATGTTCCCCAGCCCTGACCTATTTAGTAGGTAACGGTATACAAGCCTGCTGGATTACTCTGAAGATCCACCTAGTTCTGCATTTTGTTTATTCGATTTACTTATTATGCTTTATCCTAAGGAGCTCAGCATAGTATACAGTAGACTCACAGCTTATGTGCGGGTATATTCCAGGAGTAGCACATGAAGCCCAAATCGCTTATAGCCAAAAAACACATTGGGGGCAGGGTGGCTGTGAAAGTCTTTTCCTGGATATCTGTTCCCTTTCATAGAATCACAAAAATGTAGAGTTGGAAGGGACCCCAAGGGTCATCTAGTCCAACCCCCCGCAATGCAGGAATCTCAGCTAAAGGGTCCATGACAGATAGCCATCCAACCTCTGTTTAAAAACCTCCAAGGAAGGCCACTCCACTGTCAGCCAACCAGAAAGTTTTGCCTGATGTTTACTCAGAATCTACTTTATTGTAACTTGAAGTCATTGGTTCAGGTCTCCAGAACAGGAGAAAGCAAGCTTGCACCATCTTCTATGGGACAGCCCTTGAAATATTTGAAGACGGCTAACATATCTCATCTCAGTCTCTTCTTTTCCAAACTAAACATACCCAGCTCCTTCAACCGTTCCTCATAAGGCTTGGTTTCCAGATGCTTGATCATCTTGGTTGCCCTCCTCTGCACATGTTCCAACTTGCCAACATCCTTCTGCCCCTTTTGGTTTTGTTTTAATTGCCCAATGCATGAAGTTGAATGTGCACAAGTTAAAAGTGTGGAGTCTGTCGGTCTACTGTACTCTACACAATTCTCCACCTCACCATTCACCCCCACAACAATCCTGTGAGGTAGGGTTATGCTCCAAGTTTATAGCAGCTGGCTCAAAGTCACAGAGTGATCTTCATAGCCAAGTAGGAATTTGAACTCAGGTTTTCCTAGTCCTAGTCTGACTTGCTAACACAGGGGTGAGGATCCCTGGTCAGCCTGAGGGTTGCATTCCCTTGTGGATAACCTTTCAGGGGCCACATGTCAGTGATAAGCAGGAATCAGAGAAGAAAGTAAGTGAAGCAGTGACCCTTGTGCAGTAGGCTACATCTTCAGCCTGCACAGAATTAAGGGGTTTCTACACTCACATCTCTCCATGCAGGTGTGCAATAGGTATTATTGCAGGGGTAGCTCCAAGGCTTTGGGTATATACAATTTTTGATTATATGTGGAACCCCTGGAACCGAACCCCTTTGTAAGATGCAATCATGCTCTCTCTCTCTCTCTCTCTCTCTCTCTCTCTCTCTCTCATGTGTTGGTTGGTCTCAGTACCAATTTGACTCTTCTGAGCATGTGAAAAGAGGGTTTATCTCACCAACAGAAAAGGTACAGGCTCTCACTCCCCTCTTCTTTCCAAGAGCGAACAGGAGTGGAAGAAGAAAAGGAATAGAGAACTTTCTTTAAACAAGCTCCTAGACTAATCTCCAGTCTTCATTTAATCCCCTAGTGGATAGTAGTCTGCACAAAAGATAATAATGGTTGTAATTCAGTGCAATTACTGGAATTCTGTGCTCCAGAGAGGCTCTGAAGCTGTATGGGAGCCTCTTGCAGGCAGTCATTTGGGCTGTGTGCAGCTTTTTGAACTTGAATAGTGGTGGGTGCTCTTCTAGGTCATGCCCAGTGAGTGAGCTGTGCTGGAGCTTCCATAGAGTCTCATGACAGCACTGAATGCCGTTGCTAAGCAGTTTGGCTCTAGTGAGGCAGGAATCTTGCGTGGGGGCTCATGCGAAGATGCTGTCTCTCCTCCCATCTCTGTAGAAAGAATGCAGGGGTGGTTGTGTAACAAATGAGGCAGAAGCAGAGGGGGAGAATGTGTCCAGGCATGGTCAGGTGAGGAAAAGGGCCTGCCTAGTTGAGGAGAGCTGAGCAGGAGGACAGTTTGCTGTGTGGGCTTTGGTAGGAGGAAGAGCAGATGGAGAGGGGACAATCTCAAGGCAAAATGCAAGTGGGGAAAACAGAACCCAGTTTGGAGACATGGCAGGAGTGGTTGGGAACGGGGATGATTATATAAAGGTGGGCAGCAGATGTTCCACAAGGGCGCAGTTCCACAATACACCATGCCTCTTGGGAATCTTTGATCCTGCCTTATACCACTGGTGCCATCTCCAGCGGAACCTGAGTGCCTGGGCACCCAAAAAATGGTGACTGTGGGTGCCCAGCCTCTGCCCACTGCCGCTGTTGTCTGCTGCCTTACCTCCAGCTCTCTAGCACCACGGCAACTACTGGGCCAGGGCCTCTGCCTCACCTGCAGGGCCTCTGTTGGGGCCCTCTGCAGCTGCAAACATGCACTCATGCTCTGCTGCCCCCCTCCTGCCACTTCAGAAGGACAGAAGTGGTGCTGGAGAGTGACGGCTGTGCTCATGCCATGCCATGATGATGTCACATCACAGCACTGGGGACCCACAGTCTGGGGCTTCTGCCTTATTCTGGATCTGTTGCTCCCCAAGCCTCTCTGTTGGGTCCTATGGCAACCACTCCCCTTCTCACCAGACCAGCCCACTAACCAGCTCTGCTTCACACCCTCCTTGGGAGTTTCTGCCTGGCTAGAATGTCTCCTTCAGCTCTGAGAATGCCTTTGGCTTGCCTGGATGGAAAATAGAAAGGGGCATGGGAGTGTGTGTAGGAATCAGCCTAATGTAGAAAGCCTACTGTACAAAGTAAATAATGTATTTATTGTTCTGGCCATGCTTACCACCACCATATGGCCCTCAGAAGGTTGCCTAGAAGGGAATGTGGTCCTTCAGATGTGGCTAGACTCCTGTTGGCTCCAGCATGGCTAATGTTCAGGAATGATGGAACTTGGAGTTCGACAACCTCTGGATGTTCACAGCTTCCCCATACCTGATCTAGCCCCATTTTGCCAACAAGGTATGGCAGAGGGCTTTCATAAAACTATTCGATTGTTCTCCACATGATTAAGAATTGTATGAGTGGGAGAGCAGGGTTGTGTTCATCCATGCTGCCTCTGCCCCGTTATCCATGCATTGGGAGAATATAAGAAGCATGAACCCCACTGTATGCATGTGGTAACTCACTCAATATTGAATTTGACCTACTGCAACATCCTGACCTAGTGCTGCTCTTCAGGTCTGAAGCACAGTTGTATCTGCATCCATGAGCAGAGATATTCACACCTGACATCCATACCAGATGGAGAATTGCCCCCTCAATTATATCCTAGCTCATTAAGGCCTCAGTGATGTCAACAATCCTTCACAAAACATCAGGGTCTCAGTGCTATGCTTGTTTGTTATGGTTATATCCCAGCGTATGCTGTTTACTTTGAAGAAAAGAGGAAGAATGGGAGACATGATAGTGGTCTTCAAACAGCTGAAGGGCTGTCAGTGTCCAGGCTTCTGTTCCACAGGCAATGACAGGGTCTTTTGTGAGAATAAGAAAGAAAACACTCTTCAAGGCTTGCAATGGTTCAGGAAAAGCTATGGGTACAGATTGCCACAGCTATGACTAGAGAGCTCAATAATGACACAGTCTACAACTGGACAAAAGCTGTGCTATGAAGCTGCCTCAACAAGCACACCCCTTCCATCAGCTTTTAAAGGTGAGACAGGAGCACAGGGAGCTGCCTTACACCGAGTCAGACCTTTGGTCCATCTAGCTCAGTACTGTCTACACTAATTGAAGGCTCTCCAGGATTTCAGTCAGGATTCTCTTCCAGCTTGAGCTGGAAATACTGGGGCTTGAACCTGGGACCTTCTGTATGATAGGAAGATGTTCTGAACTGCAGCCCTTACCCTCAAGACATGGCATGTTCACTTGCAAGACTCTCTTGCCTTACATACTGGTGTGCTTCTCCAAATGGTGGCATGTGTTGGTTCCCAATGGTAGAGGTGGTACCTAGTTCTCAGTGATGAGACAGAGGGCAGCTCATCTGGCTCCTCCTCTTTCTGTCCAGCCTCCTCTCCTGGCCGGTCAACACCCTCCCCCATGGAGCTCATGAGAGTTGGTCATGCACAAGATCAGCGGGGGGAGGGGGTTCTGGGGGGGGGTGCAGGGGTACGCATAACCCTAAACATTTTGTGAATCTAACGGGAGAAGAAACTAAAAATATTAATTTTTTTAGTTTCTTCTCTAGCACGGTGAATTGTCACTTCCGTTGCTATCCCTGATGGCGGCATCATTTCCTGTCACGGTGTTTCCTAAGTCTCTGACGGAATGAGAGCACTCCTAAACATTTTTTTTTTAAAGAAAAAAAAGCACTGCACAAGATAGAGCAAATTTGGATTCTGTTGCTTCAGAGAGCAGGGCTAGAACCAATGAGTGGAAACATCAAGGAAACAGATTAGGGTAAGCTTCCTGACATTAACAGCTGTTCAGCAGTGGAACAGGCTGGCAGAGGAGTTGGTGGGCTCTTCTTTGCTAGTGGTATTTAAACAGAGGCTGGGTGAACATCTGCTAGAGGTGCCAGGGTTACAAGATACTTGCATAGAGCAGCAGGTTGGACTACAGTGGTGCCTCGCAAGACAAAAAGAATCCATTCCGTGAGTCTCTTCGTCTAGCGGTTTTTTCGTCTTGCGAAGCAACCCCATTAGCGGCTAAGCGGATTAGCGCTATTAGCGATTTAGCGCTATTAGCGGCTTAGCGGGCTTAGCGGCTAAGCTGTTAAAAGGCTGTTAACGACTTAGCGGCTTTGAAAAAGGGGGGGAAGCGGGGGGGGGAGGGCGAGACTCGCAAGACGTTTTCGTCTTGCGAAGCAAGCCCATAGGGAAATTCGTCTTGTGAAGCGCCTCCGCAACGGAAAACCCTTTCGTCTAGCGGGTTTTCCGTCTTGCGAGGCATTCGTCTTGCGGGGCACCACTGTAGATGACTTCAAAAGTCACTCCCAACTCTCAAATTCTGAATTCTCCTTTCTTCCATCATGGAGGTGATATATATATTAAGGTTCCTAAATGACCTCCTATCCAGCCCCATGCCAGACCCAGAGTTGCTTGGAGCGGCAAACGTGATTCTTTGTGTGCATTCAGAGAATGCACTTGAGCCATTCCATGTTGTCGACATCCAGACAAAGCCCCTGAGCTGAATCACTTACAAGCTCTAGTTGCTATTCCAGGCACACATGCATACACACAGCAGAACAACACTGGCTGTGATGCATCTCAAGTGCAAAGCGTAGGGCCTGCTACCATTTCTGCTAAATTATAAATACTTTTGCTTGATGAAAGCAAGAACTTTTCAGTCAACAAGGGTGTGTGTTAATATTAAAAGGAGAATAAAAATACCCAGAAACCCACGTAAAACCTGCCCCCCCTTCCTCCACCAACTACCAAGAACCAAATTGCAGTTGCTATAGTGATTAACAATGGGCATCTTTCTTCAGCAAACAGAGATGCTGATGCAGCGAAAACAAATGTTTGTGTATGGCTGTGGTGGGAACAGTGACAGATTAAGGAGCGCTGGCCTTGAGAGGCAATACAATCCAGTTCTAAATAAATCATAAATGCAGGCTGGCACACCAAAGAGCATAACAATGTGGAGACAGTGGCTTTGGGGTAGCATCTGCCAGGAACAATGGAGTGATAGAGAGAACACCAAAGTGAGGCCATATAAACAGGCACATAGAACTCAGCAGGACAGTTAAAGCCTTCATGGCATGTGAGACTTTGGATTCTATTAGTAACAGTGTCTATAACAGGAGTGGGGGATCTTTTGCCCTTCCGGGCAGCATACCAGGGGCTGCATGTGATGGGCAAGGCCAGAAACAAAAGTGGGTGCATCATCAAATGTTTATTTTACCATTGTGCAGGAGATTTGTTTCAGCACATACTCACATACCCCTCTCCTTCCTCCATCCAGGCAAACAATAGGCATTTTCAGAGGTCAATGACACATTCTACCAAATCAGAAATATTCAAGGATATTGAACACCAGGTGTGTTGAGAGGTGTGGTCTGGAGAGAAGGGGTGCAACCTAAGGTTAGTTGAGAGGGCCAGAGAGAGAGAGGTCCTCAGGGGGCTGAGGTTCTGAATCCCTGGTCTATAAGCACACCTAATGTACCGAGATACTAAAGCAAGTCCTAGCCTAGTAAAACTACACAACCAGGAATTCCATGCAGGGGAGTGAGTGGGCTGGTAGAAGAAAGAGGGGGCACTCTCTGTCCCTTATCTGGAAAGAAAGAGGGCAATCACATCTTCCACATGGAGCTTAGAAATGCAGTAGGCTGGTAGAAGAGGAATTGAGCTCTCCAGGGTACCGGTTCTAGGTCTGATAAACTCCTGTGCAAAGGAGTCTCTGATGGCATGTGTTCTCTTTCAGAAGGCAGCATTGGGCTTATCTGGAAGCAGTTGGTGGCAGCAGCAGAACTGGGAGGCTGAGTGTTGCCATTTTAATGTCCAACAATACTCAAGAAACACTAAGTAGAGGCATTTTGGGAAATGAACCACCTGCTTCCAGGAAACAAAGAAACAGGGCAGGAGGGCAATAGTTCAGGGGTAGGAAACTTGTAGCTCTCCAGATGCTGATGAACTCTGCCTTCCATCAGCCTCAAACACCATAGGCATAGCCCGCTGTCTGGGGTGATGGGAGTTATGGTCAAGCAGCACCTGGAGGGCCTCAGTTCCCCCATCACTGCAATAACCCTTCAGCATTCCCATACACCAGATGCTGTTATTCAGAGGTGTAAAGGTAAAGGGACCCCTGACCATTAGGTCCAGTCATGACCGACTCTGGGGTTGTGGTGCTCATCTCGCTTTATTGGCCGAGGGAGCAGGTGTACAGCTTCCGGGTCATGTGGCCAGCATGACTAAGCAGCTTCTGGCAAACCAGAGCAGCGCACGGAAACACCGTTTACCTTCCTGCCGGAGCGGTACCTATTTATTTACTTGTGGTTTGACATGCTTTTGAGCTGCTAGGTTGGCAGGAGCAGGGACTGATTCAAACCGCCAACCTTCTGATCGGCAAGTCCTAGGCTCTGTGGTTTAACCCACAGCACCACCTGCGTCCCTAAATTTAGAGGTGTACAGCTCTTTTAAAGGGAGCTTCCATTTCACTATCCTAGCCAACCATCAGCAATAAATCTAAGCTCCTCCATGAACTTGTGAAAGCCTGTTTCAGCTTTACATCCTGTATCAGCTTATTTCAAGTGTTAGTTAGGCGTTCCTTTTATCTGTTCCAAATCTTCAGCATATCCATTTGGATCATACCAAAGGCCTACCTAGTTAAAGATCAGGGAACATGTGGTCTTCCAGATGTTGTTGGACTAACATAAGAACAAAATAAGGCAAGGAAAAGCCCTGGTGGTAGCCACTGATAGTGTTATACTCTAGGAATTTAGCTAATCTCCTTTCAAAGCTACTCAAGTTGGTGGCCATCACTACATTTTGCTTGAGCAAATTTCATTATTTAACTGTGCTACAACTTCCACCATTCCTCTCATATTACATATTAATGTCGCCAGTATTGCCTACTCTGATGCCTACTTGTGGTTTTAGCAGGAAGAAGGAGAATCTGTGGTCCTACAGATGCTGAACTACAAATCTTGTTGCCCCTGGCCATTAGCTGGCTGGAGATGAAGGAAGCTGTGGTCCAAGACATCTGTAGTGCATGAGGCTGGGGAAGGCAGATTTTGGAAATTCAGCTTCAGAATCTAAACTCATCCAGTTTGGATGTCCATACTTAATTATGATCCAAAGAGTCTCTGAATGGGTTATTTTCTTTTATCCCCCCACCCTTGCCAATCTCCCCTCCTAATCAAACTCTTCACTCTTGAGAGCAGACCCTCAGAGAAACAGGGAGGGATGGGCTCTGCACCATCCTGGTTCTTGCCTGGTTTGCTGTCCCAGTCAGTAAGTGTGTGTGCTTTTCACTGCAGCAGTTGTTTGACCAATGGGCTATCTGGTTCCAGGTACCTGTGCTGCTTGTAGTGTGGGTTACAGTTTGATTGCTGGTTGAGTGAATGCAGCAGGGGTTGGGATATGGTGCAGGGCCTGCCTTACTATAACAGGAGGCCCCACCACAGGGGTGGGGGCAGCCGTGATGGGGTTGGCCATATTTCCGCTTCAGGATGATGCAAGGGCAGGGTTGCCACACACACTGTCAGTCAAGAAATAGAAGTATAGGCCAGACACTGCATGAGACAGGCCTGTGAACCTCAGCCAGGGTGAGTGCTTGCTTGTAGGGAAGTTTGGTTTTGTGGAACTTCCCTTGAGTGAGAGGCATGGGGAGGAGAGGAGCTAGGGGATTTAACCTCTGTTGGTATGGGATAATATAGTACTGGGCCTTTGTTTTCCCCAGCTGCTTATAAATTGAATGGTGGTGTGTTAATGTTTCTGGGTGGGCAGGTAACATGGAGTGGTCAAGATGGTGCACCAATTCTAGTGGTGGTAGACAGAGGAAAGCACAATGGGAGTAGGGGTTGTTGAACACCCATGAGGGATAGGCCTAAGTGTTTTGTTTCTGTTCTTTGTTCTTGTCCTCTCACTCCACTAGACATTACTAGTATAGCATATCCACTGAGCCCTCTAGTCTGGTGCTATTGTTGTTGAATGACAGATCAACCCATAATAAAATCATGCTCATTCACGATTTGATTGTGGGTGAATGAGCTGATCTGGCTTGCATTCCCAAGACATGGGTGAGTGAGCTGGATGGGCCTGACCTTTCCCTGCTCTGCAGAGAAGGTTTTTCAGTACCATGCTAGGCTAGACCAGGGTGTTGAGGTGGGGGTACTGTTATTTTCTATAGGAACACCATCTCCTTGACCAGGAAGTGTATTGATCTTGGGATGGGCTTAGAGGACCTTCACCTGCTGCTGGGCCAGAGATACAAATCAGGGATGCTGCTGGTCTACTGACCACCCTGCTGCCTGGCAGTATTCCTGACCAGGCTGGCTGATGTAGTCTCTGGGGTATTGTTGGTGGATCCTAAAATGATATTCCTGGCAACTTGCAGACTTGACATATAGAAAAAGAGAAAAAGAAGAACATACATTTGAATAAGATTGGAAAATGTTTATTGAATATATGGAAAATAATAGTGTACAGCTGGAAACTCTGGCAGCATTAAGATAAATTCAGCAGTGAAAGTAAGTTTTGATGGATGTAATAATGGAAAACTGATTAGTATAGTTTTTGTAAAATATGCAGGGATATAAGATATGTAAAATGAACTATGGAAAGAGAAGAAGGGAAGTCATTGACATCTTAAATATGTAAAATGTTTATCTGAAATTGTAAAACAGAAAATTTAATAAAAATCATATTAAAAAATTAAAATGACATTCCTGGATGACTTAGTTATCCATGCGGAGGCTGCTGTGGGGCTAGCCCAAGACTTCATGGTCTCCATGACAATTATGGGTCTCTTTCAGAAGGTCATTGGTCCAACACACCAGGAAGGGCACACTCTTGATGTAATTCTGGCCCCTTGTGATACGAGGGATGGAACAAAGATAGGGGGAGTGCAGTGTACTCCCTTGGATGGTCAGACCATTACCTGGTAAGTTTGGACTGGGAGTGGCAGTTCCTCCTTATACAGTAAGTGTGGTGGGCCAATTTTGATGGCCCACCCTCAGAGACTGATGAAACCAGATGTGCCCCTGAATGCTCTGGGGCAAAGGTTTTCAACCTTTTTGAGTCCATGGCTCCCTTGACCAACTACATTCTTTCTGTGGCTCCGCTGTGGGGAAGTGCGCTCTGAACCTCAGAAGCCAATTTATGTCACTCCTTGCCTGCAGCTGGCAGCCCTTCACCTCTTTTCAAGCACCCTACCAAATGGAGTGTTCCTTCAGCCTCCTCTCTTCTCCCCTCTCCTTGTGAGTCATTTGTGCAGCTGCCCCTGGTCTCTGAGCCTCCCCCCCACACCCCAAAGAGAGGTGCCTCCTCAAGCTATCATACAGGGGCCTGGGAAGAGGATGCCCCCAGCCTTAGTGGCCTGATGGAGACTGGCTGAAGATGAATGTGAGGCCACTAGCTTACTCACCTTGGGAGGCAGCAGTGGCGGCAGCAGATGCTGCTGGGCCTGCATGGTAAAAAGGCTCACCTTCAGCGCCAGACACTCAGCTCACAGGCAGGCATCACACACAGCAAGCACAAGAAAGGCCAGTACAGTGCCTGCCTGCCTGCCTGCCCAGTCTCCCACTTGTCCGTCCATTCCCAACAGGCGGACTGGCTGGCTGGGTTCCCTTATCCACTTGCTTGCTTACTCTGAGGCTGCCTCAACTCCTGGCAACCAGCACCCCCTGGCCAGCCCCAGAGGCACCATTCGCAGGGGAAGCTTGTAGCCGTGCAAGCCTTTGGGAGGCAGAGACACAAGAGGGCATCAGAAAAGGGAGGGAAGGAAAGAGGGATGGAGGTCAGTGTTGCCCACGGCACCCTTGACTACCATTCAAGGCACTCCAGGGTGTCATGGCACACTGGTTGAAAATCACTGCTCTGGGGAATTTTTGAATGGAGAAAGCTATAATCATCATCATCATCATCATCATCATTTATTATTTGTACCCCGCCCATCTGGCTGGGTTTCCCCAGCCACTCTGGGCGGCTTCCAACAAAGATGAAAAATACACAAAAATGTCACATATTAAAAACTTCCCTAGTGATGCTGTCAAAGCCCTGGTCTCACAATGGAATGGCAAGATGAAATGGGTAGTTAACATGATCACTCCTGACCATCCTCTCCAGTGTTTGGAGCCCAAGTAGCTCCTTGGTACTCTGAGGAACTTTGGACAATGAAACAAGTCAGATGAAGACTTGAACACAAGAGGTGCAAGTCTGCTCTGAAGCTGAGCAAATACTGGGATGAACACATAATTGTGCCTATCAAGTGGCAGTATAGGCTGTGAAAAAGGTTCATTTTGCAGCTCATATTATATCCTTTAGTAGTTGGCTGGTAGAGTGATCTTGGACGGTCCAGAGGTTACTGACTCACAATAAGTGGCAACATAGGCACCATCTCTTGGTAATATACTGCCCTGAGTGATGACAATATTTCCCCTTCCCCAATGAAATATTTCTTATTTTTACAATGATTCTTTTTGGCATAGTTGTGTTTTTTTTATGGATCTTCTCACTAGATACCTGTATAAATATAGGATTATTGTTACTGTTGTTGCTGTTGCTGTTGTTTTGCACACCCCCACCCCCCCATCTTGGAGCCCTGTGCGTAGGAATCAGGAACACAACCCTAAATCAAATGCTGGAAGATGGCCTTGATTGGTCAGCTGCAGGCATCCTTGGAGAATACAGATTATTAAAATCCATTCCAATCTGGGTCCATGTCTGGCCAGAGAACTGAGAGATCCTTGGTTTCCCTGATGGATGACTTTTGCAGAGAGTGGGACAAGGGGCAGGCCACCTTGCTCCTGCTTCCTGATCTCTTGTCAGTATTTGATACCACTGACAATGGCATCTTCCTGGACCAGCTCTAGTTAATGAGAACTGGGGGTATGGTCTTGTGGCTATTCCAATGCTAACTTCAGCAGCACCTTTTGACTTCTTGGCAGCAACACTGCGAGGTGCTACAAGGGACTACCTTATCTTCAGTGCTGTTTAATATCTACATGAAGCCATTGGGAGTGGCCATTAGCAGTTTTAAGCTGAGGAGCCTTCAGTATGCTGATGACACTCCTCTCTGTTTCTTCATAACAGTAGAATCAGGAGATGCTGTGCAGTCCCTGGGCCATTGCCTGGATGCAGTGGTGAAATGGACGAGGAAAAACAAGCTGAGGTTGAATCCTGACAAGACAAAGGCACTGTGAGTGAGCAGCTCCCATGTTCAAGAAATTGGTCAGTTGCCTACCACAGATGGGCTTGCGCTCACCCTGAAGGAGCAGGATTGCACTTTGGGGATGCTTCTGGAACCAGCTCTGTCACTGCAGGCTCAGGTAGCCTCAGTGGCTAGAAATGCCTTTAACCAACTGCAACTGGTTCAACAGCTTAACTGAGAAAATCTTGCTACAGTAGTTTACATGTTGGTTACTTCAAGACTGGATTACTCCAATGCACTTTATGCTAGGTTTCCCCTGAGCTTGATCCTGAAACTGCAGTTAGTACAGAATGCTGGAGCATGATTGTTGACAGTTGTGAGGCCTTGTCAGCATATAACAGAGATTTGTACTTGTTGCCGATTTGCTACAGGCCAGGGTTCAATGTGCTTCTATTAGTATATAAAGGCCTTAAGAGCTTGGGACCCGTTTAAAAGGCAGTGCATAAAGTTTATGAAACAAGCAAGCAAATAAGTGTCACTGTTGAGGGTTCACTGGAGACAGGTGGGGAGATGTGTGAGGCCTTATTGCCCACTTATTTACTGCCTAGGCTCAGGGAACTTGTGGTTTCCCAAGAGTCCTGATTCTGTGAATTTGGGGTGGGAGTAGGGATGGGTGCATCCGTCCATTCTGGTGTCTCTGCTTTTCACTTTTCCAAACTTAAGTTCTGTTCACATTTCCACACCAGTTTGTGATTCTTTTTTCTTTCTTTTTTTAAAAAAAGTCCTCATGAAAATACATGAGAATTTGAGTGCAAATTTCTCCAATTATTCTCCTGATATTCAATTATAATATACACATTTTTGCAAAATTATCATCCTGTATCTTTGCTATTTTCAATAATATGTGCATTTCATGCACACTTGGTACTAGTATCCTGGTACTTGGTACTAGTAGCCTGGAGAAGAGGAGGTTAAGGGGTGATATGATAGCCATGTTCAAATATATAAAAGGATGTCATATAGAGGAGGGAGAAAGGTTGTTTTCTGCTGCTCCAGAGAAGCGGACACGGAGCAATGGATCCAAACTACAAGAAAGAAGATTCCACCTAAACCTTAGGAAGAACTTCCTGACAGTAAGAGCTGTTCGACAGTGGAATTTGCTGCCAAGGAGTGTGGTGGAGTCTCCTTCTTTGGAGGTCTTTAAGCAGAGGCTTGACAACCATATGTCAGGAGTGCTCTGATGGTGTTTCCTGCTTGGCAGGGGGTTGGACTCGATGGCCCTTGTGGTCTATTCCAACTCTATGATTCTATGATTCTATTCTAGTATATCTATTTCTTTCTCTTTTTTGCACATTGTTTGACTGGAGACCTGCATTGCAAAAATTATGAGAAGTGTGGATTTCAAAGAATGGCTACAGTTCCAGTTCATGCATTGCTTCAGAAAGTGCAGATTTGGTAGGTTTGCCTTTAAATGCAAATTGAATTTCTCCTCCTCCAGAGAACCAGTGATTTCAACTCAGGTAGTCCCAGTTCAAATCTAGCACACTGGCATGAAGCAAATTAGGCCATGGGTTGCATGTAGCTGTAGGCGACTTGGGCCTAGAGCTACATGCAGCCCATGGCCTAATTTCATTCGCCCTTAGTCTATTTTCAAAAGTAGGGGTACCAACTTGAATAAAATTTTGGGGGCAAGGTAAGCTCCACCCTGTATAATCAAGCACATGGTCCAGCACATGCACACCATTTGAAGGGCAATGCCCATCAACTTTTGGGAGGCGGCTCCTTCAATTTTTTTATTTGGAGGGGACTTAAAGCACCTCAGTTCCTATTAGTTGGCTTCTATGTTCAAAAGTCCTGTAGAAGTTCAGACCTCTGGGAAGGTCACAGGAACACAGGAAGCTGCTTTATATTGAAACACCCTTGGTTCATCAACTTAGCTTTGTCTACACTGACAATTACTTCCAAGGGATTGAGGCAAGGGTGTCTCCCAATCCTATGTAGAGGCATAGCGTGGGGGGCATGGGGGGTCAGGCCCCTGGGTTCAAACAGGCGCCCCCACAGCAGGCTCCTTCATTGGAGCTGGGCTCCATGCAAGAAGAAACTGCGCCTTGGTTGCAGCACTTGTGCCTGGTGCAGCTCCACCCCTGGGTCAGGCCTGACCTGGGGGAGGGGAGAAGATGAGTGGGTGGCAGCGCTGTTGTCCACCCTCTTTGGCCATGGTGCACCTCACACCTGGCCACAGCAGCTCTCCTGCTGGGGCATGTCTGGCCTAGCAGTGGAGAGCAGCCCTCCTTATCCATGGCAAGGCATGGAAGACCACAGCAGCTCCGTTGCCATGTCAGGTCTGACCCTGCGGTGGAGAGCAGGAGAGTCAGCAGTCATGGTGCCGCCCACCCTCCTTGGCTGTGAGGCACCTTGTGCCCAGCTGTGGTAGTTCTGCTGCTGGGTCACATGTGACCTGGTGGTGGAGAGCAGCCTACCTCGACTATGGCCAGGCGTGCCTGGCCACATCAGCTCTGCCTCGACCGCCAGGTCAGGCCTGGTCCAGTGGCGGAGAGAAGGGTGAGAGTGGGCAGCAAAGCTGCCTCCCACTCTCTTTGGCCTGGCTGTAACAGCCCCTCTTCTACACTGAACTATGGCACGCTTCCCTTGGGGGGGGCGCCCTGCATGCCCACCCTGGGCAGCATGGGCATATGCTCTGCAGCTGGTGCCAGAGATTGAACCAGGGAACTTCTGCTTGCAAAGCAGATGCTTTGCCACTGAGCTGCAGCTCTGTTTTCCATTTCCCAGCAACCCAGTGGCTGAGGAGGAAGACAAAAGAAAGAAAGAAGGATATGGAGGCAGAGAGTTGTGGCAGAGAGAAGGAAGTATAGCAGAGAGGGGGAGGGGAGGGGAGGGGAGGGAGGGAGGGAGGGAGAGAGAGAGAGAGAGAGAGAAGGTGGTGATGGGAAGTGAGGAAAGAGCCCCCATCCAAATTTGTCTATAGTCATGGGTCCACCTACAGTTTGCATCTAACCCCAACAGATTCAGAAATAAACGTTCCCCCTTCTTTCAAAAATATATCCTGTTCCTGTAGTAGGAATTCTGTTATGTTCCCATTATGGGTGAACACCAGCATTTGTTCCTTTCTACTCCTGCTTCTTTCTACAGAAGTGGTGTTTTTACAGTTTTGGAAATTTCCATTAAGAGCTGAGTTCTCCAGGGAACCTGACCTGAGATATGGCTCCTGTGTTAGGTTACAGACTGGTGTGGTCTCAGCTCAGAGGGGAGGCAAAAGAGATCTCTTGTTTCCCTTTGGTCTATCTTTGATGCACAGCTTCAGCCTTGATGTGGAGTGAAAAATTGAAATGAGGACAGTTCAGTCTACAGAATGTCTGTGAAATTAATGAGCCCCTTCGCCTCCAACACCTGATAATTACATCTTTCAATTAAATGAACTCCCTTGCTGTCCGGGATCTTATAAATTAACTCAAAGCCATGCATCTCCTGAAGACTGCCAAATCTTTTGCAGCCCCTCCCCAAAATAAATGTATGTTGCCAACAGCATCAAGTAGGAGAAGGGAAGCCTGCAAGCCCAATCTACTATTACGACAAATATTTGCCTGGCTGAAACTGGACCAAGGAATGAGCCACATGCAACGTCCAGGTTACTGCTTTGCATCCACACTACTGGCAACCCAAATCAACATGTATTGACTTTTTAGTGTAATAAAACCCACTAAGATGTGAATGTGAAATTTTAGTTGAAGATCAACTCATATATGCTTAAAGTTAGAGACAAACCAGGAAATTAAGATTGCAGGAGAGGAAGAGAAGACATTATTCCACCGCAGACCTGACCCATCCTTGAGGCAAGGTGAAGTGGATGCCTCTGCACTCCCTAGCCCCATCTACTGACAGGCAAAGAGTGGTGCGCGGACAGGGGCAGAATGCACAAAAGGTGAAAATCACCCTCGGCGCTCTCTATCCCCAACCACCATCAGGTGAGTGCTGCGTGCTGGGCAGGGGTGGGATGCATAGAGGGTGAAGATCATGCACTGTGCCCCACACCTGCCCAGCACAAGAGCATTCACCCATCAGCGGCTCACTGAGGTTCAGCTCCGAGGGCCTTTTGGCTGTTTCCTTACTGTGAGATGTGAAGCTACAGGGAACCAGGCAGAGGGCGTTCTTGGTAGTGCCCTCCCATCAGATGTCAAAAAGGGGAAAAACTGCTTGACTTTAAGAAGACATCTGAAGGCAGCCCTGTTCAGGGAAGTTTTTAATAGTTGATGTTGTATTGTGTTTTTAATATTTTGTTGGGAGCCACCCAGAGTGGCTATGGCAACCCAGTTAGATGAGTGGCATATAAAAATAAAAATATTGACTGTGACTAGCCATTTCTATCTCTTGGTATTAACATACCTAGATATCTAATAGATTCAGAACAAATCTAGAATTGATATTCCTTGAATCAATGTGTAATCAGATTTTGACCTCCACATACTGTTTATAAATTTTGTTAATTGCCTTTTCAGTGTCTAGTGATATGATTACAAACTTTATTTCTTTATTTTTATTTAAATCTACAAAATCTACTACTAATCTAATATTATCTGCAGCATGTCTTGTCTTTATAAAGCTTGTTTAAACCTCTTGATAATCACCACTATTACTTGCTGACAGGGGTGCCAACTTGAATAAAATACTGTGGGGGCGCAGGTAAGCCCCCACCCTACATAATAAAGCACACGATGCAGTGCACAAACACCATTTGAAAGGGAATACCCTGTTAGGATTCATCCCCCGTGTTGCAGTCATGGGATTGGTTTTATCACATGACGGTGTATGTTTTCATTCCACATTGTGGGAAGTGATGGAGACAGGATGTTTATATTACTGTGTTTCCATGATGTAGGACATTTGTCCTTTTGTTCTCTCTCTTTGCTGTCTGATGTTGAAGAGGAAGGAGTTACGATGCTCCGAGTGTGTATATGTAAATAAACGTAGTTTAGCCAAATTGCTGCGCTACTGAGTCTGAATGCTGACTGCCTATACTCTGCTGATCCTGAAGTGTGCTGATGCCTCTCTTGGGTATCAGTTGCTGTGATGTCCGAGCTGGACAAAGATTTTGAATCTCCCGAACAAACCACCAGGAGGGAGAGAACATGCTAGTTGGGCATGTGTCTCTACCGGACTCTTACGCGTGTGTAGGACCTCCTGACATACCCATCAATTTTGTGGGGACCTGGCTCCCTCAAATATTTTATTGTGGGGGCTGAAGCCCCCACAGCCCCAGTAGTTGGCTTCTATGCTTGCCGAATTCTGTTTGCTAGGATCACTGTTAAAATCTTTGTTTCAACATTAATCAAGGATATAGGCTGATAATTTGCACATTGTGTATGTTTCTTACTAGTTTGGGAATAATTGTAATATAAACTTGATTAAATATTGTTAATATTTTCATACTATTTGGTGAGCCATCCGGGGAATATCTATTAATGGCTGCCTATATAAAATTGATTCATATTAATGGATGGTTATGTGAATTTAATAGGAATAATAATATTGAATTGCACCTGAGTTCAGCAGAAGAATAGTGTCACTATCAAGGGAAGAAATAGTACTGATCTATTCTATTACTGTGTCCAGTTCTGGGCACCTCAATTTAAGAAGGATATTGACATGCTGGAAGGTGTGCAGAGGAGGGCAACCAAGATGATCAAGGGTCTGGAAACCAAGCCTTATGAGAAAGGGTTGAGGGAGTTGTGTATGTTTAGCCTGGTAAAAAGGAGATTGAGGTGTGATATCATAGAATCAACGAATTGTAGAATTGGAACGGATCATGAGGGTCATCTAGTCAAACCCCCTGCAAGGAAGGAATCTTTTTGTCTAACGTGTGACTCAAACCCACAACCCTGAGAATAAGTCTCATGCTCTACTGACTGAGCTATTCCTGATGGTAAGAGCTGTTTGAGAATGCGACGGACTCTCTTGGAAGGTGGTAGACTCTTTCCTTGAATGTTTTAAAGCAGAGGTTGGTTGGACATCTATCATGGATGCTTTAGTTGCTATTCCCATATTACAAGGTGTTGGAGTCAGAGTAGACCCATTGACATTAATGAACCCAGGTTAGTCTTGTCCATTGATTTCAGTGGGTCTATTCTGAGTGGGGTTCAACTGATATATCCTGTTATTGTTAAATTTATATAGCCACTCATTAATAGATATATTTATTTATCATTAATTATTAATTATTACCACCATGCTGAGCACTTGTGCACTAGTTCAGAAGTAGCATGGAAGCATTTTTACCCAATGCCATTTTGCTTGTACCTTTCCTTTGCCTTATAAATATCACTCAGTTCAACCAGCAAGCTCTCCACCTGTTTGTTTTCCAAACAGGCCACAGCCTCCCCACACTCCTCTCCCGCACCAGCTTCTCAAAAGCACGGCAAGCATCTGCTGTTGTTGACCAAATTCCGAGCACACCAGACAATGCCTTGAAACACTGAGTCCGGGGGTTTAGAGGCCCATGGCCCCACTATTTCAATTAAGACAATTAGCTGTGACCAAGGGCAGCTGCAAAGCTCTAATTAAACCGGCACAAAGTCTAACACAATCCACCATATCACAGAGCAGGTTGCAGCACGCCACCCTGACAACACATGTCGGCCAGATTAAAGCTTTTTAAAACGCAGCCTCCCTTGTTGATCTG
Organism: Podarcis muralis; assembly: GCF_964188315.1. Classification (NCBI taxonomy): domain Eukaryota; kingdom Metazoa; phylum Chordata; class Lepidosauria; order Squamata; family Lacertidae; genus Podarcis; species Podarcis muralis. The sequence continues at coordinate 6,691,267 of NC_135673.1, read as the reverse complement.
CCTCCTGCCTATTCCTGACACATCACCTTCAGCTGTAATCTCTTGTCTTTGAATTCCTCATTAATTTGCCCTGTTTCAGGGGACTCAAAAGGGCTGAAGCAATGTGTGTGTGGGGGGAGCTTCCTAGGCCTTTATTACTATCCTGATTTCTCCCCCCCCCCCCGCCTTCTCTGACATGTCAAATGCAGTTCCCTTTTGTATTGACTCCACCAAGTGATGCTTTTGACCCTTTTGCTAGCTGTGTTTGTATCCGGGCTGCATTTTTGTCTCCTACGTTGTGAACTGCAATGGATGAAAATGGACAAGCAGGCAGGAGCAAATAAAAGACTTGACTTTTGCATTTCTTGCTCATTTTGCAGTGGTGGAGATGGACACAGCCTTGGCAGGGGCTTATAGCAGCCATAATTTGGGGCTTTCCAGCTAATGGCTCCTCAGTATAGATTTTAAACGCTTTGCATGTAGAAGCACCCAGCTTCAATCCCTAGCATTTGATATTCCCCAGCAACTGGTATTTAGAGACATTTGCCCCTGATCCTGGAGGTAACATATACCCGCTACCCATCACTGGTAGCCAAAGGTTGCATTTAAGGAGAAGACCCAGAACACAGTGGAGCAGCATGTGCTTTGCATTCAGAAGGCCACAGCCTCAATCTCTAGCACTCTGTGCAGGGCTGGGAAACACCCCAGTCTGAAATCTTGTTGTTGACAATATAGAGCTACATGGACCAGTGGATTGACGTGGCAGAAGGCAGCTAATAATAAGATAGGATACGAGGGTTTGGGGAACAAACATCACAATTGGAGAGAGATCTGTTGGAATATAATGTTAAAGTACTGTCTAAAATGTATAAGATATTATTGGAATCAGAGACAAAGGATAAGCAAGTAAAATCCTTGATACATTGGGCAATAGATATTGGTTGTAATATAGATATGGAAGCATAGGAATGATTGTGAAATATGGATATAAATTTCATAGCATGATTTGGTTTAAGCGAAAACTATATGAAAATGTTATATTGATGGTATCTATGTAACACCAAGTAAATTGGTATAAATCAAAATCAAATAAATGTTGGAAATGCAAAGAGAAAGAAGGTACTGTTCATCATATGTGGTGGTCTCGTAGCAAGGTTAAAGCTGACTGCAAAATGATATATAATGAATTGAAAAAGATGTTCAAAATAACACTGGTTTAAAAAAACAAAACCAAAAACCAAAAATCCAGAAGCTTTCCTTTTGGGAATTAGGTATGTGAGAAGGTTTATTTTAGCAGAGTTATACAATCCCCTTTATAAGTTTATGCAGCAATCAGCTTGTTGCTGACCCGTCTGAGTTCTACTAATAAAGATGACTTCCTGGTTAAAAATCCATTTGAATCCCTCTTAAAGAATACACACACGAATCTGATTCATGTTAATATAAAACTATTTTACTCTCCGATTCATTCAGGTTTACAGAACTGTACCTGAAGGTAGGCTTAGGTTACATAACAAGCAAATAAACTATACCAGAGGGAAGTTGGTCCTGAGGTGACTGCAACTGAGCAGTTAATCTTTCAAAACTACCAGCAACCAACAAACTGGTTGTCACAGCAACCGGTTAGAAGAACATGGAGGCCGTTAGTCCTCTGTTGGAATGTTGTACTTGACTGCACCTTTACATCTCACAAATTATAAGGGCAGAACTACCCAAACTGTATAGAATTTTTTTTTATGTTTGTGACTACAGCGGCAAGAATGTTATTTGCCCACAAATGGAAAGAAGAAGTCCCGATGAAAGAAGAATGGATACAAAAACTTATGGAATATGCAGAAATGGCAAAACTTACAGGAAAAATAAGAAATCAAGATAACAAACCTTTTATAAAAGAATGGAAATGGTTTATTGAATATTTACAAACGAGCTGTGAACATTGGCAGGATTATTGTAAAAACCTGCAGTTTCATAAGAGTAGATTCATCTAAAGTAGATGAATAAATGAATAATTTGGTATAAAAGTTATACCAATACAATAATTTGGTATAAAAGTTAATTTGGTATATGCAGGAAATATAATAAACAGGCTTAAGGAACTGCAGAAAGAAGGGGAAGGAAGTTGAGTTTTGAAATGTTAAAATGATTGTAAAACTATTGAAATGTATATAACTGAAAATCATAAATAAAAATTAAAAAAAAACCCAAAAACAGAATTCCACCAGAGGGCTGGAGCCTCTCTCTGATTGGCTACCAAGACAGCTAGCCGGGGTGGATGGGTGGAGACAGTACTTTGGGAGTACAGTGGTACCTTGGTTTGCATACCTTTTGGATTACAAACACGTCAAACCCGGAAGTGTGTGTCCTGGTTTGCAACCTTTTTTGGGATTACAACCCATTTTTATTGGATTACGAACAATTTTTTTTTTGGGAGGCCCCAATGGTGAAAGCACACTTTGGGTTACAACCTGTTTTGATTTACAAATGGACCTCCGGAACGGATTATGGTTGTAAACCAAGGTACCACTGTATCTTTCTGAGAGACTGTTCAGATAGTCTGAGATGGTTTGAGGAGGGTGTGTGAGAGAGAGTTGGCTTTGATCTGTGTGTAACCTCCACTATGAAGAAAATAGAGAAAGGAGCCTCTGGGATATAAAGACAGTGTTTAGTGTCTTGGGAGAGTATTCGGACAGGAGTTAACTGGAGGGCTGAGTTTAGGGTCGCCATACATCCAGAATTTCCCAGACATATCCGGAATACTGCAGTGTCCAGGCAGAAATCAGCTAAATTTCCAGGCAAATGGCAGTGTCATTTTTGCCAATTATTCTCAAAAATAGCTCAAAAACATTCAATTTATTTGTGATTTTTCAAGAATAGCTCTACAACTTTTCACTTTTTGAAATATGGCAACCCTAGCTGAGTTTAAGCAAGGATAAGTAGAGCTGTAAGCAGTTTACTTAAGTCTCATTCCTGCCAGGAGGAGAGAGGTCTAGAAAGAGAAGACTGCCAAACCAATTAAGAGGGGTGTGGTGATCACCTGGATCAGTTATACTATTTGAAGGGGGTGTGATTGTTAAAAAGTTGGAAAACTAACAAAAAGTGCCACCTTGTTTAAGAACCAAAGTATTAAGCTGCAACGCCTGTGCAACAACTATGTTAATAAACTGAAGTGAATTAACTTGAAACAAGCTAAGCATCTACCATTTACCATCTAGTTTAGATACCTGTAACATCTAACTGAAAATAAGCAACAAAAGTTTAAAAGAAGCTGTGTGATTCCTACCTTGTTTAGAAGCCTGTAACATCCACTAGTTTTAGAATAATTATTAATTTGTTGTTTCCTTAAATAACTTTATCTCCTGACACTTCATTTGTTTTACCAACTTTCTTCCTGTAAAATAAATCTTATTTGTTCAACTTCTGCCTGAGTCACCAAGTATCAAAGCCTTACCTCAGGCAAAAACCCATAAGATAACCTGTGGTTGTTATAGGGTAAATGTGGGGGGTTCTCCTCAAATGGTGACAGAGTGGTGAGATCCCCTACATATTGGTGTAAGCTGTGGCATCTGCATCAATAGTGGAAGAGAGGTTCATTCAGAACTAAGGCTACAGTCACATTGATAATGCTTCCAAGGATCTGAGCAGGGGGACTCACTTGTGCAGGGTAATGTGCTAGGATAAATGCACCACTGTCCCTCCAACCTCAGCCTACCCTCTGCCCAGCACCAGCCCTACTATGAGACAGAGTGAGGCAGCTGCCTCAGGCAGCAGATGTTGAAGTGGGGAGAGCAGCTAGAGCTATGAGTGCCAAGTGGCCCGCCTGTATACACCCTATGCTAGTCTGCTGCCCTCAAGGGCAGTGGAAGACCTTGCCCTTTTACCAGTATTGGAGTAACAGCCAGTGCAATTGGCTTATTTATGTGCCTTGGGGAAGGTGCCATCTTGTCATTCGCCTCAGGCAGCACAAAGTCTTGAGCTGGCCCTGCCTCATCCAGCCCCCATTTCCTTGATATCTTTCTTGCAACCAGTCCAGCAGGTGGGACTGCTTGTCAGTTGCCTGCTTGTTAGGCTCAGGGTTGCCCCTGTAGAAAGGAGGAGGAAGAGGATGAAGCTAGTATGAATTGGAATGATAGAACTGCAGAGTTGGAAAGGACCTCGAGGGTCATCTAGTCCAACCCCCTGCAATGCAGAAATCTCAGAACACACTCCCACATCCAATTTGGAACCTTACTGGACCCTGCTTAGCTCCTTGCCTTCCATCTTACCAGTCCCAAAAGGCACCAGCCACACATGGGCACCCCTGCTTGAATTCAGGTGGCACCCCTAATTGCAGTGAAAAGCAATCTTGCCTAAAGCGTCCCAAGGACATGGCATATGCTGAGAATACTCCAGCCAACTTATTTTTGTTCTATCAGAGCACAGAGGCAATTAGTGCAAATTCTTGGCCATGAATCGTCTTCTCTCTAAGACCACTTCCTATATTCAAAGTATTCCCCAAGCTATCTTTTGAGGTTTTCATCTTTGTGTGTGTGTGTGTGTGTGTGTGTGTGTGTGTGTGTGTGTACACACATGTCAAATAAAGAAGGTGGCAAAAGACTTGTGTATTCCTTTTTAAGTCCCAGCTATAAATTATTATTTATATTAGGGCACAAGTTTGTTCATTTTCTCATTACAAAAGTGACAAATTGGTTGATGCGTCTTAAATTAATTTTTCCCCCCTCCATGGCCCCATTCTCGGAGTGCCTTGGTAGCAACTAAAATATTAAGATGAGGAAGGAGAAGAAAAGAAATCCCTATGGATCACCAGTGAAGATGACAACACTTAAAACAAAACCATATAGATTAATTGTGTCTGTGTGAAGACAGGACGGTTGCTTACGCTCAGAAAGTTTCCTATGATGATTTGGTTTTCTACCCAGTCCGCTTTTGTGCTGGAACCACACCCTGACCCCAGCTGACTCCTAGCTGCTATCTTAGTTCAGAGGTCTCCTCCAGACAGAGGCATAGCATGTGGGAGTGGTAAAGGGCAAACACAATCCATATTCCTTTTATAACATATGGCAAATGTTTATTGAATACGTAAATTGTTCAGGGACGCAGGTGCCTAGGAATTGTCGATCAGAAGGTCGGCGGTTCGAATCCCCATGACGGGGTGAGCTCCCGTTGCTCGGTCCCTGCTCCTGCCAACCTAGCAGCTGAAAAGCACGTCAAAGTGCAAGTAGATAAATAGGTACCGCTCCGGCGGGTAGGTAAACGGCGTTTCCGTGCGCTGCTCTGGTTCGCCAGAAGTGGCTTAGTCATGCTGGCCACATGACTTGGAAGCTGTATGCTGGCTCCCTTGGCCAATAAAGCGAGATGAGCGCCGCAACCCCAGAGTCGGTCACGACTGGACCTAATGGTCAGGGGTCCCTTTACCTTTAAATTGTTCAGACTATAGCAGGGATCCACCAAGCACTCATGGGAAAATGAGTTTCTTAGAGTAATCAACAGTTGCTCCACCCCAGGCACCAGCAACCCATGATATGCCACTGCCTCAAGAGAGGGATCTTATTTCCAAGGAGACCTTGCCTGTAGTTAGGCACTTTGTGTTTGGCATTTGAGGTGCAATCTCTCCTGAGGGCTCAGGATTTGTTTGGCCTTGTCATCAAACTCAAACTCCCTTGCAATGCAGATGACTCTTTTGTAAGCTCATGCAAGGAACTGGCTCCTCATCAATACCTGAGGAATGCAATACCACAAGGATTGCCAGGGGTGCCAAATTGGACACCTGACTGTGGTTGTGAAGTGCACGCACTACCATGTTATGACATGATGTCATGACATGGCAGTGCACGTGTATGAGCATGCTGGCACCATAAAAAAAAACTTTGCCTAGGCCTCCACAAGCCCAGTTTTTTTATGGCACATATTTTCTGGGGCACCCACACTGCACTGCCACATGCCACACACACACACACACACACACTGTCACCCCATTGCATGCCACTGCTGCTACCCCCTGCCACAGTTACCGCTTTGCCACCCGCTTCACTGCATGCTGCCGCTACCCCCAGAACCACTATGCCCCCACCGCTGTGTACCACCACTGCTACCGCTGACGCCACTACCACTGTTCCACCTCCACCACTGTGTGCTGCCACTACCGTGGCGCACTTCTGCTACCACCGTGCCACCCCCGCCACCATGCAGTGCCTTACCATGAAACAGCATCCACTGCGTGGGCCTGTGGTTCCAGGCTGAGCTTCCCTGGGGCCTGTGCTTCCACCGTGAGGCCTCTGAGGCCCCACGGCAGATGATGTTTCATGGTAAGGTAGCGTGCAGCAATGGCGGGGTGGCGCGGGGGTAGTGGCAGCACATGGCGGTGGCACAGCAGTATCAGTGGCGGTAGAGGCAGTAGCAGTGGGGGGGGGGGTAGCATAGTGGGGGCAGGGGCAAGGGGGCAGGGCAGGACTGGGCAGCCTGGGCTCCCAAAGCCTCCGGGAGATGGCGCCACTGAGGACTGCCTCTCTCCAAATGAATCTACCCGAACCCTGAGATCATCTTTTGAGGTGCTTCTTTGTGTGCTTCCTCCGGAGGGTGGCAACACTAGAACAGGCCTTTTCTGCAGTGGCTCCCTGTTTATGGAATGCTCTCCCCAGGGAAGTTCAGCTGGCGTCTTCATTACACCTTTAGACAACAGACAAAAACATTCTTCTTTAACCAGGCCTTTGGCAGATGACATCTAATGCCCTTTTAAAATGTGTTTGGGGGTGGGTTATCGGGTTGTTTTTGTTTTTGTGTGTGTGTTTTTATATTGTGATTTTATGTTGTGAGACTTGAAGGTATAGGATGTTACAAAAAGTTAATTTATTGATTAATTATGATATTATTAATATTCTGCCTTGTTAATGGTGTAATCTGATTTGAAAATGTGAGAGCTGTTCCTAAATGATCTCAGTTCACTCTGTAAAGCAGGGAACACAAAAAGGCAATACACAACACTAACTAGCCCCTGAGTTTGATTGTTTTCCTTTTCCCTCCCCATTGTTTCCCCCTTTTGCATTGTGTCTTTTAGATTGTAAAAACCAGAGCCAAACTGAAGATGCTGAAGAAAGGTGATGATGCTCTTTTTATTAATGTCCAATGGATTTTGGCCAGCACAGGTTTGCCTTGGGCACTCTTCTATGAGATCATATGCCTGAGGGTATATTTTTATTGATCTGGGACTCTTCAGGGCTGAAGAGTGGATTACAAAAAAGCTTACAAATTAATAAATTAGGAACTGAGTGGATTGTTTTGAATGAAATTGTTTATATGCAACCATTATTATTTTAACCTTTATATGATGGAGAAATGAATTACAAGTCCGTGAGCTCATCACAGACTTCCCTTGCATTAGAATCTTATCTTTTCTTCCTTCCCCCCTCAAACCTCCAAATCCCTCTTTTTTAATACACACATTCACCCCTCAGGAAGCCAGTTAATTATTTCCTGACTGCCCCTAGTGTAAGCTCTTGAGAATTTCCCCCTGCTGATTTCCACCCCACTTCCTATAGTCTCAATTCTCTGCACAACAAAAAAAGAAAAGAAAAGAAGATTTTCTCCTCTAAAGCTTTGAACGGTTATTATTTTAATTTGTATGCTTAGTCCCTGTGCCACTTATCCACACTTGGGCTGAGAATAGAAACATCTCTTGACTTTATCTAAATAATTGTCAATTAAATTCTTCCTTAATTGTCCATCTTCCCCCCTGCTAAGCTGTGCTTCACGGCTTCCTCTTCTCCAATTCCCCTACTTCATTTTACCCTTACCCCACTACAAACCCAACAGCCCATAACTTTAGGAAGATAAATCGCATCATACAGAATGCACAGTTTCAGTGAGGATTGGAGCACAGCTGATGCTCATCTCTGCCACATCTGTGCCTCTGCTTAGCTGTGACTGTTGCATTGCAGGGGTTTGGACTAGATAACCATTTGGTTCTATAGTTTTGTGATCCACTCGGCAACACCCTTGCTCCAGCCTTTTACAAATAGGCAATTCTGCCTACAGTCCTTAGACCAGAGGTGGTGGACGGGTGGCCCTTTAAGTGGTGTTGGACCTGGAGTACAGGGTCAGGTTTAAGGTGCTGGTTTTGACCTTTAAAGCCCTATGCAGCCTAGGACCCTTGTACCTATAGGACTGCCTCTCCTGGTATGCCCCAAGGAGGACCTTAAGGTCCATAAATAACAACACTTTGGAGGTCCCGAGCCTCAAGGAGGTTAGATTGGTCTCAACTAGGGCCAGGGCTTTTTCAGCACTTGGTGGAACGCTCTGTCACAAGAGATCAGGGCCCTGTGGGACTTGACATTTTTCCACAGGGCCTGCAAGATGGAGCTGATCCACCTGGCCTTCGGCTTGGACTCACTCTGACCCCTTATATGGGATTTGGCATATAAATTTTCCCTTGGCTTTTTTGCTGGCCCATGTAGGACCAGCATGGATAGCTGGCTCAGGTGAATATCTGATGTTTCCACCTTTTATGGTCTTGATTTATGGACTACTACTAAAATGAGGCTGCATTTTAAGCCGTATTTTAATTAACTGGTTTTTGTTTTTGTTTTCCCTTTCCCCTTTTCCCTATTATCTTCTATTTTAATTTATATTCGGTGTTAGCCGCACTGAGCCCGGCCCTGGCCGGGGAGGGCAGGGTATAAATAAAAATTTGTTTATTTATTTATTTAGCTCCCATCAGCACCAGCTGATGTGGCCAGTCTGCATGTATGGTGTGAGATGGAGTCTAGCATTTACAGGGATTGATCCTGAGAGTAAGGCTGGGACATCATTATTCACTGCTTAGTGCAGCCTGGCCAATCATGGGCAAGCATGGACATCCCATTCCCATAGCTGTCAACTTTTCCCTTTTCTTGCGAAGAATCCTATTCGGAATAAGGGAATTTCCCTTTTAAAAGTGAAAACATTGACAGCTATGCAGCCATTCCCATGGTGGCGGCAGCAGCAGCAGCAGTAGCAGCAGCAAATCATCTACTCATTTGACTTCTGACAGAAGAGCAAGGATGGATGCCAGGTTCAAGGGCACCCTGAGGAAAATGCCCTCTGGGGTCTCCCAGTACCACTATGCTCCCTTTTAAGGTTTCCTGGAGTTTAGGTGAGGATTGGTAGCAGTACTGAAAGCAGAAGAACTCCAGGCATCCTGTGCATGCACACTTCTTCAGATACCTTCAGATGCACACGAAAGCTCATACCAATAACAAACTTAGTTGGTCTCTAAGGTGCTACTGGAAGGCATTTTTTTATTTTGTTTTGACTACAGCAGACCAACGGGACGCAGGTGGCGCTGTGGGTTAAACCACAGAGCCTAGGACTTGCCAATCAGAAGGTTGGCGGTTCGAATCCCCATGATAGGGTGAGCTCCCATTGCTTGGTCCCTGCTCCTGCCCACCTAGCAGTTCGAAAGCATGTCAAAGCGCAAGTACATAAATAGGTACAGTGGTGCCTCACAAGATGAAATTAATCCGTTCCGCGAGTCTCTTCGTCTTGCGGTTTTTTCGTCTTGCGAAGCACGGCTATTAGCGGCTTAGCGGTTATTAGCGGCTTAGCGGCTATTAACGGCTTAGCGGCTATTAACGGCTTAGCGGCTTTAAGAAAAAGGAAACAAACTCGCAAGAACTTGCAAGACGTTTTGTCTTGCGAAGCAAGCCCATAGGGAAATTCGTCTTGTGGAATTACTCAAAAAACGGAAAACCCTTTCGTCTAGCGAGTTTTTCGTCTTGCGAGGCATTCGTCTTGCGGGGCACGACTGTACCACTCTGGTGGGAAGGTATATGGTGTTTCCGTGCGTTGCTCTGGTTCGCCAGAAGCGGCTTTGTCATGCTGGCCACATGACCCGTAAGCTGTACGCCGGTTCCCTCGGCCAGTAAAGTGAGATGAGCGCCGCAACCCCAGAGTCAGTCATGACTGGACCTAATGGTCAGGGGTCCCTTTACCTTTACCTTTACAGCAGACCAACATGGCTACCTACCTGTAACTACTACTTATATTGTGTTATGACAGCTGTTCATGAGGTGGCTAATGGCCTAACTGCTGCTTTGCCAAGGGCAGCTCTTGGCAGGGCTTCATGAGCAGCCACCTCTTTAAAGGAGTACTGGAGTCTAGTCACATAGTCTCTGAGAATGTTTATGTTTGCAAGAAATAAAGAGGGCTTGGAAACTCTCCTCCTTCAACCTCAGCTTACACCAAGACCAGTGAAGGTGCAATGTTCTGGCTGCTCGAGGAGTCCATCTGTTGCTGTTCTGATGGTTTCCCATCATATATCATTTCCCATCATATATCATTTCCCAAAATTACCTTGCTTTCTTATAGGTCCACCGCATACATGGATTGTGAGTTTAACTCTGCTGAAATAGATGTATGTCTTCTTACACAAGTGGGTAAGAGGAAGGATAATTACTAAAGAAAATACCCTCTCCTACTTGTCTAAATGCATGCAACATGCATATGTTCCAGCTTGTCAATATCCTTCTTAAATTGGAATACCCAGAAGTGGACCCAGTACTCTGCTGATGCAGACTGAAATAGCATTAGTTTTCTGTTTTATTTTATTTGTTTTTGTTTTTGCTGCTGCTGCATCACACTGATGACTCATATTAAGCTTGTGGTCTAGTAAGACCCCTAGATCCTTTTCAAATGTACTACTGGCAAGCCAGGTTTTCCACATCTACCCAACCCGCAGCTGGTTCTTCCTGCCTAAGTATCAAACCTTATATTTGTCCCTATTGAAATTCATTTTGTTAGTTTGTTCCCAGTTTTCCAATCTATTAAGATCATCTTGAATTCCAATTCTGTCTTCTGCTGCATTAGCTACCCCTTCCAGTTTGGTGTCATCTGAAAATTTGATGAGCATCCCCTAAATTCTTCCATGCAAGTCATTTATAAAGACATTGAACAACAACAGGCCCAGAACAGAACCCTATGGCACCCCACTTGTCACTTTTTCCAGCAAGGTGAGGAATCATTTGTGAGCACTGTTTGGATTTGGTCAGTCAACCAGCTACAAATCCACCTAACAGTAACCTCATCCAACCAAAATTTTACCAGCTTTTCTGCAAGAAGATCATGGGGGAGTTTGTCAAAAGCCTTACTGAAATCAAGATACACTACATCCACAGTATTCCTCTGATCCACCAAGCTTGTAACTCTAACAAAAAAAGAAAAAAGAAACAAGATTCATCTGGCATGACAGAAAGACCCATAAGTACTGGAATAGACAAGAAGCTAATGTTAGGCCAGGTTAGCACTCTGGACAAGGACCATAGTACCAGTTCAGGACAACAGTTAGCAGCCCTGTAATGGAATGGAGGCAGAAAAAGCAAGTTGTTTCAGCTGTGTCCAAGATGAAAACCTCACCCCTTGCATACTTCATCTGGACAGTTTAAAAACTGGTGCCTTTTCCTCTAGCTGTTGGCTTCTTCTAGACTGGGGGGGTGGGGATGACGTGTGGCCTTCTAGCTGTAGTTGGACTCCCATCAGCCCCAGCTATCACAGCCAATAGTCAGGGGTGAAGGGAGTTGGAGTCCTACAGCATATGGAGGCTCTCTAGAGAGTGGAGTTTCAAGCTGCAGAGATATTTTTTTTTTAATTTTTTAAAGTGGAGAAATAAGCACCTCTGGGTTCTCCTGATCCTCAGGACTGGTCTGTGGGCCAGTCACTGGAGTCTGGGCATAGATAGAGGTGTCTCCTCAGGGTTCAATGAAGAAATGCCAGTGGATCTATCTTCTGTATTGGACTACTGTTATAGGATGACTCAGCATTTGAGAATTCCTATTTGAGGTCCCTCACTGTATTTCACTGGCTCAGTCCCGAATTAAGTGGCATCCAAGCACTTGAGAACTTCAGCAGTACTGCTTAAGAAAACTTCATTTTAATGCTGCACACTCTGGGAGACTATAAAGCAGGCAAATGCCATATTGAGTTCAGCACTCTCGGCTGTGACATGCACCATTGAAAATCTCTCCCATCACTGGAGTGTATGAGAAGAGGCATTAATTTGGAGCAGATTCACCTAGCAACTTTGCCGGATCAACTGCTAACCCAGGGCTCATGATGATGTCCTACTCACTTGTGTGGAGCCATTTCAGCAGGAAGCCCAATGAACCTTTTTGTCATTCAAACCAGAGAGAAGCTGGCCTCCCGGTTTGGCAAAAGCCCTCAGCCAACCTGAAATCCATCAGCTTCAATTAAAGCCCCTCTAACTGTCACAATTGGTTTGGAATGCAGAGTGGCATGCAAGACACTCGGAACCTCACTCCTGTTAGGAGTAAAAGCACAAGGACCCTGCTGTGACCTCCATTTACAAGACTCACTTACAATTGCAAAAGCATTCAGTGTCTTGGACAAATTAGTCTGGAAACCCCAGCTGTTTAAAAGCAGACTTCTTGCTGGGACAACAACCTTTCCTGGGTTGCCAAATGTTTTCTTAATCTTCACATCTGTGATGATCAAACACAGTTGTTCAACCTATACACTGGGAAATGGCCACAGCTGAACACTCTCTTACCTTTTCCCTATGCTACATGATGCAGGGCAGGAGGTCCCTAGGACTGGGTATTAGCAAATGGCCCTAGTGCTCAGAAGGCCTATTGGCACCTCTGCTGCTGCCCCCATTAGGGTTCTTGCTCATCATTGCTTCTGCCTCCACTAACTGCCAGTCACAACCATCTTCCTCTTCAGATTTAGTTTTGGGTGGTGGTGATAGCACATTCCAGTAGTGGGTGTGGTCAGAGGGGGAAAGGGGCAATTAATACAGTGGTGCCTCACAAGACGAAATTAATCCGTTCCGCGAGTCTCTTCATCTTGCGGTTTTTTCGTCTTGCGAAGCACGGCTATTAGCGGCTTAGCGGCTATTAACGGCTTAGCGGCTTAGCGGCTTTAAGAAAAAGGAAACAAACTCACAAGAACTCGCAAGACGTTTCGTCTTGCGAAGCAAGCCCATAGGGAAATTCGTCTTGCGAAGCACCTCAAAAAACGGAAAACTCTTTCGTCTAGTGAGTTTTTCGTCTTGTGAGGCATTCGTCTTGTGGGGCACCACTGTATAAAGGTTGCCTCAGCACAGCAGGGCCGTTTCCATGTATCTCTAACCTCCATCCAGGCAAGCAAGATGCATCATCAGCACTCAGTGGTAGCTTCCAGCCAGGCAAAGATGCTTGAGGAGGGTGTGAAATAAGGCCACTGGTAGGTGTGGCTTGGGGAAAGAGGGTGTGGCCCAAGAAGAATCTGAGGGCTGCCATGATGAAGCAGCAAGCTCAGACTTGTTACAAGTTCAGCCAGAATGCTGTATTGTTTGTGCCCACCTGACATCAGCTCAGGGCCTTCACAAGCGTAACAACAACAATGGCAGACAAAATGGAAGGTTTGAAAATACAGGATGTCTACTTTGAACACCTATCTGCCCCATATTAGATTTCCAGACAGGCTAAAAACTCAAAGAGGTTAAGAAGTGGGGCTGGTGTGATGCGTGTAGCCTGGGGAGCCTTGAGGGACATACAGAGAGGCTTGGACAGCTACATCTGGTGCCCAAGCCAAAGGTTCTGCACCCTTGAAATAGTGCATTATCATCTATGGAGTAGGTGGTATGACCACTCATGGAGGGTATAATCTGACCAGCATTGAAAGGCTGGGAAGGAAATGAAGGGTGGGGAAATATCCTTCACTGTCCAGATTGTGTCTCAGATAGTATCTTTCTTTTCCTTGCATAAAGATGATACCATTCAGAACAGTGGCCTTTATTTTAATTTCTTAAATGTCTGCTTTTTCGGAATGACTGCTTTTTCCATCTCCTCTCCTGTGGCACTGATTATTTTCATTCTGCCTACAGCAGTGCGCAAGACCCCCCTTTTGTCAGCACCACTCTGATATCCCTTTTCTTCTTCCTCACTTTTCGGCCCATCTCCTTGGAACTTGAGTGTCTGAGCCCTATTGTGTGATATTTATACACTCTGGTTTCTGCAACATATGGCCACACCCTCCCTTCTTGAACATCAGAGGGGATGGCTCCAATTTGGCAGGGTTTTTTATTCTAAACCTGAACTCAGTCACATTTGACTCACTTTTCTTCAAGTGTGTCTCTATGAAATAAGTGTGAAATGCATTTTTTTAAAATATAAAAAGGGTGGGGAGGGTGTGAAAACAACCTTTAAAAAATGATTCCAGTACCAAAGCCAGAGAGAAGTTTGGTAGCTTGAGTTTGTAAAGCTTCTCCCCCACTTCAAGCAAAGCCCACAACCAGGGATATTGGAGACTTTTGATGAAAACAAAAAAAGAAGTGGGGCTTTCTTTTGTAACTTTATTGACATTAACAACCTGAAAGTGTGGCAGCAGGATGGCACATCACACCATATAAAAAGCAAATGAAATATAAATAATAAGAGAAAGAAATGTTGACACACCAATATAATTCAAGACATCCATCTTTCCCAAGCTGCCATGGATAGTGAATGCTGAGCATCTAAGTCCAAAGCATAAAAAATAAAATCCCACCAGAAGGATCCTTCACCCCTCACCCTGAAAACAAGTAGTATATGTTTATTTTTTCCCCAATAGCCAAAGTCCGTAAGTTCTTATACCGCACAGACAAATGCAGATTTTTCAAGGTTTTCCATTGCTAGGCTGGCTATTGAAGTCCTAGCTGCAGCTGACATCCATGCCAAAAGCTCTTTACAGCAATAAGCTTTCCTGTTGTCCATCCACATATTCAGTACAGTAATGTCAGCTGTGGGTAAACCTGAACAGGTGATTCAAAGAAAGCGGAAATTGTTGCAGTTTGTGCATTCCCCTGCAATCAGAGACATAAATCAGGTTATTGAATACAATTGGTCACATCACTGTTCTTTTCCAAGCCTGCAAATGATATATAATTACTGACATTTCAGAACATTGTTTTGCTATATCTTTTGCATAGAAATGAGTGTAAGTTATGTAGCTTGCATAAATTACATCAAATAGTGGATAGCATGACAAACAACATAGCATTTGGTGGAAACAGGACTGCAGTTGAATGGAAAAAGCACTGGTTGTGACAAAGGTCAAATCCTTGCCTTCTTGCATCCTTGCCTACAAACTAAGGATGCTGAGAATTCTGACAGAAATGAAAATGAGAACAGAAATTGCCAATAATTGCTTATTCGTTCCATGTTTGAAGCAGAAATTGATCAGCAAGTATGATTAGTATTTGCTGTTGTTGTTTTCGGTCAACAAACAACATGTCAATGATGACTTCTTCCCTCTCATTTGCATGAAATGAATGGTGTGGGGAAACGTAATGATAATGCGATTAATTATACAAAATTCTGCCACAGCAAACAGTGAAACAAATAATGCAATTTTGGTCAGAATTCAAACTGTATTGGGAATGGATACAGTGCTGCATACAATGAGCAGTGGTTGGAATGGAAATTACTGCCTTCATACATCATTTCCTACCTCCTTCTGCATATAGGTTTGGCACAAAATGGAATCCAGTCCTTCCCTCACCAAGTTCCCACCCTCTCCCTACACCCCAATTTCAAGCACAACAGAAAACACGGTAAGCCCAAACTTAGCTTTGAGAAGGGGCGTAGGAAGTAACCAGCTGTGGAAAAGGCAATCACCCCTCATCCTTAACTGAGAATAATGCTCCTAAACTTCCTGGTTGGTGGGGACTCACACCAGAGTTTTCTCAGAACCAGCCCCCTGGTTATGCGATGCCCTCTTTGTTGAGTTGTCCCTGTCCCCCTCATCATTAGTGTATATGGGGGAAATTTAAAAATGTTACTATTCAAGGCCTTGGGTGGTTGAAGGATACTGCATTTGGCAACTCTGAAACTATTAAGAACATAAGAAGAATCTCAGGACCCAGGGGCCAAAGGCTACCTTGATGGATGATAGTGGTGTGTGAATGTAAAGAAACAAGCATACTAAACAAAGGCAAAATTCATGTTTATTTTTCTGCCAACTTTTGCAGAGGTCTTATTGTCTGCTGGGTAACCACTCAGAGCACATGTATCAGTTGTGGGCATGGCTAGAGGCAGCAGTGTGTGCAGCAATGCATCTAAATCTTGGCTTTGTATAGCAGGCCAACACACACACACACACACACACACACACACACACACACACACACACCTTCTCTCTCTCTTCCATCCAGCCAAGCAAGAGGCATTCCCAGAGTCCAAGGACACATTTTACCCTGGCAAAAACACTCATGAGGATGCCAAGCAAGGATGGTGAGGGGTGTGGCTTGGGGAGGACGTGGCTCGGGAGGGGATGTGACCTGGGGAGAGTTCTGAAGGACAAGTAGGGAGACTTCCCAGTTCTGATGTTCCCCACCTCTGATCTGGGAAAAGAATGGGTATTAAAGTCTTTTTGTTTGGGCGGAGATGCACCCGAAGCAAAATAAAAAATCTTTCAGACTCTGATGCATTTCAATGCATTCCCAGTTCTCTGGCATTGATCCCAGCGCTCATCTCCAATAGCTGCCTGCAGTTCAGTCTCTTGAGCAACCTATGTTGAACTCATATTTTGTTGGGGTTCAGTGGAATTCTATGGAAACATGAAACCTGCATGCCTTCCATATTTGTGCCTTGCATAGTGAAAGAAAAGCAAGCCAAGCCTTGGGGGGAAACATTCACCTCTCACATCATTTCACTAGTGAACACCATGTT
The DNA here is from genome assembly GCF_964188315.1 of Podarcis muralis. Classification (NCBI taxonomy): domain Eukaryota; kingdom Metazoa; phylum Chordata; class Lepidosauria; order Squamata; family Lacertidae; genus Podarcis; species Podarcis muralis. The sequence continues at coordinate 6,674,615 of NC_135673.1, read as the reverse complement.
TGATTAAATTATCTAAGGTACTTCTGAAAGCTTCTTAGGGGATGCAGCACCCCATTCGTCCAGCACCGAAGAACAAGTGGTAGCTTGGTCCTCTGCCCCTAACCTCATCCAAGGTCTAATTGCCTGCTTGAGCAGCTTTAATGGGGAACGCATGTTTATATGGCAGGGATTCATCAAGCCAAAACAGCTTGTGCCATCGTGCTCAGAAGATGAATTATGACGACGGTGCTCTTGCAAGCTGTCCCCTCGTATATTGAGCCCCGGCCTAAGCCAAGAGGGAGCATGGAGGAGGCAGATGGCAGCTTGGCATCATGATTAAAGCCCTGGATATCCATTTTAATGATATGCCCACCCAGCAGATTAAATATTGCAATAGTCAGTCCCATTCCACACTACCGGTAATCTCAGCCTTATTTACTGTGTGTGTGAGAAGCTGTGCCTTCTCCTCTAGCATTCAGAATGTCAGCTTGGCAGAAATATTGCATGGGGAGAGGGAAGGTGTCTTTAGAGTGGATCTGAAACAAATGGAAGGGAATCTGTTGAATAAAAGCAGCCTGGTGAAACTACATGGGTCACTTCCTTGCTACAGCTGCATTCCTTGGACGGCTTTAAAGGGGGGTTAGACAAATTCATGAAGGAGAAGCCTATGAATGGCTACTAGCCACTGGCTGGTTGCATTCAGGATCAGAGGTAGTGTGACTCTGAATACCACTCACTGGGGGACAACTATGGGAGACAGCTATTGCATTCATGTCTTGCTTCTGGACTTCTGACCTGAGCACTAGGAATCTGACTGGTCAACATGGGAAGCAAAAAGTTGGACTAAAGAGACCTTTCACCCAATACCTGGATCTGCTGCATAAGAGGCCCAAAGTGTCCATATACCAAGGGTTGCCATACATCCTCCTTTTCCTGGAAATGTCCTCTTTTTTTAATGGTGAAATTTCTGTCCGGGTGGATTTTTTAAATTGGGCAAAATGTCCAGGGTTTTCTCAAAATGCCAATGGCACCCTGCCTTCTCTTGTGCAGCAGTTAACTCACACACGGCTGCGACTCAGTAGGGAACCGCAGATGTTGCAAGCAGCTTCACTGCTCCAGCTTCCCTCTCAGGACTGTGTGTGACCTCACCATCTGTCCCAACCAATAGCAGGTGAGGTGAGGTTGGGGGAGGGCAGAGGTGACGTTACAAACAAACAAGCATGCGTGCTCTTCCCACTTGTGCACTTACCACGTAGGTCCCTTCCAGTCAGTTCGCTGTTGCTGTTCCCCACCAGCTCCCTCAAAGCTCCTTTGCTCAGCCCCTTCAGTCACTACCTCCACCAATTCTCCCACTGAAGATCCTTGTGCACTTTGTATCACCCCCAGTCTCATCCTTGCAAGTTGGTGAGACTCGTTGGATAACAATGAGAAAGCAAGCCTTTAGTATGATACCTGAGAGTTAGAGGTTCTGTGGAATACTCTGCCAGTGGAGATTCAGCAGATGATTTCTGTGTCAACTGTTCAACTTTTAAATGCCTGCTGAAACTTTTTTTATTCCACCAGGCCTATGCAAGTAATTAATAGTCCATCCTTCCACAATGGCTTATTGATGCTTGTTTTTAACTTCTCGTTTTAAAATCATTTTAAACTTCTTATGCTTTTATTGTTTGTTTTTAAATCTTTATAATGTTGCCTATTTTTTACAGTTTAGCAGTATATAAATATTTTTATAAATAAATAAATAAACAAACCTGGGACCCCCTTCATACAGATCATGTGCTCTTCCACTTACCTGTGGCCTCTCCCTCTCCTGATCACCTGCCATTCTGGAGTCTGTATCACCACACAGGAGAGTGGCAAGACTGTATCTTGCCCCTCTCTGTTGTTCTTTATCAGACCACCAAATAATGATTCTTTGTCTTATGTAGAGATCCAGACAGCATACTAGATCATCTGCCACACCCAGCTCTGTGAGCCAACAACTGACCAGTCAATTGCCCGTTGTCATAGTGACATCAAAGTTGAAAGGCGGTTGCTGTAATCATTGATCAACCAACTAGATTCTAGCTCTTTGAACCCAGGTCACCAGTGGCAACACTGAATCCCTTGCCTGACAAGCCCAGCTAACCCCCAAGAGCAGCATTGCTCTTGTCACTCACCAGGCTGGCAATCCCCCTCTCTGTCTCTATGGCGACTTTCCACACAGGGGCTATTTTAATTCAGCCGCCCCAGGGTTCTGAACTTTTGTCCGTCTGGGTAATAATATCCCATTGCTAAAATGTAATTTATGTGTGCATCATTTGCATTATTGAACAGCTGTTCTCCCCTCTAACTGCTTGCCTGCCATATTGCCTGGATAATAATATCTAATCCATATTAATTATAAATACACAAATTGTCTCCAAAATAAGGCACGAATTGTGAGCCATGCAAGCAGCAAAGTGCCAGGAAATGTTAAAATTAAGCCTGACACTTAAGCTTCCTGCTGGTGTGTCAGGAATCATGAAAGAAAAGGAAAAAGGATACAAGGGGGGGGGGGGAGAAAGCCCAGTGGTGCAAGTTAAGGAGGGCAGTGGTGGGCTAATAGCCTGCAGCAGCTGCCATAGCCCCTCAGGCGACAATTTCACTGTGTGTTTCACAAGCTAGGCTGGGCAAGATTAAAAGTAAGGCAGGAGCTGCTTCTGGGAGAACTGATGAATCCAAGTCCTGATTTAGGAGGCTGTTGTCTATATCTTGTGGTGTTTATTACCCTCTGGAGCACTAGGGGGTACTGCAAAAGGAACATGAGTATGGTTAAGTCATCTGCATAGACGATGGGTGAAAGTCCCACCAACTGCTTAAAAAGCACAACCATTTAAACCCATTCAGCAAAATGTACAGTTATAAGAATTTTAAGGTCTTATATATAAAAAATAAATGTTCATAGATGTACCAAGCAAACACATACATAAATGTATAGACCACATGTCTGAGACCCACAGAAAAGTCCTGAAACCATTTGTCTCTTCCAAATTGACCTCAAATATTTCCCTGCAAGGTGGAAGGAAATGGGGAGCCTCCCCATTGTCTCTTTGCTCACAAATCCTGTCTCAAGGGCACAGTTAAGGTATGAATAGGGTGAGCCTGTAACCTGTGACCTGGATTCAATAATTGAGTAGTTATCATAACAAAAGAGTCACCAGGATGCCCAGGTAATCCAATCAGGTAACCTGGCAGACAGGATAAAAACAATGCACTCAGATTTCTGTTGTAGTCCGCCCCTTCTCTGATGTATGTATGATGTATTGGGGGGTGGTCTGGGCTCCAGGGTGGGCAGTTCAAGAGTTTATGTAAGGGCTTGGACACCTTTGTTCTGGGTCCTCCTCCTCTCTCCTGCCTGTGAGGGGAGAACCCTGTTGCAACAGCTTTAATAAAGATCAGACTTACTAACTGCTTTGCTTCTCAGCATTCTCTGGTTGGCCTCTGTTATTTTCTCCTACCAATGGAGAACCTACAAAGGACTCTATAAGGGCTCTTGTGTTAGGCAGGTCAGGGTAAGCAAGAGCATTGGGTGGGGGTGTTGAAGAGGATGGAATGTACATTTCTAATGGTATTATACTAAGACAACATCCCCACCCACCCACATGATACAGTGATTTATTAGAATAAAAAATAGGAGGGGTCGTGGGCTTTGGTGGGTGCCAAGGAGTAGGTGTCTGGGGCCACTTTGGTGACTAAGGGTGCCAAAGTGCCTATGGCACCATGGTGGAGACCTGAGAGTTAGATGTGCTGTTTTAACTAAATCAAACAGGATATGCCTGTTGCTGCTAGAGAATTCAAAGGAACAAAAAATGTGATTTTTAAAGGGGTAGTGTAATTTGTGAGTTTTGAGGCTTTGTGTGTGAGCGCGTGCAGTACACAAACCAACCCATGGTTCCAACTCGACCCAGGGTGCACCTGAGCCTGACCTGACTCAATTTGTGGGTGAGAGATCTAATGTTTAATTAGGGTTAATTTGGTCCACCATCTCAATTCAAGTTGGAATCTAGCATCCAAACGTAGATGAGGGCCATCTCCTCCATCTTGGGAAGTCGTTGTGCCAAGTTGGGTTATGATATATTCAGAGGCATCCAAACTGGTATTGATTAGAATTGTCCTGCCAAATAGGACAATGACAGCTATCCAAATTCATGCAGTTGGAATTCGAATTTGGTAAAGTCCCATCAAATGGGGTGGTGATGTCTTCAAAGTTGTTCAGATTGCCTGGCCAAAGTGACGTCTGCTGCTTTGTGTATAAAGAATGTAGGCACATTTGCTTAGGTACAGACAAGCCATCTCTTTGCTGTGGTGTCTGTCCCACATCTGAAAAGACTTAGACACCTGGCAGGCTGCTTTGCTGTAAGTCTAGACCTTATTTAATGAAGCACTAGAACTGATCACTCTGACATTTGGACATCCCTCTTTGGTATCCCTGCACCCAACAACTCCCATGAGCCCTGCTTTGGGCATGCAGTTCAGAACAATACTACTTACATTAAGCCAAGTGGGAAACTTTTGGCCCTCCACATTCTGCAGACTGAACTATAAACACATTGGCATGCAATTTTTCCTATATCTACACATTTTTGCAAAACATTTCCCCCTAATTTAATGTATTTATGTATATGTTTTTTCATGCATATGCGGGCTGCATCCACCTAAACTGTTGCACTAAGTGGGAGCCAGTGCAATGAGTGCTGCTAGCACAACAGGAGTTTCCCTTCACTTCCCCCACACTTGCCTCCTCCTCAGTCTGCCCTGGAGGTTAATGAGAACCATGGGAGGAGGTGCAGGGAGATTCTTCCTTCTGGCAAGCAAAAATCCTTGTGTTGTCGGGACTGTTATAATAGTGCAACACTGAATTCAAGCCTTTGCATTTTTATGCAAACCTCACCCAGTCTTTCCTTTTTAAAAATACATTGGTTGACTAGAGAATTGCATTGCAAAATTCAGAGAAGCACAAATTCCAAAGCATGTCTGTGCTTTAGTCCACCTAAGTGCAAATTAGGTAGGCTCACCTTTAAATGTGAACCAAATCAAATTGCTCCCCCATCCCTAGTGGTAGAGCTGATGTTTTGTTTGCAGAATGCCCTAGGCTCAATTCCCAGATTCCCTAGGTAGGGTTGAGAGGAGAGGGACAGATGACTCTTTCCCTAAAAACATGGAGAGTCAATCACCAGTCCTGAGCTAGACAAACCAATAAGGCTGCCTCATTGGTTCTTAAAGAATATTCCATTCTGTTCCCATTTGCTGATTTTTGGAGGACAAGCTCAATGGCATGGGAGGGTAGACCAGTAATTTTTTCCAATATAGTTTTGGCAGGAAAACATCACTGTAGAGCTCACCTGGAAAGACTCCAGCAGGGGGAGACATGCCCCTGAGTTTGCTTGCTCAATTTTGTTTGCTCTCAATATTGACATTTTCTCTTCACCTCTACAGTAAGTCTCAGGTGCATGTTCTATTCTTATAAGTGTGTTTGTGTTGCCTTTTTTTGCATTATTATCTTTTGGGGTTTTGCTTTAGGAAAGAAATGTTCATCAGTGACCTGGACCTCTCCGCTACAGAGAAGATTAGATTAAAAATACTTCAGGGAGATTTGGGTGAAGGAACAATCCACTTATGGAGAGGGCGGAATGAAACTGGGACAGAAAAGCAAGTAGACTGTATGCATGTGTGTGTGTGTGTGTTTCCTCCATTTTAGAGACAGTGAGAGCTGAGTTGGCCTTGATATTTGCAAATATCTGGTCAAAAGAGTGACCTACAGGCATGGATAGTACATCAATAGAGAGGTTTACTATTTAGGACGGGAGAATCAACCGCATTCTCATATGTGCCAGGAGCCATGGAGACAGCCATGGCTTGACCTGGAAGGGCTGTAACTCAATGGTCAAACATGCAGAAGGTCCCAGTTCAATACCTGACATCTCCAGGTAGGTCTGGGAAAGCCCTTTATCTGAGACTCTGGAGAGCCACTGCCAGTTTCAGGCAGTAGTTGTTTTTTTGAAGAAAAGTAGGTGGCAGTACTCACCATGTCCCCCACCGCTTCTTGCCTACCCACCCTGCAGGCTCACTGTCTCCTCACTGTCTGGTGCGGCCATTATGATAGCCAAAGCATCTTCTGGGAAGTGCCTGACAATTGTAAAAATGTTGCACCAGAGCATATGAGTGTCAGGCACTCCCTGAAGGCACTTTGGCGATTGTAAGAGTCACAGTAAAGCACCTCCAGGAGGCTGTTCCTACAGCTGCAGGAAGCAGCAGTGATGGGGGAGGAGGAAGTGGCAAAGGTGCTGGGGGCAGCGAGGGGGGTAGGCAAGCAGTGGCAGTGAGATGGTGGCAGGAGAAAAAGAGGTGGCGGTATACCAATCAGTACCGACCCCCCAAAAAGCTCTGCTTTCAGGTAATGCTGGACCAATGGTCTGACTCCCACTGTTCAGTGGAGATTGCTCCTGAATGAGTATAGTATTGCACCCTTAAATAAATAAATAAATAAATTGGTTGCCTTCCTTTAATGACTAGAAATGGGACTCTTTTCTTGGTGTTGTTTGTTTGTTTGTTTGTTTGTTTGTTTGTTTTGTTTTGCTATACAGTGGTACCTCGGGTTACATACGCTTCAGGTTACAGCCTATTGTTCTATGATCCAAGATTAGTACATAACACTCTCTTACCTAACAGCTGATGTGCGGGAAGAAACATTCCTGCGTGTCAGTCTTACAAACTGCCCTTTCTCTCCTGCTTGCTGTTGAAAGGGAGAGTGTTACACTACAGTGGTACCTCGGGTTAAGTACTTAATTCGTTCTGGAGGGCCGTTCTTAACCTGAAACTGTTCTTAACCTGAAGCACCACTTTAGCTAATGGGGCCTCCCACTGCCACTGCACGATTTCTGTTCTCATCCTGAAGCAAAATTCTTAACCTGAGGTACTATTTCTGGGTTAGTGGAGTCTGTAACCTGAAGCGTCTGTAACCTGAGGTACCACTGTATGGGCCTACGCACATGCCATCTGGAAAAGAGGCTGCAGGTTTCACACCATCTCGTTGCCGTGTAAGGCTTATATATGAATGCTGCGTAAATGCCTCATGGTTCTTACAGAGAGGGAGAGGGACGGAATCAGTCTGAAGCACAGCGTAGATCGGTGCAAATCAAAACAATTTGGAACTGAATTGCGTGAGTAAAAAAAAGGGGGATACTTAAATGGCTCCTTGTGTGTGCTGCACTTCCCTGTGTCCCTGTGTGAGCAGATGGAGTTGAATAAAGGATTTTAAAAGCAGCCTCTTACAGGAGAAGATGTGTGGGTGGCTAACTCTGAGTGAGGTGTGCATTATGCAAGAGGTTCTGAGCTGCTGGTTCTGAGCATGGAGCACAGCCAAGATAGCATCAGGCCGTGGTAGTTCAAATCCCTGCATTTTGATGAACACTAATTAAGGATGGTTTGATTCTATCCATTTCAGTTTCGTGCAGCTTCCCATTTTTTCAGTCTTCAGGTCTCCACATTTCCCCAATGCTTTGTGAATTCTTTTTTAAAAGGGGGTCCTCATGAACATTCAACAGCACTATTGTTCAGATTTCTCCTAATATTCCCACTTTTGCAGAACATAGTACAGTGGTACCTCAGGTTACATACGCTTCAGGTTACAGACACTTCAAGCTACAGACTCCGCTAACCCAAAAATAGTACCTCGGGTTAAGAACTTTGCTTCAGGATGAGAACAGAAATCGCGTGGCGGCGGCACAGCGGCAGTGGGAGGTTAAGAACAGTTTCAGGTTAAGAACGGACCTCCAGAACTAATTAAGTTCTTAACCCGAGGTACCACTGTAAGTGCATTCTTATGTACACTTTACCCTACTGTGTGCATTTTTGTGCACATTGCTTGGCTGGAGTACTGTGCTGCAAAATTCATAATAAATAAAATTTAAGCAATGTGGATTAAAGTCACTTCTGGGGCTCCTCTGAGAATTGAGGCCCTGAAGCTTAAAGGTAAAGGGACCCCTGACCATTAGGTCCAGTCACGGCCAACTCTAGGGTTGCGGCGCTCATCTTGCTTTATTGGCCGAGTGAGCCAGCATACAGCTTCTGGGTCATGTGGCCAGCATGACTAAGCTGCTTCTGGCAAACCAGAGCAGCACACAGAAACAACATTTACCTTCCCACCGGAGCGGTACCTATTTATCTACTTGCACTTTGACGTGCTTTCAAACTGCTAGGTTGGCAGGAGCTGGGACCGAACAATGGGCGCTCACCCTATCGTGGGGATTCGAGCCGCCGACCTTCTGATCGGCAAGTCCTAGGCTCTGTGGTTTAGCCCACAGTGCCACCTGTGTCCTCCCTGAAGCTTAAGCTTCATTAATTTCATAGCAGATCTGCCCCTGATTTGGGGTGAGGTAGAAGCTCAGAAAAACATATTATTGTCACCAAAGAATAGGGATTCAGGGGCCTGGAGTGATGAAGGCTAAATTGTGGAATGGGAATGTCACCATAATTTAATTTTCAGAGGTGGAAATCAGGAAATGCATAGGGACTGGATGGGTGGGTGCGATTGGATCCAATTCACATTTAAATGCGAACCTATCTAATTTTCACTTTCTAAAATTGTACATGAACTGAAGCACAGCCATCCTTCAAGATTCACACTTCTCTGAGTTTTGCAATGCTGTTTGTGTGAAAGAAATGATATATTAGGACATGTGCATTAACAAATGATTTTTTAAAAGTAAAAACTGCATACCAAAATACAATGCATGAGTGAAAAGTGCTTGCAGAAATGTGTGTATTGGAGAAAATTGCATGCAAAAATGCATATATTAAACAGATCCCCACTAAGATGCTGATGAGCATGGATGGAGGCTTTTTGAAAAGCAATTTGGAAACTGACATGGAAATATTGAGAACTGAATTTAAGATTGTAGAAATTAATATTGTAAAAGCATGAAACTGATAGAAACCAAAACAGATTTGCTCATCCTTACCTACATTCACCGCTCCTATTCCCGCACAAAGGAGCATTGTATGACACACTATGCACCCCGCAAGTAAACTGTTTCACATTGCTGAACACTTCTCCCCCAGTTGCTGTATTCATTTACCCTGCCGTCACCTGCCCCATACTAATTTAAAAGCAAAGGCAGTGTTTCGTTTCGTTTCATTTCATTTTGATTAAAGCTGCATTAGAAAAGCATAATTGTCTTACAATGTTATCATTCTCAACTGCTCAAAATATATATACCAGCCGCTGCAGTGTGTGAAATGGCAAGCTCTGTGTCACACGCTGCCTTAGCAACCATGTGCGTGAATTCAGCTATATGCATGCTAGAGGCGAAGCACCTCAGAACAACATAAGCAGAGCCCTGCTAGATCTGAGCAAAGGCCTATCTAGTCCAGCATACTATTCTCACAGTGACCAGTCATATGCCTATGACAACCCCACAGGCACGACATGAAGGCAACAGCCCACTCCCATTCATGATCCCCAGTAATTGGAGTTCAGATATGTGCTGTCTTCAGTCCTGGAGCTAGAACATAGCTTTCATGACTAGTACCAATTGATAGTCTTCTCCTCAATGAATTTGTCTAATCCTCTTTTAAAATGGTCCAAGTTGGTAGCCTTCCCTAAGCTTAGATCTCAAATATTGTTGGTCTACATTCCCCATCTTCACCAGCCAGCCTGGCTAATCAGTAGTGAGGGATGGTGGGAAATGAAGTTCAACAATATATGGAGACTCAGACTTGGAGGAAACTGCTCTAAGGGATTGAGAGAGGGTGCTAAACCCTGAACAACAGCACATTGAATTATTCATATCAACCATTTAATAACAAAACCCCAAAAGCAAAAAAAGTGGGGTGGTGTTTCAAAGACTGTTCCCAGCCAATAGCGGAAAGTTATGGGTGTTTGCTTATAGAATATATACAAATTTATTCAATATGCACAATAGATATAGGTTGCAGAATCTAGCTCATCTTGGTGCAGAATATGGGCTACTTTGGATTTCTGATTATGATTATGCCATTCCCCCCATTTATGGGAGGGACACAAATTTGTTCCACCCCTCCTTCCCAAGAAGAGGAAGGGTGGTGCCTCCCTGGGGAGAATATTATGGCCTGAGGGTGGTTTTGCCCAATGGGGAGAGGTGATGACAGGCTATTTAAGCGTGTTCCATCCCACAGTCTCCCCTCTTCTTTATTTGGCACCCCCTCCTGCCCTTTTGCACTGTGGGCCTACAGACTATTTTCCAGGGCCTAAGTAGGATATTATTATTATTGTTGTTGTTGCTGTTGTTGTTGTTGTTGTTAATAATAATAATAATAATAATAATAATAATAATATTTTTTTGCAGACCCAAATTGGTTCTGGTCTTCTCTTTTTCACCTGCTCCACACTGTTGGATTATGTTTGGCTGTTGAACTGGTGTACCTGATGGACACATTAGGGTGAATGTTGGCCAACGGAGCCACGATGTGCCTGTTGGGTTCTTACACCAAAGTCCATGCAGTGGAGAAGGGGGAAACTTAGGAAACCTTTCTATGTGCACACAGTGTGTGGCTGTTAACTTGCCCAGGGGATTGGATTAGAAATTAATGAGCACCTGCCTGGACTTAATTCAAATGGGTAACGTTGGTTAAATATGACTAATTAGTTTGTTTTGCCAATCTCCAAGTCATTATATTTAATCAATATAACCTATTTGTCCACGTTTGGTTGACTCTTCTTCCTGGTGTGCTGGCAACTATCTTTTGGTACAGAGTCTAAGGGTTTCTAAATATGAAAGCATCTTGCTCTCTGTGGCAGGAGAGCAGATGGTGTCCCTTCAGGTTTATAGTACCCAATGCTAGATTTTGGATCTGAGGAAGAAAATCCCACAAGTGCTCCTCTCTGTCTATGATAGCAAAAATGTCATAAACATAAACAATTTGCTGCTTTTCCATGACACCCAGAATCATCTGCCTGAGGTTACTGCCCTTCTATCTCTGCATAAAGGCAGGGCTGGTCCATACATAGAAAGTTGCCTTTTACTGAGTCAGACCATTCCTCCATCTATCTTCATATTGTCTACCACTCTAACTGGCAGTATTTCTCCAGGGTTTCAGATGGAACATTTCCCCAGACCTACCGGTATGTTGTTGTTGTTGTTTAGTCATTTAGTTGTGTCCGACTCTTCGTGACCCCGTGGACCAGAGCACACCAGGCACTCCTGTCTTCCACTGCCTCTCGCAGTTTGGTCAAACTCATGCTGGTAGCTTCGAGAACACTGTCCAACCATCTTGTCCTCTGTCTTCCCCTTCTCCTTGTGCCCTCCATCTTTCCCAACATCAGGGTCTTTTCCAGGGAGTCTTCTCTTCTCATGAGGTGGCCAAAGTATTGGAGCCTCAGTTTCAGGATCTGTCCTTCCAGTGAGCACTCAGGGCTGATTTCCTTAAGAATGGATGCGTTTGATCTTCTTGCAGTCCATGGGACTCTCAAGAGTCTCCTCCAGCACCATAATTCAAAAGCATCAATTCTTCGGCGATCAGCCTTCTTTATGGTCCAGCTCTCCCCCAGACCTATAGCAGGGATTAAACCTGGGACCTTCTGCATGAAAAACAATTGCTCTTACCATTGAATTAAGGCCCTTCCCTGCAGCAGTGTGCTATCTGAGATGTAGAACTAGTCCTGCATGTGAATGTGAAAGCAAAGCATGTCATCCTGGACCCGCTGTTTCCTCAGGTGTGCCTATGCAGACAAGGTGCCTTTCACTATACATGCTGAAATCTGCAGGCTTGAAAGGAGCAGTTCTCAATGGTGGGTATAGCAAGTGTGTGTGTGTGTGTGTGTGTGTGTGTGTGTGTGTGTGTGTGTTCTTTTTTGTCTGTGCTGGCTCCAAAATCCTTGTCAGGAATTTGAGCAGATAAGGCCAGTTAGCGGTGGGAGTCTAACATAACAAGGGACAATAAAGGATGAAAGGAACAAAAGCGTGTGAAATGAGCTTTTTGAAGTCGTTGCCGATAGAGCCCCTTGCTGCATTTAGCGCACCTTGCAACTCACTTCTGAAGAAAGCTGACAACCAGCCTCAACAGAAAGTGGGGGAAGGAAAAGCCATTTACCCCCAAATTAGCTTTAGGAAGGCAAATGAGAGGCAGAGAAAGGATGGGGAGTTTATGATTTGAACTTGGCCCCATGTTCTTTAATAAATGTTGCATAATTGATAGTGAACCCTGTTAATAGTATAAACACTGGGCCAAGGGATTGTATAGTTGGAATGTGCCCTTGAACTCAGTCTGCTTAGAAGGAGCATAAAGTGTGTGTGTGTGTGTGTGTGTGTGTGTGTGTGTGTGTGTGTGTGTAGAAACTAGCCTACTGTATGAAGGCAAAATTTACATATGTTGCTCTGACCAGTTTTGTCTCTGGCTCTGCCCATAAGTAAAATAATAATAATATTTGGGGTGGGATTGAAATGTGCTTCTGATATATTGTATTTTAATATGTTTCTAGCTTATTGTCATCAGTGATTAACATGAGGGGAGCATTATTTTTCTGTTTTCTTTCATATATAGTTGTCTGGCTGGCTGTCAAAAATGCTAGTTTGTTGTATGTACATTGTTGCAGCATATGGCTTTAAAGCATAAAGCTTACAACAACAACAACAACAACAACAACAACAACAACAACAACAACAACAACAACAACAACAACAATGGTTGTGGGAGAAGCAATCATGCATCTCTCCCATTTCATGTAGTTTGGACCTATTATTGCCAGAATGAAAACATCCACTGCAGGTATAACTTGTGATCATAGGAAATTCCCTTATACCCAGTCAGGTTATCAGTCTATTTTGTTCAGCTCTGGCAGTCATTATCCTTTATCTTTTCCATCAGCTGCTTCCTGTTCCTTTCAAGTGAAGATGCCAGAGTTGGAACATGGACCCTTCTACATGCAGAACATGTGCTGTACGACTGAGCTAGGATATGCCCCCATTCCCACCCCCTTCAATGCACTAGGCAGATGCCCATCACAACTGTGGCATCTCTATTTATGACCTGATTTGTTCCCAAAGGTTTTGCTCTCACTGCTCACCCAAACTTGCTTTCCAGCTGTTTAAACCCAGTTTTTCATTCCACATGATGAAATATATCTTGCCTGATATAGATCTGTTCATCTTTGCCTTCCGGGACCATGCTTGCTGAAGGGACCCAACCATTCAAATATTTACAAGCATAGGCATGAAATCTTGTTTAGAAATGAGTCTAATAAAATTTGTCACATTAATATTTTTTAAATAAACTTTTATCTGTGCTTTGTCATGCTGTTAGGTGATAGGCATTAATGAACTTAGCTGAATGTTGCTCCTGTGAAACAGTAAACAGACACACCCCTCCCTATTTGACAGAAAGGGAAGCTAAAGCCTCGGGGGGAGCTAAAGACTGGAGGGGAAGAGCATGTCTAAATGATTCCTAAGAACCTAGGAGCACAAGAAGAGCCCTCCTCAGCTAGACAGGTCTTGAAAGCAGTCCTTCACAGGAGTATTCACTAGTTTGAGATGTGACTTGGAACACTGATGTTCATTGCTGAAGGATTTCAAGGGCATTTCTTTTAAAATTTGACTTTCAGTCGTGGGGGATAGCCCTGAGTAGAACACTTCCAGGACCTGGGAGTTCTTTAGGATCAGGAGAGGTTTATTCAATGTACAGTGGTACCTTGGGTTACAGATACTTCAGGTTACAGACGCTTCAGGTTACAGACTCCGCTAACCCAGAAACAGTACCTCGGGTTAAGAACTTTGCTTCAGGATAAGAACTGAAATCGCGCGGCGGCAGCAGTGGGAGGCCCTATTAACTAAAGTGGTACCTCAGGTTAAAAGAACAGTTTCAGGTTAAGAACAGATCTCCAGAATGAATTGAGTTCGTAACCAGAGGTACCACTGTATCAAAAACAAAACAAAACCCTCTGTTGAGTAGCACACCTAATCTAGTCAGGAAATACAGGGTGAGTCCTTTAAAAGAGGCCCTGTGGATACAGAGGCCTCTTTTAAAACACGCACCCTGTATTTCTTCCTTAAAAGCAGAGATGGGATTGTATCCGATCAGAATGTTATAATGCATTTTTGTGTTAAAGGAGGGTCTTTGATGAATGATAGCTCAATCTCCCTCATTGGTAATTGTAATAAAGTGCTAAGATGTTTCAAGGCACAGGTTTTCGTATTCCTCTGGAAGGTGTATTTCCTGTGAGGGTAAATGGTTAGGGCTACATTGTTAGCCTGGAAAAGTAGGTTTGGATCCAATGAAAAATTCTTGACTATTGGGAGTTGGGAAGTTTGACCAACTGCATTATTATTTGATGTTTCAGTACTATCCCACTTCTCAGTAATTGGGAGGGAATGTAGAGCTTATCCTTTTTATCACAGATAGCAGGATGTTTACATTATTTGAGATGTTTCTGAGTTCTTTAAAAATATTTTTGACTGTTGCAGCCACCAAATTACATTGTTTGGCAATAATGCATATAGGGCAATAAGTACCCTATAACTTGGAGAAGAGGTGGATTGTGGTGTTTTGGTTTTTTTAAAGAAATCTTCCTGTCCACTTACACTTGTATGATTGATTTTATTATTAGTGTTATTAGTACTGTGGTCATATAACTGCTGGGGCTCTGGACTTTCCATTTCTAAAACACCAAATCTATTAAAGATAGGAATTGTAGGTTTACTATCATCTGGTATTGACCTATCGGGTCTAAAAGCTCATTAATTTTCAGCTGTTTAGTATTGGGGTGGGGGTGGAGGGAGGCATGGTTGGAATTGTTTCGAGATAACTTTCTGGAGGCCATTTGATTTAAGTGTCAGTTAACAGTTAAAACACATTCACACACACACTCAATTGCTATACCTAAAATTTAAATTAAAACTAACCAATTGTTCAGGAAGAAATGTATTGTGCTGGTCTGTTATCTCAGCTTAGACCTATCCATTAGAGGATAAAAAATCAGTGATAACTAATAAATGCAAAATATAGCGTTATAGGACCTCTCCATATGAAAGGAGTGGTTTTGCCTGTATTGAGCAGGCAATTTGGGGTTTAAGTCCTGGTGTTTGCCTTCAGAAGACTGCTTAGTGGTTTGAAAGTCCCATAGAAAACCTTAGGAGCTAGAATAGCTCAGAGCTAGAAAAAATGTTCGTTTTCTCTTCTTCCAAACTGCTTGAGGTCTCTTTTCACCCCACAGACTGGATTTATTAAGTGTCAGGGCTCTCTGCTAACATCTTCCTGTCCTACTTGCTGTAAAGAGCCAGAATTAGCAAAATGCTGGTTTGATGCTATGTCAGAAGAGATGGAAGCAATGCATAAAAATGGAACTTGAGATCTTATGCCTTTACCTAAAGGGAGAAAACCCATCAGTTCCAAATAAGTGTTTAAGATGAAGTGAAATGAACAAGGTCAAGTAGAGAGATTCAGAACTCAATTAGTTGCAAGGGGTTATGCACAAAAATACAATGTGGACAATGAATCAGTTTTCGCACCTACAAAAAAAATCCCAGTGTTAGACTATTGTTGAAAGTAGCAGCAGAAAAGAAAGTGAAGGTTTCATATTTTGACATCAAAACTGCATTTCTATATGGTGAACTAGAAGAAGAGATATACATGGTTCAACCACAGGGTTTTGTGGACGATCCAAGTTTAGTATACAAACTAAAAAGGTCCATTTATGGTTTGAAACAGACAGCTAGATGTTGGAACAAGAAATTAGCATATTAAGAAATCTTGGATTTGAGTAAAGCAAAGCTGATCATTGTACAGTGGTACCTCTGGATGTGAACGGGATCTGTTCCGGAGCCCTGTTCGCATCCAGAGCAGTATGCAACGCGCATCTGCGCGTGTGCGGGTCATGATTCGCCGCTTCTGCGCATGCGTGTGATGTCATTTTGAGCGTCTGAGCATGCGCGAGTGGCAAAACCTGGAAGTAATGTGTTCCGTTACTTCCAGGTCGCCGCGGAGCGTAACCTGAAAACGCTCAACCTGAAGCGACCTTAACCCAAGGTATGACTGTATACTATTAATGATGGCAATGGAATTGTTTGGTGGTGTATGTTAATGATCTTCTGCTGGTATTTGATTCAAACAAACAGAAAAACAAGTTTGAGGGAGGTTTGCAAACACATTTTGAAATTAAAGATTGAGGAGCAATGAAAAATTACTAGGTATGGATATAGAGAAAAATCAGGCTCCTTTCTGATCAACCAAAGCAGTAAAATCCAAGCTCTGCTGGAGTCCAATGGCATGGAAAATTGTAAGCCAGTTGCTACTCCAATGACTATAAATATCAAAAACAGGCCTTGGTGGCATGGGAGTCTGTTGCATTTTCAAACTGATCTTACCATCAGAAAGTTCTTCCTCATGTTTAGTCGGAATCTCCTTTCTTGTAACTTGAATCCATTGGTTCGGGTCCTACCCTCCGGAGCAGGAGAAAACAAGTTTGCTCCACATGACTTCTGAGTTTGGGTGGTGAGAGACTCACCCCAGGGTGCTTGAGTGGCCAATAGGCTTGGAGGAGCAGGTATCCTTTAAAATACAGCTTGAACATTTCCTTCAGCAGCTTCAGCACCATACATGACTGAGCAGGATTGGGGCAGGGGTTACATCTTGATTGGCCTGTGGATATAACTTTTTTGGGGGGGCGGGGGACTTTGACTGGCCTTCGAAGTAGGGTTTTTTCCCATCGTACTACCAAGGCCTGATGTTGAGTTTTCATTCCAGGTATGGGGCAAACCAATTTCCCAGTTTTGAGGTGATTTAGCTCAGCCTCCTTGGATTTCACTCACTAGCTGCAATTCTGCTTAAGAACAAAACTTAGAATTATAGAATTATAAAGTTGGAAGGGAACCAATGTGTCATCTAATCCAACCCCCTTGCAATGCAGGAATCACAGCTAAAGAATCCCTGGCAGATGGCCAACCTACTCTCTTTAGAAACATCCAATGAAGGAAGGACTACCACCCTCCACGGTAGTCCATTCTACTTTCTAATAACTCTCACCATTAGGAAGTCCTTCCCAATGTTAAGCTGGAATCTCATTTCTTGTAATTTGAATTCATTGGTTCAGGTCCAGCCCTCTCAAGCAACAGAAAACAAGTTTGCTCCATCTTCCATGTAATATTTGAAGGTGGCTATCGTATTACCTCTCAGTTTTCTCTTCTTCAGGCTACACATACCCAGCTCCTTCAACTGTTCCTTGTGTGGCTTGGTTTCTAGATTTGCAATGGATCCCAAACCCAAAATGGAATCTGAAAGCATTTCTTAAGTTCTGGCATTTCTCTGGAGTTTAAGAGTGACATGGGGCCTGGATGGAGATATGAAACTTGGAAGTGGGTGGTCCCTTCTCGCCAGCACAGAGTCTAAATTTAGTCTCTAAGCATCTCACACACCATATGTATTTGCTGCTGTTGTCTCAGACACTTAAAATGTGGCCCAGGGAAGACAAATAGGCCCCTGAAAATATCTCTTCAGGAAGAGATTTTTTTTTCCTTGTTCTGCAGCATCTATAAAACATTCATAACACTTCCATTGTGCTGTAAATCCTTAGCAGGGGTTGATAACAGGGCATGAATTTTTAATGTAACATTTATAAATGGTTATTAAAACTATCCTTAATGTAAAGTGTCAGTTTATTTTTAATTAACTGTTGGCGGTTTAAGCTTCAACATTGCCCTGGGGCATGGTGTAAGAATTGGAATTAACCCTCTGTTGACTGTCACACTGGAGGGGATGATATCAGAAATGGAAAAAGATGGTTTGCAATATGGGCTGACTTTGGTCACTTACTCTGCATTAACTGTGCCGGTGAAGTCAGGGCTATCTGAAATGTGTCATAGCAATTCCATGCTCTAGTGTGAAATGAGTTCAAGCTGTAGGTTCTGAAGGCAGAGAAGGGCAGATGGAAGCAATAAACAAACATTAGAAGAGCATCCTGGATAAGGCCAATGGCCTGTCTAGCCCAGTATGCTGTTCTCATGGTGGCCAAACAGATGCCTGTGGGAAACCTGCAACCAGGAAGCAAACACAAGAGCACTTCCCCTCTCAGCACAGACATTATGGCTTTTCCTCCATGAATTTGTCCAATCCTCTTCCCCCCCCCCCAGATTTTTTAATTGATTTTCACAAAATTATAAACACACAAACAAATAAACAAACAAACATAAATCATAACCTTATTAAAACTAATCTTATTAACATTGTTAAGTGACTTCCTCGTATCCCCCGAGTTGAATTTCAATGCAAATCATTTTAACGGTTTTCCAAATCAAAATTCTTATAAACTTAACTTAATCACTTAACATCTTTCTTTCTTACCAATTCAGCATTACACATATTAATTC
Organism: Podarcis muralis; assembly: GCF_964188315.1. Taxonomy (NCBI): domain Eukaryota; kingdom Metazoa; phylum Chordata; class Lepidosauria; order Squamata; family Lacertidae; genus Podarcis; species Podarcis muralis. The sequence goes on along the minus strand of NC_135673.1, from coordinate 6,656,283 downwards.
ACCACATTACATATTTAAATCCTAAGTCTATCTGGTAATTGCAAGCTTTTTCCAATTAATTTAACTTAGCATATTTAACTAAATAATCATAAAATTTTGTCCATTCTTCCTGATACTCCTCCTCCTTCTGGTCACGGACTCTTCCCGTCAGGTCAGCTAGCTCCGAAAAATCCATCATCTTCATCTGCTATTCTTCCACAGTTGGTACTTCTTCCATTTTCCACTTCTTAGGTAGTAAAATTTGAGCAGCAGTTGTGGCAAACAAAAATAATTTAACATCTTTCTTGGGCAATTCCAAACCTGTTATTCCAAGAAGAAAGGCCTCTGGTTTCTTTATAAATGTATATTTCAACATTTTTTTCAATTCATTATAAATCTTTTCCCAGAAGTCTTTCACCTTGGGGCAGGTCCACCACATATGATAGAAAGTACCTTCTTTTTCATTACATTTCCAACAAAGATTATCACAGTTATGATAAATCTTTGCTAGTTTGACAGGGGTCAAATACCATCTATACATCATTTTCATTATATTTTCCTTTAACATGGTACATGCAGTGAACTTAACCCCTTTCTTCCACAATCTTTCCCAATCCTTGAACATTATGTTATGTCCTACATCTCTTGCCCAATCTATCATCACTGATTTAACTTGTTCATTCTTTGTATGCCACTCCAACAGTAACTTATACATTTTAGACAGATTTTTAACTTTAGAATCCAACAACTCCGTCTCCAACTTAGATTTTTCAGAAGCAAAACCATTTTTTTAATCTAGTTTATACAATTCATTAATCTGGTGGTAATGTAACCAATTTAACTTATCTTTAACTTGATCAAATGGTTTTAATTTGTATCCTTCTTTATCCTCCAATAATAAATCTGAATATCTCAACCATTTGGTTTCCATGTTTAACTTTTTCTGGGCCTTCGCCTCCATTGGTGAAAGCCATCTGGGCGTCTTCTTTTCTAAAAGATCTTTATATTTTGTCCAAACATTGTACAAAGATTTCCTAATTACATGATTTTTATATGCATCATGGGCCTTTACTTTATCATACCATAAATATGTGTGCCATCCAAACACATTGTCGAATCCCTCCAGGTCTAAGACATCAGTATCTTCTAATTGTATGCACTCTTTAATCCAGCAGAGCGCAGCTGCTTCAAAATAAATTTTCAAATCTGGCAGGTTGTCCAATCCTCTTTTAAATACATCTATATTGGTGGCCATCACTGCCTACTCTGAGAGCAAGTTCCATAGTTTAACTATGTGCCTGACCTGAATATTCCAAAATTCAGCTTCATTGTATGTCCATGAGTTCTATGATCCTAAAAGAGGAAGGAAAAGTTTTTTTCTCCCAGTTTCTTTCCACCATGTTTAATTTTATAAACTTCTATCACGAGCAGAGGCAGTAACACCACCTTTATCCATCAGTGAAGGCTGAAATCACTACAGGAAGATATCCAGCAGTCCTGTGACCATGACTTGTAAACAGGGGTGTTGAGAGGGCATTCATGAAGGATATTGGCAAGCTGGAAGATGTTTAGAGGGGAGACCAAGATGACCAAGGATCTGGAAACCAAGCCTTATGAGGAATGATTGAGGGAGTTGGGCATGTTTATCCTGGAGAAGAGGTGATGGAGAGGAAATATTATAGCCATCTTCAAATATCTAAAAGGCTTTCTCTTGCAGCAGAAAAATTAGGGAGGGTTTACTTATGAGTAAACACAGCCACAGGTTTGGGTTGCAGATTGACCCAGCAAAGCTTGCATTTCTGAGAGAGTGAGAACCTTCAGTTTCCCGAGCATGAAACATGGGTCTCCTGGCCAAACAACACCAGGGACAAATTTATTTGGTAAACATGGTTGAAAATGATGTGCTTTCATAGCAATTAAAGGGAATTCAAAATGCCAGTGCCCTGGGTACAGGAGGTAATTTGGGGCAACTGTCGTTCTAAATCAAGCCACTCGCCTCTTAGCCAAGCATTACTTTATGGTTGTCAAGCACATGTGTCTTTGAGAGAGGGAGGGGGCAAGAGAGACCTTTGTGGGTGTGTGCTGGCTGTGATGTGGAAATGATGTCTGGCTAATTTTGCTTCCCTAAATGAACTTGACTCTACGGCTGGTGTCAGGTTTTGCTAAGTGCCTTAAACCAAGAGAGACTAATTAGGAATGCATTAAATATTAAAGCTCTCTGACACCGGGGCATCGACGATGACAGAAGAAAAGAAATCCAGTAACCTAATCTGCACCCAACAGGAGTAATTTATGTTCCCTTCTTTTAAGAAAAGAAAATCCAATTATGTGGCTTGCTGGAACATGTATTTAAAGGGAAAGCTAATTTTTAAAACACACACCCACATGCACATGCAAAATGGCACAGATGCTGTGAGTGAATTTCAGTTCCCCGAGCACTTCAATGGTTCGGTTATTGCTTCCCTTTTTTTACAAACGTAGGCTGGGAAAAGGAAATATACTCTGTTTTTATTATTACAATGTTGCTAGGCCAAAGTTTTGTTTTGATCTAGCAGAGGGCCAGCTTGTTGCACAGCAAGGGTCACCCAGGGGAGCGCTTCAGAGAACAGCACAGGACCGCAGCTAATTTGCACACAGCGGATGTGTGTGGTGCCTTTAATTAGAATTGTGCTCTCACGGAAGTGGACAGTGCCAAGCAACAGCTGGTGAATGAACCCATCCTCCAACACAGTGTTCCTTGTATTGTAAATCCAAGATGTGAAAAGCCACGAACCAGCCTTCCAAAATAATGACTTGGCAGTTTGTTAAGCAGATCTCCTCCCGCCCCTTAGAAGTGACATGAATTTTGAAGGGGCTGATCCTTCTCAGATTCACCAGTGAATGGGCCAGCCCAGCCAAAATCAAATTTGGAAGTAGAAATGTTTTATGTTTGCACTTAAGGATTGTGTGTACAATGATGCCTTAGTCATATACTTTGTAGTTCTGTTCATTTCATTGCAAGAACAAGTGAAATTACATATATAGAGAGAGTGAGTGAGTTGGACAATGATAATCCTTCCAGCCCAGAATTTTCTAATCTTAGTACCAGGGATGGACTATACTGTCAATTTCAGCTTCTCATATTTCCAATCTTAAATTCAGTTATTAATATTTCAATATAAGTTTTATTTTTTTAAAAAAGCCCTAATAAAATTAATCAGCATTTCTAGTCTTTAAATAGATCAGCATTCACGGTCCATATTGTTATAGATTTAGGGGTCCTCCCTAAACCCTAGAAATTAAAAATGCTAGGATTTTCATTAATTGGGATATGGATTAAAGTACAGTACAAGCTGCAGAGCTGTACCAGACAGGGAGTTCCTGGGCTGGCTTATGCAAACCAACCTGGCTGAGCTACTGCTATCAAAAGAACAACAGAGGGCCATTAACAATACAAGAGAACTCCTTCCCCCTTGCCCTGAGGTGTGAACAGAGACAGGGGTTTGAAAGATTACCAGAGTAACTGTGTGCTTTAGGTGACAGGGAAGGTGAGTCTGGGAGCAAGGGTTGCTAGGAGGAAAAAACAGGAAGAGGAGCTGAGATCCATCATTGGGGGAGGCTGGCTCCAGGGCTGTGCTGGGGTGGGATACAAACGCCTCTCGAAATGACCATGCAGAAAGATATGGACTCCCTCCATGCAGATTGAAGGTGTAAATAGGTGAATAAACCATATTTTTTAAAGCCACGACAGTCTCTGCCACATCTTCAATTATCCAAAGTGCATGTTGCACAATGAGGAGGAATGAGGAGGAATTAAAGAACCTTTTTATGAGGGTGAAAGAGGAGAGCGCAAAATATGGTCTGAAGCTCAACATCAAAAAAACGAAGATCATGGCCACTGGGCCCATCACCTCCTGGCAAATAGAAGGGGAAGAAATGGAGGCAGTGAGAGATTTTATTTTCTTGGGCTCCATGATCACTGCAGATGGTGACAGCAGTCACGAAATTAAAAGACGCCTGCTTCTTGGCAGAAAAGCGATGGCAAACCTAGATAGCATCTTAAAAAGCAGAGACATCACCTTCCAACAAAGGTTCGTATAGTTAAAGCCATGGTTTTCCCAGTAGTGATGTATGGAAGTGAGAGCTGGACCATAAAGAAGGCTAATCACCGAAGAATCGATGCTTTTGAATTATGGTGCTGGAGGAGACTCTTGAGAGTCCCATGGACTGCAAGAAGATCAAACCTATCCATTCTTAAGGAAATCAGCCCTGAGTGCTCACTGGAAGGACAGATCCTGAAACTGAGGCTCCAATACTTTGGCCACCTCATGAGAAAAGAAGACTCCGTGGAAAAGACCCTGATGTTGGGAAAGATTGAGGGCACAGGGAGAAGGGGACGACAGAGGACGAGATGGTTGGACAGTGTTCTCGAAGCTACGAACATGAGTTTGACCAAACTGCGGGAGGCAGTGGAAGACAGAAGTGCCTGGCGTGCTCTGGTCCATGGGGTCACGAAGAGTCGGACACGACTAAATGACTAAACAACAATAGCATTTAGCACAATGTAAAGCATGTGGCTCATCTGTCTGAGGTGGATGGAATCCTTACTGGGAATGCAGCTTGGAGGTGTGGCTTATATTTTTTCCTCTCGAATCAGATTCTCTTATTTTAGCTGTTAGCTTTGCCAGTTTTGAGTCCATCACCTTACTTATCCATTCTTCTTTGGTGGGAACTTCTCCTTCCTTCCATTTTTTTGCGTATAGAATCCTAGTCACATAAACAACTCAAACATCTTTTTTGGAACCTCTGTCCCTATAACCTCTAAGGGAAAATCTTCCAGTTCCTTTTTATAGAATTGTATAACTCCCTGCAGTGCAGGAGTCCCAGCTAAAGCATTTGAAATATACTCAGAGTCAAGTGTGAATTTCATGCTCTTTATACAGCTCATAGTAGCAATGAATGAAACTTTCCCCAAAATGTCTAGCTATATAGACATTACTTACACAATGGGCCCCACGTGATTGGCTAATTCCAGGCTGCTCCTGTAGGCCAATCAGGTTGTGGATTCAGTTCATCCAGGAGCCTGATTGGCTGCTCCTGCAGGCCGCTGATTCACTTCCACCTGGAGCTGGATTGGGTGGGTCCTGCAGACCAATCAGCTCAGTACATAAAAGCATCCATGAAAGATGGCCATCTAACATCTGCTTAAAGACCTCCAAGGAAGGAGAGTCCACCACCTCTCAGGGGAGTCTGTTCTACTGCCAAACAGCTCATACTGTCACAAAGATTTTCCAAATGTTTAGTTGGAATCTCCTTTCTTGTAACTTGAAGCCATTGTCTCGAGTCCTACCCTCCAGAGCAAGAGAAACAAGCATGCTCTCTCTTCCATGTGACAGCCCTTAAGATATTTGAAGATGGCTCTCATCTCTCCTCTCCTTTTTTCCAAGCTAATGTCAGGATGCTGTCAGCAGCTCCTGGCTGGTTGCCCAGGAATTGTAAAGACAAAGAAAAGTTTCTTACAGCCCTTTTTTATTTCAAATTTTACAGAAAGAGGCTATAGAGCCTCTTGGATAATGGTGCAGACCCGAATGAATCTCCAACCCCCATTTCTCCCACTTCTTCATTTGTCATCATCATCACCTCCTCTACAGGTGCTATTAAGTGCCCTTTGTCTTTGCGCTCTTTGCTCTCCTACTTTTAAGGCTCGCTGGATTCTGGGAGATGGTGGGTCTGGAATACTTTCAAATGACAATGTGTCAGTCAGCTGTTGCTCTGTCTCTCCCATTATTTTCTCTTTTTTCTTCTTTTTAGAGTATTTTTATTAAACAATTTCAGCATAACAAAATATCAATCCACATAATCAATCACATTATTTTCCCCCTTTGCCCCACCCCTCCCCCCACCAAGGACATCCCTCAGCTCGCCTCTCTGATTTCTTTGCACATATTGTTCTCTGCATATTATAAAATTATACATATCCTTGCTTTATCTATCATGTGCTCAACTAATAAATTTGTGGGTGTTTATTCAAAACCTGCCAAGGAGTCCAGATCATTTTGTTGTCTGCTCTCCCATTATTTTCCAACTATTCCCTTCATCTGCCTCTGAGCTGTAACCTCCCACAACCCCCTGTTGTAAATCTATACTGTCTTCCTCTTCTTCCTCCTTAGAAGGGTCAGGATGGGGAGGACGTCTCCACCATTCTTCCTCCTCTTCTGCCCAGTCCCTGACATCACCCTCCTCTTCAGTGCCCTCCTCCTCCCCCCAACCTGGTGGTTTTGGTTGGTCGGGATGGTACGTATGGAATGCCCTTTGCAAGTTTCATGCATGGACATGTTCTGCGTATCCCCATGATTTTTCTTCAGGGTCAAACCCCTTCCAGGCAATCAGGTATTGCAACTTCTTTCTTCGCATCCTTGAGTCTAGAATGTGTTCTGCTTTGTACTCTCCCTCTCCCTCTACAATATAGTTTGGGATACTGAGGAAGCTGTCATAAGAGGTTTTTAATACAACAAAGTGCTTTCAAAAATGTTGAAAGAGCAAAAAAGCAAGAGATATTATAGGAGAAAGGACTGTATGAAAAGTCCCCAATTGATAAGCCGATGACAATAATCTGAAATGCTACAAATTCAACTTTCTATGTTGATCAGTCAATATATGAAAGAAAAGTTACAATTTCTCAAGCAGAAACATTTTGAATTTGCAAATAAGCCAGGAAGACTGATGACTTGGCAATTGAAAAAAAGATAGGAAGTCTAATGTTAAAAATAAAATAATACAGATGGAGGAATAGCGTATAATAAAAAACCAACAACTATGGAATATATACTGTAGATATTTAAAAGGACGAAAGCTACAAATCTTGAAAAGAGAATAAATTGCAATGTTGGAGACCCCTATTTCAACAATGGAAGCAGAATAGGCAATAAGTGAAGCAAAGATTAATAAAGTGCCAGGGCTGGACAAGGGTCAGCAAACTTTTTCACCAGGGGGCCGGTCCACTGTCCCTCAGACCTTGTGGGGGCTGGACTATATTTTTTGAGGGGGGAGAACAAATTCCTCTGCCCCACAAATAACCCAGAGATGCATTTTAAATAAAAGGACACATTCTACTCATGTAAAAACATGCAGATTCCTGGACCGTCCACAGGCTGGATTTAGAAGGTGATTGGGCCACATTCGGCCCCCGGGCCTTAATTTGCCTACCCATGGCTTAACTGCTTATTATTAGAAAGTATTTCAGGACCGTTGAATCCAATGCTTAGAAACGATAATGGACAATGCTTTGATACAGAACACTTGAAAGTATTTACATTGATAGCAAAACAAGATCAAGTCCCAACCCAAGTTAAGAACTATAGACCTATCTCCCTGTTTAAGTGTGATTACAAATAGTTTGCAGCAATATTAGCAAGAAGACTTAAACAAGTGTTAAGAAACTTAATACATGAAAGTCAGACAGGATTTTTGCCAATTAGGCAGTTAAAACGTAAGAATTGCATTGAATGCTCTTGAATACATTGCAAAAAGTGATAAGAAATTAGCTATAAAAATTTTTTTAGACATGGAGAAAGCATTTGATAATGTTTCTTGGAAGGGTTTTTGGGGGGGAAACTACCAAATTTAATGGGGTTTGGAGAGAGATTTGTATGAGGAATAAAGGCATTATATATAGAACAATTCGCAAATATAATAGTAAGCGGTGTTCAATCAGAAAAATGTTTTATTGCTAAGGGAACAAGACAACATTGCCCACTTTCACTGTTATTGTTTATTCTGGTTTTAGAAGTGTTGTGCAGGGATATTAGAGAAAATACAGTGGTACCTTGGGTTACATACGCTTCAGGTTACAGGCACTTCAGGTTACAGACTTTGCTAACCCAGAAATAGTACCTCGGGTTAAGAACTTTGCTTCAGGATGAGAACAGAAATCGTGCTCTGGCGGTGCGGCGGCAGCAGGAGGCCTCATTAGCTAAAGTGGTGCTTCAGGTTAAGAACAGTTTCAGGTTAAGAATAGACCTCCAGAACAAATTAAGTACTTAACCCGAGGTACCACTGTAATGGTATAAGAGGCCTACAAGTAAACCTTCAAAGTTACAAACTGAGGGCATTTGCAGGTGGTGTGATAGAGTTCCTGGAAAACCCGATGGAAAATGTGGTTAAGGTACTGGAAGTAATAAAGCAGTTTGGTGATTTAGCAGGATTTTACATGAATAATAATAAAACTAAAATGATAACAAAAAATATGAATGGGCATAGTTACAGTCTCCAATGTTTGCTCATTTAAGTTGAATAAAAAGACTTTTGGTATAGAACAAGGAAAGAAAGAAAATGAAGTCCAGTTATATATAATGATGAACATATTATTGTGAAGATGTATAAATTACTGTTGAATTGGGAAACTGCAAGAAATAACTGCAAAAAATAACTCGTATTAAGGTGGAGAAGAAGGTGGAATATCTGAGTAACTAGATAACAAAAAATAATGCAAATTTGTTTCTAAATAATTATCTAAATGTATGGAGTAATATTAAACAAGATATGGAGAGATGTAGAATGAATTTTTCTCTTTTGGGAAAAATCTCAGTGAGAGAAATGAATATTTTGCCTAAGATGTCATTTCTTTCAGACAGTTCTGGTAAAAGGTAATATGGGCTGCTTCAAGCAAACAATGGAAAAAAGAATTATCAAAAATCATCTATCAGGGGGAAAGACCAAGGATCAAATTTAAAATACTATTGGATGTTAAGGAAAGAGGCTAGATTCTCATTGCCAGTTTTAAAATAAATGATATTCTACAGTGCTAAAATACCAGACGGAGAGGGGCCATATATTGCACTTATACAAAAAGAGACTCAAGATGTTATTTTAGCAAAAGATTAATGACCTATCTCCTTGCTGAATAATGACTATAAACTGTTTACAATGATATTGGCAGAAAGACAACACCATCATCAACAACAACAACGACAATTCTACAGGATGTTATTTACTATGATCAATGTGGATTTTTGTCTAAAAGACAGTTAAGAGACAATGTTAGTAATGCATTAGATATTTTGGAATATTTGCATCATCATAATGAAAAGCAAGCTGTCCTGATCTTCCTGGATGAAGAAAAGGCTTTTGACAACCTGAATTAGGTATTTCTGTTTAAAGTACTGCAAGAAATGAACTTTGCAAACAATTTTACTAAATGGGTAAAATCAAGTTTATACATCGCAGACAGCATGGGTAGTGGTAAATGCAGATTTGACTAAACCCTGTGATATACAAAAGAGGGCAAGACAAGGATGCCCATTATCCTCATTGCTTTTCACATTGTTTTAAGCAATTGGTCTCTAAGTGTTGCTTGGAGACATTAGACAAAATCAGAGAATTATGGGAATAAATATTTAAAAAGAAACATATTAACTAAGAGGATCTGAAAACAAAAAAAGTGGTGAATTGATGATAACTTTAGAAAACCCACTGCATGAAGTAGGAGTACTTAATGAGCAAACTAAATGTGTTTGGTATGTTAGCAGGTTTTAAGAATAATCATCAGGAAACAAAAAAAGTTAACAAAGAATATGACAACAGATGGTCAGAAGGATTTGATGGAGAAAACCGGGTTTCAAATTGGAACAAAAAAAGTTACTTGGGTATCACTATGACTAATATATACATTGTTTGAAAATAACTGTTAAAACATGGGCTGAAGTAAATATATGTCAGGATGGGAGAAGCTAAAACTATCATTGCTTGGTAGAATTTCAGTGATAAAAAGGAATGTTTTGCCGAGAATGATGTTTTTATTTCAAACAATACCTATTGTGAATAATGTATTTAAACAGTAAGGCATTATTCACAATAGCTGTTTTTTGAAATACTGGCAAAAAGATTTATCTAAGTTTTCCTGGCAAGGTAAAAAAACAAAAACAAAACCACTAGTTAAAATGAAAGTATTGCAAGATGTGAAGGAAAGGGTAGGATTGGGAGTGCCTGGTTTCAAATTATATTTTGCAGTCTGTTGCTTAGTTTGGATACAGGAGTAAGGTAAAGGGACCCCTGACCATTAGGTCCAGTCGTGACCGACTCTGGGGTTGTGGCGCTGATCTCTCTTTACTGGCCGAGGGTGCCGGCGTACAGCTTCCGGGTCATGTGGCCAGCATGACTAAGCCGCTTCTGGTGAACCAGAGCAGCGCATGGAAACGCCATTTACCTTCCTGCCCTTCCTGCCGGAGTGGTACCTATTTATCTACTTGCACTTTGAGATGCTTTTGAACTGCTAGGTTGGCAGCAGCAGGGACCGAGTTGCTCATTTACAACTAACTGTGGATGAAGACTTTGGTATAGAACAAAAAAGACACATTTTAGAGTAAAGTTATATATAGATAATGAACATATTATTGAAAAAACGTATAAATTAATGCTGAATTGTGAAATGCATGAGCAAATTAAAGAATGCATGAATAAATGGGCAAGAAATTTAGAGAATATTATACAGATGGCACGGTGGGAACATATGTGGATTAAAGGGTTAAAATATACACTGAGTTGTGACTTTAATTTTTTATATATATAAAATGATATATCGTTGGTACTTAACTCCTGAGAAACTATTTAGAATGTATAAAAATGTTCCAAATATGTGTTAGAAATGTAATGAACATGAAGGGGCATTTAATTATGTTTGGTGAACATCTAAAAAAGTGAAAAAAAATATTGGATACAAATATATACATTGATACGGAGAATATTGAATACTGACTTTCAGCTGAAGCCAGAGCTCTTCCTGCTGGTACTTCTGGATATACAGTTAGAAAAGGAGTAAGGAACTTTGTTACATTATATGATTGTGGCTGTGAGACATTTATATGCACAATGATGGAAGGATCCATTATTACCAACAATGGAAGAATGCTGTTAAAACTAAGAGATGAGATGGCAAAATTGACAAGTTTAATCAAAGAAAAGTCATTGTTAACATTTGTTAAGGAATGGAAACCTCTCATAGATTTTGCATGACACATGGAAAAGAAACAGAAATAATGACATCTGGATTTGAGGACTGAAGATAATGTTTGTTTATAGAAAGTTGCTTTGTTAGGTGTTATATTGGAGTAGATGAAGTGAATATTGTTTTATGTAGCCAACAGATGAAGAATTGGAAGTCCCTTACCTTCTGAATTTATTTCTCTCTCTCTCTTTTAATCTCTTTTCTATTTCTATTTCTTTATTTTCTTTCTTTCCTCCTCCCCCCTTCTCTTTTTGTTTTCTTTTAAATTGGAGATATACACAATGAAACCCTCCTACATTCAAATGATCAAAAATTACCCTGCAAACAGAAAACTAGCATGTCAATGAGAAGCATATTCCAGCCTTCTTACTGAAGTTTTAGCATTCTATTTGTTGGGCAGGGATGGAGAACCTGCAGTCCTCCAGATGTTGTAGTTGTTGTTGTTTAGTCGTTTAGTTATGTCCGACTCTTCGTGACTCCATGGACCAGAGCACGCCAGGCACTCCTGTCTTCCACTGCCTCCCGCAGTCTGGTTAAACTCATGTTTGTAGCTTCGAGAACACTGTCCAGTTGTAGTATAACTCCCATCAGCCCCAGCTCACATGGCCAATGGTGAGGAACTACTCAAGGCTGAATAGCACTGGTTGAGACAAGGGATTGGGAACCAGTGACCTTCTAGACATTGTCGGATTACAACTCCAAACAGCCCCAGCCCCAGTGGTAGCTGTGGTTCATTGGGACTGGTGATTCAAAAGGCAGGGAAACAGTGGAGCCTGAGCCAATGATAGACTAAGAAGGCACTTGACAGGTGCAGCTCTCCCCTGGACTAGACACAAATGAGAAGACAGGCAGTTGGGAGCTGGTTAAAGGTAGACTGAGGTTGATGGGGCACATAGCTGTCAACTTTTCCCTTTTCTTGTGAGGAATCCTATTCGGAATAAGGGAATTTCCCTTTAAAAAAGGGAAACGTTGACAACTATGATGGGGCAGTGCCCCATTAGCACTGTTTACCTCCACTGCTCATACAGCATGGTCAAAAATCAGAATTGATGGGAGCTGGCACCCACCGACATCTGGATGACTATAGATTACAGGGCTGTACCAAAGATATTTAAGGAAAATGTGAGCTTTAATGAGGGATTTGGAGATAGGTTTGAAAGCTTGGGGACAACAATAGTGGCTTGCTACACTGATATCATAAATGTTCTCTCTGGAGTTTTGCCCAATTCTCCCTGGGCTGCTGCTGCTACTTAATCAGCATGCACCCACGAACTGAATTCCTGCCTGAACCCTATTAGTAGGCACTCATTGCAGTGTGAGGGAGACAGTTCACTCCAGATATGGTGCAGAATATCAACTTGATATGATTATCTGTGTATCCAATAAACCTTTAAAGTGGAGTAGTAGAATATCTCAGAGAAGCAGAGAAAGAATTTCTGCCCCCCCCTTCCTTTTGACAGAAGGATTATTTCTGAAAAGGTCAGGGTGTGAGGAACAATAAATAAATATCACTGAATGAAGCTATTTCCTCAGTGCACCTATGGAACTGACAGTTTCCTGGTTGAAGCTAGTAGAAAATTTCTGCCCCCAATATGTTGGGGGTGAGAAGGGTCTGGGGAAGTGAGAGAAGGATCTTGCTTTGCAGAAGATGGGAATTCCCTAGAATTGACTTCCAAATGGCTAGTTCATGTACGAATGGCAGAAGGGGGGGAGGTCACATAGCGTCAACATAAGGCCTCTGCTGCTGATGTTGAAGGAGACCCCTTGCTGGAAAAAAAGTGGACAAACACAGCAACAAACAGTTATCCCCAGTGATGTACCCATATTGCTATAGGGACACAAAAAGCTTCTTTATACTGAGCCAATTTCTCTGCTTGGCTCAGTATTCACTGTATTCACTGAAAAGCAGTGGCTCTCTATGATTTTAGATATGTTCTCTCCCAGCCACACTTAGAGATGCCAGAATTTGGACCTGTAACCTGCTACATGGAATGCAGGTGCCCTTCTCACTGAGCTCACTATGCCCAATATCCCAGTTGACCCAAATTTTGGTTTAAACTGATTTCTCAAATTTAATTCTACAACTAGATGAAGCAGAACTGTTAGCTCCTTTAGCTCAGGGTGGGGAACCTGTGGCTCATGGGTGACAGAGATGGGGGGGGGAGAGATAGGGGGAGCTTCTGGCCCAGCCAGTGGTAGTAGCAAGAAGGAAGAGCAGTAGATGCCACTGCTGGTTTGTTCGTTGACCTGCTAGCTATCGAGGAAAGGGTAGCAGCTCTCAAAAAGGACAATGAAGAGGAAGATTCGCTGAGGGCTCCCTGAGAGAGTGGTTTGCACAATGCCCCCCTCCTCCCACAATACAGAGCCAGAGTGTTTCCATGTTGTCATTAAAATTCTCATAAGGACTAGAAACAATATTTGAAACGCAAAAAGCTGGGGGGGTTTTGGGAGGCGAGTAGGGATGGTCAGGATGGCATATTCTACATTTAAGTAGCAGGTTTTTGTAGCTTTGGTGTGTCCCCCCCCCCACTTCTTACCTGAGCTCACAGAACTCTGCTTTCAGTACAATCAAAGTGGGGAGAGCTGGGGGGGGGGGGGAGAAGCTTAAAAAAACCACCCCACTACTCAACCCAGTATTTTGCATTTCAAATAACTTCTGGCATTTCCCTTATCTACTTGCACCAGAATGAAATGTGTCTTCGCTATTTGTAATAATAATAATAATAATAATAATAATAATAATAATAATAATAATAATAATGTTTGTAAATTGAATTCTCTGATTACCACTCTGTCATGGGGAAATTATTCCATATCTCTCTTTTCTTGTGAGTCTTTTCTGAAATGATCCTTACCTTAAAATACAGTTTTAAAGATGCGCTCTATGTCTCACGGTTCCTCTCACCTGCACTTGGATTAGAGAAAATGCCTTTCTGGTTGGTCCCCAGGATGTTGTACTAGCCAATAGATATGTGTTCTAGAGAATAGGTCTCATACAGCTTTAATATTTCCATAGAAGGGGGTTTAGGCTTATGCTACTCTGATTCTCATGCAAGGAATGTCTGCTGAATTTACCTCTGCCACACAGCTGTTTAAGGTGCACGAGCCCTGTCCTCCAGGCCACCTTGTTTTGGTCTGATTCAGCAGGGCACTTCTTGCATTCTCATTTTTTTTTTTTTATGAGAGAGGGTTGTGCAGGCTTAGGCATCACTTGCTGACTTAGCACTGTCCAAGGAACTACCACCCCCCCCCAGGGGATCATCAAAAGCTCAGCTCAGTTCACAATTTCCACCAGCATTCCCCACTCTCATCCCCCTCATGCTACATCACCAGTTGGGGGCACCCAATTAAATTTTGATTTATGGCAGACATAGGGCAGTCACTGCCTTTCAGCCTAAACTACTTAACAGGGTTGTTGTGGAGATTAAATGAGGAAGGGAAGAACAAGGTAAGCCACTTTGAACTCCTTGGAGAAAAAAAGAGGAATATAAATATGCTATTCTAGGCTGCATCAACAGCAGTATACTGTTCAGGTCAATGGAAGTAATTGTCCCACCCTATTCTGCCTTGGCCAGACCACACCTTGAATACTGTGTCCAGTTCTGGGCACCACAATTTAAGAAGAATATTGACAAGCTGGAGCATATGCAGAGGCGGGCAATCAGGAAGATCAAGGGTCTGGAAACCAAGCCTGATGAGGAACATTTGAGGAAACTGAGTATGTTTAGCCTAGGAAAGAGGTGACTGAGAAGAAATATGATTTGTTGTTGTTGTTTAGTTGTTTAGTCATGTCCGACTCTTCGTGACCCAATGGATCAGAGCACGCCAGGCACTCCTGTGTTCCACTGCCTCCCGCAGTTTGGTCAAACTCATGTTCGTAGCTTCGAGAACACTGTCCCACCATCTCGTCCTCTGTCATCCCCTTCTTCTTGTGCCCTCCATCTTTCCCAACATCAGGGTCTTTTCCAGGGAGTCTTCTCTTCTCATGAGGTGGCCAAAGTATTGGAGCCTCAGCTTAAGGATCTGTCCTTCCAGATATGATAGCCATCTTCAAATATCTAGAAGGCTGTCGCATGGAAGATGGAGCAAATGTGAATAGATGTGTTTTTTGTAAACATTGGTTGGCTGGAGAGTTTTGAAAAATTGCAAAATTCAGAGACGTGTGAATTTTGGAAAACACCAATGAGGCAGGTTCACCTCTCAATACAAACTGAATCAAATTTCTCCCTCATTCCTGATGTAGAGATGCCTCTGTTCAAATCAAGACAGCGCTTGCATTACCTCACTTTGCAGTGTACCCAACTGCCCTGTAAGAAAAGTAAAAAGGAAGTGTGTGTTTGTGTGTTTTAAGCAAGGAAAAGGGTAAAAGATCTGAGGTTCAGGCCACTGTGCCATTCTCTAACAATGACCCCTGGAAGAAGTCCTTTCTCAGTCATTCTGGCTATTCATAGGCAAGGAAGTGTTTGTTTGTTTTTACATGCAGCGAGGGAGCAATCTTTGTATTCTTAAAAAAACAAAACACACACCTCTCCCTTGCATAAACCTTCTCATTTGCTTGCAGGCATACTGATGAATTTAAACAAGATTATTACTCCCACAACCTTGATTCCAATACATTTGACTTTTAGCTTAAGCTGCAAAATATTTGGAGGTCTTTAGAGCAATAATGAGACTATTTTCTTTAGCCACACGCTAAAACAAATTGTAGACACTCAAAATAAATCTCTCTCCAGAAAGATAGGCAAATATTGAAATGCATAATGAAAGGGGAAGTCAGCAGGCAGAGGGAAAGTGGGGGGCAACAAGGCGTGGGGAGGATGACAACACAACTATTTTAAATCCTTAAATTACTTTACTTCTTCTCATTAGTAAATATTTTAGTTAGTGCCACTGAACAAGCCATCTCTGCTGCAGGGCTCTCTCTCTCTCTCCCCTCATTAGAGATCTCCCCACCATGCCTGTTCTTTAACTGGTCATAAGACCAATTTCTTTTCATTAAAAACTAGATAGGGAAATAATGAGGCAACCCAGGGCATCAAATCTCTCTTGTAACAGCCTGGTTCTTTCTGATGGTGGGAAAGAGCTAGAGGAGGACACCCAGTGATTGATCCTTGTGGGTCAGCATTGGGGTAAAATTTCCACCCAGATTTTGAGCCAGCCTTGCCTAGGGCTTGCCGATCGAAAGGTCGGCGGTTCGAATCCCCGCGGCGGGGTGCGCTCCCGTTGCTCGGTCCCAGCGCCTGCCAACCTAGCAGTTCGAAAGCACCCCCGGGTGCAAGTAGATAAATAGGGACCGCTTACTGGCAGGAAGGTAAACGGCGTTTCCGTGTGCTGCGCTGGCTCGCCAGATGCAGCTTTGTCACGCTGGCCACGTGACCCGGAAGTGTCTCCGGACAGCGCTGGCCCCCGGCCTCTTGAGTGAGATGGGCGCACAACCCCAGAGTCTGTCAAGACTGGCCCGTATGGGCAGGGGTACCTTTACCTTATCTCTAGGTAGGTGAGCCATATTTCCAGGTGAGACTTCAAGTCAATAATTCAGTGGAAGATGAACCACTAGCATGAGTGGGACACTCCCCCTCCAACTTCAGTCTGTCCTCAGCCTCCACCTGCCTTTCTTATTTACAACCAGCCCACAGGGTGTCACTGGTTGTCAGTTTCCTCCTCCTCCTCTCAGTGTTGCCCTTATAGAACTCAGCAGGGGGGAAGATGGGGAGAAAATTAGAAGTAGTTGGCTCTGCTTGCCATTAGCAAATTTAGAATTAATCAGTGCAATTTAAATAAAAGTGCAATGCAGCTCACCAAACCTGGGAAGCCTGTTATCAGGTGACCTGCTTGCCTGCTCATCCTGCTATATGCTAGATGCTGACTACACATGGACAACATCAAGGTCCAATGATTCTTGATCTTCAAAGTGGACTTGGAAGACACCTTCAAAGAGAGGAGGAAAGAAAAAAAAGTAGACTCAGACAGGGCCATCCTAACAGGAAGTAAGATCAGAGCTGGATGAAAGTGTGATGGTGGCCAACAACACTTAGATTTAAAGCAGAGGTGGGAAATTTCACACTTGGGAGCCAAAAGCAACTCTTTTAAGTGCTTCTATCCATTCCTTGGGACTCTCCCTAGTCCATGACTCCTCCCCTGACCACATCCTCTTCCCCACACCCAGAGGAGGGTAGAGGAGTCAGGGTCTTAAGGATAAAGGGCAGGTGGAAGAGGAGGGGTCTGGATGGCTTTGGATGCATTGTTTGGATGCAGCATACCAATCCAAATTGGTAATATGAGAGCATAAAGTCAGGTTCTGTAATAACCATTTTCCTATCTGCCATTTCCCCCTTCAACCTGAATAACAAATGAAAGTAAATTGACTGCATTAATTATTTCCCCACTGGGATGGAGAAATGAGAGGGATGAACGGGGAAAGAGCTCCTGGGGCTGCCCCTGCAGACGGTGCTTGTACGACACATCTGTGAATTTAGAGGGCAGAGTGACCGTCTCTCAGAGGGCCTTGTGCAGGTGGCAGAAATTTTATGGAGAAGCCGACACACTGCCAAGTAATGAACAGATGGCTTGAGTCACTGGTTATTTATTCCTGTAATTAGTAGCAAGCTGTGATCTTGGGGCTAAAAGATATTGTCAATTTCTGTACAATGCTTCTTGTCATAGTCAGGAGATGGAGATACTTGGAAGCTTGGGAAGAGGTGGGCCCTTGCAGGGATGGATGGCAGGCCCACTAATTCAAGCTAGCAGTTAGGCCCCAGCTACACATGCATCTAAAGCAGTATCACGTGACTATAAACAGTCCTGGATTTCCCCAAAGGGTCATGGGTGTCAGAAGCCACATGGAGATGCCATGGAGTGGATGGTCAGATCCTGAGGACGAATGTTAGGGGGTTAGGGAGTTGGAGTGAGACAACCCAAGGGAGGTTCATAGTGGGATGGACGAGTCAAAATTAGGGTCCCAAGAAACCTCTGAGCTGGGAGAGGGGGCCAGTATTCAAGGGAGTCAGGAGATGGATACCAGGAAGGGTCAAAGTGGGTTGACAAAGAGATGTTATTTGTTATCGGATGCTCTTTGTTATTGGATGCTTCTAGTCAGGCACTGCTTCCTTCCCCTCCTGTCAATAAGGAACTTCCTCCTTCTGGGGAACTGCCTGATAGTAAGTTGGATACTGAGCCGGCAAATACTCCACCTCTCTCTCCAATGACATGAAGATACCAGTGCGAAGAAACCTCAGAGGTCCAACTCACTCACGGGAGTGCCCATTTGCTTGCCCAGTCCGGAGATGCCCATGCCCACCCTACTCTCCCAAAGGAAGCGGCAGGGGCATGCCACTTGTTGGATAAATCTATCAGTTTGCTCTCAGCCATGTAGATCACCTGCTGAACCTCCTAGCCTATGTACCACTATATCTACACAGTAAAGATTTTGGCAGAAACTGAAACCTGAGCTTGAGTTATTTATCCAGCAATGAGAGTCAGGACACTGGGAGCTGTATTTTGCTAAGCGTGCTGAGAACTGTTAGGAGACCCCTGGGAATTGTAACTCTGTGAGGGGAATAGAGGGTCTCCTAATGAATCTCAGCACGTTTAACAAACAATGGTTCCCAAGATATAATGGAATATAGTATAATAGTATAAAGGGACTTTAAATGTATGGTGCACAATACAATGCTTGCTATTCCTGCTCAGTTCCTGTTTGCACTGACCTCACTTTTCCTATATTGAGCATGTCCTCTTAATTATGCCCACATTTCATTGGATGTCAGGACTAGACCCCACCCTCCCATCCATTCTGAACAGAGGAGCTGCTAGGAGACTCTCTCTGTGAGTGAATACAGTGGTGGCTGAGTAGGTGCCTTTTCCCATTGATATGGGACTGATGGAAAACCCGCCTCCACTATATTGAGGTTCTCTGCTGTTTGGTTTTGTTTTTTTAATGAAAAACTATTTTACATGAGGCAGCCATTTCTGTTATACAACACTCCAATGGTGCCTACAACAATTTCTCAACATTCCAGATGTACCCAGGAGCCTAATAGGGCTGGCACCCCTTGCCCTAGTGCTTCTCAGATGCAGGTGCTAGCCTATTCCCACTGTCTTCTACAATAGGTTTTTACTTGGAGAGAGTAGGGTATTTTTTTTTTAATCTATCAGAAAATTACAAATAATAGCCACCCCTTATTTGAGCAGCTCCTATAAGAATAAGAGGCTGTGTTAACAGGGCACATGCATAGCCAAAATCACATGTGAAAGAACGTGCAAGAAGCTTCACATGACAGAAGACCAAGCAAGCCAAGGTGGGAAATAAGATTGTGGGGCTATCCTTGCAGGCTGTACAGAACATCCTGGGCATGTAAAACTAGGTAGCTGTTACGAAGGGTAGGCTTGCTTAAGGTTATGCTTCCAAGTCATGCATGTGTTTGCATCTCTGCAGCAGCTACACCTGCTGTATGGATCCTTTTTTTTCAGCCCGAGGGACACGTTCTCTTCTGGGTAATGCTCCAGAGAGTCAGAAGCAAAGGTGGGCAGAACAACTAGCATAACTTTTAGCTTTTGTACAGTTGACTAGTATCTACCCACACATGTACCCTTCTTTCTCCTCCATTCAGACATCAGAGCTGAATGAGTTGTTCCAGCCAGGTAAAAGCACTCAAAGTATGAATCAGAGCTAGTATGGGATGTGACTGGGGGGGATGTGTGGCTGGGAAGAGTTATGGTGACCAGATAAAGAGGCTTGGAAAGTTGCATTCAACCCCCAGAAGTTCCCATTGCTCATCTGTACAGTCTTGCTTTCCAACACTTTTCTCAAAGGAGTTGCTCTGAATCGGGCTGCTTCCAGGAGGCATAAGACAGCATGCAAATGTACTGTTAATAATGCAGTGCCAGTTTGACCAAGATTGGGTAGTTGCCTTGGCAAGGTGCTGTGCAGGAGGTGAAAAGTGAGCAGCTTTTTTCTGTCAAGTGTCTTTGTGGAGCTAAAGTTAGCAAGCCTGATGTATGGGCTTCAACTCTGGACCTTAATTGTGGCACATGCTGCCCCATGTTAAAGAGAGGGATGGAGAGATGGGGAAGGAGAAGGAATGGGACCCTCTATTATGCCCTGCTCCTTGCTTCCATGAATTATTTATACACCTGTTTTTCTCTTGTCTTATACAATGGTGATTTTATGCAGCATCAAACTTCATAATGAGAGCCACTGAGACCGTCTGTAACCACCATTACCAAGAGTAGTGTCTTTAGAGGAAATTTAGATTAGAACACGTGGCTTCGTGTGGTGAGGAGAGGCTGGCATGCTGAGAAATCTTGACTTTCTTGAGTGATTATGATAGTACAGGACTAGGGAACATTTTTTAGCCTGAGAGTCACATCCCATCTGGGCAACCTTCCAGTGTAGTTGGAAGCAGGGAAGAAGACACAGATTCTTCTCCCCCAGAACTGTACATGCTTTTAAAATTCCTAATTCGTCCCTGAATTGATTCAGTGCTGGATGCTGGTCATGTGTTCCTCTGGTTAGAGGAGTGTTCACAGACCTAGAAAATAGCAAGCAACATTGTCCAGGTATAAATCTCATTTTAGTTAGTTGTTTGTACAATGGTCCATTGAGGGGGAATTGATTCCTCAGATACCATTGGATAACAGCACCCATCATCCCTGACATTGGTCATGCTGGCTGGGACTGATGAGAGTTTTTATCCAAACAGAAACAGAGAACCACATCTTCTCCATCTCTGACGTAAAGTTTGTTACACACACTGACCCTTTATTGGCTGTTCACATCTGCCTGGGATTTCTTTCTTAGAGAACCAGCAGCCCAAAATGTATGTGCCCAAAGACAATTGATTCCCTTCAATACATTGAGATGGTCTTAATAGTCTTTTAAGCTGCAGCTGGGGGGGGGGGAGTCACTTCTCTTTCTAGGTTATCTCTTCATTTGTCTCTTTGTCCCTTCCATCTTTTCTCCTCATTTCTGTCTCTCCCCACCCGATTGCCCTCACCCTCCTTCCCTCTCCAGATCCTTATTACACAGGTTGATTTTCTGTTGCTTGCCTTGGTGTGTAAGTGAGATTGTACTGTACTGATTGTACTGTACTGAGATTGTACTGTAAGTGAAGTTAAAAGTATTTCCTGGGTGTGATATTTAATCATTTGAATCCTTGATAGGAGTAGATTGTTGTTGTTGTTTTCACTAGCTATAAATCTCCAATCTATCTAATTTCCAGTCTCAGCAAGGAGAGAATTAACCCAGGAAATGTTTGTGTGTGACTGGAAAGGGGAAAAGAAAGAGAGAGGGGGCTCCTTGATCACTCAGCAAGTCTCCATTCAGAAATGAGGGTTGGGGTCGGGGTTCTGTTGGGAAAGATGTCAGTGTTACACTTCAAGAGAAGCATGTCTGACCCTAAAAAGGCCACTTAGCTTCATCCTCTCATCACCATCACCACTAATAGGAAACACAATTCTCTGAGTGCCAATCCTTATGCAGCCAACGAAACACCATCTACCCATAAAAGTGAGCTATCGCCAGGTCAGGAGCACCCCAAGGTTTGATGATGTACACACATGAAGGAGGAAGAGGAGGAGACACTCAGGAGGAAAACACGAGGGGCTGGAATGGAACAGTAGGAGAGAGAGGAATGCAATGGAGTATGATGTAAGAGGGCATAGTTTTGTTTGTAATCCACAAGCCTTAGGCCCATTGAAAGAGATTGGCCTTAGGTCTGATTTAGCAGGACTCCTTTTACGCTCCCAGTAGTAATTTTTGCATTTATTTGTTCATTTATCCATGAATGCATTCATTTATACCCCACCTTTCCTCAGAAGGTCAACGTGGCATATATTAGGGCTGTGCATTTCTTACCTGCCCGTCACCATAAGGACACAGGGAAGGTACAACAATATAAAAATGCAAAACTAAAATTAGTTAGAACAGTTTTAAATCAGAAGACTAGGGAGGGATAACTCTCTTCCACAGCAAGGGTGCAAAGGCAGTCTTCAGCATATGATGAAAGTTGCATAATGAAGGTGCCAGACACGCATCTGTGAGGTGAGCATCCCATAGCTTAGGGGCTTCCACAGAAAATGGCCTCTCCCAGGCTTCCACTTCCCCCAAAAAACTTTGGAGGGTTCTGAACTACAAAAAGAATCCCCTCTATAATATTAACTTCTAGATAGGTCTATATGAAAGGAGGCAGTCTGTCAGCTATTTGGGACATAATGTAAATGCATTTTTTTCTTCGTGTATGGAATACGATCTCTAAGATTTGCTGGAGATGCTTTTACTAAGCTAAACAGCCTGGCAATCATGAAACTGGCATAGCAGTCTCATATTTGCTGGAAGAAGGGAGGAGGCATCTACTTTGAACTTCCTTTTGTCTAGTTTTTGTTGTTGTTTTTAAGTTGATTGGTGCCTTTGAAGCATCATATCTTGTCCGCCCCCCCTCCCCAGCTACATTGACAGCAGAAGAAAATGTGCTTCAGAAATGAAATTTCTTTATTTCGACATCAGAAGTAAACAAGATGTCAACGGTTTCATGAAATGGAGAAAAAATGGAGACAAGAAGGGAAACAATGAAGAGAGAAGAATGATGGAGCAGCGCAGGAGATTGTATTTTCAAAGAAACAGTGACAACAGAAGCAAGGAAGGTTGAATTCTGAAGGCAGAGGAGAAGACTTAGAGATGTCAAGAATGTTCAAGCATCCCCAAAGACAGTCATGAAATTGAGGTTGGTAGGGTTGATTGACTTCAAGCATCTCACCTAATTCTCTCCTCAGAAGGATATAAAATGTCCTAGCTGATGGGATATTTGATCCTCTTTGAGGGGGTTGCAGATTCTATCGTAATCATGTTTGGGTTCTCAAAACTTGCTAGGGCCTTCTCCTAGCTTCCTGTGACTCTGATCAGAGGCAGTGCTATCTGTGCTCTCTCCCCCCATATTGGTTGGCTAAGGTGCACCTTGTTAAATCCCCTTCTTGCCTTTGATGTAATTAGTGCTCAAAACCCCATTTAGAGGGAGGATGGGCTTTAAAATACACACGGTAAAAGAGATTAAGCCCTACATCTGACAGAGTTGGGGTACTATTATGCACTTAGCAGCCATTCTTTCAATCCATCCACCAATCCATTTACCGTATATAACACCTTCCTTTGGGATACATGGAAGAGTGCATAGTGTGATGAACAGGGAGGGCAAGAAACATGAATATTAGGGCTGTGACCCAGGTTCAATTAAAGCTTGATTTCCAAACTGAATCAAGCTGATTAAAGGGGATCTTGTAGGAATGTTGAGGAAGATTAGAGATCTATTAATTATATACAACCGTTCCTCATTCATGTTAGTAAGCACATAGAGCAGGGCACATTCCTTGCGGCAAATAGTAGCAGGAAACTGTTGATGGCTGGTGTCAACCTTTTAATTAAGCAATCTTCCTGGTAATTATGGGTTCTTCCTGGTAATTTCCCTTTTATTTCACGCTTAAAATAATAATAAGACAAAGCAATCTTTTTAAAAATAAGAATAAAGTTTATCCACAGTTAGTTCACATTCAGTAGCAATCTGACGTCAGGCTTTAGCTGCAGTTGCAGTTTCACTTGTATAATAAAATGTAGAGAAGTAAACTGTCGTCTGAACTTAGTCTCAGACTTACCACATGGGTCTACATCCAGAGGCGTAGGAATGTCAGGCGGTACCTGGTGCGGAAAATTTCTTGTCACCCCCCTCATTGATTTTTTTTTTTTTTTTTGCCTGCAAAAATGGTTTTACATTATTTCATATTTTCTTACAAAGGAAATCATCATCATCATCATCTTTTATTTATATCCCGCCCTCCCCGGCCGAAGTCAGGCTCAGGGCAGCTAACATCAGATACATAACATCAATATAAAATCAAACAATATTTAAATTACCTCCTAAAAACATGTCAAAATCAAATTAAAGTCTAATTAGATAGCTTTCTGCAGGGTTAGGGTTGGGAACAGTAAGTGCTCCAGTGAATTGAAATTTCAGCCTTCACAACATAGGAAAACGGCTAAGTAAACAGCTATTTTCGTGGAGGTGGGTCAAGATATTAACTGATATGCATGAATTTTCATATATAACTATATAATCCCTAGTGTAGTAAGATAAGACCTTTGGAGCAGGCTTTTTTTAAAAAGTTTTTTATGAACTACCCTAGTAGGGCAGTAATTGTTCCTTGATAATTTGTCACCCTCCTCCATGATGGCACCCGGGGTGGACCTCTCCCCACCCCCCCTTCCTGTGCCCTTGCCTACATCCTTTGTTATGGATGAGGCTGAATATGAACAGCAGGATCAATATATCCAAAAGGAGGAAGAGAGGAAGAGAGGAAGATGACTGTGTGCACAACCCTTTTATTAAGGCTTTACTTGAGTCATGCCCATCTACCTGATCGCACTCAGGGGGAGGTGGCTCCCAACAGGTATGACAGGAAGTTTGGAGCCACATTCCTCTGTGTGTCCATTCTAGGAAAACAGGGAATGCTGGACCTGACTGCTCTATGTTAGGGTTGCCATATTTGTATTAGGGAAGGGCCATAGCTCAGTGGTGGAGCACCTGCTTTGAGTGCAGAAGGTCCCAGCTTCAATTCACAGAATCTCCAGGCAGAGCTAGGGATGTCCCATGTTTGAAACCATGGGGAGC
Source organism: Podarcis muralis (assembly GCF_964188315.1). Classification (NCBI taxonomy): domain Eukaryota; kingdom Metazoa; phylum Chordata; class Lepidosauria; order Squamata; family Lacertidae; genus Podarcis; species Podarcis muralis. Next base: position 6,631,668 of record NC_135673.1, on the reverse strand, counting down.
CACTGCCAATTAGTGCAGAAAATATTGGGCTAGATGAAAATGGTCTGACGGTATTTGGCGCCTCTGTATGTTCTTATTTCAACCAGTCCTTTATTCAGAACCATGAGGATCAGAATCTTAGTTAGGGGAGCAGCGATGGCTCAGTGGTAGAGTGTTTGTTTTGCAAGAAGGTCTCAGGTTCCATCCCTGGCATCTTAAAGTAGGGCTGGCAGTGTCCCCTGCCTGTAACCCTGGAGAGTTACTGCCAGTCATGCAGGCAATACAAAGCTAGGTGGACCAGTGGTCTGACTTAGTATAAAGCAGCTTCCTATGTTCCAGCCTTTGTTGCCCAAGCCATGGCATATACCAATATCTTCTAAAAGAATTCCATGGCACCCAGAAGGAACGGAATTTGTTCCCAATCATATCAAGCACTGGTAGGGAGTTTATGCAACTGGGTAGATCTGCACAGAAGTAGACAATCCATCACTGTCAGCAAGCAGTAGCGGAGAAGGAAAGAAAGGGGGGTGTTTGCAAGGGATACTCGTGGTGCGGGGAGATTCTCACAGCTGTTCCGCTCTCAATGTAAATACGGACAGCCCCATTCATCATCAGCTTCCCTTCTTCAGCACACATCCAAGAGAAAAGGACTGGATGATTTACTACTTGCAGCTAGAGTGTCCGCAGCTTTTTCTCAGAAACTGTAGCATTTAAAACAATGAAATATATATAATGAGGGGAGTGGTTAGAGGCAGGCACGGACTGGTGTTATGACTTGCAGGCAGTACTAGATGTCATTTATTTATTGAAGCCATTTGCATCCATATTTCTACCCTCGAGATCCATGAGATTGCTTAAACATGATGTAAAAGCATATGCAATTAAAAACAAAATCCTAAACAAACATTATCATAAAATTGACCCCCAGTTGTTGAATCGGCAGCAAAGGGATAAATTCCACTGGTGTAGCCAGTGGGACGCGGGTGGCGCTGTGGGTTAAAGCCTCAGCACCTAGGGCTTGCCGATCGAAAGGTCGGTGGTTCGAATCCCCGCGGCGGGGTGCGCTCCTGTCGCTCGGTCCCAGCGCCTGCCAACCTAGCAGTTCGAAAGCACCCCCGGGTGCAAGTAGATAAATAGGGACCGCTTACTAGCGGGAAGGTAAACGGCGTTTCCGTGTGCAGCTCTGGCTCGCCAGAGCAGCGATGTCACGCTGGCCACGTGACCCAGAAGTGTCTCTGGACAGCGCTGGCCCCCGGCCTATAGAGTGAGATGGGCGCACAACCCTAGAGTCTGTCAAGACTGGCCCGTATGGGCAGGGGTACCTTTACCTTTACCTTTAGCCACATCTAAATTACTGAGCTTAGTCCTGTTTGTTGTGGTCCAGGGAGAATGCTAACAAAATTGGAAAGGACTTAGGAATGGAAGAGTTATGAAAAGGCTAATCAGAAACAGATACCAATATGTTTTGTCTAGAGATGGAGAGGGGACATGATGGCTTGCAAATATTTAACAAGAGCTGAAAAATAAGGCTTTGGGGCTGAAAGCAGATATGACATTGGAGATATGTCTCAGTGCAATACACACACACAATGAGTCACCAGCTGCTTGGGGACACTGGACTGACCCATTCAGATTTCAGAGTTTGAGTGGATTTCATCCATTGGGTTATGTTCATTGCTAATCCTATTCAGAGTAGACTCACTAAAGATAATGGACATGACTAACTTGGGTCCATTGATTTTGATTGGTCTACTCTGAGTAACACCTACTTGCTGCATACAAAGTACTGGTGAAGGAGTTGAGGCACAGCCCACCTCATTTGATCTTGTTGCTAACCCGTTGTCTAAACCAGAGGTCAGAAACCTCAAGTCCAGAGGCCGAATGACTCATTTCTATCTGGCCCTCAAAATTCTCCCTAGGTGAACCCTTTCCATAAACCACACCCTTTCCTGGTCCAAGTGCTTTTGCCTGGTTGGAATGCATTCTTCAACTCTGATAAATGCCTCTTGCTTCCCTGGATGGAAGATAAAGATGGCTGTGTTGTCTAAGAACTAGCCTACTGTACAAATGTTATATGGTCATTTGTTGCTTTGTCCAGTTTTGCCTTTGGCCTCACCCAGAACTGATTCACAACCCTTGAAAGGTCACCCAGAATTGAACGTGGCACTTTGGTTGAAAAATGGTTCCCACCCTTGGCCTAAGTCTCCCTAAATCTGTGGGGTCCTCATTTGCTATAGCTTTTGTTCATCCTGAAATTACTCAGCTTGCAAGACTTGCTTGGCCTGTGCTAATCATGACCTTGATACAGGACTAAGGACAGTGTCTGTCTCTAACAGCATAAAGGTGAAGGAGGTTAATTAACTGGGAGGGAGGGAAAAGAAGCTGCCATGTACTCATGCATAACACCCCTTCCCATATGCAGATGCTTGGAAGACTGACACACCTTTTACTTGGTTTAGCACACCCCGGAGTTCTCATCTTACTTGACAGCTATCTCCTTTCTCCCTCCTCTGTGCTGCTCTTTAGTCATTTCACTGGTGCTTTGCCTGCCTTCATTTCTGGCAAAGTGTCATGTGGAAAATAACGGTCTCAAAACACAGCTGATGTTTTATGAATAAGAAGAGGAATTTTTCCATGCTGTTCTGCACATAGAGTGTCAATGTCAATAATGCATAGGGAAGTATGGAACATGGTAGCCTTGTAACCTTCTTCCCCAAGGCAGAATTTGTATAGTTTGTGTAGACAGAACTGGGAAAGGTATGCAGGAACTTGCTTTACACTGAGTCAGACCATTGGTCGATCTAGCTCAATGTTATGTACATTGGCAGAAGCTCTCCAGGGTTTCAGGCAGGGGTCTCTCTGAGCACTATCTGGAGATGTTGGGGGGTTCTACCACTGAACTATAACTTTTCACACAGGCACTAGTTCATAGTTACAAAATCCTTAGAATGACCAATTAAACAGAAAAAGTTGGAGGGGAGAAGCCAAAGTTTGTTAATCCTTCAGCAGAGCCGATGGAGTAGCGCTACCCTCCTTCTTTCCCCCTAGTGAAATTTGATAGGATGACAATTGCTGAATAATAGTTGGGGGAGAGGGAAAGTGTGATGGTGAAGACTTCAACAGAGCAGAATGAGATGCTAATGTCTACAACCAAGATTGTCTACCAGGCTTGTGTGTTGAGCACTCTGCTTTATGGAGCAGCTGGCGCTGTGGTCTAAACCACTGAGCCTCTTGGGCTTGCTGATCAGAAGGTCAGCAGTTCGAATCTGCACAATGGGGTGAGCTCCCGTTGCTCTGTCTCAGCTTCTGCCAATCTAGCAGTTCAAAAGCATACCAGTGCAAGTACATAAATAGGTACCGCTGCGGTGGGAAGGTAAACAGTGTTTCTATGTGCTCTGGCACTCGCCATGGTGTCCTGTTGCTCCAAAAGTGGTTTAGTCCTGCTGGCCACATGACCCGGAAAGCTGTCTGTGGACAAACGCCAACTTCCTTGGCCTGAAAGCGAGATGAGAGCCACACCCTATTGTTGCGTTTGACTGGACTTAACCACCCAGGGGTCCCTTACCTTTACTTTTAATGGAAGTGTTGTGGAAAACTAACAACCATTAGGTACGATGTCTCAATGCCTTCCACATGTGCTGTATCAGGAGGATTTGGAGTATCACATGGCAGGACAGAGTTTCAAGGAAAGCTCACCTTCCCAGCATGTTCACACCTTTTCTCTCAGTGGCGTTTATGCTGGCTTGGTCATGTCCACAGAATGGAAGATGGCAGGATCCCTGAGGATGTGCTCTATGGGGAGCTGGCTTCAGGCACCAGGCCCATTGTCAGACCAGCTCTGTGTTACAGAGATGTCTGCAAACATGACATGAAGGCTAGCAACATTAACCCCACCGTGTGGGAATACCTTGCAGAAGACTGCAGTGCCTGGAGAAAGTCAGGACATATATCCACAGCAGTTACTAGAAAAGGTAGCTGAAGAAGTGTGCATGCACACGAAAGCTCATACCAAGAACTAACTTAGTTGGTCTTTAAGGTGCTACTGGAAGGATTTTTTGTTTGTTTTTAGTTTAGAAAAGGTAATCATTGGGAGGAGAACGGAGAGAAGAAGCGCCATGGTGCATTTGCAGCAGCACAACTGGACACCTTCATCTGTCCCAGCTTCAACAAAACATGTCTCTCCCGCATCAGCCTCTACAGCCACAGCAGACACTGCAACTTTCCAACAGTTTAACTTCACCCCCAAAGGTGCACCCCTCCATTGTCTCCTGAGGCAGATGGATGCCAACGACCTTCCTTCCTCTCCCTCTGTGGCAGCCTGCTGGAAGGGCTGTTGTTTCATGACACTTAAGGGAAAGTCTGATGGTGATGGCTTTTGGGGAGAGTAAATACAAGTTGCCCTGCTGCCCTTTTCTGCTTAAGAATGACTGCTTCTTGATAATGACAGGCTTTTTTGTTCTTAAGTTGCATGCATTTCCCCCTCCCCACCCCACAGCAATCAGTTGGCCTCTCTTAGCTGGGCCCTATTACTATTATTCATCAATCTTCTCTAATAACTAGCAAGTGCTACTTCAGAGCTACTCTGGTTTATTTATATGTTATGATAAAATGCAGCTGGGAAACACACACAAACATAGTTTATTCTTTTTAAAAAAGATCATCCACTTACCATCTCTGTTCATTAACCTGTGGAACTGCCACTCACACATATTGGGAGGAACTCTAAAATTATTTCATCCCGGGCATCAACTCTGTTTTGAGGAATGATGTCTTCACTGGCTGTTGTACGTGACTGTAGCCACAAATCTAGATACAGATACCGTGGTACCTCGGGTCACAGACGCTTCAGGTTACAGACGCTTCAGGTTACAGACTCTGCTAACCCAGAAATTGTACCTGGGGTTAAGAACTTTGCTTCAGGATGAGAACAGAAATCGCGTGGTGGCGGTGTGGCAACAGCGGGAGACTCCATTAGCTAAAGTGGTGCTTCAGGTTAAGAACAGTTTCAGGTTAAGAACGGACCTCCAGAACAAATTAAGTTCTTAACCCGAGGTACCACTGTTTACAGTTCCAGTTCCAGTTCCAGTATATGTTTACAGTTATGTAATAAAATTATCTCTTTGTCTTTATCTTTTTATAATCTTTATGTAAAGGCATGGCTCTTAGGTCAGTTTCTGCTTGGCAGTACTTCAGTTCACCATAAGTGAATTGCGAAGGGGTACTGCTTAAATAGCCCCAAGATGCAGTGTGATTACGATGAAGAAATGCATGCACAAACTTGTTCAGGACACATATGTGAGAATAGCATATGTTAATGTTTAAATAAGGCATCTGAAGCCAATGACAGGCTGGCTCATTTTCCCTGGAAATCCGGATCACAGCCAGGAAAACAGCTTTCAAAATGACATTCCCTCTGCAGGTTTCACACACACTTCTCTGGGTTTCAGCCCAAAAAGTCTTTGAGGTCTCAACCTCTTCAAAGCGGAAGGGAACTTGTCAATGGAGAAGAACTGTCAACTGTTTGTTTATTCTAATACAGCTCTCTTTGCAAAGGGGAAGGACAGGGTCTTCCCAGAATATATTAGCAGTGTACAGGAGCAATAGGCTCCTCTTTCACAAAGCTAACTCAGCATAATGGATTTCGTATAGACATAAAACCCTTAGACAGAAGGGGTTTTTTGTCCAAATTCTCCAAAAATAGGAATTCAGGGGCAACAAATAATGTAAGCAGGGAGAAACCTGCTCACCCCTAGAAGGAAGAAAGAAGGTCTACTCTCCATGTGCTCAGAGGCACTCTTATCTCTAGCCACCAGGTTCATGAAGAGAAAAATATTCTCAGCAATGGCATGCAGGGCATAATTTGGGCCAATGTCTCTGAAGCTGAGCCTGGAACCTCTTTGAACTAGAAAAACATGAAGCAGTATCCAAGAAGAAGACTGTCAAATGGCAACTAAACTGCCTTTCCTCCAACACAATAGAGATAGATGAATCTGTATAATCGTTTCCTGTCACTTACACACATGTTTGCTTGTAAATCTGTAACACCCCTTTTGACATTAATCTGCAACTGCTGGTTATTCATTTCATTTCATTTATGAATCGTATTGGGAGGATGGAGTGGCTGTTGTTTCTCCTTTCCAAGTTGCTTACATTCTGGGCTGACCAGATAAAGGTGAGGGTGGGCCAGAAGTGATGAGACAGGATGGCAGAAATGCTTGTAAACTCTCCAGGTGCTCCCAGCATCAGAATACAAGGCTGGACTTGGCAGCAGCAGAGAGAACCCTCAGGGGTATAGAAAGAAAGAGAAAGACAGAGAGAATCTGAAGGGTTTACAGACGACGCTATGGGTTTCAGAGCAAGTAAACTGAGCCAGAGTAACTAGGAGAGAAGGGAGCTCAATTAGATGGCTGGATTTTCGTACGGTAAGGAAGCATATCTAGGTTAGTACACCCAGCAGTGAGCCATTCAACATAATGGAAGAAGGGAACCACTAAGCTACAAAAAATAATAATCTATGGGGCTGTAGGTAGGGAGTGTGGGTCTATTGAAAATAGGCTAGTTTTGTTTGCATTCATCTGTCTGAAGAGGCAATAGATTGCACCTCCGAGGGCGAAGTCAAACTGTTCAAGAATCACAGCACCTGTAACTCACAACGGCTGCCTCCCTTGTTGTTTTTGCTGCATTTGCAGCACCAAGTGACATCTCTGTGGCACAAGCCTGGACAGTGTGTATGGAGGTCCTTGGCTGCCCAGACAACAAGCCCCCCCCCCCCCCAGCATCGCTGATGTGGTCCAAAGGAAAGGAAAGCAATAAATTTGGCACCAGCTTTGCTGCAGGAGTTGTCAGAAGGAGGCATATAAGATGCCATGCAACCGCTGTGCTCTGGATTTGTGTAGGGTTTACACCTTAGCCTTTTCTTCTCCTGAAGCTGTCCCACAAGGAAGCAAGTAAATCTGTCCTGAAATGTATCCTGAAATGAAAAGAATACCTAAGCCCGTAAGAAAAAGGACCCACCAGGTAGAAAGCGATAACCAGGGTCCTGGGAACCCTAAGGAGCACAATTTTGACAAATGAAGCTTCCCATGAAACTTCAGGAAATGATTAACAATAAAAACTAATATTAAAATCAATTTCAGATTCAATACAAATACAGAGAGAAGAACCGCTACTTAAAAGGCTTATTGGGAAAGGAGAGTCCAGCAGGAGACAGACACTAGAAATGGCGGGCACATGGTACAGCCATTGAGTTCGTGACATAGCCAAAAACCTACTTTGTCCACTTTTGGTCCCCACCCTGCACTTAGCTCTTGCCTGTGGCTTCTAGAAGCTGTCAGCATGCAACAGCAGTCACACCCCAGGAAACAGCTTCAACTGGTCGACTAAACCAGGTGAGGGTAGCCAATGGGTTTCAAACCTGTTGTGAGTTAGGGACCTCACTTGCATGCAGAAGAAGCGTGCATGCACACGAAAGCTTATACTCAGGACAAACTTAGTTGGTCTCTAAGGTGCTACTGGACAATTTTTTAATTTTAAAAATTTATTTCGACTGTGTCAGACCAACACGGCTACCTACCTGAATCTACAAATACCAATCAGAGTTTGACTGCATAAATCTCCCACAACAAGCAGGGCCAGGGAGGGATGTGGCCTGTGGTGTGTTGCCTTGGCAGAGTCCCAGGGTCCAGGCAAAGTCACTTGGGGGCTCCCCACCCTTGCTGTGAAGCCAAATGTCAGGGATGCTGTCGCTGAAGGCTACATTGCAGATTCTACCTTGAGCAGAGAGTTGGACTGGATGGCCTCTAAGCCCCTTTCCAGCTCTATGATTCTGTCATTATATATATTTGCCAGAGTTATAATGAGGAATCCAGAGCCTTGTGTCTATTTCTGAAGCAGCATCTTCTGGGGTCCTGATACTGTCATTCCCTAGCTCAAAATTAAGGGCTGCAATCTCATCTCTGGCGCACTGTGTACAAAGAAAGCCATTTTACAGGAGGCAAGCAGGGCGTAAGCCTCTCAGAGATGCTTTTACCAGATGACAAAAATCATTCTTTTCTTTCCCCTGTTAAATATTCATGGTGCTTTGATTTTTAGATACTGAGGTACATTTTGTTTCCAAATGTGCCAATCCGGTGTCTGCACCTCAGAATTAATTCCACCTCTTCCCACCCAACTGCAAAGGAAACATATAGAGGCAGGCACTACCCTCTTGAAAAATAGTTACTTTCCTCCCTGTTTTCAATGCTGCACTTAAATATCCATGTCTATATATTTAGGCCTTATACTGTATTTATGGCTTGCACTGAAGCTTTGTTGCATTACTATTACAATCTTTCTCTCCCCCCCCCCCCCCGGCTGGTCCATTGTTTTCCCTTAGCCTTGTACAAATAGCATGTCAGCATCACCACACATTCTAGGCTGTTGTTAATCCCATAAAACAAGGTGCTTTAACAAAGGTTCTCCTACGCTTCTGACGTTTTGAATATTTGTAATTTTGAGGAAATATTTGCATAGGCAGCTACGGAGAAGCTTCTGCACTGAATGACAGATCAGAGGCAGCTTGAAAACATTGGCACAGTCTGTGTTCAACATTTGTTTGTGAGGAGAACAACCACCAGAGGAGGCATAGCAGGCATTTATATAGAAGCACAACATGGAAAAGCAGAGAGCTAATTAAAGAGGAGCTCAGGGTCAGGACTTAATGTTAAAAACCACACAATCCTATATGTGACTACTCAGGTTTGGACATAGGAGCCAACTTGGGCCCCAGACTGTGGGTGCCCAGCAGCTCGCATGCGCAATGTGACATTACAATGTCAGGTCATGTCACAGCTGACCACCACCACTGTCCGGCACCGGGGCTTCCACCTCCACTGCTGGGCCTCTGTTAGGGGCCACTGTAGCCACAGACATGCCTCTGTGGTGGCGGCAGGGGTGGGGCAGCAGAGTGTGGGTGCCCACAGCCCCATGGAAATGGTGCTTTGTTGCCCCACCCCTGCTGCCACCATGGTGACAAGGCCAAGGCCTCTGCTGTGAGGCCTCCACCGAGGCCTGCTGTGGCCATAGACACCCCCAGATGCACGTCCGAGGTAGGCCTCAACAGGGGCCCCACAGTTGAAACGGAGGCCCTGGCCCAGTCACCACCACAGAGCTGGAGGTAAAGCAGGTGGTGGACAGAGGTTGGGTCCCCACAGTGAAAATTTTGTGGGTGACCAGGCCCCCAGCACCCCCTGGAGTTAGTGCCATTGGGTCTGGACCTTAATCCCAACTGATTTCAGCATAGTAAGCTGTTTTATACTGAGAAAGACCATTGGTACATCTAGCTCAGTATTTGTCTACTCCGACTGGAAGCAGCTCTGCAGAGTTTCAGCCAGGGGTATCTCCCCTGGGGTGTAAGGGATTTAAGAAGGCATCTTTTCCTGTCCCACCCTGTATTTGTCACACACAGCACTGGTCCCATTCCACTGAAGTTCACCTTCCACAAAACAATGCTATTTCTCTCACCGTCCACAGAGGCATACTTTTGTAAATTTTGCAATTAATTACTTAAATTACCATTGTTATGACATAATTCTACCCCATTCATTTCAATGCAAGGGAAACAATATGCAAATAGGGAGGGAAAAAACATAATTACATATCATTTGTGGATCCACTGGATCCTGAGTAGTCTCATTGCTGTAGTCATTGGCCCAACTATGGGTCTGATTGTCCTGTCCCCTGAGCCCCCAACCATGACATTTATGAGCAGAAGGGCAACAGATCCAGCAGTAGCCTTAAAGGTAAAGGTAAAGGTACCCCTGCCTGTACGGGCCAGTCTTGACAGACTCTAGGGTTGTGCGCCCATCTCACTCTATAGGCCGGGAGCCAGCGCTGTCCGCAGACACTTCCAGGTCACGTGGCCAGCGTGACAAAGCTGCTCTGGTGAACCGGCACCAGAGCAGCACACGGAAACGCTGTTTACCTTCCCGCTATAAAGCGGTACCTATTTAACTACTTGCACTTAAGGGTGCTTTCGAACTGCTAGGTGGGCAGGAGCTGGGACCGAATGATGGGAGCTCACCCCGCCGTGGGGATTCGAACCGTCAACCATGCGATCGGCAAGTCCTAGGCGTTGAGGTTTTACCCACAGTGCCACCCGCGTCCCTTACCATTCTCCAAAGTCCCACTGAGTGGGGTAGTAGTTTGGATTATTTTATTATTTTATTTATTTCTTTAAAAGCAAAAAGACATCATTTTTTAAAACGAACAGTTGCTAGTGACATGGTAGGCAGCCTCCACCCCTTTCCACACTCATAGGAAAATCCAGCCAAGGATGACCTAGGTTTTTCACAAAGTGCAGGCACCTGAGGAGCTAAAGGAAATGGAGTGACAATGTGTTGAATGAGAGCAACAGCATTCACAAAAACCACTGACCACCTCCAAGGCAATTTAAGCACAATAACAACAACCAACATCCCACCCTAGAGAATTTCACCTTTTCCTCTCTCTCCTTCAATAGTTTTCAAATGCAAATTCTTTTCACATTATTGATGGAGAATAGCTGGGTGTAGGGTGGGGGAGAGAACATGTTCTTAGTCCTTGGAGTCATACGCAGCATCCTTTAAATAATTTTACTGGAATCAGGAAACCAAAACATTGCTTTTTAAGCTTATGTGATAGGATTTGAGCAACGGTTTCTAAGCAATTACGGTACTTATCATATTTTTACCAGTTAGAATTCCAAGTGTGAATGCACTGGTTTTTATAGTAATTTTTCTCATGGTTGTAAAATCTTCAAAGTCAGCTCTGATATTCCTGTTATGTTTTCATATATTGTAAAGGCTATAGATATATAGATATTCCTCTGTTTCTCCCTCACTTGGCACAGATGGCTTCATTATGTAGACAAACAAAGCAAATAATCTATAAAAAGAGATTGTCTATAGCAATAGGTTGGTTTCTTCTAAATTTTGATCCTCTTGTTTCCGTAAACAAAATTGCTTACCACATTTGTTCAAACCTCCTCCATTTTGCAATGGAGGCTTCAGAGTGGTAGTATAAATTTCTGATAGCCTGGATTGTGATGCAGTTTACTCTGTTACCTGATTGTGGAATATAATGGTTAAAGATTAGTTGCCATTTGTTGTCTTCTTGTAATTCCCACTCTAGGTAGCAGTTGAAATGTACCACAAACAGCATATTTACAAATATTCCAACAGGAAAATTGTTTTTATTAAAGATGTTTGGGTTACAAAAATTGTCTCTGTTTTCATATCATACAGGCCTTTGTACAGATCAGTTATATTTGATGTGAGGCATTACTGTTGCATACAGTATAAGATTGAGGGAGAAGAGAGCAAGGGGAGAGAGGGAGGTAGTAAATTTTCATTCTCTTACACAGTGTATGTGCAAGGTTTTTGAGTCAGCATCAAATGGGTATGTTCTCTTTCTATTCATTTATTAGTTTTCCTTGGCAGTGAAAGAGGTTGTGGGGTCCAGGGTCTGGTTGGTTTCTTTCAGTTGACTGCAGTGAGTTTTGTTTGTGTGAGTGATGGGGAGGGGTTGTTGGGTCAAGTCAGCCTTATTGATTCATATGCTGTCGGTGTGTTCGTATTGTTGCCTTGTTGAGCCACACCAGGGTAAAGGCATCCTCTTTTATTGTTTCCCGTGCTAGTTCAGTTTGTTTGTTGGTTAGCTTTCCTAGTAGGGCTGTTTCCCATACAGTTTGGCACCAGTGGTCCATGTTCACTCCTGGCACAGTGTCTAGCTATGATGTTCCTGGCTGCTGAGAGTAGGTGGCTTATGACATCTTTGTAGTGTGAGTGAATCATAGAATCATAGAATCATAGAGTTGGAAGAGACCACAAGGGCCATCGAGTCCAACCCCCTGCCAAGCAGGAAACACCATCAGAGCACTCCTGACATCTGGTTGTCAAGCCTCTGCTTAAAGACCTCCAAAGACGGAGACTCTGCCCCACTCCTTGGCAGCAAATTCCACTGTCGAACAGCTCTTACTGTCAGGAAGTTCTTCCTAATGTTTAGGTGGAATCTTCTTTCTTGTAGTTTGGATCCATTGCTCCGTGTCCGCTTCTCTGGAGCAGCAGAAAACAACCTTTCTCCCTCCTCTATGTGACATCCTTTTATATATTTGAACATGGCTATCATATCACCCCTTAACCTCCTCTTCTTCAGGCTAAACATGCCCAGCTCCCTTAGTGTGTTTTAGTCTTGGAAAATTTTCAATAAGGCCAGTTCTTGGGTGGCTTCTAAGACCTGTTTAGTTACTTTGCATATTTCTTGTAGGAATGATGTCCCAAAGAGTTGGATTTTGGGACAGTCCCATCACATGTGGAAGTATGTGCCTGTAGAGGTGCAACCTCTCCTGCATTTTGGCAAGGTTCCTGGATGTATCATTGCCAGTTTCCATGGTGTTAGGTACCATTAGAGATAGGTTTCAAGGTGAGTTCTCTTCTTTTGGCTGAGATGGGTTTAAAGGGTGGTTTTGACCACAGTTTAGTCCATTGGTTTATTTTGTAACCTACCCCATGCTCCCATTGTCTTTTTGATTGAGATGAAGGGGTTTGTGGGATTTGTGGGATCTGAAATAGAATTTTGTATATTGGGATACTATCCCCTTGCCATGTCCCATTGCTGTCAGGAGAAGGTTTTCGAAGGTGGTCAAGGGCCTACTGGCTGCTGCTTTTACACTTTTACTGCTGGGGTGTTTAAGAAGGTGTGTAATTGGTGGTGTGTTAGCCAGGGTGCTTGGGTGTCCCCTAGTTTGCCTTGTATTTCTTGTGTCGGTATGGGTTTGTTATATTTGTAGAAATCTGCTAGGTGGTGTAAGCCTTTGGCTTGCCAACTTTTTATTTGGAAGTTTTGGGCTACGTGATGGAATAGTGGATGATGGGCCGGGGGGGGGGTTAATGGGGATGCAGTTGGGGACAGTTTTCTTACTTTTTCCTTCTATGCTTTAAGCATGGGCTGTGTGGAGCTGTTTAGTGTTGTGGGAATTTTCCTTAGTTTGTTTTGAGGGAATGGGTATGCTGTGGCAGGGATGTTCCTTTTTAACCAGGCCTTTGGTTGATTTGATTGACATCCTATGCCCTTTTAAAATGTGGGGTTTTTTTGTTGGGGTGTGTGTGTGTTGCTGTTACTTTTATTTGAATTATGTATTTTGTGGTTTTATATTTTCATTTTATTCTGTGAACTGCTCTGAGACTTGCGGGTATAGGGTGGTATATAAATCAAAAATTAAATCAATCAATCAATCAATCAATCAATCAATAAAATTTAGTTTTTTTCTGCCTTTTATGGAGGGTGAAATGAATTTGTTCCATTTCTTCAAGTCTTTGTTAATTTCTTGCCAAAGGAGGTTGTAGTTGTGGAAGTATAGTTTGTTGAGGTTTCTGGTTATTTGTGCCCCTAAGTATCTGAATTTAGTGCAGCAAAGTTTTATCTTCGTGATGTTGGGAAATACTTTTTGAATATTGGGGGGGGGGGGGATGTTGTTGAAACACATAGTCTCAGATTTCACAAAGATTCACCTCTAGGTCCGACACCATTGTGAATGTATTGAGTTATTTGGTTAGGGCAGTGGTTTTCAACCAGTTTCCTGTGGCACCCTGGGGTGCCTTGAATGATGATCAGGGGTACCACAGGCAACACTGGCCCCTGTCCTTTTTTCCTTCCCCCCCTTCTCTGATTCCCTCTCATGTCTCTGCCTCCCAAAGGCTTGTGCAGCTGTTTATTGCAGCAGCCCTGGCTTTGCAGGCGAATGGTGCCTCTGGGAGGCACCTCTCTTTGGGGTGGGGGCGGTGCAGCTCAGAGACCAGGGGCAGCAGCAGCAGCTGCCTGGAGGACTCCCAAGTAGATGGGAGAGGAGAGGAGACTGAGGCAACAATCTACAAGGGAGGGTGTTCAAAAAAGAATGAGAGGCTGCCAGTTCTGCAAGCAAGGGGGACATACCGTATTTTTTGCTCTATAAGACTCACTTTTTCCTTCCTAAAAAGTAAGAGGAAATGGAGCGAATGCAGGCTGTGCAGCTATCCCAGAAGCCAGAACAGCAAGAGAGATTGCTGCTTTCACTGTGCAGCGATCCCTCTTGCTGTTCTGGCTTCTGAGATTCAGAATATTTTTTTTCTTGTTTTCCTCCTCCAAAAACTAGGTGCGTCTTGTGGTCTGGTGCGTCTTATAGAGCGAAAAATACGGTAACTGGGCTCCTGAGCCCCACAGGGGTGCTACAGAAAGAATGTACTTGGTTAAGGGAGCCATGGACTCAAAAATTTTGAAAACCTCTGAGTTAGAGTGATTGCTGTCTTTATGGAGTCTGGTGTTGTGACCATCTGGTCATCCGTGAGGAGCCCTAGTTTATAGGTTTTGTCTTTGACTGATAGTTAAACTTTTTTTGCTTTGTTTTTCTGCCCAAGCAGATATTGTTGGACTCATCTCCTATCAGCCCCAGCCATAATGGCAAATTTCAGCTTCCCTTTGATTCAAGAAATCTGCCACTGATGGGTGACTATCCAGCCTCTTCAGAACTTCTCAAAGTATAGTATGTCCCAGTGAAGACTACCTCATTTCTTCTTCTTTGGTGATCACTCATAGCCAAGTAAGAGTGTCTCCCATAAACAAGGTTTTAACAATGAGTCCGTAAGTGACTGTGGAGGCCAATTCTGGACCCACACGTCCTTCCACAGTGGGGACATTGGTTCCCGGGCGGGAGTTGATTGATCACACACTACCTCATACTGTGAGGGAGTTCATCTTATATTTTCATCAAAATTCCCCCCCCCCAGCTTGAAGCCATTGTTTTGGGCCCTGTATCTTGGTGCCACAGGCAGCATATTTTCTTCATCAGCTGTGGTACAGCCTTTCAATATTTGAATATGGCTGATGTATTACCTCCCATGGGTTTCGTCTCCAGGTTAAACATAACCAACATTTTCCGTCTTTTAGCTTACCCTCCAGACACCTCTTTGTCACCCATTTCTGGACACATTCCAGTTTGTCAATATCCTTCTCAAACCATGGTGCCCAGAGGTCTGATCAAGGCGAAATAGTGCAGCACCATTATAAGGTAAAGTACTTAGGAGGGTCATAATGAGGACATCAGTTTTATTAGAAGCATATGAGTCATGCTAGAAATGAGGAGAATAATTTAAGGAAGCTCTGGAAGTCTTGGGTTTGCTAATCAAAAAATAATGATTTTTTGACAGTGAGAATCTACGTCTGAAGGTTCTTCATATACTGTCAGGCTTCCCCCCCCCCCGACACCCCCCCCTCAATGTTCTGTTCCCTACATGTTCATATCCTCCCTTTCTTCTTGTTCCTTTTCATACCTGAGTAGAATTTAATGGAGTTGCATTAAAAAATGTTTCCATTCCACGAGATGTAATCCATCAACACAGGCTTCTTATACATTGTGCTGAAATGAATCCATTCCAGCTGAAGAAGCAGATAAATCAATTTAAGTGGAAGATTTCTTGACAGTTTAATTCAAATTAAGTCCACTTTGTTCAATTAGTGGGAGGATGGAGCTTGTGGGCAGGGGGAACGAAAATAGGTGGCAAAGGAGGGGGGGGAACGGAGCTTAAAAGAATGACTCAGGAGAACTAGAACCCCAGTGCTTCTGTGGGCCCAACCCATTTGCAGAAAATGAGCTATTTAAAATACGGACATAATAACCAGCTACTAATGCATATTCTTGTGGTGAAAGGCAAATTGCTTTCATTCTAGTGACTTTCTTTTTTAAATAGGAATTGTGTAGTGGTTTTGGCGTGGGCTTCTACATGGGTGGCAACAATGCTTTAAATGTGCAGCATTTGGAACATGGAAAACAGTGAGAAAAGAAAGAAAGAAAGAAAGAAAGAAAGAAAGAAAGAAAGAAAGAAAGAAAGAAAGTCTTTTCTGGAGGCAAACTTTATTCCTGATGTGGAGTTCATGCCCTGACCAGTCCCAATCACTCTGAAAATCTCTGGAGAAACCCAGGGGAAAGCAAGCCTCTGAGGGCTGAGAAGAGATTCTAAGCATTGCCCCACCGACAAGGTCAGCGATACTGACCTGGGTCCCCCACTGTGGGTGCTAAGCATGCACGCACCACGCTGCGACATGATGACATTGCAGCCACATGATTGCATGACATCACATCACTGTGATATGATGCCAGCATAGCATGGCACATGCATGCATCCTGCAGTGGCGCCTGGACCATACCCTGAACCTCTGCCACGGGGCCTCTGTCTACCACACAGCCTCTCTTCATGGCTGCAGTGCCAATAGAGGCCTCACGACAGAGGCACAGGCCCCAGACCAGTCACCACCGGGGCGGCTGAGCATCAGAGGTAAGAAAAAGGTTGGGAGCCAGTGTGGTGTAGTGGTTAAGAGCGGTAGTCTCGTAATCTGGGGAACCAGGTTCGCATCTCCGCTTCTCCACCTGCAGCTGCTGGGTGACCTTGGGCCAGTCACACTTCTTTGAAGTCTCTCAGCCCCACTTACCTCACAGAGTGTTTGTTGTGGGGGAGGAAGGGGGAGGAGATTGTTAGCCGCTTTGAGACTAGTGAAAGGTGGGATATCAAATCCAAACTCTTCTTCTTCTTCTAATGCACAGCGGTGGTGCATGGTTGTGGGGGGGGGGAGGTTGGGTGGTAGTGGCAGTAGTGGTGGGGGGCAGAGGCCAGGCACTTACAACAAAATAATTGTGGGTGCTTGGGCCCCCAGGGCTACCTGGCAGTGGCGCCAGTGGAAAAGGTACAAGTAATTGCTTTGCATTCATTATATGCAAACACACACTTGCAGCCCAGCTTGCCTGAAAAGACCATATAGGTTTTGCAAGCATTCCTGTCTAATACTGTATAATACTAACTTGAAAACAATCCCCATTTCCTATTGCAAAGTAAGGGAGGAGTAGCTACAACATGGCTCCCTGGACTAGGTTTGCAAGGAGTCCTCTGCAAAGAAGACCCCTTACTTTTGTAAAAGGATAGGTATTAATTAAGCAGGCTTTGCAATTTGGTTCCTCTGCCCTATGCAATCGCTGCTTCCTGCCATGGGCCAGGAGTCAGCTTCACCTGCTGAGCAGCAGCCTGAAGGAATAGAATGTGAAGTGACTCCACCTGCTGCTGATCAGCCTTCTTGCTCCTGAGGAGAACCAGCTGGCTCCAGCTTTCTTAAGCAGGGTTTCCAGCCTCAGTCAGTTGCTGAAAACTACATTCATCATTCCTAGCCAGACCCTGCTGCTTCTTGAGACCTGGGACCCTTGGCTTTCTTGACCTCTGGAACATCTGACTACATTAACTGAGATATTCCTGACTTTAGGACTGAATTGAACCTTGTGTATGGACTCTACATCCAGGCAAGTACCCCCCCTGAGGCTTGGCTGGATGGCTGTCTTCTCCCTCCACTGAACTCTGCCGTGGCTGGCAGCCCAGGACTATGACACTCCCTCCCTTTTGCAAAGGAGTGGGGTAAGCAGTGGTGAGTGAGGTTGTCCAGGGTCCTGAAAACACTGCATTTGTCTGTGCTTGCTTGTGGAATTGCATCTTGTGCCTTCTGCATCTGGAACCTGTAATGTAGATGGGACTCTGCCCTGCCAGTTCCTATTCAATTCACCTGCCTAGGAGTGCTTATTGCATTATTTACCTCCTGTGGGAACTTCTTCCTTAGGATGCAATAGGGTAGGAACTATCTGCCCCACTCTCATTTGGTTTCATAGTAGAGCTGTTCATCATGCTTCCTGTCCACACACTGCAATACTTCCTGCTCTTACTGTAAAGAAAAGGTGGGGAACTGGATGTCAATGTGGGCAAATATGCAATCTGCAAAGTGACTTTCAAAATGTTTCCACCACACCCAACAATCAGTTGATTGTCCAGTCTTGCAGAGGCCATTGCAAAATGTTTCACAAGACCCAACAATCAGCTGATTAGCTAATCTGAGCCACATCTGTACTTGGCTTTACCTAAGCTGAGCCAGGTCTTTACCTGCCCCACATTTGATATATATATTTATTAAATTTGTATACTGCCCTTCATCTGAAGATCTCAGCGTGGTTCACAGCATAAAAATACAAGATATAAACATAAAATGATAAAAACAAACAAAAACAAACCAATTATTCCCCACCCCCACAAACACATTTAAAATGATAAAGGATGTTAATCAGCCACATATGACATCAGGTACAGAGCAGGAAGATGCAGCTTGGCTGAAATGTCCTTGAGCCAAGTTGGGAGGTTAATTGGGCATGTGAGATGAAATTCCCACCCCTGCTCTAGAATCATATGGATACAGAAGGGCAGCTGGCAGCTGGGCAAACAGGTCCTGCTACTTATTGCTATTTTTTATCTTCCTACTTTTCAGCTTACAAACAGTGGAGAAATGAGAGGCGGCATCATGTCTGAGCTTCATAGCAAGTAGTTGTAGCTCTGCTGCTATAAGGTACACTCCACACTGTATACAGTTGTAGCATTGCAGTGCCTACTAAGTGGCTGATCCAGCCTCAGACGTAAGCCTTTTACTTTCCCTTTGCTTAACATCTCCCTTCCTCAAGGTGCATTTGCCAGCTGTGGTGCCCCCCCTTCCAACTTGTCTTGTTGCATTACAAATCATCAACCACCATCAAGAGGTCAAGAGCCATCATTTTTTCATCCTCCCCCCACCTCAACAAGAAGCATGAGACATCTGAGATTTGGCTCTGTTTCCAAACGGTCACAGCCTGTCCCCTGCAGGGAGTCACTACTCCTCTTCCAAATGGATTTATGACCCTATAAACGGTGAATCATTGTGTGTAATAAAGAGCAGAACAGATCTGAGTGCTATCCAATTTAATAATTACTGGAGTAACTTAATCATTTTCAGATATGTTGCCCCTGTGCCGGCAGACCTTGAAAACCTGCCTGTGAGTGTTCGTTTGATCATGATATAATAGTGCTACAAGGCTGCTGAGCCTCTTCCCAGCCAAACAGAATATTTCTTTTCACTCCCATCCAGAATTAATGAGGTGCTCAACAAGAGTGCTCATGATGGCTGGCCAACCAAAAAGTGGGGGTATTTTATTTGAAAAACTTGTGTGTGTCTTTAGTTCACTCTACTTACAAAATGATCATGTTTGGACATTATGTTTGGGCCTAACACCAAATTGTGAAGAGATAGTTTCTGCTGGGTTCTGATTCCAGAGAAGCAAACTTGCAATTAAGTTCACATCCATGGTCTATGAATGGGGTCAAGATAAATCAGTGATGGATTTCAGGAGGTAGGTTTAAATATGCATGATCAGATGCAACAAAGTGTTGGGCTCAATTATGGCCAGGAAGGAGGAGCTTCCAAAAACATCGTCAGGCAAAGTGTCAATCAAGCTTTGGAAAACGGGGAAACATGACCTTGGGAATAGGCAGCTCTGCTCTTGGTATTGAGGACCTCAACGAGAAAGAATTCACAGCTGAATGGGAAACAATACCTACAGAGCTGGAAGAGACTAAACAACAAGAAAAAGAAGAAGTAACCCTGGGAAGTAAAAACCAAAAGTTGACATCTGCGGAATATAAGCAAGGAAACGCTGGGAACATATCTACTACAAGTCTGCGAAAGATACAGAAGAAGAAGAAGGGGGCCCCGGGACAAAATGGAATACAGAAACCTAAAATAAAGAAATATGCTTGGGGCCTCCGTTGGGACTTTGATCTTGAAGAGATAGACTTTGTGGAAATTCTTCAGCAGTTACCTTTGAACCCTCTTGTGGGAAGAGGAAACACTTTGATGGTGAAAGAACTTTTCCCAGACTTGATGATTGACATAAAGGACTACCAACGGGACAGGCGGAGAGGGACTGAGAGGGATTTGAAAGCCTCGGACGTGAGGAACCCAGGCTGAGAAACTCGATCTTGGACTTTTATTGGGAAGGGACAAAAACCGGGGATGGGAGGGAGGGAAGAAGAGACTCTTAAAAACTCTTAAGACTTTTAGGTTTGGTTAATATGACTCTTAATTAAGATAAAATGAAAATCGATGGAAGAGAACTTAAGTCCAACTTAGGAAAATAAATTTTTATTACAAAATAAGGTGATGAATAACATTGTTAAGAGGAGAAAACCAACTTGCTGATATAATCTTGAAACTGGGATGCACGAGGGGAGGTGGGGGGAAGTCAGGGAACAAGTTTATGAAACGGGGATTGGTTGATTTTATACATGTTTTTGTCTTTGTCTTTTTCTTTTTTCTTTTTTTTTATTTTTTTTCCCTTTGAGTATGTTTTGTCTTTATAAAACCAGAAAACCAAATAAAAATTTTATTTAAAAAAAAAAAAAAAAAGGAAAACGGGGAAACAAGGAGGCAGGTAACACTATGGAGAACTCCTTTTGGATAAGGCCAAAGGTCCATATAGACCAGCACTCTGCTGTCACTATGGCAAGTCAGATGGCTCCAGAAAGCACACAGGCAGGGCATGACGGCAACAGTCCACTGTTACTGTTACTCCTAAACACATAATAAGAGCCCTGCTAAATCAGAACAAAGGCCCATCTAATTCAGCATCCTGTTCTCATAGTGGTCACCCTGAAGGTTGTGGGAAGTTTGTAAGCTGAATGTCGGTGCAGCAGCAACTCTGCTCTCCTCTGATTTCTAGCAACTGGTTTCCAGAGGCATACAGTCCCCAACAGTGGAAGTAGAACACAGCCATTATGGCTCATAGCTTATCCCCCAAGCTGGGCTTGCAGCCTGACTAAATTAATTTGTTCCAATGATCTAATTGGGGTTTTGTTTTCCTTTAGGCCATTGGCTCCTCCCCATGCAGTGAATGAGGCCCTCACTTTTAAAGTAGCCCAGCTTGTTTCATGTGTTTTTTATTACAGTGACACAAAGGCAACCGCAGCATCACTGTAGCTTCATAACTGGAAATCTTGAAGTGTAAGGATCTGCTAACATGGGCTGAAGAGGGGCTGGCCTTGTGGTCTTTTCGGATAATGGCACTCTGAGAAGGTGGTGGCATCAGAATCCATTTCCAAAGGCAAATCCTCTCCCTAGTTTGAGAGCTGATCAGTGTCCAGGTCCTTTTTCCTTAAGAAGGGCAAGTTTGAGCCCTGGGCCATGACACATAATAGTTTGCTGTTGGCAGGTTGTAAGCCTGCTCCAGACTGAGAGCAGTGCCCCACTTCTGCTTCTGTATCAACCACTGGTGGGAGGGCAGATTTGATATGGGATGGTATTGTGCACCACTTTCTCAGCAAGCATCTTCAGATCTTGAACTCCACCCACTCAGTTAAGAGGACAGATCATTAAGAGGGCTTCCTTTTCCAGTTATGCCTTGCTTGAGCAATATGGTCTTCCTGAGCTCTGGTGTGTTTCTGTATTTTTGGTTTCTCCTCCAGTGCTGACTTGCCCTTTGGTCCTGACTTCTGACTTTATCCATATCTCAGCCTCTTGGTTTATTCTCCAGTTCTTTCTTGATCTTTAATCCCAAGTAGTGTATAATTCCACATAACTCACTGGCAGAGCATTTTCTTTGCATGCAGAAGGTCCCAGGTTCAGTCTCCAGATAGGGTCAATGAAAGCTTCTATCCACAATTCTGGAGAGTCACCTGTGTAGGCAATGCTGAGCTAGATGGAGCAATGGTCTGATTCAGCAGAAGACAGCTTTCTAAGTTCCTTGTCCCCAACTCCTGCCTCACTTCAAATTGCTGCCCTGACAGCCTGGATGTTCTACAACATATTTACCCCACAGTCTCCCTAGTCATTAGTTGGCAATCACCACATGAAGGAAGTTTTGATGTTTGTCAACAAAGTTACACTTTCTTCGTGGTGTAACTTGACTGGTTTGCATGAGAGAAATTGAGATATCTTCTTATATGGTTTGAATGTCAGTGATTAAAAATATATATATTGGAAAGTACCTTAAGTTTCTGCATTGTTTTCAAGGGCACCCCCACAAAATCCAGTCTGGAAGTTAGCAGAGCATGGAGTACAATGGCCAAATCACTTCTGTCCAAAAGGGGTTGTAGCTGGTGCACCAGTCAAAGGTGAAAAAAACACTCCTAGCCACCAAGCAACCTGAGTCTCCAGTGTTGAATCCAGGAGCACCCCAGATCTGTGAACCTGCTCATCCAGGGAAGTGCAAATCCATTCAGGGCAGGCTGCTTCCCCTCCTCTAGGATAGAGAACCTGGGACACATAGCACCTCTATCTTTTGAGGATTCAGCTTCAGTTTATTTATCAGTTTAATGCCTCTAAGCACTGGTCTAATGCCTCAACTACCTCTCCTGATTCAGATGGAACAGACGGATAGAGCTGGGTGTCAGCTGCATATTGGCAACTCATCTACATCTACAGCCCACATCTTTGTGGACAGCTAATCAGAGTGACTCATCTATAGGTTATTCACTAAGGTCTTATCATGTCAATTATCTGATAATTCTTGAAGAACACAAGATATCAATAGGGCATTACTGCATCAAAGCCATCACCTGCTATTTGTTTAGGCTGTCCACTTTCAGTCCTGGAGTCATTCTTCATCTTCTAGTTGATTCAATTGTTAGTGGTGTTCCATCAAGCCACCTTTCACTGTGTGTCAAGTTCCCTGTTGGCCATGCTCCACATCCAGTGTCTCTTGGGACTCAGCTTTCATGAAGGAACCAGCTTTCACACTTATAAAGCCTCTTTTTTGTCGCACACATCTATAATTCAAATTCATTTTCTTCCTGGGGAAAATGTTACTGTTTCATCATCCACTAGAGTTTTCAGGGGATAAATCTCAAAAGGAGACATTTCCTTTTTAAAAAATTGTTCCCTATATTTATC
The DNA here is from genome assembly GCF_964188315.1 of Podarcis muralis. Lineage (NCBI taxonomy): Eukaryota > Metazoa > Chordata > Lepidosauria > Squamata > Lacertidae > Podarcis > Podarcis muralis. The sequence continues at coordinate 6,608,922 of NC_135673.1, read as the reverse complement.
TCCCTTGGTCTTTGGAGGGCCAACCCATTATGAATGGCTCTGCTGTTGTTATCGATGTATGGATCTTTGTGCGGAGAGGATGAATGGGGCGATAGTCATATCTGGCATGTGCTGAGAACACAACCACCAGGGAGGTTGTTTTATTTCCATGTATTAAATCTTTGATCTTTTTCGTCACCATAAATCTTTATAAAAATAAATTTAGAAGGAGAAGAAAGATGGTCTGCTACTTGGGTACCATTTGTCTAACAAAGCTTCACTAGGCTTTTTAAACATTTTCATTATGCAGATATTGAATGTGGTCCAACTAAACAATTGACTGCTGTGTGTATTTTATGTAAGCCAAATTTTAGCACTAGAGAAACAGCACCATGAGCTACTGAGTTGAACAACAGAGGCCACATCTACTTCTTCAAAGGCTCCTTGCAATGCAGATCCTTGCAATGCGGATTCATTGAGTTCTTCCAGACTGAGCATTCATCCTGATTTGCTTGCACAAAGCTTATTTGGAGGTTAGACTATGCTTGCTTTTCATTTAGCATTCATTCTGATTTCTTTGCAAAGAGGTTATATAGCAATGAACATTCACCCTGATTTGCTTGTGGGGTGCATCCTTCTGTCATTCATTCATTCATTCATTCATTCTAGACTGTAGCTGATGCCTGCCCCCACCTGATGGACCTGCGGCCTCTACTGGATCTCCAGACCAGGACCTGCCTGCAGCAGTGCAAGTAGGGCAGGAACCAGAATCCTGGGCAAGCAGAAAGCATTGGAAACACCTGCTGCTCCAGCTAAGTGTGCACCAGTTACTGGGGCAGCTCTATAAAACTTGCCTGCCTTGGGAGCAGGGCTGCCCCCAGTGGAGATGACACTAAGGAGGTTTTCCCTCTGGGGGTGGCACTTCGGGGGTGGAATGAGGGTTTGATGGGGATGGTGTTTTAACTTGGGGGGAGTGTTGTTTATTGGGGGAGTGGAGTTTTAAATTAAGTGTTTTAGTTGTATTTGTAGTTTTTTGTTTTGTTTTATAAGGCTGATCAATACTCTGCTGCTGGAAGGAGGAGGAGGAGGAGGAGGAGGAGGAGGAGAAGAAGAAGAAGAAGAAGAAGAAGAAGAAGAAGAAGAAGAAGAAGAAGAAGAAGAAGAAGAAGAAGAAGAAGAAGAAGAAGACTTTTCAGTGCATTTTCCTGTCACTTTCCTAACTGCAAAACTAAGTGTTGCTGTTGTTGGATTAATTGTGCTAGGGTGACGGTGTGCTTTCAAAAACTTTAATTGTAGATACTGAAATTCCCAGAATGTGACTGAATCCTTCCCACAAAATAGTGTCAGTCTGGACACAGACATATGTTGCAATGTGCTGCCGGGGAGAAGTGCAGCCGGCTTTTATGCCCTGGAAAAGACCACCCCTTTACTTGGCCATGATAGGCCAAATCAGATTCAATTTTCATGGGCAATCTGGTTCTCCCAGGCATCTGCCAGAGGAGCTGATGTTATCCAGCTACTGCACATGAAAACTAGCTTGCCCCTGACTTCTGGCAGCTGTCACCTCTCCCAGTTTAAAGGTGGTATGTGGTCCTACATCTCTCACTATAAAGCACGGGCACCCCATTAAATTGATTGGCAATAAATGAAGGTCATATAAAAGAAGTAAGAAATGTTTATGAAATGAAAAAAATCCATTTTTTTAAAAAGGCCTATATAGGACATAATGATCCATGATGAGAAGGGCTTTCATTTTTAAGTGATCTCTGTTCTAAGAATAATGAGAATATATACCTTCTAAACAAGTGGGGTTTTTTTGTTTTTACCTTGGGTATCCATATTTTCTTCGACTGGAATTGCCACCTTCCTAACAGTTGGCTAAACTGGCCAGTGGATGCTTCAAGTTGTAGCCCAGAAATATTTGGGTACCCAAAGTTGAAGAAAACTATTCTGGGGCATTCTGTTTTTGAGAATATACCAAAAGCATGAGAGCAGGAAAGTTAAATCTTTCTGTGACGGGTGTGTGTGTGTGTGTGTGTGTGTGTGTGTGTGTGGAGTGATGCCTTTGGAAGAATTTGTCACCCTGTCAAAAGTTCAGTATGCCTCTTCAAGAGATGGGGAGAAGAATGTTTAAAATGAGCAATATAGCTTTCTACTGGATAGAGGGAGGGGGGAACCCCTCATGGTATGACATTCCATGAGAAAAATTAATGTGAAACATTAAAAATGCTACTTAGAAAAAGGGAATCCATTTTTTACCCACAATGAGACAATTTTGGCTGGCGTCGTGGTGTTGATTAATGCATGATGAAGATATTTAACGTCACCTCATGCCTGCCTTTTCCCTAGGGGCATGCATTAATCAAGTGTGCTGGGTTCTTTGTCATGTCCCTTCTGCTTAAATAATACCCATAACTGAACATGAGTAATATAGTCACCCGGGTGTAAATGGGTATATTGTATTCCTGCAAGCAACAAGAAACTTGGTGGAGTTGGAGGGAATCTTGAGGGCCTGAGATGCATTGCATATGTTACAACCTAATACAGGGCATCCAGTTTTGTTGCAATGGTTGGGCTGGTGGTGGTTATGAATATGAAGAGTCCTGCTGGATCAGGCCAAAGGCCCATCTAATCAAGCATACTGGCCTTACAGTAACCCACCAGACACCTGTGTAAAGCCCACAAGCATGACCTGAGTGCAGCAGCACTCTATCCACTTGTGAATTTTATTTATAATATAATTATTTGTTATTATTTATTAAATTTGTATACCACCCATCAGAAGATCACAGGGCGGTTGATAACATAAAAATCCAAAATGAGAACACAAAATACATAACAAAAAATCCAAACGCAAACCAATAACCCCTCTCTCACAAACACATTTAAAAGGCAATATATTGTTTAATTAGCCAAAGGCCTGAGAGAAAGGAACATTTTTGTTTAATGATTAAAAATATGAAATGAAGACACCAGGTGAGCCTCCCTGAGGAGAGCATTCGATAAATCCGGAGCCACCACAGAAAAGGCCCATTCTTATGTTGCCACTCTCTGACCCTCTCATGGAGGAGGCACGGGGTCCAGGTTGATCCACATGGGGAGATGTGGTCTTTGAAGTATTGCAGTCCTGAGCTGTTTAGGGCTGTCCAGCACTTTGACTTTGGCCCAGAAACTTAACTAATTGGCAGCCAGTGTAGTCAGGTCAGCATTGGTGTTACTTGCTCAAATCATCTTGCCCCAGTGAACAACTTGGCTGCTGAATTCTGCACCAGCTGAATTTTCTGAACCCTCTTCAGAGGCAGCCCCATATATAAAACATTGAAATAATCTAACCTAAAGGTTACCAGAGAACAGACAACAGATAGGGGTGCAGCTGGGCCACCAGCTGAAGTTGATGGAAGGCACCCCACTTCACTGAAGCCACCTGAGCCTCTAGTGGCAGCAAAGGATTCAGAGGTACTCCAAAGCTATGTACCCACTCCTTCAGAGGGAGTTTAACCTTAACAAGAGCAGCCAACCTCCCCTCCATCCAGTCTAGGGAACCACTCACTAACAGTGCTTCAGTCTTAACTGGATTGAGCTTCAGGTTGTTGGCTGTCTTCCAGTCCATTACAATGGTCCAGCACATCCCTGAAGATGTAAAGGAGAATTAGAGCTGTGTGTCATCACCATATTACTGACAATGTACTCCAAAGCTCTGGATGACCCAACTAACTGGTTTCATTTAGATGTTAAATAAATAGGGGATAAAACTGAACCCTGAGGAACTCCTCATTGAAGGCTCCATGGTGCTGAAGAGCACTTCTCAAGCATCTCCCTCTGGGAATGACTCTCCAAGTAGGACTGGAACCTCCGCAAAGCAATGCCCCCCACACCCAACTTGGACAGTCACCCCAGAAGGATACCATGATTGATCTTATCAAAAGATGCTGAGAGGTCTGGGAGAATTAACAGGGACACATTTCCCCTGTCTCTCTCCCAAGCAGCGATGGAGCATATGTCCACACTGCCCAGGGCGGGTGCACTCCCAAGGGGGGTGGGGCACGGAGGATGCCCTCCCAGGCACAGGATAGCCACTTGGGTACACGGAGCAGCACACGCGTCCTGCAGCCAGAGGCGGAGTGAGCTGCCCACGAGGATGGAGCAAGCTGTGCATGGTGGACATTTGGTGCGCCACCTGCCCACGACTCCTAAGCCTCCCAACAAGCCCCCCCCAAGCTGTCAAAACAAAGGAGGAAGGGGGGAATGCTGCCAGCAAAGCGGCACAGCTCCCACCTTACCCCGATGGCTCAGGGTAGGCTTGGGAGTCACGGGCAGGTGGTGCGCCAAATGTCACCCCCCTCATTGAGAGCACCCAGGGCAATTCGCCCCTACCACACACATCTTTTTCCGCCCCTGCTCCCGACAGAGGTCACCATGCAGGGCAACTAAAGCAGTTTCTGTGCCAAAACCAGGCCTAAACTCCAATCAGACTGGATGTAGGAAATCAGTTTCCTTCAAAAGTCCCTGGATCTGAGACCCACTCAATAACATTGCCCAGGAAGGGGAGATTGGCAACTGGCTGGTACTTGCTTAGATTTTTCAGATCCAATGAGGGCCTTCTTACCATTGCCTCCTTCAAGCTGGTAGGGACCATCCACTCTTGCAAGGAGGCATTCATTACCTCTCTGGCCCAGGCATCTATCCCCTCCCTGCTAGTTTTTATCAGCCAGGAGGGGTAAGGATCCAGAGCACAAGTGGTCACACTGACCAATCCAAGCACTTTGTTTTCATCCTTGTGCCTTACTAACTGAAACTCATCCAACATAAAAGGACTAGACAGTGCTCTGGATACCTTTTGAGTTTCATATGCTGTAACAGCAGAGTCAAGATACCAGTGGATTGATTTTATCCTCAAAATGCTTCACAAACAAGTCATAACAAGCTACCATCAGTTCTGTCGCCTCCATTGGGTCAGATTGTAAAACACTCAATGCAGAAAAGCTCTACTGGACAGCAGAATGAGGATGCAATGAGGGTAGCAAAATATGATTCCCAGCAACTGGTGTTTTAAAAAATACTGCTTCCACCATAGCCATTGTGGCTAGTTGTCATTCATAATCTTATTCTCCATTGTTTCATTGTATCAGGATTCAATCTTATCCAGACCTGGAATCCGGGTTCTTAGCCAACTGGGCTTCTAGTGGTAATGTGAATTGAAATGTGACCTTGCCTTCAAGTGTCTAATCCAGTGTATGCTCCAGTTGATGTAGGAGAAGGTGGTCCTTCAAGCATCCCAAACCAATTAAGACTTTATAGGAAAGGACTTTCTGATTGTGCCTAGAAACATACCAGTAAGTAACCAATGTAGATGCAACAAAACTAAAGTATTGTGGCCCATAAAATGATTCCCTGACCATGTTTTGCACCAGTCAAAGCTTCCAATCCCTGCTTAGCTGTAAAAGGGGAGAGCCTAACCTCTCTCAAACAGTGTGAGAAGAAAATGAGATAATGGCTCTAGCATAATATGCCCTGACTCTTTGGGATCAGGTAGGGATGAAAACTAAACACCCTCCTGGAAGCTTGTTCATTAGTGTTCAGTGCTTTGGCAGTAAAGCAAAGCTGTCTCTATAATACCACAATTAACTAAGCACTCCTTGGCCCAATCTCCAAGTGTCACTTTCTGAGCTGCCAGCCAGGCTGCCAAAACTGACCTTCTTTTGACACTATTGTTTCTTCTGTTTGATTGGGTTTTATTTTATATGCGGTTTTTATTTTATTTTGTACTGGTGGAAGGGCATGAAGAAAGCAGGGCGGGGGGACTCTGCATAGTTCAAGTCACGACTGCATGTAGGACCTAATTAAAGATGTCTAAGGAAACCGAGGATGGTCAGCTTGTCAAAAATTGCTGCCTTATCTTTTTACCAGGTGGTATTTAGAGACTGATTGTGGCAAAGAAAATAACTCAATAAAGTGAATGAGAACAGAATAACAAAAAAGGGGGGGAGGGGGACCAGGCATCACGAATTGGATAATTTCTTAGCCACAGAAAGAGAAAACACCGAGATAAAAACCAAGGAAACAAACCTTGGGATTGAAAGGAAAAGGTGTGAGAGAAAGTGAGAAGAATGTAGAGTACAGACAATATTAATATGGAAGAGAGGACTGAACTGGCCAAGTTCAAAGAGGCCCTGAGCAGAAATTAAAGGATGGATATAGACTCAGATGTATGGAGATAAAAGCAGGGGATGGCGAAAACAAATTAAGGAGAAGAAAAAGAGAGGTCAAAAGCTCAAGGAATTAAAAGCAACAACAAGACGGTGATCATGAAGAGAAATGAGATGAAGGCATGAAAGGTAAATTCTTACCCGGGAACAGAGTGGGTTTTAATTACCTGTTGCCAACCTCAGAGCAGTCTTACTTACAGTTTCTTTCAAAGCTCAGGGAAATAATGTGCAAAGTGGGTTGAATATTTAAAAAAGAAATAAAGGGAAAGGACAGCTTCTAATCTCAATGCAGCCTGCTGGGAACAGGGAGCGTTGTTGGGTGAGGAGTCAACATGATCCCCCCCCCCCAAAAAAAAACCTTGTCCTGTTTCCAGATTGTGAACAGGATCATCCCTTCTGATGATTATGGTTTGCATAACCCCATTGCAGGTGAGGACAAAAAGGATTTGAATATTAATTATTTATTTCCTACCCCTCCTCTCGAAGTAGGCCAGGGCGGCAAACACAAATGATAAAACAGAACATCCCAGAAACAATTCCAATACAAATGCACACTGGGAAAGATATCTACTTAAAAGGCTTGTAGGAAAAGGAAGGTCTTCAGTAGGCACTAAGAAGACAGAAGCCTGTTATTCAAGGGGAGGGCATTCTGAAGGGCAGATGCCACAACACTAAAGGCCCATTTCTATTTTGTGTGGAATAGGCCTCCTGATAAGATGGTATCTGAAGGAGGCTCCTGCAGAGAGGGATGGAGGGAGAAATTTGATTCAGGTCTCCTCTGAAGCCAAACTACCAAATTTGCACTTTCCAGCCTTTTTCAGCCCCAGCCTATGTCTCCTCCTGACAGTGGACTTTCCCAAGAAGACTTCAGACTGTGTTGCTTTAGGGTATTAAGCAGTGCCTTTTTTCTAGAAAAAAAGGTGCCAGTACTCACCATGAAGTTGTTACAGTAAGTGCCACACTTTTTAACAAGAAAAAATGACCGCTTACTGGGTCCAGCAGTGGGTGAGGTTTGCAGCCCAACATGCAGCCCCGCTGTCCTCTTGAAGTCACAGCTGCTTGTTGGGTTCCCTCCCCCAACCCAAAATTCAAATTTGACCTATTCGCAGAGGCTTGGGGGGCGGGGGGCAGACAAGAGGAGCAGACTGCATTTCAGCAGGCATCACTCGGTCCGCTCCAAAAGTAGACAAGGGGGCTGGAGCTGATGCTAGCAGCAGAGTCAGCCCCAGAGTGTCAAGGGACAACATCGGAAGAAGACTCAGAGAGAGGAGCATTGTGGGACAATTGGGCACAAGCGTGGGAGTCAGCTGAGCCTCCCAAGTACAGCAGAGCACCAACGGAAAGGTGCAGCTCACCTGAGCAGAGCGCCAGAGTCAGCCGCGCTCCGGAGTCAGCTGAAGCTCCCAGGTGCAGCGGAGTCACTGGAGTCATTTAACCTTCCTTTGCATTTAAGCACAAATAGGATTTGCATGAGTTTATGGGCTGGTATAGAAGGTGCTCCATCTAGCCAGCATAGCTCAATGGTCAAAGCCAGGTGTGCTGATTTATTCCCTGCATGGGGCTTGGAGCAGTGGCGGATCCCTGTATGGTGATAGCATGGGATGGGTAGACCCACCACAATTAGAGTGTGGTGTTATTATTGTCCTAGTTTGGATAGCCCAGTTGGTGCAAAAGAGTGGTTGATAATGCCAAGGTTGCAGCCTCTGTCCCATTACGGGCGGTTGGTTTTAGATGATCTTCAAGTTCCTTCCAACTCTTCAAATCTATTATATTCCAAGATGCAGGTGGGTGGTTCCCCATATGGAACAACTACACATTATGTCAATATGCAGGGTATTACTGATACCTATATAGTATAATGACTCATTTCCTGCGCTACAGGCAGAAATAGGTCAGTAATTAGGGCGTGCTGCTGATAATGCCGAGGTTGCAGGTTTTGATCCCCATTCAGGACGGCATTGGGCTAGATGACAAGGGGGCTCCTTCCAGCTCTAATTATATAGTTCTATCGAAGGACACAGATAGTATAAACACTATGTGTGCTGTATGTGTGTGTGTGTGTGTATGCATGCATGTGTGTATGTATAGTATACAATATGTGTGCTGTATGCATGTGAATATAGTACACATGTATCTGTGTGTGTGTGTGTGTGTGTGTGTGTGTATTGTGGCAACAATATCAGGATACCCCGTTAGAGGGGTCTTGAGGGGAGTCTCTGACTACAAGCACACAACAAGTGGGCCATAGAACTCCCCTCAGCAATACAGGAGGGGGCCAGCTATGTAAACGCATGTTTTGCAGTGCCCCCGTATTCCCAATTGACCCTGTCTTGCCTCAGACACCCAGCAGGGGGCTGAGAGGGATACAAGCCCAATGCCTAAGCCAAGGTTTCCTACATCTGAAATTTAACAAGGTTGTGGCCATTTTAATCCCAAATATGTTGTCATGCCTATTCCTTGTTCATGAAGTCTGGCTCCCGGTGGGGTGGGCTGGGGACTGTGCCTGGGAACACAAAGAGGTGCCGATACTGCGTGCCCTTGAGTACCCCCTGGAAGAAGAAGAAGAAGAAGCACTGGTAGCAAGGAAGAAGCAGAGAAACAACAACAAGGTGAAGAAGCATTCTCTGATTAGACCAGAGACCAACTTGACAGTGAGTCCTGGAATGCCTGCTCATGGCCTTGCATGCCTTTCCCTACCTTTCCTGGAAGTTCAGGGCCCTGACTGATTCCAACTGCAAAAGCTGCTGCTGCTGAACAGACTCCTGGGCTGTGGTATTGCCTAAAGAGTTTTTCAAGGTGGGGGTGGTTGACGTTGTTGACGTTTTCTTTTATCTTTGTTTTGGGTCTTATTCTGATTCATGTGGAAATTGTTCAGTTTGCTTGTGTACTTTTTGATGTGTTTCATTTATTGCTTACGTCTACTTTTGCTATGTTTGCAATCATGCACATTTTTTTAAAAAAATGTGTTAAGCCAGAGCTTTCCAAACTTTTCAGCTTGGTGACACACTTTTTAGACATGCATCATTTTTCAAGACAGTAATTTAGGTTTGCATCATTTCGTGACACAGTAATTCAGTTTTACTAGCAAACCAGAGGTTAAACTAACCCCTTTGCAGCCCCGGGAGTAGCATGGGGAGTGTGGAGACCTACACACTGCAGCCGACATAATAACATGTCGCAACACACAGTTTGGAAAGCTCTGTTGTAGGCTGTATTGAGCATGGTTTCAACTATGGAAAGGTGGCATACAAATAAAATGAGGTAGGCCTGGGAAGGACTCTTGTACAGGGGTGCCTCGCAAGACGAAATTAATCCGTTCCGCGAGTCTCTTCGTCTTGCGGTTTTTTCGTCTTGCGAAGCACGGCTATTAGCGGCTTAGCGGCTATTAGCGGCTTAGCGGCTATTAACGGCTTAGCGGCTTAAAGAAAAAGGAAACAAACTCGCAAGAACTCGCAAGACGTTTCGTCTTGCGAAGCAAGCCCATAGGGAAATTCGTCTTGCGGAACGACTCAAAAAACGGAAAACCCTTTCGTCTAGCGAGTTTTTCGTCTTGCGAGGCATTCGTCTTGCGGGGCACCACTGTACACAGTCCCAAAAGCCACTGTCAATCAGCATAGACAGCACTAAGCGGCATAGACCAATAACACAGCTTCCTGCGTTCTCCCTTGCAAATGTACTGCCCAGCGCAGGTCTGAATCACATGCAGGCCTTGTTGAGTCAAGCTGTCATTTACTGTCATTTCTCCTGCAAATCCTTGCCCTGACACAGCTGATTTATTTTGCAAATAAATGCATCTGACATAAATGCAGTGTCACATTATGGGACCTTGATGCCAAACCTTTGTTTTATATCAGGAAGAATAATTAGCACTCAGACAAGCTTGAGCTGTGATGTCAGACACGACACATGACACTGCCTGAAAGAAGTTATTAGTGCCGATCTAACAAAAGCTTGCTGGCAAAGACAGTTTCTTCTAATTTGTCTCTTTGGGATTTTATTGAAATGAAACAACAATAAAAACTTGACAAAGAGAAAGGTGCAGGCACGAGAAATCCAGGAGAAATCCAACTTTGCTTCCTAATGGGTAGGTTTACTATCAGTTGAGGAAAAAAAGTCTCTCTCTCCCCCAGACATGGGGCAAATCATGGAATCATAGAATTGTTGAGTTGGAAGGGACCCCAAGGGTCATCTAGTCCAACCCCCTGCAATGCAGGAATATCAACTAAAGCATCCATGACAGATGGTCATCCAACCACTGCTTTAAAACCCCCAAGGAAGGAGAGTCCACAACCTCCCAAAGGAGTCTGTTCCACTGTCAAACGGTTCTTACTGTCAGAATGTTTTTTCTGATGTTTAGTCAGAATCTCCTTTTTTGTATCTTGAAGCCATTGCCTTGAGTCCTGTCCTGCAGAGCAAGCTCCCTCCTTCTTCCATGTGACAGCCCTTAAGATATTCATATCTCCTCTCAGTCCCCTCTTTACCAGGTTAAATATACCCAGCTCCTTCAAGTGCTCCTCATAAGGCTTAGTTTCCAGGCCCCTGATTATCTTGTTGCCTTCCTCTGCACACATTCCGGCTTGTCAATATCTTTCCTGCTCAGAATTGGGCACACTTTTCCAAGTGTGGTCTGACCAAGGCAGAATTGAGTGGTACTATTACTTCCCTTGATCTGGATACTATATTTCTGTTGATGCAGCTTAGAATAGTATTAGCTTTTTTCCCTGCTGCATTACACTGTTGACTCATGTTAAGCTTGTGGTCCACCAAGACCCAAAGCTTCTTTTCACATATCCTGATGGTAAGCCAGGTATCCCCCATCTTATATTTGTGCATCTGGTTCTTTCTGCCTAGGTGCAGAACCTTACATGTGTCCCTAGTGAAATTAATCTTGTTAGCTTCGGCCCATTTTGTTAAGGTCATTTTGAATTCTGATTCAGTCTTCTGCAGCTACCCCTGCCTGTTTGGTGTCATCTGCAAATTTGATGAGCACCACCCTCAGTTCCTTCATCCAAGTCATTTATAAAGATGTTGAATAACAAGGGGCCCAAGACAGAACCCTGTGGCACTCCACTTGTCACATTTTCCCAGGATGATGAGTAACCTTTAATGAGTGCTCTGTGGGTTTGGTCAGTCAGTTATGCGACACCCTAATATGATGATGTGGGGTAATACCCCCCCCGGTGGTGAGCCATGCTAAGTGCGCACAGAAAGCTCTCACAAGATGCCCAAGGGTTATGTCAATGGGAGCCTCCTTACCTGGCCCCAAGCCGCCACCAATTGGCTAATTCAAACCAGGGCCAGGTGGGAACCCTGCAGCCTTGGCGGCAATCCCTGGGGACAGGGCAATGACCAGCCAATCAAGGCGTGTCTCCAGGGGCCCAGGTTGCAAATGCCGCCCCCCAAACAAAGCAGGTGAGCAGTCATTCCAATACTTTCTCTTTTACTCTCCTTATCTCTTGTTCTTACTTACACTGCTGAAGCTGCTAATAACCTGCTAAGTTAATTGTCTGTTTATAATAATTTTTCGGGACGCGGGTGGCGCTGTGGGTAAAAGCCTCAGCGCCTAGGGCTTGCCGATCGAAAGGTCGGTGGTTCGAATCCCCGCGGCGGGGTGCGCTCCCGTTGTTCGGTCCCAGCACCTGCCAACCTAGCAGTTCGAAAGCACTCCCGGGTGCAAGTAGATAAATAGGGACCGCTTACTAGCGGGAAGGTAAACGGCGTTTCCGTGTGCTGCGCTGGCTCGCCAGAGCAGCGATGTCATGCTGGCCACGTGACCCGGAAGTGTCTCCGGACAGTGCTGGCCCCCGGCCTCTTGAGTGAGATGGGCGCACAACCCTAGAGTCTGGCAAGACTGGCCCGTACGGGCAGGGGTACCTTTACCTTTTACCTTTAATAATTTTTCATGTACTCTCTATATATTATCCAATCCTCCTTAAACCTTTTCTCATCTTGATTTCTTATTCTGCTGGTCATTTCTGCTAATTCCTCATATTCCAACATTCTACGGTGCCACTCATCTTTTGTTGGTACTACATCTGTTCTCAGTTTTTGCGCTAATAGCATTCTTGCAGCCATAGTCACATACATGAACAGGTTCTTCTGATTTTTTGGGACTTCTGACGTTATTATACCCAGGAGGAAAGCTTCGGCATTTTGGGGAAATGTTCTTTTAAACATTTTTGTAAGTTCATTATATATCACTTCCCAATAATATTTAATTACACTGCATGACCACCACATGTGGAAGAATAGCCCTTTAACCTTTTACGCTTCCAACATTTACCTCTTTCTGATTTATACAACTTTGCTAATCTGTTTGGTGTTAAATACCACCTATGGATCATCTTCAAATAATTTGCCTTTAGTGTATAGGTTTCATTTAGTTATACAGTGGTACCTCAATTTTTGAACGTCTCTATTGACAAACATTTTGGTTTTTGAGCGCCGTAAACCCAGAATTAAATGCTTCGGTTTTTGAACATGCCTCGGTAGTTGAACATGCCACGCGGCTTCTGCTGAGTGCAAGATCCCGAGGCCTAGCTGTCAGCTATTGAGTTTTCGGTTTTTGAACATTTCAGAACTTGAATGGTCTTCTGGAGCGGATTACGTTCGAAAACTGAGGTACCACTGAATTTGTTTTTCCACCCACCCTTTACCGTGTATTGCATCCAATGTTGCATTGCATCCTGGCAGACCTGGTCCCTGCCTTGCAGGACTTTTCCCATCTGCCCTTGGAGGGTGGAGACCTGACTCACTCCAGCTACAAAAGCCAAGACTGCTGAACAGAAACTTGGGCTGGGCTGGGCTATTGTTTAGGTGGGGTTGTTGAGGACATTGTTGCTGTTAATTTTTTGCGTCTTTATTTTGGATCTTATTATTTATGTGAATTTGGTTCATTTTAGTTGTGTGCTTTTTTGATTTTTCATTTATTATACAATTTTTTAAATGTTGGAAGCTGCCTTGAGCATGGTTTTAACTTTATAAGGTGGCATACAAATAAGTGACTGATTGAGTGTTGTTCTACTTAGATTAGACCCATTGAAAATAATTGCCATAACTTCAGTTCATTAGTTTCAGTGGGTTTAACTTTCATTATATCTTAGTTGAATATAACCCATACATGAGCAGTTACACCCATAAATTTAAAAAGTGTAAAAATAATTTAAAACAATCCCACATATAAAAACAATTGTAAAATAATTCAGAGAAACTGTTAAATATAGTTCCAATACAGTTGCATCCTGGGGTAAAGATCTCCACTTAAAAGGTTTGTTGTCGAATGAGAAAAGTCTCTAGAAGGTGATAAGAAGACAACAGAGATTGCACCTGTCTGCTATGTAATGGGAGAGTATTACAAAGGGTAGGTGCCAACACAGAGAAGGCCCAGTTCCTACATTTAAAGGAATGGATCCTCCTGATGAGGTGGCATCTGCAGAAGATCCTGTCTTGTAGAACATGGTTATCAATGGGTTTATAAGGGGTGAGACAATCTTTTTAGTCTTGAAGTAGTGTTCAGAAAGACAGGAGCCGGCAATGGCTGCAGGAGAAAATATCATTGCATTAAGCTGACCTTCAGGAATGAAGTGAGAGGTTCTCTTTTGCCTCATTTGAAAGCCAACATTAGCTATCTGGCACCTCATATTTCATTGTTTGCCAAGCATTTGCTTAATTACCATCTTTAATGTTAATGATGACCGTCTGTTTTCAGGAACAGAAAGCAGTTAGACATTTTATCCCTGCTCTCTTCAGGATGAAGTTTTCATATCTTAACATAAAACCTAGATATACCAGGTAGAACTTGACTTCTGTACTTTAGGAGTAAATATCAAGGGATACACAGTTTCAAGTCTGGATTAAGTGAGAAAGAGGCTAGCTTTTTTACTGTTTTTCAGAAGCTGGTTGGTGTGTTGGAAACCCTCTGTTTGGATTGAGGTAGGATTTGGAAAGATTTGTATGAGCACCAGATGGAGGGTCAGCCCCGTGCTATTTTTTTTAGTCTGGTAAACTACAGAATACACAAACTTGTAGCAAACGTAAAACAACAGCAGCAATTAACTAACCTTTTCTGTGAATAGACCTGATAGTGTGTTTAGCCATCTGTACTCAGCTGTACTCTAGTGAATCAACCTCTCTCTCTCCCTCCTCCTTCTCCCTGCTGCTTTTCCTCCTAAAACAAAACAAAACAAAACAAATGCTCCAAGTTGTTTCCAAAATTTACAATATGCAACCATCAACAACTAAATCTGCAAACATATACCGGTAGTCATGTCCCTAGGATTAAGCTCCTTTGCATTCAGTGGGTATTACCTCTGTGTAAGGATGTAAAAAGGCAAGGATTTGGGAGGGGGGGGGGTTGATGTCAGCAAGGCAAGATGGCATTTTGGACCATTGCCAGTCCGGAGGACTTTGAGGACACCAACCTACAGGAGGCCTTTGTGTCCTGGGTAAAAAATGTTTCCCAATGCCATTTTACATATTGAGAGAATACACAGAGCACTCTGTCCAAAACAAAAATCGGTGAGTCTCCAGGAGACATTATTGTTTGCTTTAGTTCCTTCCCAATCAAAAATGACTTATTTAAAAATAATAATAGAAAATTTTTTTTTGGGGGGGGAATCAATATTAAAGATTCAGTTATAAATATCTACCAGGATCTCTGTGCAGGGATGCTTCAACGCAGATGTGATTTTAAAATTTATGCTGCAGTGTTCCATGAAGCTTACATGAGATACAAATGGGTGATACCCATTCAAACTCCTAATAACATCTGAAGGAGTAACTACGGTAAGTCATCCTCCCCACAACTAGAAGAGAGGAAGACACAGAACTTGAAGGAAACTGGAAGTAAATATGGAAAAAAGAAAAAGAAGACAGGGACACCTGCCAAAAAAAGCAGCAGCAACAAAGTGCCACAGAAACCACCATCCACAAGTTTGGTTAAGAACTGTATGGACAACAACCAGAATGGGCAAGAACTGGGCTTCTCCTCCTCCTCCTCCTCCTCCTCCTCCTCCTCCTTCTTGCAATATAGACACCCCCCCCCCCCATTTGCATACAATCAACTTGCTTGTGACTATATTTATGTATGCAGCTCTGGGAAATAAATAAATTCCAACCTGAAATGGTAGGAGAGAGACCCTCCCCAGAGCCTGAAGAGGATGTCAATGAGCCAAAAGTCCAGAAAAGGCTCCAAGGGCTCCAAACTGGCATGTGGGAGCTCTCACTGCTACCCCACTATCCCACTCAATAGTTGTTAGGTAGCGGGAACCTCTGGGAAGAAGGCAGACTAAAGAGAGATGGCCCTGAGATTCTTCCGTACCACCCAACAAATCCTGGGACTCCCAGGAATGGAACCACCCCCAAAAAATGCCAACCATGAGGCAGAAAAGGGGAGGGACAAAAACATCCCATCCTCTGGGAGGAAAAAGAGGAAGAAAGATCACTGAGCAGAGAGGGAGCCCAGCCACGCACTGGCTCCGGCTCCCATGCAAAGGCTAGGAAGAGTCAAGAATGTCTCTTCCCCTTTCTCTCCACTCCCATCTCTCCACCCCTGCCATGAAACTTGGGCACTGGGACTCTAGACCCAGCAGCCCTGCCACCAACTAGCCAAACCTTTAAGCAGCTGCAGTGGGCAGGAAGCTGTAGCAAGTTCCCTACTTACATGCATTTCGCTTATGTGTGCAGGCCTGGAACATAACCCCCATGTAAGTCGGGAGTTGCCTGTACTGAAGTGGAACTAGGGAATGTAAACATTAACCCCCTCCCACCAGAAGCAGAGCATATTTTACATAACAGTACAGACAACTCCCATCAATTCCAATTCCAATCAGCGCAGAGTAAAGAAGCTCTGAATTCCAAAAGGGATTAACTTTAACATTCACACTCCCCGCTCTCCAAGAAATAGAAGGACTGCTCCACTCAGTCATAGGTGTAGGGATCATCCTGTTACGAAACCCGGATAGATTGGAGAGCGGGGAGTGTGACACCAACACTGAAATTATGCTGTACATTGGATTTATTGCCTGGCATATGCTACACAACCTTAAAATAATTTTATGCCACATCTAACTGCAATTTCTTGGAACGTAAATGGCTCAGGTATGCCAGTTAAAGGAAGTATATGCTTTGCTTTAAAACGAGATAACCAGATCTTTTTTCTTTCTTTCTTTCTTTCTTTCTTTCTTTCTTTCTTTCTTTCTTTCTTTCTTTCTTTCTTTCTTTTTTACAAGAGACACGTCAAAAAAGGTGAAACATAATACTGATAAACAATATTTACTTCAAAGTGAAGATGGCTATTGGTACACCTCAAGCTAGAGGGTCAACCATCTGGATTTCTCCAAAACTTGATTTGCAATTAAAAGACACACTAAGCGACCCTAATGGAAGAATTATCTTCCTCAAATTTCTGCTAGATAATTCCTGGCTGACACTAGGTTCTATTTATGTACCTAACACCCATCACGAACGCTTTCTGGATGAGACTTTTATGCTACTGCACTCATTTAAACATGGCGAAGTGGTGGTAGGTGGTGACATAAATCTTGTATTTAATGATTATTTTGATAAAAGCAAAGTGAGTAGGCCCTCACAATCCATGCAAACTGCCCTCTTTTAAAGCACCAGCTGCCCCAGCAAAACATGTGTTCCTTGTATTGGTTGTTACAGCTACAGAAGGTGATGGGTGACACTGCTTTGTGATGGTTCCAGTCCTACTTGGGTGGTTGTTCCCAGAGGGTGTTGCTTGGGGAGTGCTCTTGAGCCCCAAGAGGCCTTCAGTGCCAGGTTCCACAAGGTTCAGTCCTATTCCCTATTCTGTTCAACATCTACATGAAACATCTGAGTGGGGTAATCCTGAGGTTTGGAGTACATTGTCAGCAATATGCTGATGAGACTCAGCCCTGCTTCTCCTTTACATCTGCAGGTGAGGTAGTGGAAGTGCTTGACCATTGTCTTGCCTCGATAATAGACTGGATGAGAGCCTGAAACTCAATCCAGATAAGACTGAGGCACTGTTAGTGGGTGATTCTCCTCTAAAGGAGCAGGTACTCCTGGATCCTTTGCTGTTGCTCAAGGCTCAGGTGGCCTCAGTGGCCCGGAGTGCCTTCCATCAGCTTCAGCTGGTGGCCCAAATACACCCCTATCTGGACAGGAATAGCCTAACTACTGTTGTCTATGCTCTGGTAACCTCAAGTTTAGATTACTGCAATGTGTTATACATAGGGCTGCCCCTGAAGACAGTTCAGAAACTTCAGCTGGTGCATAATTCAGCAGCCAGGTTGCAAGACAGTTTGGGCATATTACACCAATCCTGGCCCGACTGCACTGGCTACCAATTAGTTTCCAGGCCCAAGTGCTGATTTTGACCTATAAAGCCTTAGACAGCTCAGGACTGCAAAACCTCAAGGATCGCCTCTTTCCATGTGAACCTACCCAGACCCTGAGATCATCTTCTGAGGCCCTTCTTCGTGTGCCTCCTCCTTGAGTGGTCCAGAGGGTGGCAACACAAGAATGGCTCTTTTCTGCAGTGGTTCCCTATTTGCAGAATGCTCTCCTGAGGGAAGTTCAGCTGGTGCCTTCATTATACACTTTTAGGTGCCAGGTAAAAATGTTCCTATTTTACCAGGCCTTTGGCTGATTGACATCAAATGCCCTTTAAAATGTGTTGTGGGAAGGGGGATTATTGGGTTGTTCTTGTTTTTATTTCTATCGTGTATTTTGTTTTCTATATTGTGATTTTGTGTTGTGAACATCTCTGAGACCTGTGGGTATAGAGCAGTATACAAATTAAATAAATAATATTCATAAAAGGCACTGCAACCCTCCAATAGTTTGATTTCACTCCTAAAGGCACACTCTTCCAGATGCCAACAACAATATTTTACATAAACACAACAACCTTGTTGCTTGGTGTATAGCTAACCCAGAATTTAGAAACTATACACATATGGCTTTGGCCAGGGAGGGCGGGATACAAAAAAATTATTATTATTATTATTATTAGTCAACAAGGTACAAAAATTATGCTAAATTAATTGTCTAACAGAAGTCTCATCCCCCAGGTTTATAAGTCAGAAATTAGTCTCCGTAATATTTCAGGTCATACCCCTGTTATTACTAAAGCACATTGGAGGGTGCATAAGCCTAAATCTTTTTTTTTTGGAAATTAGACTCTTGGATTACAAAACAAAGCAAAACAAAACACCAAACTGCAAAGAGATTCCTGGTGGTTTGTTTTAAAGTTTGATGATATAGGAGAATAGACAACTTCTGTGGTTTGGGACATGTTTAAAGCTGTGACTCATGGCACTCTCATCAGCGAATGGAGCAGAAGCAAAAAAGAGAAGCAAAATATAAACACTAGCTTGAAATGAAATATCTTGAAACTTGACAAAAATGTACTCAAAAACAGCATTTAGATATCTTGAAATTCATCAGATACTTAACTCGCTTCAGAAAATAAAGTCGCTACGACCAGCCCCAAAACTAGTCCTATTATTTTATTTTACTCCTCAGATTAAGAATCTAATTAATAAAGATATCATCCTTCATTTATTAACTGCAATTAGATTAGTAATATCAAAGAACTGGAAAACTTTCAATGGCAAATCTTTTTGAAGCTTGGATTTTGCAAGTTTGGGACAAATTAACCATCTCACGAAAGGAACATCAATATGGGGGAAAAGGACTCACACCTTCTATACAATATAGTATCCTTTTATTGACTTTGTTAAGACAATTGAGCATGGTTTTCACCATGCATTGACTCATGGAGAGGTGCCTTCATCTAACTGCCTACAGTATTGAAACGTTGAAGACAACAACCATCAGCTGATATTTTTCTTTTTTTCCTGAACAACTGTTAAGCTCTGTATTCCCTTTGTGGGTATGTTTGTTAACTAAAATTAAAAATAAATGAGGAGGAGGAGGAGGCAGGGATTTCCATGCTGACTTGTACTCCCCACAATCAGTGCTGTGTTTCCATTCCACTGCAGTTTCATTTCTGCCAAATGCTATGTTGTTTGTCTCACTGTCTGCTACTTTAACTTTTTAAAATTGTTAATGCTTTTTTATGAAATATGATAGCTTGATTTGTATCATGTCATATATTTTGTACTTTTGTGTGTATCGAATTGTGGCAGCCCATGGCTCTGAGCAATAAAGATTTAGCTCTTGGAAAGTGGCAGGTTTTCCTTTGCTAGATTTTTAAGCAGAGGTTCAGTGGTGCAGTTGCAAGATTCCTCCACTTGAAAAGGTGCAGGGGTTTGGCAGGTGCCATCAGCCAGTTGGCTGTTGGGGCTTGCATAATATCATGACTTTGCTGCCATGGCTGGATTTCAGTCAACTCAGGCAAATGGGTTACCCAGTGTAACTGTGGACTGTCCGCCTATCAGTGGATGGGGTGGGGTGGAAGAAGGAAGGAAGGATGTAGCCTGCCAGCTGGATCCATTCCCACATTGCTGGAATATGGGGTAAAATCAGATGATTTTGGAGGTCACGTTCTATGATTCTTTGAGTTGAATTTTGAAATCCATATTCATGCTTGGATGCAGAATGTGCTACATGCACTGGCTCCCCCCCCCCCCCCAATAACTGCATGTCCAGCCATGGAATATGTTTGATATACAGTGGTACCTCGGGTAAAGTACTTAATTCGTTCCGGAGGCTCGTTCTTAACCTGAAACTGTTCTTAACCTGAAGCACCACTTTAGCTAATGTGGCTGCTGCGCCACCGGAGCACAATTTCTGTTCTCATCCTGCAGCAAAGTTCTTAACCCGAGGTACTATTTCTGGGTTAGCGGAGTCTGTAACCTGAAGCGTATGTAACCTGAAGCATATGTAACCTGAGGTACCACTGTACCATCATTCTATAAGAAGTACCACCCAATCCATTGTGATATTAAACACTCTATTAAACAGTCCTATATTTAAAGAAAAGAGAATGAACATGCTGTGTTTACTAACCCATCTGCCTTTAGAAGCAAGTGCATGCAGAACAGGTTATTGCAGAGTAAATGAATCCAGCAAACAGCAGGCAGAGAGTTGCCTTCTGTAATTTGCAACAGTGCCAAGGGAAGCAGTGGGCTGGAGGCAGTGATCCCCAGAGAGATAAAATAGGCCTTGCCAGTACATAACAGGGTTCCTCTCATCATTGTAGATTTAAAGTGCACTTGTCCTCCAAGTGTGGATCCTTAGGTAGGCAAAAAAGCACCATCTATGCAAAAGAAGGAAGAACTGGTGGCTGGGTTCCCATTGAGACTGGTAGGGTGGAAGGCAGGGAGACCAACAGTAGGTGGTGCCAGAGCCAACAGCAGGCAGTCCTCATCCCTCCCTGCTGAGTTCTACTAGGGCTACACTGAGACTAAGGAAGAAGAAGAAGAAGAAGAAGAAGAAGAAGAAGAAGAAGAAGAAGAAGAAGAAGAAGAAGAAGAAGAAGAAGAAGAAGCTGTCAGCCAGAACCACCCTCTAGACTGGTTGAAAGTAGGAAGGCAGGCAGGTGGGTGCTGGGGGAAGGTAAATTGAGGTTGGTCCTAGTGGGCCAGCTTTTACTGGTGTGTCAGTAGATCCAGGGGAACCAAGCTTTGCAGAAGCACAAAAGCACTTTGGGAAGGGGGGAATCCCCTAAGATGAGAACCTGCCCCCCATAAAAAGTCATCAGGACAAAGCATGCTTAGTGGGTTCAGAATGCTCACTGTTGGGGAGAGCAGACATAGAATGGGGTGTCTTGGGAGAAGGCATGGTTAGCTGGAACTAGCTGGAACCAGCAAGGCATCACATTGTGACACTTTGCTGCAGGACCCATAATGAACTCATTTGTGTGAGTGCCAGAGCAGCCCTTACAATAGCCGAAATTGCACCCATCCGGTGAGAGGTTTCAGCATCATTGTGGGGGAGATTTTCAGAAGAAGAAAAAACACACGATAAGGAGAACAATAGGATAACCCAATGAGGTCTAAATGTGTTCAGTGGGCACAGAATCATCTCTGACTATTGGGCAGTGGTATGGAATGGGATATCATGGAGAAGGGACATCAAACAGGAGGACTCCACAATTGTTTTCCTCTATGCGCTAGCAGGTGCATAATGTGATTGTAAATCCAAAATATTGCTCTTTAGGTTGATGGGGTTATAGTTGATTTAATTTCACTAAGATGAAATCAAAACAATAATTTCTCTCTCTCTCTCTCTCTCTCTCTCTCTCTCTCTCCTCTCCTCTCCTCTTCTCTCCTCTCCTGCCCTCTCCCCCTATTGCAATTTCTGCTGGTTAGTGAAAGAGATGGTAAACACTTTTATCTCAAGAGGCACTAATAAAGTTGAGGAGGTGGGTGGTGGTGGGAGGCAGCTTGCCTTCTGCGTCATCAATAAAACCATCAATTAGCTTCTAATTGCTGAATCTTTATTGCCAAGGATGATATATAAGAGAGAGCCTGATTCGATTAGAAGATTCCAGATAAAGGTGGCACAAAATGTTGTTCGCAATAAATAAAAGAAGCAAAATTGGAAATTTGTAGTGGGTGTAAGGAACAGCACAGAATAATTGTTTTCCTGGATCATTTTAAGGTCCATTTAAGTCCAGTGTACTATGCCAAAATAGGCAACCACACGCTGCTCAGCACTCACAAACAAAATGTGAAAGTCATGTCCTTTCACTATTGATTATCTCCCCCTCAAAAAAGTGATATTCAGTGTGCAACACTAAAATCTGGTGCTGCCCGCCTCTCACACTCCATTCTACAGCACTGTTGTTGCACCCCCTGCAGCACAGTGCCCAGTACACACTACCCTAAAACTGCCTCTTACAGATTTGTTGCACAACAGATAAAGTTACCAGCAACCTGCTTATGCATCCTCTTGTCTTGCTCATGCAATCCTTTGTCTTCCTTCAACACATCAGCTGCAGTGAAATCCTTAGCAGGAGGTGAGAGGAAGGTGAGCAGACATGGTATGCATCACTGAAAACCAGAGAAAAAAATATTCACTCAGCTTGTAACCCAACTATGGAATTCTCTACTGCAAGGTATGGTGATGGCCACCAACGTGGATTACTTTAGAAGGGAATTATGTAAATGTGCCCCCACCAGCTTCTCTGTATGGCCCCCAGGTCTTTCATCAGGATAAGGCCTTATCCCTATGCCACAGTCCCTCTCAGCAAGTCATAGCCTTCTCTGGCCCTGCTCCCTACCCTTCTCTGGGTTTTGGTTTTACCTGTCTGGAATGTGTCATTGAACTGTAATAGTGCTTATTTCCTCCTTAGATGTAGGGAGGGAGGTATGGGTAGAAGCCTCTGATTTCTGTATAGCTGGAAAGTAACCTGATGGAGTCACATTTGTTGCCGCACTATCCACGAGTGTGGGTATAGTATTTTGGGGGCTCAAAAAGTCAAAGAATCTTAGAGCTAGAAGGTACCCAAAGGTCATCTAGTCCAACCCCCGAAATGCAGGAATCTTCTCCAAAGCATCCATAACAGGTGGCCATCTAACCTCTACCGCCATTGAACTATGGTCACAAGGGTCTTGCATGTATGTCCATGGGCAGTGAAGGAATTTGTTCTAGAGAGCTTGGTGGACATTTATCAGAAAAGATGTTTCTGAGAAATGTTCTTTTGGTTCTTTCTCAGACATGGCTTTTTTCCAGCAAGAACTCAGTGGAATGCCATTCCTGATAGGGATGACTCCCCCCACTGGAGACAGGCAGCATCTTCAACTTGCAACATGCTCTCCAGAGGGCAGGAGTCATCCTGCATCTACAGACAGACCCTGCCTTCTGCAAGGGATGGTTAGGTCTTTGTGTGTGTGTCTCTGTGTGGAGAGAAACGCTTGAGTGCTTGTTTTGTGTGGATTTTCCCTTTGTCGAGTCATCTCCTTAATCCTGTTTGCTAGATCATTGTTCTGAGTGTTTTCCTGTTGGCTGCCTCCACCCCCAGCTTCTTCATTTCTCCTTCATTTTCTTTGTGTGTGTCCCCCACCCTCATAGTATGAGGAAGGGAAGAGCCTAGGGGGAAGCTGGATTCTGACCCGATTGCTGGACAGGCACAGCAGGAGTCCACAGAGCTGGGAGTTTGCATTTCTCACCATTTTCTTAAAAAGGCGGGAATGCCATTTTGTTTTAGCAACTCGGGAGGCCCCAATGGCTCCTAGAGACAATGATCACTGCAGCTCTTGGTCTAGTGGCTTTCACACTCTCTATGTTCTCTCCCTGCCTTGATTGGCTGCATTATCACTGCACCTTTGGGTTCCAGCACTAACTGGGAGTTTGAGCAGCGACTGCAGTATGCTCAGTCACATTCCTTTCCTGCCTTTGCACTGCATCAGCAGGGCAGCCGCTCTCCTCACAATGTGTGCACGATGGAGGAGGCCTATACATTTGGAGACCCCAGGCAAGTGGCCTTTCATGATTCTCCAGGTTCTCTGCCAGAAGAGGCGAGGGTGAGTATGGGGAACTCCCCTCTGGTTCTGAGGCCTTCCTTGTTTCAAAATATTTCCTCAGAGATTCCCTCAAGCAGTGTTTATGTGAGCTGTAGAGATGGAATCACATGCAGACATTCCCAAGTTTATTAAGGATACCTTCAGCATTGGCTTCCATGGACACTCTACAATTAATGCATGGTTCTTAGCTACTTCTACAGTGGCCTGCAGGACTATCTGGTTACAGAAGTGGGATTTTGACACCACCCCGCCCACTGGGCTAGGTGGAAATGGGCCTTGCAAGAGGGAGCAGGTCTTCCAGCACTCATGGTAGCAGCAACCAACCCCAACCCAACAAAACAGATAAACCAAAATTCAAAGCCCTAGAAATTAAAAACAATTAAAAACATTTTAGCCAATTGCCTCAACCCAAGAGTTGTTCCAGCATTGCCCCTCCAGCTGTTCAGGGTGAGTGTGGGCCCCACCCCATAGGCCAGGTGGAAAAGGGCCTTGCAGCAAGGAGCAGGTCTTCCTTCCAGACTCACAGCAGAAGCCCGAGGTGAGTGATGGACAGGAGAGAATCAACAGCTTTTCTCCACGTTCACAACAAACCCGAGCCAATCCAGCCAGAAGAGAATAAGAGTCATAGACTGATGACAGCGATCCTGAGAGGGAGCCCTCACCAGGATAACATCCAGATGAGGGTGGATGCAGAACCCCCCAGTACCTTGGTAAAAACCTGCAGGAAGTGGTGGTGAGCCTTCCTGATTATGAAGATAAACCTCCGAGAGGTTGAGAGAGGTCATCCAATCTCCCCTCTTGAGAGTAGAGACAATGGTGTTTCCATTTGAAGTGTTTTTTTCAGGAGTCATTTGTTTAACTCCTTGAGGTCCAGAATGGCTCTGGACTTGGCGTTCCTTGGGGAGGGGGGCACCAGGAAAAAGACTGAGTAAACCCCTGACTTGCTCTGCAAGTGACCCACTGGTGTGATTGCTCTTATTCTCAACAAATGACCTATTGCCAGTAGGAATATCTGGTTTTTCTCTTGATGCCTTAAGCGAGGAGAGATGATGAAGATATCTCATGGACCAGAAGAGCATAATCCTTCAGTACAATCTCCAGCACCCCCCTGTCTATGGTAACCTCCTTCCATCAGTGAACAAAGGCTGGCAGTCTTGCACCCACTGGGAAAACAAATGGACTGGGGGCCAAGTTAGGTGGGACAATTTTCCTTCCCGCTTTTTGGGGCCTTGAGAAGGAAGACTCTCCTGATCTGAAGAAGGAGGGGTGAGTAGCACCCCTATCCCACTGTTCCGACTGGAAGAGAAGGATCGAGACTTGGAGAATTGTTGGGTAGTATGAAAAAACTGAGTTTGGCATGACTTTTTCTCAGGCTTGTTGGAAGAAGGTAGGGTATTCTTCATATCCCTAGTCTCTACCAGGTAGGACCAGGATGGGGCCCAGGCTCATCCTGAACAGCTAAAAGAGGCTCCTAGAAGGCTGGAGGTACATTGCTGGAACAATTCTTGGGTTGGGGCAGCTGGCTAAAATGTTTTAAAATGTTATAAACGGTTCTAATTTTGGTTCCTTTGTTTTGTTTTTGTTGGATTGGTGTTGGTTAAATGTTTAGTTGGGGTTGTTGGCACTGGTGGAGGAACGGGGGGTGGTGGGGGGAGTGCATCGCCCCTGGCACCATCTGGGAGGGGGTACCATCATGGCTGTCCCCCCCCAAACACACGCCACGCATCCCCCCCATCGTGCCAGGCACCAAGCCCCCATAAGCGGCGCACCACGCCCCCAGGACACATGCCACACCCCTGTGGGCGGTGTGCCATGCCCCTGGGAGCATGCTACGCCCCCCGGGTGGCATGCCACGCCCCCACAAACACTGTGTCATGCCCCCGGGACGTGCACCCCCCCCCCAGGATACGTGCCGACCACACCCCCGCCTGCTCTCCGCCTCTGGTGCCAGAGCATGCAGCTTCACCATTGGTTGGCAGTTATTTTAATTTGGGTATAATTGTAAACTATTTATTATTGTTGTTACTATTGTTATTGGTTTCTATTTGTTTGTTTGTTTGTTGCTTATATAGGATATTATGTTTTTAAATGTTTCATGTTTTGTTGTGTTTTATATATGTTGTAAGCCACCTAGAGTGGCTGTGGAAACCCAGCCAGATGTGCCAGATGTATGGGTTATAAATTATTATTATTATTATTATTATTATTATTATTATTATTATTATTATCCATGCCTCACACCCTTACCACCTGCAAATAGGATAGAGAACTTTGGTAGACTAAAAGCACTTAGACCTGATTAGGCCATCTTAAACCTGGAAGTGTCTTTTAAGCTGTGGTCATCTACACAGGTTAATCTGACCCTGATACTGCACACACAGAGAGAGTGTCTGAGATAACCGAGCAGCAAGGAATTATGCCCAGACAACAAACTCATGAACAGGGACTAATATGCATTAGTTTAGAGGCTGTTCTTCCCCAGAGGAGACATATGTTCTGATAGGAATCTATGTTAGCATTTTCTGTCTCTCAGAAAAAAAATCCTATAAAACATACATGGGGCCCATTCAAGAGGGATCATGCTAACAATGTAATCAAAATGATATTATGTGCATAAGCAAAAAGCGCTTCTGATATCAGCCTGCCTCATGCTTTGCAAAAAAGAAGGGTGTCTCCTCTATGCAGCATCACATGGCAATTTTCTCATACAAGGTTTCCGTCATCAAGAACAAAACCAAAAAAGAAGAAACTGTGAGAGGGGGATTAAAAAACCTCTCTCTCTCTCTCTCTCTCTCTCTCTCTCTCTCTCTCTCTCTCTCTCTCTCTCATCGAACCCGCATTTTTGTCCTGTGAAAAATATCTTAATTTTCACTTATATTGCTCGCCTGTAGCTAAAGGCTATTAAAACTAATAAGACTAAATCATTTGTGACAGATCTTAGAAAACAGTTTCTGCTTCATGCTACACTCTCGAATGCTCATTAGAAAGAGTGGTTCTCTTTTCAGCAGAATGCACGGCGAATACTTAAAAAACGTGTTCCCTCTAACTTTTTTGACAAGTGGCATAGGCTTCTCAGGGCGGGTGGGGGGAGAGAGAGAGAGATTGGCCCAATTGCCATATCAAATATGCCTTGGGAGGGGGTGGGGAGGAAGCATCAAAGCAAAAAGCATTAAGATGAAATGTGGTGGTAAGAAGAAAATCAACACATTTTGTTTCTGATTTGTTAAACTCTTTCCTGGCATTGGTGTAAACAAGCAATTTGCATGTGTTTGGAGGTTGGATTTGTTACTTCCACAAATTAGCATGAAATTCAGCTCCTTTTCCAACAGTCCTTCCAAAAGTGCTAGGAACATTGTGGGAAAGCGTGACTTATCTTAACACTGCCTGAGGGTTGGGGCAGCACAGTGGCGTAGCAAGGGGGGGGCTGAGGGGGCCATCACCCCAGGTGCCATGGGGGGGTGTGCACATCACAGCACCCTGCCCTATCATGAACAGTTGCATCCTTCTCAGTGCCCTTAGCTTAAGGGCAGCTGAGAAGGACACAACAGGTATGCACCCTGGCCCTGCGAGCCCAGCGCTGCTCCAATTAGAGGGTGCCGTTAGAAGGACACAACACCTCAGAGCGCCCTCCCTACGAGCCCAATGTTGCTCACAAAAGTAGCGCTTAATTTGCAGGGGCCAGGGCAACCCCCCAAACCCACTGTCATTTTTGCAGGTCTTGCAAAGCGACTCTGGGCTCGCAGAACACCATGAGCACATCCTGCTTTGCAGCAGTGGGCAGGGGTTGCTCCTGCAGTGCACCCCACCCACATCCACGTCTCTACGACTGTTTGTCTAGTGATCTAGCTACCCCTTGCTCATAGTCTCCCTAGGTTAACTCCACCCCTTAAAACCTGAGCCATTTTGTTGCTCTCTCCCAACTTCTGATAAGGTGACTGCTGTTTCTCTCTCTCATTACTATTCATCCTGTAAATACCGGTAGTTCCTTCTAAGATAGCCCTGTTCC
Organism: Podarcis muralis; assembly: GCF_964188315.1. Taxonomy (NCBI): domain Eukaryota; kingdom Metazoa; phylum Chordata; class Lepidosauria; order Squamata; family Lacertidae; genus Podarcis; species Podarcis muralis. The sequence goes on along the minus strand of NC_135673.1, from coordinate 6,581,308 downwards.
TGCACGAATAAAGCCTTTGAACTCCCGAAACGGTAAGTGATTATGCCAATTGAATTCACCCAAGCTACAGAAGATACAATGATGATGATGCCATTGGGAGGTTACAGCACCTACTGTGGCCTTACAGACTGATACGGGAGAGAATACTTTGTTGCAGCTGGGTCAGATAAAGGTGTCCAGTTGTGCTGCTGCAGATGCACCATGGCATTTTCTCTCTCTGCACTCCTTCCAGAGGTCATTCCTCTTTTGGTCACTTGTTTGGAATGCATGACTTTACTGTCTCTTGACAGTGCAGTCACCTGCAAGGGATTCCTACATGGTGAGGTTGATGTTGCCAGCCTTCATGTCATGTTTGCAGACATCTTTGTAATGCACAGTTGTCAACTCTCTGTAGAGCAGGTTCTTGGGGATCCTGCCACCTTCCATGCTGTGGACATGACCAAGCTTCTTCTTCTTCTTTGGTGATCACTCGTAGCCAAGTAGACTGTTTTAACAATGAGTCCGAAAGTGACTGTGGAGGCCAATTCTGGATCCACACTTCCTTCCACAGTGGGGACGTTGGTTTCTGGGTGGGAGTTGATCACAGTGTGGATTTGCTAAGTGTGCCTTCCTCTTAGCACATTTCTCCCTTGTGTCCTGAGTTTGAGCGTCTTCAAAGCCTATGACACCTTTGGTAAAAGCTGTTCTCCAATTGGAGCGCTCGCAGGCAAGTGTTTCCCAATTATTGGTGTTTATACTACATTTTTTAAAAATTTGCCTTGAAACAGTCTTTAAACCTCTTTTGTTGACCACCAACATTACACTTTCCATTTTAAAGTTCAGAATAGAGTAGTTTCTTTGGAAGAGCAGGTCTGGGAATATCCAGACATATGGAACTCTAGTTTCTTTCTCCTGCTTTTATCTAGATCTCAGCTGAGGAAAGTGGGGGCTTTTTTAAAATCCAGAAATGGGTGGAACTCTCAGGTGGGTTCCAGCACCTTTCAAGTGGGTGCCATTGCCATTCTAAGAGAACATGGGAGGTATTCATGGTTAGTTCCGACACCCCTTTTTCTAGAAAAATAGTATTGACAAAGGTAATTGTTTGCTTTATATACCACTGGCAGAGTGGGAAAGAGAGCAGTTGGTGAGATTCCTTGGTGGGTTAGTTAGAGGCATGCTTCGTTAATCTTACAAGGCAATTTAGTTAAATAAATTTTGAAGTGTGTTTTGGATTCCATCTGCCCTGATCCAACAAGAGGGATGCACAGTATCTCCTGTGAAAGAATTTGGCAAACATCATCACATAAAAATTATACCACGGAAAAAGAGATATTAGCTGGAGTTGTTTCCAAAAATTATTCTAAACTAAAATCCCCCCCTGTAAGTTTTAAATGTTCTGTAGTACTTGGGATTTGCATAACAATAACAACCTTGTTGGGTAGGATGGAGCAAGAGATAGGGATTAGCAAACCTGCTGCTGGAGATTTGAACCCAGCTCATCCTGGTTATAGTCTCAAGGACAGAGAATCTGGAGCCCACCATATATTGTTGGACTCCAACCCCCACGATCCCTGTCCATTGGCCATATTGGCTGAGAGCTGATGAGAATTAGTACCCAACAACACCTGGAGGATCATAGGATCCCCATTCCTGCCTCAAATGGTTTAGGAAATGAACCTGCTCACTTCTTAAGATTGTCTTCGACCATGTAGCTGATTCTGTTGACAATGCCTCAGTTCATATCTCAGCTTAACAGGGCTCTTAGGTTTGTTGAGGGGATAAAACTGGGAGGCAAGGGGAGAGAAGAACTATGTATTCCACTCTTGGAGGAAAGGTGAGATATATGTTAACAATAATAATAATGACAGAGTTGTTCCAAAATAATTCTGGTGGCTCATAGAGACAGATGCAAACCCTAATAGAAGCCAATTTATCTCCTGATTTTAAGCTGTGGAAGTTGTTTGTTCCCAGGCCTCTCACCCCAGCTGCCCATCCATATTTTATTCCCTTCTGCTTTCTCCTTGCCTCACAGTCCCTTGTGAGCTCTTAATCAGTTTGTTTCATGGTCACTGAAGTCATGAGGGTGATTTGTTCAGGGTAAAACAGGAAATTGAAATAGAGCAGGAGCATGGACACATTTTCTGCTCCCCTTCTCCCTGACTAACTTTCTTGTCCACTTCAGCTGTTCCTTTCTCTTCTTTTCTTTCGTGGGCATGAGTTGAAATAAATTAAACTTCCCAGAGGCAAAACGACTCTGAGATAAAATTGGAATATATTGATTAGGCTCTTTGAGGCTGATGGATTGGCCTCTTCTGTTTTATAAGCACATTTACCTACATAGCGCTAAAAAATAGTTACTTAGGATCTGGCAACCAATTGTGTTTGTTTACATCAGTGACACTGGCATACACCTGTAGTTGTGTGCCAAGGCCCCATGACTTGCAGTTCCCTAGTGATTAATAAACACGGACACAAGTGTTTTGGATTATGGACTAAAACAGGCCACAACTCTATTGGTTACAGATGTGAGTGGTTTGACTTAGGCATTGGGTTAAACCAGGCTATATCTCAACTCCTGCCCATCTACAGGGAGTCCATGGAAGGGTAAACCACCAGTAGGGGGAGCCCTATGACTTACATCAAATAGGGGCACCCAAGAGGTCCCCTTTGGGGTTGTGGCATGGTCCTAGCCCATGTCTGGGCATTACACAGGATCCCCACACCCGGATCTCTTTAACAGGATACCCTTAATGGGGATAGAGGTGGAGGCTGCAACCTTCCGTTCATCACACAAAGGCTTACCCAATGCCTAACTGCCCCTCAAGTACAAACAGCTTGTCGCCAACACCATCACATTTGCAAACAATCTCTGATGATCTCTGCAATGCCATTTAACCAGACATCGTTGCCAACATTGGAAATATGTACCCTGTCATTATGAAACAAGGCCTCCTGGTTGAAGGTGATGGCTGGGTGATGTATCACATGGCCTTTCAAATGTTGCACCTTTTGCACAACTGCACAATTAGCTTTCTTTATAGCTCTCTTAATGGCAACTGGGTCAGGGCAATCACGCCAGCAACACCTCTCCAATAGCTGGGACCAGATTATGGTTAAATCTGGGTACAGGACAGCAAGCTTATCAAAGCCCTCTTTAATGTTCCAGGTTAGGTCAATGCCCTTCCTTAGAGCCAAGTTGTTTTTGCCCAGCTAAATGACCAACGCATAAGCCCAACAGCCAAATCACACAATAAAATGAACAGAAAACAGTGAAGCCTGTCCCGTGTTACACAAGCAAAGCAGCCAAATCAAACACACACACACACATTTAAAAATCATGCACAACCATGCACACCTGAGAGCCAGGCAACCACCAAGGAGGAAAGTCGATACCAGGGGGAAAGCCACCGACTCCCCAAGCTGTAATAAAAAATTCACAACTGAAAGCTAACACACACTGCTTAACAATATTTTTAAGAAGCTAAGATAATCAGGGGTGGCCGTAGCACAGCTGATCAGTGTTCCAATCACAGCTCACAACCCAGCTGCTGCCAAAAGCATATGAAAAAAAACACCCACCCACCAGGCAGTCCCAAAAAATAAATAGGAACCAAATCACTGACAAGCGGTTTCACCCCAACCGACCACGCCCACACACTCCCTTGTCTTTGAGGCTGCAGGCACTGCATAGACGTCCACTGCACAGCTGATGAGGGAGTCCCTTCTGGGCTGCCCCATGTTGAACCGACTCTTCAGTGGCTGCAAAGGGAGAGTCCTTGATGATTCTGCTAGACAAAACCATACAGCTAGGGAAGGAATCAGCGACTGAAGAGATCTGGTACAGGGGCGAAAGAGGAGAGCCCCCTGGCTGCGCTGCGGTTTAAATTTCCCATGGCCGTGCCCTCTTCTGGTGCTGATTGGCCAGCCAAGCCACACTGGGCATGACACACCTGGGGTCGGCACGAGGGGTGCGTCAACTTCCCACCCCCAAGCCAGATCGTTGCAGGGACACAGATGCCTGGCCGCAGCATTGTCCACCGAGAAAGATGAACGGACTTTCCATGCTGTCCAGTCTCATGCAGCTGCTTGATTGATGAGATCAAGGTGAGGCCATCTTGTTTTGTGGCAACCGGAAGATGGTCCCCCAAGGTTAGTGGATAGATAGCATCCATTGGGAAACATCTGGACTGATGTGTGAATATCTGATTTGTGGGGGTTGCCCTAGAGATAGGATGGGGGCAGTGAAAGGGAAAGATTTGCAAGTGCTTGTGATGACAATGATTGGAACGGCAGTGGCGGCGGAGGTGTCTATGTGGCAGGTGGTGTAAAATAAGTCAGAAAACTAATACATTTCATATGTGTCATAATTAATAAATGGGCGTACTTAGTGGCCAGATGGATCCAGAAACAGGCATTCAGATGAGTATATAATGCAATGAAATATGGATTCAGTATAGGACAACTTGGAAAGGAAGCATAAGAGGGACTGACTGATCTATATATCTGCAAGTTAACAGTACACCAAGGCATAGTTCTTCTCTGGTTCTAGTGTCTGATTAAACCAAGTGCAGGCCCCTAGGCAATCAAAATCTCACCCCCACCCCCACCAACCACTGTGCATGAGCTCTAGTGGGATAATATTGAACTAAGAAAGCTTGATTGTAATTTTCTTTCAAAATCAAATCAATATCATTTTGATCTGTTGTTTGGTCTAAAAGGCATGGGACCCATAGACCAGTGCCTACTCTGCCTATTTGGTAATCTGACATTGTCTGCACGCCAGGCCACACGCCTCACCTTGACCCATACAAAATGGATCTTGGGAAGTGTGCATGTTGCTCCTCTGCATTTCATCACAATCACCTAGCAATTTAGGCCAGGCTAAATTGAGGAGTGAGGAAACTTTTTCACCCTAAGGGTAACCTTCTGGGGCAGGGCGAGGGGTACTAGCTAGAGGCAAAAGTGGGCAAATGGGCAAATGTGAATTTTAACTTCGTACATCCATAAAAAGGGTGCTAACTTGAATAAAATATTGGGGGGGGGGCAGTAAGGCCCACCCCACATAATCAGTCACAAGGTGTGGCACATGAACACAGTTTGAATGGCAATGCCCAACAACCTTTTTTGGGGGGAAACCCCTCATATATTTAAGGCGGGGGGGCATAGGGACCTCAGCCCCTAGGAGTTGGCTCCTATGCTCAGAGGCATGCTGCCTACAAAGAATGTAGGGAGGAAGTAGCCATCAGCACTAGTAGCCATTAGCTTTATTCTCTATGAATTTTCCAAATCCTTAAAAAAAGCCATGGCTGGCACTACATCTCGTGGGAGCAAATCCCACAGTTTTAACCACTGTGGTGTCAAGAAGTACTTTACTTTGCCTGTCCAGAATCTCCCAACATTCAGCTGCATTGACTGTCCCCAAGTTCTACTGTTTTGAGAGAGGGAGTAGGGGTTAATTTCCCAAGAATAGAAACCTGCAAATAGGGCTGGCCTCTGAAACAAGGGGGTAATTGCACTGTATATTAAACCAGCACCATAACATGTGCCCAATAGCTAATTGTCAGCCAGTTCAATTATTTCAGCAGCAGAATAACATGATGGTGATATTTCGCTCTGGTGAGCGGTTGAACTGCTGAGCTTTGTACTTGCTGCAGCTTCCAGGCCAAGCTCAGTGGTGGCCTGACATGGACCATATGGCTTTACTTTTTATTTGTAAGCAGCTCAGCAAATCTTCACTATTGAATGGTTTACAAATGAGGTAAACAAATAAATAAATGGTGCTGGTGAGGATAGGACATGGACAGTGATCTGCAACATGAGAATAAGGATATTATAGTGATATCCCTAGCGTCATCAGTGAAACACTTGAGAGATGCTGTGGGATCCCTGCTCCCATCACACCCAGTCAGTATGGCCAGAGATCGGGGACTATGTCAGCTGCAGTCCAGCAATACGCAGTAGGGCTGCGTGCTGGAATTGGTCAGTGCCTGAACCAAATCTGACTGATTTGGGTAAAGTGATGTTTTGGACAAGTTGGATGGAAACAGACCTGGGTCAGGGTTTCTGGAGGAATCTGTGGCTGTCCAGGAGCAGTGCTTTAGGTGGGAAGAAGGAGCTTTGGATACACACACCTGTTCCCACCAGGGAACACATTCACAGCATCAAACTGAGCAGAACTGAACCCTCTGCTCACTAGCTAGTGAGTGGAGCCTTGAATCCTACTGGCTGCAGGGAGCACACTGGCAAAACAGCACCCAGAATAATTAACCCTACTGCTTTCTGTGGTGGAGTCAAAAGAGGGGGAGGAGATGTAGTGTCTCCTTGCTTCTCCCCACTGTATGTTTATTTAGGGTTTTGAAAACCCCAGTTAAACATTAGCCTTGTCAGCCCATTCCCCAACAGTTATTCAAAGCTAGATCCAGATGAGGTATCCCCTGGCTTAGTGCTGATCAGGGCCCACAGAAAGACCAGGCAGGGAACAGCCCTAACATTTAGAGGCCACAGGTTCCCTTCCCCTTGCTATATATGAACAGAGTGGATATAAGTTTCTCACACCATATTTGATGTGGGGGAAGGAAAGTTTGCTTTTGATTTTGGTCCCTAAAATCAGTTCAGATAGCCTCCAGCCAAATGTCACAACTGAAGCACAATAGCCTTTTAAATGTGGGCAAAAAGCATAGATGAGGATATTTGTTTTACACTTGGGTTCCAGTTGCCAAGAGAACAATATGAACTCTCTTCATGCTGGTACTGTTCCACATTATTTTCATTTGTGCATTGCAAGGTTTCTTAGATATATTATTGTGTGGTGTATCTGTGTGTTACATATAAGAGGCACTGTTAGTGTTTTTCTGCAGATCTGAGGCTTGGAAATATGGAGGCATGGAGAAAAAGACAAAAGTGTTAACGTTTTGCGACTCTGATCACACTGCCCAAAAGCCTTAATCGCCATGGAAACAGCCCTAAGCTTCATCGTATCTAATGTTGATTTCCCACAACAAGTCCTTAAAACCCCCTTTGTTTCTTTCAAGGAAGGAAGGAAGGAAGGAAGGAAGGAAGGAAGGAAGGAAGGAAGGAGGCACAGGACAACCTGCAAAGGGCCAGATGCCAATCATGGCTGTGACCAGAGGCAAAAGTAGGTGGAGACGTGGATGTAAATGTTACCTTTGTACTGTACATTAGTCACAAACCTATCTCTATCATCCGTTCAAGCACGCAAGAGGCACTATCAAAGTTCAAGGCACATTCCAGCCAGGCAAAAGCACTCAATGAGGGTGCAATGAAGGTCTGTTATGGTGTGTGGCTGGGGAAAGAGGATGTGACCTGGGAAAAATTTCAAGGGCCCAAAAGAAAGACATGGAGAATCACAAGTGAGCCCCTAAGCATCACATTCCCTGCACATGGACTACTGGATTTATGAGCCTTTATTAGCCGGGGGGGGGGGACCTTCGTAGATTACATGCCAGGAGGATTACATACTAGGAGGTGGTCACCCGGTGGGGTAATAGCCTTCCAGCAGTCACTACCACTTATTGGAAGGGGCAAGGGGGCAGCAAGGTGAGGAGAGCACAGATGCACTGGCAGAGTCAATCCTAGAACTTCTTCTCTTATGCCCTGCCCTCACCACTGCCTTGCCTCCTCATCCTCCTGATAAGCATCACTGACCTGTCACCAGGAAGCCATTGCTGCCACTTTGCCCTGGCAGGCAAGCCTCTCTTGAGACATGGAGGATGGAGGGTTATTGCTCCATTTTTTTTAATTAACCAAAACCATGAATTAAGTTGGTGTGTGTTGTTGTGCACATTCCACCCAATGTACATTTTTTACATACAGTTTCATATGTCCCTTTGCACAGTGGTGGCTGGTGTCCATTGGGACTGGTCAGGCAGGAGGTAGGGAGACCAGCAGTAGGTGGAGACAGGGAGCTAATAATGGCAGAGACAACTAATTCTAGTTATGTACCCATCTTCCTCTCAGCTAAGTTCTACAAAGGCAACTCTGAGCATAAAAAGGGAGCCAACACTCAGTGGCACCCCCTGTGCAAGTTTTAAGTAAAAGGGCAAGCTGGTGGAGGGGCTAGCCATGGGCAGAATGAGGTTGGTAGGTCAGTTCCCCTTTCACCCTAACCAACCAACCTCCTCTGCATTTGTTTATACATTTTTGCAAACAATTCTCATAACCTAATGCATTTTTTAAATGCATGCTTTGTGTGTATATGCACTGTTCTCTGATGTACATTCCTTTTTAGATGTGCTTTATCTCACCTGATGGACTGCAAATTTGGAAGGATAACTAAGGCTCATTTCACATATCTGTTTGAGAAACACAAATTAGGTAGGCACACATCAAAATGTTCACTGAACCCACTCTCAACCCCCATATCCCTGGCAGGAACTGCTTCTCTCTCTTTTTTATTTTTTTAGGTTTGGGAGGTTCACTTAAGTTAATTGTTGCACATGAGTTGGAAAGAAGGAAGGAAAGAATAGAGGGAATTCGTATAATGCAGGTGGCTGTTAGAGAATAATGGTCCCAGTGAGTGGCATGTGCGAGTCCTTCCATTTAGTGGGCAAAGGAAGCAGCGGTGTTGGACTGATATGTTTAACACACAGGCAGCTAATGAGCAAGCAAGCATCACATTTATCCACCAAAACCTGATTTCCCCCCTCCTTTGCACGGTAGGAGTGATTGCATTATGAAGGGCTTCAGCTCCATAGTTTCTAATTTAAGAATAAATGACCTAATTAGGATTGTTGCAGAGAATCAGAGTGAGAGGGAGCTGATTGTGCACCGGGTATCATCCACATACAATGTGCAATGTTCAGTTTCACTTTGAAAAGCTGGTGCAATTTTCAGATGGGAGATATTACCCCAGGATTTGGGGGGCAAGGTGGAAACAGTCTCTCACACTGCTTCAGAGTTTCTCCCCCTTGACATTTCCTGCTGAATTTGCAGGTTTTAATTACCTACTGCCTGGTACCTACTAAAAAGGGGAGAAAGGAGCTTCATGGAATGATAAGCTTCATTTCACCCCTTTTAGTTTAATCTAGAGCTAGACGTTTCTAACCTCCTACCTGAGAGTCCAGGATCCATCTCATCCCAGGGACTATTCAAGCAGCTAATATACACTGGGATTGTCCAACTAAGTCCTAGTTAAAGTAGACCCACTGAAATTGATAGACCTATCAATGGGTCTGTTCTGAGTAGGACTGATATTGGCTGCAGACCATGTTAAACTTCCCTATACTGGACTCTCAGATATCCTTGGGGGAAAGGACATGGCTCAGCCGTAGACCATCTGCTTTTGCATACAGATGTTCCCAGGTTCAATCCCAGGCATCTCTAGGAAGAGCTGGGAATGTTCTCTGCCTGAGGTCCTGGAGAGCCACTCCCAGTTCACATAGACAATGTCAGATGGACCAGTGGTCTGACCCAGCTTAAGGCAGCTACTTATGTTCCTATGACTCCCCTTCTATGCTCCAGTTGTTCCTTCTAGTTTCACCTCTCAACTTTGACTGAGCTGACACTAGTTCCCCACTGAATCGGCCACCTGGATCCTCCTAGTTTCAGTCCAAAATGGAGTTCCTCTTACTGCCCTTGGTCTCCAGTGTGGTAGTGCTCTTTATCGCCAAAGCCCCTGTTCCTAATCCTGTCCTTCCTCCAGTGCAGTTTCTGGCTTGAAACTGCTGCTTTCTATCTGCCACTGTCTGCACCCACTCTTTGTATGGCCACAGTGTGGATAAGAGTGTGACAGGCATACAGCTGCTACCACACAGCCCCAGCATACTGGTCTATTCTTCTGGTGGTGCTGGAAGATGCAGAACATGGAGAATGGCACCACCAAGTGGAACCATCCATGGCTCCCCTTTTCATTTTCTGAATGTTGCAGCAGCCACTGTGCATGCCCAGTCTGCTACACCTTTCCATCCATACATACTGATACGTATTTGCAATAATGATAGATCAAACACTGCCAAAAAAAAAACAAAACACACACACACACACACACACACACACACACACACGAGAGAGAGAGAGAGCAGCCGCGATCCAATCCAGAATTACCTGGGGCTGACCCGACACCAGCGGCAGAGGAAGCCACTCAGGTGCCTGGGGCAGTGCGACTAGGGGCGGGGCGCACCACCCATAGGGGCGCGGTGCACCGCGGGGCCTCCAGAGTCTGCCCGCCTCCTCCCACTCAGCCGCCCTACAACTGGGGGGGGGGGGGAGGCAGCAGGAGAAACGCATGGCTCGGGCGCGCTGCAGGCCCGTAAGTGCTGCCTGGCATTTTGTCACCCCCCTCAGTGGTGACACCCAGGGCAACCCACCACACACCCCTTCCTCCGCCCCTGCCCGAAACATATCTGGGCCCTGAATTGATTCAGTTAAAACATAATAACTTATTATTTGCCAACAAAAGTTTTTAATGCCAAGCCAATTCTGAATCAAGTCCATCACTAAAGAGAATGGGTGATTTTATATATGTGGAGATTAAAGTGGGGGAGTGGGAAGAAAGCTGGAAAGTCTCCAGTGCCTGCTCTCTCTTGTTTTCTGGACATCTATTTTATACCATACATATACTCAATAAGCAGGAAAGTCAATTCCGTGAGTACAGTGGTACCTTGGGTTACAAACACTTCAGGTTACAAACTCCACTAACCCGGAAGTAGTACCTCGAGTTAAGAACTTTGCCCTAGGATGAGAACAAAAATCTTGCAGTGGCGGCAGTGGGAGGCCCCATTAGCTAAAGTTATACCTCAGGTTAAGAATGGTTTCAGGTTAAGAACGGACCTCTGGAATGAATTAAGTTCGTAACCCGAGGTACCACTGTACCAATCTCTCTATCACCAAAACACCATTCACCCCAGTTTGTAGGAGACAGAAAATCTTTAAGAGGGGGTACCTAATGGTGTGTGTGTGATTGAGATTGGTGGGGCAGTGCCTCACCAGCCCCAATGGACCAGTCTTCACTGCTGATGGATAATGTGGGGGTCGAGGGTCGGAATGGAGCATCCTGAACAAAAGCACTCTACACTGTGAATGTTGTTACAGTTCCCACTTGTCCAAAATGGAAGTTTCCAAAATGGAAGTTTCCAATCCCTACTTTCCAAAGAGGCTGTATTCAATGTTAGTCCTGTCAGAATAGAACCAATCAGATAGAGGGACATAACCAACTTAGGTGCATTACTTTCATTGGGTCTACTCTGATTTCAACTTAATTGGATACAACCCTCAAGTTGCCTTCTCAATGAGATCTTTTGCTTTTCATTGTGTGTGAATATGCATACACACATGCAAACATGTGCTCACATGCACACATACCACATAGATCTTATTGTGAGGCACAGAAACAGGAAGTGTGAGGTACATCCACTTCCTGGCTTCACCCACAGCTCTGACTGTGAAGCACTTGCTACAGCAGAGATACAGATTTATTTATGTATTAAAAAACCCTTTTTGTAAGCATTTAGCTAATAAATGTTGAAACATGCTTCAGGTTTTATGCAAAAAAGAAAAAAAGGAAGAAAAAAAGTGCCAAATCTCCCCAACTCCTTGTATTCATAGCCTGGCACTATCTGATATTGGAGGAGCAAGTAGATAAAAGGGCTTATCAAATGAATGTTTATGAGAACCATACTTGAAAGAAAATAATAATAATAATAAAAATCTGAAGACAGATCGAAAAGAAAGCCAAGCTCCCTGTTGTGTTTTGTTTAATGTTTTTCCAATTTTGATCCATTCATTTGGCAAATGGCCTGAACTCACCATGAATTAAAGAACTATGTGTGCTGTGCCAAATATTTGAAGATTCCAGACTGCCATGGGGAGAGGAGAGTGGGCCTCTTATATGTGGATTTGTGTTCCAGATGAAATTGCCTGGTTCCGTGGGGTTTGGGTGAAGGACACTGCGAAGGTTGAGGGCTCTTCTTCATTGGAAGTTTTTAAGCAAAGGTTGGTTGGCCATCCTTCATGGATATTTTAGTTGAGATTCCTGTGTGGCAGGGGGTTGGACTAGATGACCCTTGAGGTCTATGATTCTATGGTCTATTTTCTAGGTGTTCTGTACAATAATGAGAACCAGTGTGGTGTAGTGGTTAGAGTGTTGAACTAGGACCTGGGAAGCCATGGTTCAAATCACTGCTTAGCTGTGAAGCTTACTGGATGACCTTGGGCCAGTAACTATCTCTGAGTTTAGCCATCACCACCATCCCAGGTTGTTGCTGGAATTAAATGAGGAGAGAGAGAACCATGTATACCACACTGGGGTCCTTGGAGAAAAAGTTGGTATATTAATGTAATAAGTAAATAAATATGAAGTTGATACATGTGTGCTGCTGTGCCACTGGAAATCATATTTGTATACCAGCCATGGTACAGAGCTGCTTGAAGATTCATTTTTGCAATGAACCCTGCCTAGGGTTTGTCTTTGCAGGGGAGGGTGTGGAGCAATTCAAGTGATTTTTTATTGAGAGCAAGGGGTGAACAGCACAGGACTGTTATTTTCTTGCATGCACCCACAAAGCAGTCTAGTCAACCCAAGAACAGACTGTACATGTACAAAATATCAATTCACATCCTGAACTGGAAAACAACCTCTAGGGGAAATGAGCTAGAAGGCTCTGTGGCATTAGACTTCTAGATTAATGCTAGATCATTCAAAGTTTGTGGGTTCAAGTTCCAGCAGGGCCATGGTTGGGAGTGGGCCATGGCTTAATGGTAGAGCTTCTGCTTTGCAGGCACAAGACTCCTGGTTTAATCTCTAGGTAGGGTTTGGGAGATAACATTCTCTGAAACAGCTGGAGAGCTGCTGGTGGTCAGTGTAAAGACTACTGAACCTAAATTGGGCCAGTGGTATGACTCAATTTAAGGCAGCTTCTTATGTTGCTACAGCACAACCACTAAGTTTTGTTTGAAGATTTTTGGGAATGGCTGTAGCTCAGTGATAGAGTATTTGCTTTGCTTGCTGGAGGCCCCAGATTCAATCCCTGGCATTTCTAGGTTGGGCTGGGAGAGAACCTTGACTGAAGTCCTGGGGAATCTTCTGCCCATCAGGCAATGCACTGCCAGCTGATCCAATGGCCTGACTCAGTATAAGGCAGCTTCCTATGATCCTATGATGTTTGATTAGCAATACCCTGAGCATTACAATCTGAATAAACTCTGAACAAGGCGATTATGAGCATTGGCAGCATTTCTTAGTAGTCTTTCCAACATTGCAGCGACAGAGCTACTGGCAAAGGTTAGGGGAAAGCAACTGAGTGCTATGGGATAGCTTAGTCAGTGAAACCAACTGCCACTCTTCCACTTATACAAACATCTTGGAGACTTTTGAACAAAACTGAACCGGACAGGTGCATTTCTTCATATGCAGACATTTATGATGAAGTGAGCAAAAGATTCCTTTTATTAACCAGCCACAATCCCTGCTCTGGGTGTGAGAAATGTCTCATTCTTTCTTTGTAGCCTGGAGGGGAGATTTAGCTGCTGACAACAGGCGCATACAGAGACAACCCCTCCTCTGCGCTGCTTCTCCAAGCTCTTTACCGCACACAAAAACCACTGACATCTTAGGTGGCATTGTGATTCCTTGTTCATTGCTCCTGCCAAAACCAGCTGTGCTGCCCCATTGCCTGTGGCAGGTGAAACAAAGCAGTGAGGTGAGAGACAGCACACCTAGAGACAACCATGCAACTGTCACTGCATTAGCTCTTTCCTGTTCTCAAGCTAAAGGCTGGGTCTTTGGGAAAACTAATGCCAGAACAGGAAACATTTTTTGCTTGCAGCCCAAACCTAGGAACATTGGACTCTTATACTGTGACAGACCATCCATCCCTCAAGCTCAGTGTTGTCCACACTGACTGTCATCAGCAACCCAGGGTTCTTTCCCAGTCCTACTTGGAGATGCTGGGAACTGAACTTGGGAACTTCTACATGCAAGACAGGTGCTCTACCCCTGGAGAACCTCCTAAAGGACACACAAAGGCCAGGTTCCTCTAGGCCTCTCCATCTGGCTCTTGGTATTCTGTCCAGGACATGCCTCTTCCCCCAGGTCACACTCCTCAATGGGCTTGCTCTGAATCTTAATCCAGTGTTTTTTTACCTAGCTGGAATGTGTACTGTGCTAATACACCTTCACTTGCCTGGATGAAGAGTGAAGTGTTGTCTGGCCACACCCAGTTTTGCCCTGGCACATGGCCCCAAAGAGGTTGCCCACAAGGTACTGTGGCCCTTAGACTGAAAAAGCTCCCAACCCAGGATGAAGAAGACACTAGTGGTAGAATCAATGCTTCTACCACAGTGAACCAAAGTTGTTGGGATCTGGCCTATAATATGATTGACTGATTTCCATTTGACAGCTAGCTAATCCCCTCTTGGATTCCGGGAGTGCTTGCAATAATCAATAATAGGAAAGTCCATGTCCTCAAGTTTACAATTTAAATGACATGACACAATCTGGCACCATCTGTTGCCCAGAAAAGGAACAACTGCAGTGATCTTCCTGTGAAATGCCCTGAGTATAGGGCGGTATATACATTCAAATCATCATCATCATCTCCCCACCACCACCATCCTGTATGATAATAAACACTTATAAGAACATTGTAATGAAGTAGTGCCTGGGTTTACTTTTTTCCTTCTCTATCTCAATTATTTTATCCTTTTGTATTGTGTCATTCCCCTTCATGGATCACTGCCTTGCCATGGCGAAGGGGCTTGAATAACTCAGATAAGCTATGAACTATGCCGAGCAGGGCACCCAAGATAGACAGCTCATAGTGGAGAGTTTTGACCAAACGTGATCCACCTGGAGGAGGAACCGGCAAGCCACTCCAGTATCCCTGCCAAGAAAACTCCATGGACAAGGACAACAGGCATATAAATGGAAGACAGAAGTGCCTGGCGTGCTCTGGTCCATGGGGTCACGAAGAGTCGGACACGACTAAACGACTAAACAACAACAATTGTGTCATTTAAATTGTGAGGACTTTCCTATTATTGACCATTGTAAGCATTCTGGAAGCCCCCTCTTCTTTTGGCCAAAGAAATGCTTTAAGCAAATAAATAAACACACTTCATGCCTATCATGGTCTGGGATATTGAAAGGGTTTCAGAAGCTTTCCAAGGGATAAATAAAACCATCTGTTACTCTTCATTTTGCCTGCTGTCCCTCAATTACAACAGGATCTGAGTCACTATTTGCTATCCTATTGGGTCCAGAGAATGAGCAACACCTGACTTTTAATAAACTGTGACAATCTGCTATCAGCTGTAGGCGCTTGTAGATCAACCTTGTGTGGATAAGTGACTCAGTTTCTGGGAATGATGAATCACGAGGGGAGCAAAGATATGAAAATCCTTTCAGTCCATACAAATAAAAATAAGATGTGATTTTTAAAATGCTATGTTTGGGATGTATGAGCCACACTCCCATAATCCATCACCCAAAATAAACCAGTTTTATTTAGCATCTGCGTGACAGCAAAAGAGGACCAATATATATATATGTGTATTTATACACAGTGCACAGTGGCGTGTCTCACTCACTCTATTCTTCCTCTTCAATTTTCCTTTGGATTGGGAGGGTAGTTTTCTGTTCATAACCCCCATATCACGATGGAATGAACACAGAGACTAAACTGAATTAGAAGGGGTGCATGGCTTTTGTAACTTGGCCTTGCACCTAATGAATTCTAGCCACTGAACAGAAGTTCTTATTGACCCAGGCCTCTTAATTTTAGTTTTGATCTGTCTCCTATCCACATCTATGGATCTACCCTTTACTCACAGTTGCTCTCCCTCTCTTTCTGATCTGGGATAACCTTCAGTAACCCATGCACCATAAACAGGGAGACTTGGTTTCTTATTCTCTTTGAATAAACTCCTTATATAAGTTTGGCCCTGTTTCCTTTTCCCATGAACCTTATGGGGACACTCCACTCTCTAGAGCAAAGTTCCTAACTTACTCAAAATGTGCTCCTGCTGAGTTGGCAAAAGTCTTAGATTCTAAGGCAGCTCTACTGGACCAGCAGGAATAGAATCTAGTGCTGCAGAGAGGAGATGCCCCAATAACCTGCTCTTTCTGAAGGGCTTACTCCCCAAACATTGCTATGTTCTAACTTAATTATCAGAGGCAGTATGTCTCTGAATACCAGTTGCTGGGAATCACAAGTGAGGAGCATTGTTTCATTCAGGTTCTGCTTGCAGGCTACCCAAAGGCATCTGGTTGGCCAATGTGAGAAGAGTGCACTGGGCAATATGGCCCTTTCACCTAATCTAACAGGGATCTTCTTATGTTCTTAATATGGAAGTTGGTTTGACTATTTGTTTGAGATACAAGTGCCAAGCAAATGTGACAATGATGCTCTGCTTGTGGGCTTCCTGGAGGCCATCTGGCTGACCAACAGGATACCAGACTAGATGGACCTTTGGTCTGATCCAGCAGGGTTCTTCATCTGTTCTCCTTAGAGTCAGGGCACAGAAAGGAAAGTACTTCTAATGGTGCCAGATGGATTTTTCTATGCACAGAGCTGTTGTTGCTGTTCCTTCGGCAATCATCAGCTCTTTGGCAGCATGGAGTAACAATGCTAGAAGCAAGAAAAATATCTCCCTTTTCAAGTAATGCTATGCAAAGATCATCTGTTTTATTTGGGTGTAATAATACAGTTCTTCTGATCTTTTAAGGCCCTTTGAAACTGCACACCTCAAGGAATGTGTTTCCCAACCCCACCAGCCCACTGCTTTATAAGATAAGGGAAGCAGAATATCTTCCCTCAACCCAACTGCTTTAGGAGAACCTAAGTGTTTCTCTCTATCTCCACTAGATGGCATCAGAGAATCTCTTTCTGTCCCCTGCCTCTTTGCCCTCCCCCACAAGGAAAAAACATATGTATACCATACCAAACCCATTTTTGCCTCCAGAAAAGTACCTATTGTGCTGTCCTCACAATTGATTTCTGCTGAATTGATAAATTGTTGCTCTCTGAGGATTTGGGACAGGGTGGTGGGGCATAGAGGATGAAAGAGAAAATGTCACCACTATTTCAAGTTCCTCTTGAAGAGGGGGGGGGGGGGAAATCAGTCCTTGAACCCAACCATGAATTGCTTTTATTAATCAGATTGCAGTAGAAAATCTTGCACTACCCAGTACACATCTATCCTGTAGCACATCACTGAAAATTTTCCATGATGCACCTGTAATCATGTTCAGGAGGTGCCAATCTACAGCCTTTGGCTATGTTGTTAAGCATAGTTACCCACTCAATTACCCCAGAGGCCAGAAGACCATCCGGGAACTAACCATGCAGTATTGGTGGCTCTGGCAGATGCTGTCTACATTAACATACAGTACTTACAGATGAGCAGATTTCAGTGTGATCTAGCTGTTTGAGTGTTGGACAAAGGAGAACATGGTCTGCAAAGATGAACACTCTGCAATGTTGCTACATAGGTGACCTTGGGCAAGTCACCCTCTCTCAGTCTAACCTACCACACATGGTTTTTGTCAGGTAAAATGGGTTTATGAACCTTGTGAACTACCCTGAGCTCATTTGATGAAAAGTGGGATGAATATCCTGCCTTTCATAAGATCATAGGATTGTAGAATTGGAAGGGACATTGAGGGTGATCTTGTTCAACCAGCCACAAATCCACCCATCAGTTACCTCCCTCAGCCCACATTTGTTTCCCTTTTTTTCTTGTTGTGGTGGCAACTTTTGTGTTTTGCTTTTATCCTGCCAGTTGAGAGAAGATATTGATGTGGTTGAGGACAAGCATTAGCATTAAATTTATGTTGTGAATTAAAAAACAGGGACATAAAGTAGCAAGATTTTTGCTTCTTCTGGGGTTTCAAAGAGGTAGTGTTACTATGCCAGCTCCATGAAAAGTGCCAGGAATGTGCCCCAGTAATGGCTGTGCTGTATATCACAGGGAGTGTTTAATGCAAAGAAGAAAAAAGGTGTGGGGATAAATGAGACTATATTAGAGTCAATAAAACAGAACCCAGTTAAGAGGCAGTCTTTCTTGCAAAGAGTTGACTGGATAAGTGGCAGATTAGAGCAGAATCCAAGGAGTTAATGTCACACAACGATGAGGGAAGACCTTGCCTCATAGGTACATAAATGTAAGATGTTGGCTTATGCAGGATCAGACTGCTGGTCCAAGTAGCTCAAGGATGGGGAAACTATGGCCCTCTAGATGCTGTTGTACTCCCATCTGTCCCAGCAAGCATGACCAAGGGTCATGGATGATTGGAATTGTAATCTAGCATCATCCAGAGGACCATATGTTTCTTAAACCTAACCTAGCTGAAAAATGTCTACATTAATTGGCAGTGAATCTCCAAGATTTCAGGCAGGGGATATTCTCAGCCCCTACCAGGAGTTGCCAGGGATTGAACCTTTCTCCTTCTGTATATAAAATATGTCCTTCACCACACAGGTGTAGCCCTTCCCTTTATAACACAGGAATATGCCTTATAGTGAATCTGACTGTTTACCCATTGTGGGCTTCCAGTTCCCATCATGCTGGACCATTGGTCACGCTGGCTGAACCTGATGGGAGCTGTAATCCAAAGCACTTGGAGGGCATCAGTTTGGGGAGGGCTGGTCTATTTCAAGTGGCAGTAGCTTTCCAAGGTTTCAGACAGGAGCCTTTCTCCACTCTACCTGGAACTGCCAGGGATGGAACAGGGGACCTTTTGTATGCAAAACACCAGCTCTATCACCAAACTACGGCCCTTCCTCACAATAACATAGGAAAATAGGAAGCTGCATCACACCAAGTCAGACAATTGGTCCATCTACCTTAGTATTATCTACACTGCCTGGCAGTGGCTCTTCAGAGTTTCAGATTGGGTTTTTCCCCAGCCCTACTTGGAATTGCAAAGGAGTGAACCTGGGATCTTCCACATGCAAAGCAAAAGCTCCATTACTGTGCCACAGCCCTTTCCTTGATTATTCTGGGATGGTGAGGTGCACTAAGAACTCGTGTCTTGGGTTAACTGGGAAATATAATATCGTTGGGATGTTGCAGATGCCTGCGGGAAGCCTGCAAACAGGATCTTTCCTGGGAGAGTGGTTTCAGATCAAACAGAAAGGGAGATGAGGCTAGGCATATTTCAGGCATCTTGAGTAGCAAGTTGCACAGACTGAAGAAACCAGCCTGTGGACCAACAGTTATATCCAGCCAATAAGGTGCCTACTAGTTCCTTAGATTACCTGGCATGTCTGGGCTGATAATCATCAGACCTATAAGGTGATGTCACAGCACAACCAACATCAAGTCACTAACTCTTTCACTAAGAGCATAAGAAGAGACCGATGGGGTCAAGCCAAAGACCCATCTAGTCCAGCATCCTGTTCTCACATTGTCCAACCAGATGCTTCCAGGAAGCCCCCAAAACAGGACCTGTGTGCAACGGAGCTCTCCTCATTCGTGATTCTCAGCTGCTGGTACCCACAGGGATACCACTTCTGACTGTGGACGTAGAATATAACAATTGTGGCTAGCAAGCAATGGTAGCTTTATCCTTCATGAAGTTGACAAATCTTCAGCTTAGATCTGTGCTTTCCCATGTTCTCATCTGATACATCCTCGTCATATACCGCTACAGACTATATGAATATTGGAGCTTTGATGTCAGTGGAGCTAGTGTGAAGTTTCCAAGGTGGTGAGGAGGGACTTTATGAAGTTGTGTCTCCCTCTCTGAGGGCAGAACTCTCACTCTGGCTTTGGAGAGGAAGAGCGAAAACATTCTATGGTTCTTAGGAGCCTATCCCAGGGACGACAGAATTTCAGGGTTAGTGCGCTATTTCACTCTGTCCAACAGGCTCATCTATGATATAGCAAGGGTGGTAATTGATTATTTTCTCCCCCACCCCTTAAAAAAATATTTTAAAGATAAAAGAATTGTTCTAGAATTCTTGTTGTAAGGTGGCCATCTTTTTTGTTGCTTTTATTTTCAACTTTATTTCAGTCTAAAATATTTAATCCTCCCACAAAACAAAGTATAGGGATATAAATACAATTAATGAACTGATAAAATATTCCATGGGTTCTATACATCTCAGGAGGCTGATGGTCTTCACAGATGGGACAATGTGGAAGTGTATAATCACATTTCAGATAATAAAGGTGATGGAGCATAGAAGGATGGAGCATTATTCCATAAACATTGTCCTTTGAAGCTAGTGAGGAGACCAGATTCCACATTTAAACACCTTAGGACAAGGCAATCAATTCCTGGATCTGAAAGAGTTCAACAGGATGGTAGGACAAAGTACAACAACTAACAAAAGAAACTATATTCATTATAACCTGCTTTGATTTCTGTAGGCTGGAGGGTGGTCAATGCTGTCTCCATATTTCTTTAAAAGCTACGGCAAACGATCAAGGAATTAGATCAGCTGCCAAAGCTGAACTTCAATGGCCTGAAAGATAATAGGGAAATTGTTGAATCCATTGAGTTGTGTTGCCCTCAGACACTCAGGTCAACCAGCAGGAGGTCTCCCACAGTAAATTGCTAGGCTTTTGGAGCAGGCTTTGTTTGAAATCATTACAACAAATGGATAAAGGTGGACCAGTGGATGTGATTTATTTAGATTTCCTTTCAATAAGCTTTTGATAAAGTACCTCCTAAGAACCTGTTAAGGAAAGCCTAGCTGATTGCTAAGCTGCAAGAGGTGAAGTCCTTTCTTTATATATATATATATTTATATATAATTATATGGCAGGGGTGACGAAGCAATACTAAATGTCCAGTTCTCAGCATGGAAAAATAGTGAATAGATAGCTGAGAATCATTTATTCAGTGGAATGGCCAATGGGCAGCCATTGGTGGAATGCCAACTTTTGTTCAACAACTTTTGAAGTTAACTTAAAGGAGTGGTGGGCATGTTGGGGGGAGCCAGTGGTGGAAGTGAGCCAGGCTTATAAAAAGTACAGAATAATACCCTTTGTGTGGATCTAAAATGGAAGGTTCTAAATTATATGTAACTTTTCCCCAAAGGGGCGGTGGGGAAAGGGAGGGAGAGGATAATAGAGTCATAGAATTGTAGAGCTGGAAGGTTCCCAAAGGGTCATCTAGTACAACCTCCTGCAAATGCAGGAATCACAGGAAAGGAGAGGTAGGGATGGAGGAATATTTTTATATAAGTGGATACATTTTCCCAACAAGTACTGCTTGTCAAAGGACAGAAAAAAAGCACCCAACTTTAGGTAAGTAGAGCCTAAGGAAGAAGAAAGGAATTATTAAATGGTGACATTTATAGAAATCAATGGTCTGGCTTCTGCATGCAGTCTGTGCCTTCTTATGCGCATTGCCCTCAAAAGGTCTGACAGAACAAACCAAATGTGTTCAGAGTGAGGTAATAACACTAATTAGGAGGATGATGGATCTGGGGGAAGGTGATGCTTTTTCATTGCAGGTTTTGTTCAGGGTGTGGAATAATGGGCTCAGTGAGACGACTGGGCTTCATCAAAATATTTCTTGAACTGTATTCATGATGAGAGCAGATTACATGGGCAAGGGAAGGTTGCAAAGGGGAGGAAAAATGAGAACAAGCTATAATTGGAGCTGGGGAATCTGTCAGTAACCAACCTGCAGTCTTTGGATTAGTTGAAAAGGAGTCTGAATGCGACAGGGCCCAGTTTGATTAAGGGTGAGCAGATTTCTTCTGTTCTGCTATTTTACAGTGCTGTGAATTTGCTATGCTTTTATCTGAAAAACAACCACAAAATGGAGAAATTGCTACTGGCATGGGGGGGGGGAGAGGTGGATTATTGTGTTTGAGATGAAATTTATTTTGGGTTTGGCATATTTCGGAACAAATCATTCCCTGCAGGGTGAGGGTGGTATTGATGGCAATGTTCATCAAATGCTTGGCACACTGGAATGACTTCTATGCCTCAGGTGTAATTGTAGTATTTGTTTGTTTGTTTGTTTATTCATTTAGATTGATTGATTGATTTCTACCCTGCCCTTCCTCCCAGAGGTATTATTTTTGTTGTTCTTTGTGGTGGTATTACTACTATTATTATTACTGCAACTTCCATCATCCTTGATCTTTGGCTATGCTGGTTGCAGCTGATGGGATATAGACAACATTTGGATGATGAAAGGTTCCTGTGCTAGGAAACTTTTTCCCAGGGGAAAATATGAGGTATGCATATGGTGTGTTGGGGGAAAAGAAGCATGGTGGGAGAGAGAGAGAGAGACTAAAAGCCATAAGTGGATTCAAAGAAAGAAGGGAGTAGAACTTACCAAGTCCAGGAATGTTTGTGGTGTTCTGATACAAGGCTCTGGCAGCCAGCCGGCTAGCTTTACATGGATCTGGAAAATGCAAAAATAGTGGTGAGGAGCTTATGGTCCTCTAGGTGTTGTTGGACTACAACTCCCATCATCCCTCACCATTGGCCATGCTGGGAGTTGAAGTCAGTGCTGGCCTTACTACTAGGCAGAGTGGAAGTCTCCTTAAGTGGCAAGTGTTTGAGGTGTGAGTGATGGGAAGTAGTGGCAGCTTATCACAGCAATTCCTCCTAATCCCTCCAACCATTACCCTCAGTGAGATCAGAGCTACACGTGCCACAGGTCTACCATACACCCTCTGGGCTAACTCACTGCCCTTAGGTTCACTAGAGGACATTGCCCCAATTGCTAGTGTTGAAGTAAGATTCACCTGCCTGTCTAGACATTTCTCTACATTGAATGAAGGATACCAACTTGTCCTCTAAAATGCTCTGAAATCTGCCATTAGGGAGAGAGAAGGAGCTGCTTCAGGGAGTAGATGTTGGTTTCCAGTTGTGTGACCTGAGCAATAAAGAAGGGGCTGGTCTGTGATAGTTGAAGATCAGAAAGGAGTAACACACAATTTGAAGAACTGACTCCTTTAAGGTTGCCTAAAATGGATATAAAGTCACCACCAGGATAACTTAGTGACTGCTCCCATCATGCCTTGCCCCATATGCTGCCACGTTATGATCATTGTTCCCACCTAGCCTGACAGACAGCATGCCTTGGCAGTGAGGAACTGTGCAAATCCTGTACAAAGTATGGCAAACAGGATGTGTTTGAGGGAATGCGACTTTGAGGGAAAGTTCTGTGACTTGTGGTGTATGTGGGCACTACAGGGTGAAGCTGTGCAAGTGTGTACTGTAAAATAGTAGTAGGGAGGATGCAACCCTCCATATGTTGTTGGACTCCAACTCCCACCAGCCCTAGCCAGCATCAGGGATGAAGGGTATTAAGAGTTCAACAACATCTGAAGGGCCACGGGCTCCCTGTGCAAAAGGAATGAAGGAAATGGAAGGACAGAGGTGAAGAGACATAACCTGCATCATCCTTTATTTGCAACTCCTTGGAACTTAATTGACTCACAAAGTGATTCCCATGTTGCCTCTGTGCTCCTTGGAGTTTGCTGCAGCAACATTTTAAGAATTTCAATCCAACACAGCAAGCCATGCATGACGACTGCTTTCAAAGCCCAATTTCCTTGTATCCTCTCTCTAAGAGAAGAAAGAGAAGACAGAGCATTGGCAGGGATGTGTCAGCAGTAATTTTCAGTTCTGCCTGTGTCATCTGTTATGTCACTCTGATAGGCAGGCGGCCTGGAGGAAGTGCTCCTGGTCTGTTGGACCAAGGTTGCTTTTGTGCCCTCCATTGCCTTCCCCTGTCAATCTGGGGATGGCTGCTAATCTACCCTTTCTCTGCACGTCAGCCAAAGCTGAGTCTCCTTGTGGGCATCACCCTTCCCAAGGAAATCAAACTGAATTAAGGAGACGAGGACATAGAGAGGTGCTCTATGCTACTTTCTGTGCATGCAGAATATTTTCCTAAGAATATTGCACTTGCCCTAAGATAATGCTGGGGGGCATATAAGAAAATAAAATCTAAGCAACTATGCATCTTTAAACATGAATTTGTTATACCTGTGGTCAGGGGCGCCAACTTGAATAAAATATTTGGTGTGCCCAGGTAAGCCCTGCCCCGCGTAACTGATCACATGATGCGGTGCATGCACACCATTTGAATGGCAATGCCCAGCCCCCTCAAATATTTTATTGGGGGGGGCCGGAAACCTCTCGGCCCCTAGGAGTTGACTGCTATGCCTGTGGTGAGGAACCTCAGGGGCCAAATGCAATCCTCCAGGTCTCTCTAGCCCTCCCCAGGATGAACTCTTGCTTCACATTATCCTTGAGCGCTTTTTCCTGACTGGAATATGTCCTTGAATTCTGATAACGACTTGCATGTCTGGATGGATGTCAGGAACTGGCTGGATGATGAGGAGTAGTAGGAGGCACCAGCTGGGAACCCCCCCCCCCCAGGGAAGTCCCAGAAGAAGTCTCAGAGCCCGGGACTGGTGGTGGGACAGAGGGTGAAGGTGGGGAGGAATGGTTGGATGCTGAAGAGGCAACAGGCTTTAGTGAGCAAATGGAGTCAGATGCAGAAAGCAGTTCAGACTCAGAAGATGAAGCAGAGGAGAAGGGGTCAGAGGTTGCAGAAGCAACCACTGAGCTTGCCTCCAAGGACATGAAGAGCTATGTTTGTAGCAGAACAAATAGCACAGGTTCTTCCCTCCCCTGACGTAGTTTAAGGCTACTTAGGAAACATTTGGATGTGGAAGAGGAGTCTTAGGGGGAAGTAGGAGACAGGAATAATCAGTCCTAGCAACAGTTTCATATGGGCCAGTTCTGTGCAGAGGCATTGTTGCCTTGTTTGCTGGTTCCTTGAATAAAGAGTTAACTTTTCTGCTTGTCTCTGTGTTTTGAGTGCTGACCTGCATCTGAATCAGCCTTGACAATGAAGAATAGAGAAGGGCATGGGAGTGCATGCTGGAAGTAGTATACTGTACAAAGATAAATTTTGTATTACAGTGGTACCTCTGGATGCGACCGGGATCCATTCCGGAGCCCCATTTGCATCCTGAAGCGAACGCAACCCGTGTCCGTGCATCTGGGCATGCGCAGGTTGCGATTTGCCACTTCTGTGTATGTGCGTGACATCATTTTGAGCGTCTGTGCATGCGCGAGCAGCGAAACCCGCACTCCATTACTTCCGGATCGCCGCAGAGCGCAACCCGAAAATGCTTCACCAGAAGCTACTTCAACCCAAGGTATGACTGTAGTTCCTCCACCCACCTTTGCCTCTGGACTGGCCAACCATTGGAATATAACTCTCTTAAGGAAATGCATCCCTTAGGCTAAAAAAGTTTCCCTACCACTGTTCTACACAGTTCTTCCACACATGTGGCTTTTCCCATGAAGCATTGGTTGGATTTTGTGAATGAGAAATACAAATTATTGGTGCCTCATCTATGTCTAGTGATTTTACTTTAATGCCAATGTCAACTGAGATCTATTGTCCAATGTTTGTTTGGAACTATAGACGATTGCCCAATAAAAGAGCCTTATAACATCTTGGCCAAGCTCGTATCTTGGCCAAGAAAGCATAAGTACTGACAAAGCCTGTAGCCTTCTATCATTCATGGTCTATTGAATTGATCCAATGAGACAGGATAGGGTCAGGAATTCTGTTGGCTGTGACACTTTGCCAATTACATAGTGTTCCACTTGGGAAGGAAAACGGAAACACTCAGTGTGCCAATATCTTTCAAGATAACATTGAATGGGAAATCCAAATGAACAGTTCTGTCCGTAGTGCTGAAATGGTGTTCTAGCAGTAGGGGAACCAATGTCTTCACAATCCATGAATTTTAGGAGCATCTCATGACTGGACATCTTAAAAAAAACTAATGAGCAACTTTAAATCAGCTTCTAATTTTACAAGGAACATGGCCAATCCATCTTGATCACTCTATTATGTGTTGTTTGTTTGTTTGTTTATGCATTACCATCACAACTTTGTGAGGTAGGTCAGGCTGTGAGATGAATTTCATGACCAAGTGAGGATTTAAACCCCTGGTCTGCCAGATCCTAGTCCAACATTTTAACTTCTACAGTACACTGATTGCATCAAAACCACAGTTGGCCACACTTGCGAAAAGAGTAAAGGTATCTGTATTTTCCCTCACTAGGGCTAATACCAGCTTCCGATGGGCGCACAATTAAGATAGAAGGGGGGAGTTTAAACAACATTTCCACTAATCCACCATAAAGTTTGTGTGTTGTATCCAATGTTAGTCTTGGCCATTGAAATGGATGGGTGTGACTAACTTAGGTTCATTCATTTCAGTAGTTCTACTCTGAGTAGAATTTCGTTGGATAGACCCCCCTTTTAGGTAAGGTGATCCAGTGATGAATTTCCTTCAACACACATAATTTGACCAAAACTTCCTAGATATAAGGCTTTCTTTCTTTTTTTGCAACCTGTGTCCTTCTGTATCTTGAAATTATTAGTAATGATGCAGAATCATGCATATAAATAACAAGCAAACAGTATATTTTGCAAGGTTAAAATCAAATGAGAGATTATCCAGGCAGTAAACAGTATATGAATGTACCCATTAATGCTTGGGACTTTTTTATTATCCAGGGGAAAATACAAACATTTGTATGCAAACGGGAATCATAAGTGGACTGGCCAAACAGAACTAGGACAACTTGAGCAAAATGTCCCATCAGAGATGTTTCCTATATGAAATATAAAAAGGTAAAGGTAAAGGGCCCCTGACAGTTAAGTCCAGTCGCAAACGACTCTGGGGTTGTGGTGCTCATCTTGCTTTACAGGCTGAGGGAGCCGACGTTTGTCACAGACAGTTTTTCCGGGTCATGTGTCCAGCATGACTAAGCTGCTTCTGGCGCAACCAGAGCAGTGCACAGAAACACCGTTTACTTTCCCGCCAGAGCGGTGCCCATTTATCTACTTGCACTTTTTGGCGTGCTTTTGTTTTTTTGTTTTTTTGTTTTGTTTTTTTGGCGTGCTTTTGAACTGCTAGGTTGGCAGGAGCAGGGACCGAACAACAGAAGCTCACCCCATCGCGGGGATTCAAACCGCCAACCTTCTGATTGGCAAGCCCAAGAGGCTCAGTGGTTTAGACCACAGTGCCACCTGCATCCCTTATATGCAATATAGATTGTCAATAATAGTATCTTGAGCTGTGACTACAGAGTTTTGCATGTTTTCATTTAGAAGGACTGTGAGAGCAAGTGGGTGAACACACAACCAATCTTTCTTTCTTTCTTTCTTTCTTTCTTTCTTTCTTTCTCTCTCTCTCTCTCTCTCTCTCTCTCTCTCTCTCTCTCTCTCACACACACACACACACACACACACACACACAGAGTTTTAAACGTCAAAGCCTAGGTGGAAGTTCATTGAGCACAGACAAATGGGGGCAGACATTTTACACCTCCCCTTACACTGAAATATGCATCCTATTCCTAGATTTAGAGCACAGTTGGGGAACCTTAGGCCAAAGCACTGAATGTGGCTCTCCAGGCCTCTTTATCTGGCCCTCAGCACTCTTCCTAGCAACACTTTTACAGGCCTTACCCCTTTTCCTCAGACTACACCTTTCACCAGCCTTGTCCTGCACCTTCTTAGAGTGCTTTTGCCTAGCCAGGGGTGCAAACTTGAATAAAATATTGTGGGGGCCCAGGTAAGCCCCACCCTGCATAATCAATCACATGACACAGTGCACACACACCATTTGAATGGGAATACCCATCAACTTTGTGGGGGCCTGACCCTCTCAAATATTTTACCATGGGGGTGGAAGCCCCCACAGTCCTTAGGAATTGGCTCCTATGTGTGTAGCTGGAATGTGTTATTGAACTGTGACAATGTTCTGTGGTTATCAGGATGAGGTAGGGAAGAGAGTGGTACAGTGGTGCCTCGCAAGACGAAATTAATTCGTTCCGCAAGTTTTTTCTTCTTGCGAGTTTTTCGTCTTGCGATGCACGGTTTCCCATAGGAATGCATTGAAAATCAATTAATGCGTTCCTAGGGAAACTGACTTCAGACCAGGTCCGGGACAGTCTGTCCCCCGACCTCTTCTGAAGGCTGGGGGGGGGGGACAAGGGCTTTTCTTCCCACCCCCAGCATTTTAAAAAACCCCGGGACAGCGGAGGGCTTCTCCGCTGTCCGGGGCGATCTTAAAATGCTGGCGGGCGGCATTTTAAAATCGCCCCGGGACAGCGGAGGACTTCTCCGCTGTCCGGGGCGATTTAAAAGCCCCTGGGAAGGCAGGCAGGGGGGACAAAGACTTTTGCCCCCCGCCAGCCTTCAGAAGAGGTCCTGGACCTCTTCTGAAGGCTGGCGGGGGGCGAAAGTCTTTGTCCCCCCTGCCTGCCTTTAAAAGCCCTCCCGGGAGAGCGGAGAAACGCGCTGCATTTCTCCGCTCTCCTGGGAAGGCAGGCAGGGGGGACAAAGACATTTGCCCCCCGCCCTCCTTCAGAAGAGGTCCAGGACCTCTTCTGAAGGCTGGCAGGGGCGAAAGTCTTTGCTCCCCCCCGCCTGCCTTCAAAAGCTGTCCGGCCAAGGCTTCGCGGACCTCTCCGCAAGCAGCGGCAGCGCTGCCGCTGCTTGCGGAGAATTGCCGGCATGCCGAAGCCTGCGCACGCTGAGATCAGCGCGCCCAAGCTTCGCGGACCTCTCCAGAGGTACCAATGTATATATGAGGACTGAGGCTGAATCCTACAGCTCCATTTCTTGACAATGTTTGGGTCCCTAAAGGCTATCACTCCAACAGCTGTTCTCCCATGAAACACAATGTCACATCAGAATCAATCCTCCTCCTCCTCTCTCTTTCTTACTTTTTTAAAAAGTTGCATATCTCTTTTAAAAAGAAGCAATGTGTCATTGAGGAAGAGGGAAGGAACACACACATGCACACAAGTTTTACAGGCATTTTTTTGCGAGGGAGAATTAAGAAATAGGATGAATGGAAAGAGAGGCTGTTCCCTGCTGAGAGCAATTTCCATGTATTCCGAGATACTCAGCTCAATTGCTAGGCAAGATGATTGCATGAATTAAGACCAATTTTACCAAAAGAGGGGGAAATCTCTCTGTTTTGCATGTTATTCCAGCTAGTTGCATTCTGCCCTCTCTCCCAAACCACCATCCAAAGGATCCATGTTGTCTTGGAGATCTACTTCCAGGTGTGCCAACTTGAATAAAATATGGGGGGGGGGCAGGTAAGCCCCGCCCCACATAATCGATTACATGATGTGGTGAACGCACACTATTTGAATTGGAATGCCCATGAATTCTTTGGGAGGGCTGCCCCCTCAAATATTTTATTGGGGGAGCAAAGCCCCCTTGGCTCCTAGGAGGTGGCTCACCTCTATTCAAGGAAGTAAATGAGTCTGCAATTGCTATATTAAACCAGGCTTGGCCCAATACATTTTGGCAACTGAGGTAAACCACAAAATGGTGTCCTCCTTTCTACCAGGGAAGAAGAGGTGAGTGAAGATCTACAACAGGAACAACGGGAGGGGTAAAGATTTACTGCCCCTATGGATTCTGCCACCTGAGGCAGTTACCTCACCTTACCTCATGGCTGGGTCATCACTGTATTAAACTCAGTTCTTTTGTTACTGCCTCATGAAACTGGGAAACAATTTCTCCTCTGTTCTGCCTGTTGTTGTTTTTTGTTTTGTTTTGTTTTTTTAAAAAAATAATAAGATCTCATCGGAGTCAAGTTCTTGAAAATGAGATCCAATTCACACATTGCAAGTATTAGAAGGCATTTTACTAGGCCTTTAACAGGAACAGGCCACTTCTGAGTTCAGCAGCTGATCCAAAGACCCTCCTCTCAAGGCTTAATCCTATTGTAGTCCTAGAAGATTTTCCTTTCTGCAAGAACATGTCTCTCCCAGGACAGAGCTGAAGGCATACAAGAGCTGAATTGAAAAGAAGGTAAATGCGATCAGAAACCTATGTGAATTTATGAAAGAGGTAGATGGCAAAGGATAAAGCCTCTAATAGGTTAGATTAGACTGAATACTTATACCCTGCTTTGCTATTAAAGTAACAAGCGAAGTGCCTTGCAGTATATAACAAAACAATATGAAATACTAAAATTACATATTCAGTATAATTTCAGCAAAAGTACTATATTCCGGATGCTGTTCCTATTGCCATCCCCAGAAGACTAGAGCTTCCAGGACTCTAACTCAGGTCCCTCAAAAGATCAATGGGAAGTGTTGCCTCCACCACGACCCAATCCTTCACTTCCATGGTCTCCCTCAGGCCACTCCAGGCCGACACTGTATAGCCTGGTTTTAAAACAGCCTGCATCCTCTCTACCAGCAGCTCATACTTCAGCTCTTCATCCATGTGCTTCCTATGTGTGTCTCTGTGTGAGCACATGTGCAAGCTGGTAACACTCACCGTCATTTTAAGTGTTTGTACTAAAAACAAAACAAACAAAAAAACTAGTAATTTCCAGGTTTTGCAGGGTCCTTCATAGAATAATAGAATTGTAGAGTTGGGAACCTGATCATCATCTAGTCCAACCACTTGCGCAATCACAGCAAAAGAATCCCTGGCAGGTGACCATCCAAGGAAGGGGAGTCCACCACTTTCTGAGGGAGTCCACTCCACTGTAAAACAGCACATTCCACAGGCTTTCCTGCCCCCCTCCATCAGAAAAATCTACCACCTAGGGATGGTCTGATCTGATAATTTCAGTTTATCTCAATTTCTCATTTAAAAATAAATAAATAAATAGTTCCTCACATTTCCACACCAGTTTGTACTTTTTTATGTATTCAGAAAACACCATCAGCATTTTAGTGCAGGTTTCCCCTAATAAATATATTTCTGCAAGCGATTTCCCCAGTATTGTTCATGCATTTCTGTATCATATGGTCATGAACATATGCCTTTTCATGCACATTTCCCCTAAGACAAATATCTGGTTGGAGAAGTGCATTGCAAAATTCAGAAAAGTGTGAATTTCAAAGGATAGCCATGTTTTGGTTTTGTGCTGTTTCAAGAATGGTAATTAAAATGTGGAGCCCCTTTTTTCTGCATTGCTATGCATTTAAGGGAAGGCCCAGTGTTCAGTGATAGAGCATCTGCTTTGCATGCAGAAGTTCCCAGGCTTGGGAATATATCCAGCCTGAAACCCTTGGAGACCTGCTGTCCATCACTGTAGATAATACTGAACTAGGTGGACCAAAGTTCTGACTCAGAATGAGTCCTATTGTTCCTATGGAGTGCAACAGCTCTGATGTATAGAATTGTGGACCCTGGAGATATATCTTTCTCTAATATGTGGTGATCTCTTGTTTTGTCTGCCATATACAGATTGGCAGAGGTCCAACTGTTCCTTCTTATTTATATAGATAGAATTGTGTTACTGAAGTAGAAAAAAAGAGAGAA